>NC_135830.1:14593348-15334181 GCF_964213995.1 Mustelus asterias
TCCGATCATTTGTGTAGATAACAAACAATACGTGTCCCTGCACTGATATTTGTGGTACGCCACTAGACACCAGCTTTCAGCCACTCAAGCAGCCTTCTATGATGATACTTTGTTTACGATTGCGAAGCCAGTTTCCGATCTGCATTGCAAAGTTTCCCTGGATTCCATGTGCGTCAACCTTGTCAATCAGTTCCCCCATGTGGGTCCTTGTCAAAAGCTTTGTTGAATACCCTATAAACAACATTAATTGGACCTTATCATTGGCTTGGTTAACTGTCCAATATCCAACTACCTTGCTCTGACTTGACAGCAAAACAATGACAATGATACATCACCTCTCCGATTCACCCTTCCAGCTGCCCATTATCCCACTGCTTCACTCTGATTGGACCGCAATCATCCAAACATCACCCTCTTGGAAAGTGGTTCTACAATTCCCACAGTGCACCGGTGGGGGTGGCCTGAACAAGTGAGGTCACAGAGATGGCATGAGGTAAACAAAGCGAAGTGAGGTCACAGGGGGCACCTACATGAACACCTGGGGTTAAGAGTTAATTGTCGCGTTGTCAATTTGGAGTCAAAATGGGACAGGGGATTGAAGGGGAGCAGGAGGGTCATTAGGCTCCAGAATCAGTCTCAGCGAGAGAGAGGGAGGGAGGGAGGGAGACATAGAACGTAGAACATAGAACATTACAGCGCAGCACAGGCCCTTCGGCCCTCGATGTTACGCCGACTAGTGAAACCAATCTAAAGCCCATCTAACCTACACTATTCCAATATCATCCATATGTTTATCCAATAACCATTTGAATGCTCTTAATGTTGACGAGTCCACTACTGCTGCAGTCAGGGCATTCCACGCCCTTACTACTCTCTGAGTAAAGAACCTACCTCTAACATCTGTCCGATATCTATCACCCCTCTATTTAAAGCTATGTCCCCGAGCGTTAGCCATCACCATCCGAGGAAAAAGGCTCTCACTATCCACCCTATCTAATCCTCTGATCATCTTGTATGCCTCTATTAAGTCACCTCTCAACCTTCTTCTCTCCAACGAAAACAACCTCAAGCCCCTCAGCCTTTTCTCATACGATTTTCCCTCCATACCAGGCAACATCCTGGTAAATCTCGTCTGCACCCTTTCCAACACTTCCACATCCTTCCTATAATGCGGCGACCAGAACTGTACGCAATACTCCAAGTGCAGCCGCACCAGAGTTTTGTACAGTTGCAACATGACCTCCTGGCTACGAAACTCAATCCCTCTACCAATAAAAGCTAACACACCGTACGCCTTCTTAACAACCCTATCAACCTGGGTGCCAACTTTCAGGGATCTATACACATGGACACCCAGATCCCTCTGTTCATCCACACGACCAAGTATCTTACCATTAGCCCAGTACTCTGTATTCCTGTTACCCCTTCCAAAGTGAATCACTTTTCCGCATTAAACTCCATTTGCAACCTCTCAGCCCAGCTCTGCAGCTTATCTATGTCCCTCTGTAACCTGCCACTTCCCTCCGCACTGTCTACAACTCCACCGACTTTAGTGTCATCCGCAAATTTACTAACCCATCCTTCTATGCCCTCATCCAGGTCATTAATAAAAATGACAAACAGCAGTGGCCCAAAAACAGATCTTTGCGGTACACCACTAGTAACTGAACTCCAGGATGAATATTTCCCATCAACCACCACCCTCTGTTTTCTTCCAGCTAGCCAATTCCTGATCCAAACCACTAAATCACTCTCAATCCCATGAGTCCGTATTTTCTGCAAAAGCTTACCATGGGGAACCTTATCAAACGCTTTGCTGAAATCCATATGCACCACATCAACCGCTTTACCCTCATCCACCTCTTTGATCACCTTCTCAAAGAACTCAATAAGGTTTGTGAGGCACGACCTACCCTTCACAAAACCCTGCTGACTATCCCTAATCAAATTATTCCTTTCTAGGTGATTATAAATCCTATCTCTTATAATCGTTTCCAATACTTTGCCCACAACAGAAGTAAGGCTCACCGGTCTATAATTACCAGGGTTGTCCCTACTTCCCTTTTTGAACAAGGGGACAGCATTTGCAATCCTCCAGTCTTCTGGCACTGTTCCAGTAGGTAATGACGACCCAAAGATCAAAGCCAATGGCTCTGCAATCTCCTCTCTAGCCTCCCAGAGAATCCTAGGATAAATCCCATCCGGCCCAGGGGACTTACCTATTTTTACCCTTTCCAGAATTGCTAACAGCTCCTCCTTATGAACCTCAATCCCATCCAGTCCAACAGCCTGCATCTCAGTACTCCCCTCGACACTGTCCCTCTCCAGTGTGAATACTGACGAAAAATATTCATTCAGTGCCTCTCCTATCTCTTCAGACTCCACGCACAACTTCCCACTCCTGTCCTTGACTGGCCCTAATCGTACCCTAGTCATTCTTTTACTCCTGACATACCTATAGAAAGCTTTAGGTTTTGTTTGATCCTACCTGCCAAAGACTTCTCATGTCCCCTCCTGGCTCTTCTTAACTCTTTCTTTAGGTCCTTCCTGGCTAACATGTAACTCTCAAGCTCCCTAACTGAGCCTTCACGTCTCATCTTTACATAAGTCTCCTTCTTCCTCTTCACAAGAGATTCAACCTCCTTAGTAAACCACGGTTCCCTCACACGTCTGCTTCCTCCCTGCCTGACAGGTACATATTTATCAAGGACGCGTAGCAGCTGTTCCTTGAACAAGTTCCACATTTCAATTGTGCCCATCCCCAGCAGTTTCGTTCCCCAACCTATGCCAGCTAAATCTCGCCTACTCGCATCAGAATTTCCTTTCCCCCCGCCATAACTCTTGCCCTTTGGTATATACCTATCCTTTTCCATAGCTCAGGTAAACGTAATCGGATTGTGATCACTGTCACCAAAGTGCTCACCTACGTCCAAATCTAACACCTGGCCTGGTTCATTACCCAGTACCAAATCCAATGTGGCCTCGCATAGAAATAAAGCAACAGGATTAGACACCTAGAGAGAGAAAGAGAAGGGGAGAGAGTGAGGTAAGAGCGAGAGGAGCAGTGCGAGAGAGGAGGAAGAGAGGGCAGGGAGGGTTGCAGAGAGAGGGAAAGGGGGCAGACAAGGAGGTAGATAGAGAGAGGGTACAGTGAGAGAAAGAGGCCGCAGAGAGTGAGGAGACAGAGAGAGAGAGAGGGGGCAGAGGGAGACTGGGCAGAGAGAGAAGTGCACTGACAGCGTGGGGGAGTGAGAGAGGTACAGAGAGATGGTGGGGCAGTGAAAGCGTGGGGCAGAGACAGCATGGAGCAGAGTTAGTGTGGAAGAGAGATTGGGGTCGAGTGAGAGTGGCAGAAGAGAGGGGGTAGAGAGATAGTGGCACACGGAAAGATGGGGCAGGGAGAGCAGGGGCATAAAGAGAGAAGCGCAGAGATAGTGGGGAAAATAGACACAGGGAAGAGAAAGAGAGACGGAGAGATGGGGGAGGCTTGGGGGCGGGGGCGAACGTAAGTGAGAGAGAGGTGGAGAGAAAGTCACAATAATGTAGAATAATGCTGCAGTTATATACAATAACATTTCAACTTTGCAAATGAACTACGTTTAATCTTTTAAAAATGGACAGAGACAACAAAAAGAGCTGAGCATGCACAGCCAAACAAAGAGCAATGGCTGCAGGGTCTCTCTCTGAACACTGAACACCTCCCTGCGCTTACTGAACAAGTAATTGTAAAACTATCCAAAGACTGATTGCCATCCCCAGTATTGACAAAGGGACATAACAACTATTTTATGTCAGAAACGTTAGATGTTAATTTCCGAGACAAAAATGTGCATCCTGTGTCTCCACTTAGAATATACAAAGACAAGTGTTAAAAACTAGCCCAGAGAGCTGTCCAGGGCTGCTGCCTCACAGTCTGTCAGTCTGTATGTGTTGTGTCTGTGTGTGCCCTGTGAGCAAACGAGCTGGAAATTTGCCACATTGAAAACGATACAGTAACTGGAGCAATACCCCTACAAAATGGCCAGCTTTTGCAGGAATATCTAAAGCTCCCTCTCTGACTGTGAAAGTCAATCATCCAGCAGAACAATTGCAGCTGGAAAAGTATCTGGAATCTCTCTACTGAACAACAGGACACTTCAGCTGAAGAGTCAATTACTGGCAACAACCTCTATCGGTCACAGCGCTCAGCATCTACTCCTCACCAAGGACAGTTCCATATATTTTATTTATATTTACTTACTATTAAACACGATTGTCATTTCTAATTTGTATGAATGTAGAGGCATGTGTTTTACCATTTCTTCTTACACTTTTAGGAAGAAATAAACACTCTGGTTGGAATTTTACGACCTCTTTACGCCTGTTTTGCAGCGGAAAAATGACGTAAAATCGGGCATAAAGAGGATAACGTGAATGGCACCCGTTTTTGCGCCTGTCGCGAAATTACAACACCCGGATTTCCAGCCCGGTCAGTCTCTCAATGGAAATGGGCGAGTGGTTGATTAGTTTATTTCATTTTATGGAAGTGTTGGTTTCCATGTGTTTAGCAACTCCGGTGCTCAAACATCTGGGCTCGCTTGACTTCATGGTCTCACCCGTGAGAGGTTCTCTGCATTGAGTAAAACACCTACCTGCTCAACGTGAATGGTGAACAGTCGTGTTGCCCTTTCGGGTGGAAGCGGAGGCAATTGAGGCCTTCTGAGGAGGCCAAGTGCAAGGTTGGGGTGTCCCTAGGGAGTGCCAGACTGGCAGTATCACCCTCGCAACTAGGCAATGCCAGCCCTTTTTTATTTTATTTATCTATTAGTCACATGCACACTTACATCAACACTGCAATGAAGTTACTGTGAAAATCCCCGAGTCGCTACACTCTGGTGCCTGTTGAGGTACACCGATGGAGAATTTAGCATGGCCAATCCACCTAACCAGCACGCCTTTCGGACTGAGTGAAAACCGGGGCACCCAGAGGAATCCCACGCAGACACGGGGACAACGTGCAGACTCTGCACAGACAGAGAACCAAGCCGGGAATCGAACCTGCATCCCTGGCGCTGTGAGGCAGCAGTGCTAAGCACTGTGCCACCGTGCCACCAGGGCAATGTAACCGGGCAGTACTGCCTCTGTGAGCAGTGCTCGGGGTGATGCCAATGGAGGCCGGCCAATGTTGGAGGGGGGCCAGCTGCCACCTTGCCTGTGGTCAGTGGGGGAGGGATGTGAGCCCTGATCGGTCTGGGCAGCGGCGGGGTAGCGGGGGCTGCATCTCAGGCAGCGGGTCCCCGCGATTGCTGGTGGGAGGAGGAGCTAGTTGTGGCTGTCAGACCCCTGCTACTGCGAATGCACATGTGCAGCATCAGAGGTTTGCACATGTGCACTACCTTCCTCTACAGGTTGTCTGGCGAGTTAAGCCCTGCCCACAGCCTCTCTCGCTAGAAATTGACTAACCCATCATTTCAGAGACAGTGTGTATAAGATTGGGCGTGAAAACTGGCCCCAAAAACGGACCTGGAATTCTCCCGTTCTCAGACTAGCTGGATACTTAGAAAAAATCTCGTAAAATGTCACCCTTTCTTCAGTCAAGAAAGCCTGATTAAATTGATTCCCGCTTTAACATAACTACCGAGTCTGGAAAAGGTTTTGAAGGGAAAGGGCTCCTTGATATATTAAAAATTGATGCTCAGCACGGAGGGTGGTTGAAAACAAAACATGGAGCCAATCATCCCTCCACACCCGGCTCTGTGTCAATTGGCGGCGGGTGGGAGGGAGGGGGGAACACAGTTGGATGGTGACAAATCGAGGGGTCTCGTCCAGATCAGCAACCTGTGAGGAACTCACCTGGGGCTGGTCGTTACAAAACAGAGAGGGGAGAGGCACAGAGAGGGGAGGCGGTGACATACAGACTGAGAGCGAGAGGGGAGAGAGAGCGCGAGAGAGAGAGACAGAGGCAGACAGCTAGAGAGTTAGACAGAGATGATAGGAAGAGAAGGAGAACGAGACAGAAATAGGTGGGAAGAGACACACAGAAAGTGAAAGAGACAGAGAAAGGGGGGCGAAGGAGACAGACAGAATGGGATCAAGACAAACGGACAGAGAAAATAAACCAGAGAGATACAGTCAGAGAGAAAGAGAGAGAGAGAGCACGTATGGAGAGAAGCGAGACATTTAGGCATCTGGCGGCAGAAAAAGAGAAATAGACATGGAGGGGAAGAGACAGATACAGAACATGTGAAGAAAGAGAGAGATAGATGAGAGACAGGCATAGAGAGGGAAAAAGAGTCACAGAGTATCTGTTTTATTGGAGCCAGGATGGAGGCAATGTTGGATATAAATTTCCCGTGGTAGGTTACCAAACCCAGAAACGCTCTTAAATCCTGGATGGAGGTGGGGGCCTTTGATCACCCGCATCTTGTCCTCCAAGTGTACCGCACCAGACTTGTCTGCTCTATCGCCCAGATAGATCACTTGAGGACCTGGAATACACATTTTTCTCTTCTTCGGTAAATCAACTTAGAACTTCCTCAAGCTTCTCTAGCTGTTCGGTTTGTGTTTTTCCCGTTATGATTTCGTCATCCAGACATCAGGGCAAGGCGATGGCCTAGTGGAGTTATCACTAGACTATTAAATCCAGAAACTCAGCAAATGTTCTGGGGACCCATGTATCCCCACATGACAGGTAGTAGAATTTGAATTGAAGAAAACATATCAGGAATGAAGAATCTATTGATGACCATGAAACCACTGTTGATTGTCGGAAGTACCCATTTGGTTCAGTCATGTCGTTGAGGGAAGGAAATCTGCCGGCCTTAGCCCGTCTTGCCTACATGTGACTCAGAGCCACAACAATGTGTTTGACTCTCAACTGCCCTCTGAAATGGCTGAGTGAGACAATCAGTTCAAGGAAGACCAGGGATGGGCAATAATTGCTGGCCAGCCAGTGATGACCATGTCCGACGAATGAATAAAAAGGTATAGCAACCTGCGGCAGACCTTGTAAAATATTTTCCATCATTCACTGGAAGATTGAGCAGGCAGACGATACCGAAATGGCAATCTGGTGTACCGTAAAGGTTGTATGAGTATTAATTGTTGAATATCTCTGGGAATCTTGAGTAGCTGCAATTGCAAGTGGACGTGAATCATCAAGTTTTGAAAACGAGAGATCTCCTGACAAATTTGCCCATAAATCCTGGAGCTGCAGATCAGATATTTATCCTGCTGCAAGAAACAGTTCATCCACAAAGGCAGACTATTCATCCAGATTCAAAACTCGGACGACCGGTGCTGTCCATTTCGCAAATTGGAATGGTTTGATGATCCCTTCAGATTCCAGTCTTTGGATTCCCGCATCAACTTTTGCCTGAAGGCAAATAGTGCAGGGCGGATCTTACAAAATCACGGAGTCGCTTCTTGGTCAGCAGGTAACGTCGTCCTGACTCCTTTGTTAGTCCATAGACCTTCCTGGAAAGCCTCAGGGTCTTTAAGCAGGACTTTAAAAAGGCAGCCATTCTCCATCTGGAAGATGTAAAGCCAATCGAGGTGGAATTCTCACAACCACTTTTGCCCACATTTGTCTGAGCTAATCTCTTCTTTTTCAGATGCCTGAAGAAGCTTTTACATTGTAACTCTATTTTCCACAGTCATTTCCATTCATATTATCTATTCCTTTCTTAATCATTTTCCCAGTTCCCCTTTGCTGGGTTCTAAATTGTTTGGACATCCAGAATTTTCAGCGCGTTTTTTTCCTGATGGGATTCCAGTCATTAGTTTGGAGAGGACACGGCATTCAGTAACAATAAAGTGTACCGGTTACAGACAACATGGTGCTGACAAAACATCCTGCAGAGAAACAAGATTAGTATACATTGCTTAAAGGTACAATATCGCCACAATACTGCATTTCAATGAGAGCGGATGGAATGCCCTTGTATATGGCATGAAGGCGGCAGAAGTTGAAGCAATTCCAGCTTGTTCTGTAGTATTTCTACACTCCAGGATGGAGCTTGTGAAGATGAGATGCTGCATTGCATCAAGATCGAGAAGAGTGTTGGTGCGATGACACACCCTTGCTGGATCCCAGTGCGAAATTGAATTGTGCCTGTAGTGGATCTGTTGGCAGGTCATCCTTGAGCAGGGGGAGGAAGGGGATAAATGTTTGGAGGAGTCACAATGGAGGAGAACGCTCCATAATCGCTCGCATTTTAACGTGTCAAAGGTTTTTGTGAGGTGACAGTAGGCCATATGCAAGGGTTGGTGCTGTTCCCTGCATTTCACTTGCAGTTGCCGCGCCGTGAAGATCATGTCCGTTCTGCCCCGTGCTCCAGCCAGTCCCTCCCCCACACTTTGGTGCTTCTGACCCTCCAATCAGGACCGTTTCTTCCCCGTGCTCTATCAGCTCCTCCTATGGACCGTCGTGGTGCCTGACACTCCAATCAGAGCGAGAGCTTCTTCCCAGTGCTCCGTCTACCCCCTCCCCCACACGCACGTGGTGCTTGACCCTCCAATCAGACCGGTAGGTATTTTCCTGGACTCCTTCTTCCGGCGGCTTGCGCTTTTGCCACTTAAAGACTGAGCTCGTGTGGCCGCTCCTTCAGTCTCCTCCAGTCAGTCTGCAGAGCAGCCTCAGGGGCTCCTCCAGCCCGCTTCCAAATCACTCATAACCCGCAGGGAAAAAATGAGGAGGCATACAAACCCAGAATGTGTGTCTTAACGAAGCCAGTTCCAGCTTCATTTTCTTTCGACAAACCAGCAGCAAAACAAAGCTCACAGAAACCCAGTGTGTGTGTTTGTGTGTGTGTTGTGGGGGCGGGGGAGGGTACAGATGGAGCGAAGTCCCCTTTCTGTCTGTCAGTGGAAAACCAACAGCAAAAGGACACAAATTGCTGAGGAAAAGACCAGGTGTATCCACGTGGTGCTCGGGCTGCAGGGTTGCTGAAGACGTCATGCCGCTTGATGTCTTTCAGCGATTCCATCAGGAGTCTGGACGCGGCCTCCACTTTGCCATCGATCCTACTGGACCGTCCAGCCGTTTCGATTATGCAGGCAAATTCACTGTTCGGAAAATGAAGATAATTGTCGAGGATCCATATTTGTATTGGTAAACATTAGAAATAAGGCATAGATTTATTTGTGTTTATTTGCTGTTTCTGTGCCTGGAAAGCACCTCATGCTAGACACATGCTGGACAAAGGTGTTTGTATCTGTCGTGTTGCTTAAGTTCTAACTAAATTTCTATTGTGCTCAGAGAAAATGAAGGCGTGAAGAGTAAATGAAGCAGCCAGCAGAGGTGTGTGGTCTTGCTTATCAAGTGGGGGTCCTCACAAGGGAACAGCTTTTAAGTTTTATTTCAGCGAATTTGAGAACATTTGGAACTATATCGCTGAAGCAGTTCTTAACTCTGCAATGAAGATGGGAGTAGGTGGGTCTTGTGTTAGTCCATTCTTCATTTAAATGCAAAAAATAAATGCTTCAGTTAATTTTACATCGAAAGATTTTTTTTTCAGAGAACTGAAGGCAGTTATTCATTTCTAAGTCAATTTTCCCGGCTCAGACATTGTGAACTCTCAGCTTGAGATATTACCTGTATTTCGGTTTGGATCTGAAAACCTAGAATGTGTTGTGAAGCCTGACTCGAACCCTTTACTGTGAGGACAACTTTTTTCATTCCAGGTGTGATTCTGTTGACAAGAGGTAGCTTTTATCAAAGCAAATTTTATTTATCAATACAGTTTAACATATCAAATAAATTAGCTTAACTTTTGCCAATTAATATACTTAAACATGACAAGGCACAATATTTAACAGCTAACCTCGATCTATTAGTTTCAATTCAAGCATTATTCTTCTTATAAACTTAAAATCCTCATCAAAATAAATTAGCAACAGGCAGGCATATTTGTTTGTACTTGCTAACAGTCCTTTGTATTTTAGTACTCCGGCTGCCAGTCCTCGAGTCTCCAGAACATCTCTGGAGAAAACGAGAGTAAGAGACAATTTCTCCTTGTAGGTCCCAAACAGCTGCCTCCGGAGAGTGAGCGAGCGAGAGACAGAGAGAGAGAGATGCATCTTGCTTCCTTCAGAACCTGACAGTAACTGGTTACTTTTCCCTCCTGCCCTTGCGCACATGACTCCCTCAATCAACTTAATCAAAACACAACCTTTGATCACTGTCTCTGCAGAGTTTGCACAATCTCCCTGTGCCTGCGGTGGGTGCTCCAGGTTAATCTCACAGTGATTCTTCCCAGAGGGGAAGAATCATAAACCCATACAGTGCGGAAGAAGGCCATTCATCCCACTGAGCCTACACCGACAACAATCCTACCCAGGCACTATCCTGTAACCTTACGTATTTACCCTGCTGGTCTCCCTGATAATGAGGGGCAATTTAGCATGGCCAGTGCACGTTAGGTGCACTGGCCATGCTAAATTGCCCCTCATTATCAGGGAGACCAGCAGGGTAAATACGTAAGGTTACAGGATAGTGCCTGGGTAGGATTGTTGTCGGTGTCGGCTCAGTGGGATGAATGGCCTTCTTCCGCACTCTATAGGTTTATGATTCTTCCCCTCTCAGTGCGGTCATTTAGTCTCAACCACAAATGGACACTTTGGATAAAATCCTTAATGACACGGGAACATGGAATCAGACATTGGAAGCAGTCGGCATTTTCATTGGACAATTGGCAGGAAAAGGAAAGAAAAATAATGCATTTTCAAAGTAATTTCTGGGAAGACGTGATTTCTGATACTTAATTTCCTTCCAGTAGAAGTCTTTATTCTAATGGTTGAAAAGTTGCCCACATGTTCCTGGTACAGGTAAAACAGTAGTGATAAACAGCTGGTATGATGTTGACATTGAAGGATACTTGCATTGAACAAGTGAATTATCCAGGATGTTTTCAGAATTTGGTGGGGACGGCTGGACTGCGTAAGGTTTCAAACTCCATGGAATCATGCTGAAGTGCAATGAAGCTGGTTACTGGGCACAATCGCAGGAGTAAAGCAGCAAGGGCCATCGGCTGGAACTTTAGAATATATCAGAGCTTTGATGGCGGTAAATCCTGGCCACTGTCGGGATGTTGGAGTGAGGCAGAATCGCAGATGGAGCGAGTCTGAAAATCACCCACCAATTGATGGGGAGGTCGGATGTTCTGGGATCTCTGACACCCCAACTTTACCTCCTCCTCCAAACACTTACTGCTTCCCATCTCAGAGTGGCTCCGTTGAAGGTAATGTGACACCTCCACTTTTCATTGAATCAAGCAGAGCAAGAGGAGACATTCAGCCCATCATAGACGTTTCAGCTATTTGCAGAAAGATCCATTTTTTCCCACTCCCCAGTTATTCATCATATTCTTACATTTTTTTCAATGGCTCCGGCCAATTCCCCTTTAAAAGATTCGAGCTCCCGACATTCAGATTTTTCACCAATAGCCTTAAATCTGTGACATCTGGTTACAAAGCCACCCATCAGGGGAACTACTTTCTCCCTATTTACCCAGTCAAAATCCCTCAGCATTTTGAACACCTCTATTAAGTCTTCTTCTCCTTTACTCAAAGAAGAACAATCCCAGTTTCACTCGCCAAACTACTTTGTTCTATTTTTAAATTGACTCTCTAACACACCAGCTACAGTAATATCTCAGGATGTAGATTGCTACAGGCACAGAGGGCAGCTCCAAACTTCACTTATTTTGATTTTGGCAAATGAATAAAAAACCTTGATGATGACTTTCATTATCTCGTGAAACACAGGTTCCTATAACAAAAGCAGATCCTGTCAGATGTCAGTGATGAACGCTTCCAAAAGTGAAATATTCCAATCATTCAAAAGCAATAAGTTCTCACAATGTTCTGATCATTCCACCTGAAATTATAAACATGCAAAACGGTTTTAACTATGACAACGTGGTCACCAATAGGGGATAGACACTGGATGGCTTCATAGTGACTGGAGGCAATGTGTTGGAAAAGTTGTCCATTTCAGGGCTGATATTTTTAAGAATTATTTCTGATCTCTTTCTCTTTGTGAATAGCCGCTGATCTGATTGGTAAAGCTTACAATGGTTGAAGCCGGAAGAAAGGACAGATCTACACGTCATGTCATTCACCGTCGTGAGATGAGTTTGGAGGTATTTTGAAATGAATTTGTGTGGGGCAGAATTTGTGCTAATTGGAGTTTGATGCGGGAGAAATCGAAAGCTGCATGTCACTGGGAATAATCCTGTTGAATCAATGTCTGCATTACTATAGTTAATAAAGACACCCTTCCTCGTCACCACCAAAAATAAATTGCCCATTTTCTGTCGAAACATGACTAAGAGGAAACTATTTATCCTGGGCTTCGTCAGCGGTGTCATCTCTGGAAGAAACATTAAATAAAGTACCTCTCTGTGCTATCAGATGTACATGTATCGGAACTAACAGTGTATTAAACTAATTCACCCTCGCCTCCCCTCTCCACCCGTCTCCCCATTCCCTCCCCCCCCGCCCCATCACCCCGCCCCACCCCAACCTGCACACGCACCACCCAGGAGTCTCAATGCCCTGAGCAGCCTGGTTTTCCCAGAGAGTGAATGTTGGGGAAGAGTGTTGGGGAACGCGTATATCGTTTAAGTTTGTTTTGGAAAAGTACAGGGAATAACCCAAAGAAAAAATATATTTCACTGCAGAAAGACTGACTTCCATGGAGGTAATAATGGATCCGTCCCTAACCCACCCATTGAAGTAACAGCATTCTCTTATCATTGCCAATTCCCCTAACATTTGTATAGAGTCAGTGTATATTAAGCTGACTTTTCCCTTCACCCGGGCTATGACTATGACACTATAATCTGCACCCACACCTTTCCTTTCTCCCTCTCTACACTATAAACGGTATGCTTTGACTGTATAGCACAAAACACAATGTTTTCGCATTGGAACAAGCAAACTGGTTGTGGGCTACATTGATGCGAAGGTTCATGAGGAATTAATTTATCCCGCAAAGGGAGTCTCTGTGGTGGTCAGGTAGTTGGTTTTTGATGTCAAGGCCAACCCCATAGAAACAGCGAACTTCTTCTTGTATTAGCTTTCCAGAAGAAAGTATAACCACTAATCAGCTCCTGAAGCTGCCCTTGCCCTGCCCAAAGGGCCTCACTGATGGCAGTAATGTCAATGCCGAAACGCCTGAGCTCCCAGGCAATGATAGCAGCACACCATTCGGCTTTGTCCCTGTTGGGATTGTCCTTGAGGGCCCTGACATTCCCGATCCAAAATTGCTTTTGTTTTTTGCAAAAATATACTTTATTTCTAAAATATCTGGAAGATTACAAACATGTCAAAGTGGCCATCACACGAAGTGAAATAATGGAAAGTTTCTATACATGTATCATGTTGCACTCTGAGCTGCTTCAACACAGTCAAAGAAATATTGCCGACATTGAAAAATGTTCATTACGAAAGGTACAAATACACTTCAGTTATTTATATTCTGTTCTAGATGGTGGTGACGACCTCCGTGTCCTCCTACTTGATTTGATTTGATCTGATTTATTATTGTCAAATGTATTAGCATGCAGCGAATAGTATTGTTTCTTGCACACTATGCAGAAAAATCACGCCATTCATAGAGAAGGAAACGAGAGAGTGCAGATTGTAGTATTACAGTCATAGCTAGGGTGTAGAGAAAGATCAACTTAATGCAAGGTAAGTCTATTCAAAAGTCTGATGGTAGCAAGGAAGAAGCTGTTCTTGAGTCGGTCGGTACTTGATCTCAGACTTTTGTATCTTCTTCACGATGGAAGAAGGTGGAAGAGAGAATGTTCGGGGTGCGTGGAGTCCACCGCTGGCTGCTTTGCCAAGGTAGCGAGAAGTGTAGACAAAGTCAATGGATGGGAGACTGGTTTGCGTGATGGATTGGGCTACATTCACGACCTTTTTGGTTTCTTGCGGTCTTGGGCAGAGCAGCAGCTACACCAAGCCGTGGTACAACCAGAAATAATGTGGTGCATCTGTTAACGTTGGTGAGAGTTGTAGTTGACATGCCAAATTTCCTTCGTCTTCTGAGAAAGTAGAGGGGTTGGTAGGCTTTCTTAGCTATCGTGCTGGCACGGGGGGACCAGGACAGTTTATTGATGATCTGGACATCTAAAAGCCTGAAGCTTTCGGCCCTTTCTCCTTTGTCCTCGTTGAGGTCGACAGAGATATGTTCTCCTCTACGCTTCCTGAAGTCGATGACAATCTCCTTCGTTTTGTTAACATTGAGGGAGAGATTATAGTCACTGCACCAGTTCACCAGATTCTCTATCTTATTCCTGTATTCTTTCTCATAATTGTTTGCGATCCGATCCACTGTGGTGGTGTCGTCTGCAAACTTGACAATCGAGATGGAGTGGAACTTGGCAACACAGTCATAGGTGTATCAGGAGTTAGTAGGTGCTGAGAACACAACCTTGTTGGGCACCGGTGTTGAGGATGACCATGGAGGAGGTGTTGTTGTCTACCTTACTGATTGCGGTCAGTGAATTAGGAAGTTCAGGATTCAGTTGCAGAGGGAGGAGCCGAGGCCCACACCACGGAGGTTGGAGATGGGTTTCGTAGGAATAATGGCGTGTAAGGCTGAGCTGTAGTCAATAAATAGGAGTCTGACATAAGTGTCTTTGTTATCTAGGTGTTCCAGGGTTGAGTGCAGGGCCAGGGAGATGGCATCTGCTGTGGACGTGTTGCAGCAATAAGCGAACTGCAGTGGATCCAAGCAGTCCTGGAGGCTGGAATTGATTTATGCCATGACTAACATTTTGAAACACTTCATAAGGATGGCTGTCAGAGCCACCAGACGATATTAATTAAGGCACGCTGCTTGCCTTTTCTTTGGTACTCGGATAATGGTCGTCTTCTTGAAGCAGATAGGGACCTCACTTTGCTGTAAAGAGCGCTTGAAGATGTTTGCGAATACCCCGGCGAGCTGATCTGTGCAGGATCTGAGTGCTGGTATGCTTACCCCATCCGGGCCAGCCGCTTTCCATGGGTTGACCTTCGAAAAAGATGTTCTGACATCTGCAATGGTGACCTCAGACACAGGTTCATCCAAGGCTTCCAGAATGGAGGGAACGTGTCGTTTATGTAGTGTACTGGTTACCACATTCACCTGACGAAAGATTCCCAGTTCGAAAGCGGGCGGAAACATTTGAAAGTACTTTTAACAGCAGAGTGAGGAAAAGAACAGTGCTTCACGTTTAAGGTTGAATATTAACTGAATACTGTATCTTACGCTGTGTTAAATTTACCCTTCCCTTCACGGTTCCGGACGCACTCAAACCCAGCAAAACATTTTTCACTGATTCTCGCTCTGAGGGTTCAGAAAGCCTCCCTCAAACCTGCACATTCCGGCTGATTGCTGCTGATTTGTGTCAGATTATTAAAGGCTCCTGCAGCACCACCTCCGTTAATAACAGTCACTCGAAGCCACATTTCAAACGGGGAAACAAAACCAACAATGATTCTCTCTTCTCCGGCTTCACAGTGAGTGAGACAGAAACAAGCAGCAGATTTTACCCCGCAGTCTCTAATCACCCACTGTCAGCAGAACGTCGCGACTGCAGATGCATCTGTACGTTGTTTTAAACTCAGAGTGAGGATCAATAATTTATCGTCGAAAATTAACTCAATACAGTATTTTAATTTCCTCATACCTCTATCGTTCTGTGCACACTGAAACCCAATATTTTTCACTGACTCCCTTTTCCAGCTCTGACGGTTCAGAAAGCTTCTCTCAAACCTGCACATTCCGGCTCTTTCTTTCGTTGGTTTGTTGAGCATAAGCGTCACTGACCGGCATTTACTGCCCATCCCGTGTTGAGAGAACCACTTTGTTGTGGTTCTGGAATCACGTGTAGGCCAGGCCAGCTAAGAATAACAGATTTCCCCCGCCTCAAGGACATTAGTGAATCATGGGTCAATGGACAGTGGTTCATGGTCATCAGTGGATTCTTATTTCCAATCTTCTTTATTGTATTCAAATTTCACCAGCTGTCGTGACTGTCCCAGAATATTGGCTGATCGAGCGATAATACCGCTGGGCCAACGGCCCACCTGAAGCATCTGCTCCATGTGAAGCTCGAACTCATAACCTCGGCATCGCCTGCTGGTTGCGTTGCTGTATAAGTACCGTGCACTAACCAATTGAGACACTGGAGCAATGCTCGCTGCTGCATTGCGTCAGATTATTAATGGCTCCAACAGCGTCACCTCCGTTAACAGATAGTCGAAGCCACATTTCAGTCGGGGAAACAACCCCATCAATGACACTCTCTCATCCACGTCTCCACAGTGAGTGAGACAAGGACAAGCAGCAGGACTTTACCCCGCATTCTCCAATCACTCATCCGCTGCCAGCAGAGAGCGCCGACTGCAACTTCAATCAGCGGGTTACTGCACATCCCTGGGACACAAGACCCAACCCGGTTCAAACATTCCAATACACCGAGCACAGGCTCAGGAAAACAAAGGCAGATTATACCCCGCTCACTGAACCTTCGAGCAGCATTTACACAATACCCGAGTGAGTCACAAACAGAATTCACACCAACTTTCCAAACCTTTTCAGTGATAAATTCCTCCATTTGATTGAAAAGCTGAGTGTTGTGAATCTGAAAATGAGCACCATGGATTTGTGTTACCCAGTGACTTGTTTCCCACTGTTCATCCGTCAGGTTTGCAATTCCATTTATGTTGTATATTGAAGGGAATCTCATTTGAAAATGAGGAGAAAGCAAGGAAAATATTAAATCTTGGAACAAATCCTGATGGAAATGGATCACAATATTTGGAAACAGGTGCATCTGTGAATGGTGTTATTGATGATTGAGTGGAAAGTATTGGATCCTTGGCCTTCTGGTGGTCAGTTAACTTCCCTCCCGTTGAGTTCCTCCCTGTGATAAGAGACATGGATTCATTTTACATGCACGTTCATAGGGGAAACGGAATAACTTCCTACCACAGCAATACTGCGGGATCAAAATAACCAAACAGACTTGTTTAGGGTTGTAAACGGTGCCGTCACGTTGGAGATCTGGAACAGGTTTAGCAGAAATATAATTGTGGTCATTCACACCCTGGTTTTGAATATCTCTGGTAGCTCCTGTCGTAGGCTCTCTGGCGCAAATTGTCAGCTCGTTCGGTTGTTAACCGAAAGGCTCGTGGTTCGAGGCCAC
The DNA here is from genome assembly GCF_964213995.1 of Mustelus asterias. Classification (NCBI taxonomy): domain Eukaryota; kingdom Metazoa; phylum Chordata; class Chondrichthyes; order Carcharhiniformes; family Triakidae; genus Mustelus; species Mustelus asterias. Next base: position 14,610,532 of record NC_135830.1, read on the forward strand.
CCAGGGACGGACCTTTGGCTGTTTTCTCCGCATCGTCATCCAAGCGCAAACAGTTGCGAGTTGGCAATGTTCCGTGGGCGTCAATAAGAAAAAGCTCTCAAGTGTTACCGGCTGTGCTGTTATCTGGTGCTCCCTACATTATTTAATGTCTTTTGATTTCAAACATATTGCATATAGTAATGTATATATGCTTCCATTATACTAAGAGACTTAACAATTGGAATAGAAACATTAATTTGTGGCTCAACATTTGTTCCAATTCCATATTCCATGTTCCCAGTCATTGCTGGATAGATCACAAATCTGTCCAACCCAGACTGAAATGTGTTCAATGATGGAGCATTTACAAGCCTCTGGCGTGAACTCTGAAGATTAGCTACCCTTTGAGTGAAGCAATTCCTCCTCACCTCAGACCTCAATAATCATCGCCTTATCCTGAGATTGTGTTCCGTGTTTTAGATTCCCGGACCAAGGAAAATGTTATCTCAGCAACCACCCTTCAAACTCGTAGAATCTGCAGTGCAGAAGGAGGCCATTCGGTACACCATGCCTATACCGATAACAATCCCACCTCCACAATATCCCCGTCACACCACGACTGTGAGGCAATTTAGCATGGCCAATCCACCGAACCCATACATCTTGGGCAGGAAAGCGGTGCACCCAGAAGGAAATGCTCGCAGACAAAGAGAAAACGTGCAAGCTCCAAACAGAAAGTCTCACGAGTCCGGAATTGAAGCTGGGTCTCTGACGCTCTGAAGCAGCAGTGCTGCACTCAGTCAGTCTTGTGTAGGTTTCATTGAGATCTTCTCTCATTCTGCGAAACTCCAGAGAATTTCACTTTAATATCGTCAGCCTGTCATCACAGGGTAACTCAACGCAGAGGAAAATCTAGTAAATCTTCACTGTACTGTCTCCCATAAATGCATAGCCTACTCTGACGAAGGGTCGTCCTGACTCAAAACGTTGACTTTACCCTCTCTCCAAAGATGCTGTAAGACGTGTTATGATTTTGCAGCATTTACTGTTTCTGGTTCAGTTTCCAACATTCTCACTATTTTGGTTTTATTCTGTCTTAAATGTGGAGACTCAAACTGCGCGCACTATTCCAGATGTGGTCTCAACAGTACCCTAATTAACTGTAGCAAGAATTCAAACACTTGGGAACTTAACTGCGTGCTGAAGGCTGGAAGGAGAAGGTGAAAGTGGATAATTGGCATTGAGTACATTCTTGTAATCAGTGACTGGGAGGACCAGGAAGATAAGATATTTGTGTCTCTTTATACTGTCATCTCTAAAGTCCATGTCCTCTCAATGCCCTGTGCCTTACATTCCCTGCCCCTGCTTTCCAGCTGAAGCTCGGGTTCACGAACTACCTGTGTCTGTATCAAGCAGCTAATTGGCCCTGGGTGCTGGACGGCCAGAGGGAGATGGATGAGAGGCAGAGACAGAAACAGGAAGAGAAGCGACATGATAGTGTTTCATAAATGACTTGTGCCAGTTGCTCTCCGTGATGAATGCCTACCGTGTGTTACCTTGTAAGTTTCACAGAAGCCACAATGATGAGTTTGGTGGGTTTTGGAAACTGAAAGTGCCACATGAGCAGCTTGCGGGACTATTTCACCTTAATGTCGATTTCATGCTCCAGCGAACAGGAATCGCTGTTTTCATTGGCTGAAGCAGTTCATGTGTTCGATCTAGACATGACAATTTAAAGGAGAAAATTGTTTTGGCGAATAAAACGTCTGCAATAAAAATTAAAAGCAGATGGTTCATGGCTAAATTAGTTTCTTAAATAACGTGCATCAACTTTCCTGATGGTCTACTGGTTCGGATTCGGCGCTCTTACGATCGTGACCCCGCTTCGACTCCCGGTCAGGGAATATAGATTTCTTGATGAGCAACGACCCTGCGTTACTTTCTGATCAGCACCAGTTCCGTCGGAATCAGTATCAGAGAGATTTCCTCTTTTGCGTCTGAATTGGAAATGTCACATGTAAAGAACAATAAAAAGAGAGCGATAGGCTGCAAAGCGCTGACGATAGAAATGGTGATGCGGGGTAAAATCTGGCTGTTAATGGGGTAGATTCTATTGTTTTCACTGACACAAATACCTCTCAGGTCTGTGTCCAAATCTCAGGCTCAATGACAAGAAAACCTTTAATTGAATTAAACAATAAATTCTACGACCTCCAGTGAAGTGGAGGCAGTTTTCACTCAGAAACCAGAGCTGATGTTCACCCAGAAAAACAGCAAAGTTTATAAACAATGGCGCCCAAACTCACGATTCATCAACGGTGATGAATTAATGCAGCTCAGCAGGATTGCCACAAGACGGTTTATCGCAGGTTCATGCTAACACTGCTCTTTGAGTGCAGTAAATTGCAGTAAAATTGAATGCAGTAGAAGGGCGGCACGGTGGTACAGTGGTTAGCACTGATGCCTCACAGCGCCAGGGACTCAGGTTAAATTTCTCAGGCCACTGTCTGTGCGGAGTCTGCACATTCTCCCCGTGTCTGCGTGGTTTTCCTCCGCGTGCTCCGGTTTCCTTCACACAGATATGTTGGTTAGGTTGATTGGCCATGCTTAATTGACCCTAGTGTCAGCGGGATTAGCAGGATAAATAAGTGGGTTTACTGGAATAGGATGTGGGTGGGATTATTGTCTGTGCGGACTCGATGGGTCAAAAGGCCTCCTTCTGCACTGTAGGGATTCTATGAGAATATATCATTACTCATTTTGACTGGAGGAACCAAAAGAGGCAATGCAAATATAAAGTGCTGTGGCTAATTGACGGGATGGTGGAATGGGACGGATTTTTCTCTCTGCTGTGAAACTGGCACCAATATCATTCATGTTTTCGATTTGGAAGTAATTCCAACTGCACTTTAATCATGTGCTGCACGAAAACAATAAATCTTCATTTTCTGTCTGGGAATCGAACCGCTGCGGTGAAAGCACCAAGTCCTAACTATTCGACCACGAGAGAAACTGCTTGTAAGAATTTTTATCTGACCTATCCATGCTCACTTGGCGCTTTGTTACTAATTCAGCAGTTTTTTTTTTGCATCCGAGGGGCAAGTCGGACTATCAAGTGCCTTTTGAAATAAACAAATTTACTGCGGATGCTGGAATCTGAAACAAGAACAGAAAATGGGGGAACATCGCAACAGGTCTGTAACCACCTGTGAAGAGAGAATAGAGCTAACGTTCAACGTCTGGATGACTCTTCGTCCAATCTGAAGACAAATACATTTGGCCGAGATTTATACTGCAATGCTGAGGGATATGGGTGTGGTGTGGGTGACAAAGGTGTCAGATGTAAATAGAAAAAAACAAAGGGAATTTAAATGGTGGTGATCAATGGCTGAGAAGGGTGCTGCTGGCTGCCCATTAAGTGATCAGAATGTGTAAATGGCAGGACAAAGGAAATGTAAGTGATGGCCCGAGTAGGATGGAGGGAGAGGAGACAACAAGATGGAAAGTAAGATTTTAAATAAACAATGCAAAAAAGGGAAATTAAAAAATAAATATACATAAATAAAGATATAGGATAATAAAAATAAATAAATAAGATGAAATGAAATTAAACAAAATAAATGGAAATGGGGTGAAGATGGCAGACAGGAGATGCCCTGAAGTTGTTGAACTCAATGGTAAGTCCGGAACGCCGTAAGTACCGAATCGGGAGACCGGGGCGATATTCCTCCAGTTTGCATTGGAGTGCCTCTTCATAGCATTGTTTCTTGCCCCTTCCATCATATTACTGATGATCAAGAGTAGACTAGTGGTACTTGGTGGCGTTGCATTTGACCTGACACCGGGCAATCTTGGGCAAATTTTAGCTTTGGCGGCTAGATGGCAGTGTTGCAGTTTAGGAACAGCTTAGCTAAGGCTTTGGCAAGTTCTGAAGCACAATTCTTCAGCACCATTGCCAGATTATTTTTCAGAGCCATAGCATTTGCTCTTTCCAATGCCTTCAAGCTTCTTTTTTCTTGAAATCATACGGAATAGTAAAGTGTTTCTGTCCCGCTCAGTATCAACCCACTCTGGCTTTGTGTGCGTTTTCTCAGAAATAGTGAAGACTAAATATTCAATATTTTGATTGATACCCAATTCAGTTCACATTTAACAATAAACTTGAATTCGGAACCTTCAGAGCAGTGAGTTTTGATAACGTTTCTGCCCTGTTTATTGCCTGGGACCTGCACAAATATGAATAGAATGTGATAACACCTTCAACACTGAAAGTTCGCTCAGGATAAAAGCGACTGGTCTTGAAGGTCAAACCGTGCAATCTGATTTAACTTCAGAACCTGACTTGCGGAAGTACAATTCGGCTCAAAACCCATTTTTCATGCGGCAGAGAAATTCATCTCACATTAGAATCATAAAATTACATTTGCGCCTTTTTTTCTCTTTTTCCATGTCTCGGGCGGCACGGCGGTACAGTGGTCAGCACTGCTATCTCACAGCGCTAAAGACCCAGGCTCAATTCCCAGCTTTAGTCACTGTCTCTGTGGCGCTTGCGCGTTCGCCCCGTGTCTGCGTGGGTTTCTTCTCACAGCCTGAAAGACGTGCTGGTTATGTGCATTAACCCCAACAGGCGCCGGAGTCTCGCGACTAAGGAATTTAACAGTGTCTTCATTGCAGTATAAACCTTACTTGTGACTAATAAATATACTTTACTTTAACTGAGCATTTTGCAGAATATTATTTAACACTTGGAAATGCAACTGCAGTTAGGCTGAGAGACAATGTTTTCTGTCACTATTTAATAACAAACGGAAATGAGGTAACTTTTCCTCACACTGAGAGATGAGGAAGTTTGAACACTGTTGTCCTATTTCACACAGGGAACCATTAACATTTTAGGTGAATTTATTAAACACCACACTTCAGAAACAGAGAATACATGACTCTGAAGTACAATCAGACAGCACGGTTCGACACTCCAGTCAGTTGTCGAGCATAGTTTTTGTAGTGTAGTGTTTATCACAGTCATCTGACACACGAAAGGTTCCCAGTTCCAAAACGGATGGAAACATTTATACATACTTTTAACCTCAGAGTGAGGAAAAGAACAATAATTCACGTTAATTGCTGAATATAAACTGAATACAGTATTTTACACAGTGTTGCATTTTCCCTTCCCCTCTACACTTCTGTACACACTCAAATCTGACAGAATATCTTGAACTGGTTACCGTTTCCAGCTCTCACTGCTCAGAAAGCTTCTCTCAAACTTGCACATTCGGGCTTTTTCATTTGTTCATTCCTTAAACATGGCCGTCGCTAGCCATCATTCACTGCCCAACCCTAGTTGAGATGCAACCATACTGCTGTGGCTCTGGAGTCACATGTAGGCCAGACCAGGTCAGGAGAGCAGATTTCCTTCCTAAGATACATTGGTGAATCATTTGGGTTCCTTCAAAAATCGAAAATGCTTTCACGGTCATCAATGGATTCTCAATTCCAGATTTTTCCTATTGTATTCAAATCCCACCAGCTGTCCTGGCCGGTCCCCAGAATATTAGCTGGTCGAGCGATAATTCGCCCCTCCTAAAGCATCTCCGAATGGAAAGTATTGGATCCTTGGTCTTCTGGTGGTCAGTTCCCTTCCCTCCCGTTGAATTCCTCCCTCTGGCCAGAGACATGGATTCATTTTAGCTGCACGTTCATAGAAGAAAGGGTATAACCGCTACACCACAGCAATACTACGGGATCGAAAGAAACAAAGAGACTTGTGTAGACTTGTAAATGGTGCGGTGATGCTGTAGTTCTGGAACAGGTTTCGCAGAAATAGAATTGTGATCATTGACACCCTGGATTAGAATATCGTTAACAGCTGCTGTGTCAGTCTCTGTGGTGCAATTGGTCAGCGCGTTCGGCTGTTAACCGAAAGGTTGGTGGATCCAGACCACCCAGGGACGGAGCTTGTGCTTTTTCCTTCCCATGATCCTTCAAAAGCAAACAGTTGCGGGTTGGCAATGGGTCCGTGGGCGTCAATAAAAATAGCTCTCAAGTTTTACCGGCTGTACTGTCATCTGGTGTCAGTTTGAGTGGTGACGCTGCCGGAGAAATTCAGAGCTGGATTTCACCCAGAAAAGCAGCAAAGTTTAAAAACAGTGGCGCCCAACTTGGGGTTGCAACCCACGGTCCATTAACGGTGATAAGTTAATGTTGTTCAGCAGAATTACCACAAGACGGTTTATCACAGGTTGATACTAACACTGCAGTAAAATTAAATGTAGTAGAAAAGGATGGCATGGTGGCACAGTGGTGAGCAATGATGCGTCACAGCGCCATTGGCTCAGGTTAAATTCCTCAAGTCACTGCCTGTGCGGAGTTTGCACCTTGTCTGCGTGGGTTTCCTCTGTGTGCTCCGGTTTCCTTTCCAAAGATGTGTGATTTCGGTTGCTTGGCCATGCTAAATTGACCCGCCTGTCAGCGGGATTATCAGGGTAAATATGTGGGTTTCCGGGAATAGGGCGTGGGTGGGATTGTTGTCAGTGCGGACCCGATGGGCCGAACGGTCTCCTTCTGTACTGTAGGGATTCTACAAGAATGTTTCATTGTTCATTTTGACTGTAGGAACCAAAAGAGGCAATGCAAGTATAAATTGCTGTGGGTAATTGACGAGCTTGTGGAATGGGGCGGATTTTTCTCTCTGCTGTTGAAACTGGCAGCAATATCACTCATGCATTCGATCAAGAAGTAACTGCAACTCCACCTGCATCATGTCCTGCAAGAAAACAATAAATCTTCATTTTCTGACCGGGAATCGAACTCGGGCCGCAGTGGTGAAAACAACAAATCCTAACCATTGACCAACAGGGAAACTGCCTGCAATGGTTTTAATCTCGCCTATCTATGGTAACTTGGCGCATTTTTTTCAATTTCAGCGGGGTTTTTTTGTATTCCAGGGACAAGTCCGTCTGACAAGAGCCTCTTGATATAAACAAACTTCCTGCGGATGCTGGAATCTGAAACAAGATCAAAAAATGCCAGAAAATCTCAACTGGTCTGAAAGCCTCTGTGAAGAGAGAAAGCTAACGTTCAAAGTCAGGATGACCTTCGTCAGAGCTGAAGACAAAGAAACGTGGACGAGATTTATACTGTAATGGTGAGGGATATGGGTGAGGGGTGGGTGGCAAAGGTGTCACATATCAATCAAGAAAAACAAAAAGGCAAATTAAATGGTGGTGATCATGGCTGAGAAGGGAGCTGCAGGCTGCGCATTAAGAGATCAGAATGTGCAAATGGCAGAACAAAGGAAATGTAGGATTTGGCCCGAGTGGGATGGAGGGAGAGGGGACAACAAGATGGAAAGTGAGATTTTAAATAAACAGTGCAAAACATGGAAATCAAAAAAATAAATATAGATATAAAAGAAAAAATATTAATTAATAAAAATAAATTGCATAAAATTAAATAAAACAAAATTAATGGAAATGGGGTGAAGATGGAGGAAAGGAGATGCTCTGAAGTTGTTGAACTCAGTGTTAAGTCTGGAATGCAGTAAGATCCGAATCGTGACATCGGGGGATGTTCCTCCAGTTTGCATTGGAATGCCTCTTGATATCATTGTTTATTGTCCCTTCCGTCACCTTACTGATGATCAAGAGTAGACTGGTGGTAATGTGGGGCGTTGGATTTGACCTGATTTTTGTAAAGCGGGCAATCTTGGGCAAGTTGTAGCATTGGCGGTTGATGCCAGTGTTGTAGTTTAGGAACAGCTTAGTTGAAGGTGCGGCAAATTCTGAAGCGCAATTCTTCAGCACCATTGCCAGAATATTTTTCAGAGCCGTAGCATTTGCTCTTTCCAATGCCTTCAAGTTTTTTTTTACTTGAAACGGTATGGAACAATGAAGTGTATCTGTTCTGTTCAGTGTCTACCCCACTCTGGCACTTTCTCTTTTCTCTCTGTAGATCTGTCTCAGTCCTTCCCTCTCTCAGTCTAACTATCCATTCCCCTTTTTTGTTTTTGTTCCATCTCTTCTCTCCCTGTTTATGTGGAACCAAATTTAACTGAATTGATTCCTGAAATGAGGCAGTAGTTGAGCTCGGAATTGATTTAAAGTGGGGGAGGAGACTCAATGGGACATGTGATCTAATCCAATTCCATTCATTTGGTTCATTGCCAATACCAGCTCTGACAGCAATGACTTCTGCTGGTGTCCTTGATGGGAAATCTAAGACACTAAATTTAGGATATGATTTTTATGAAGGAGGGGGATCACATTCTCCCACTGTTCGATTTTCAATTAAATTACTATAAACGTTATGAACAGCTTTGGTCAAACATGTGATTACTAAAATTTAATGCAGTGGAATGAATCATCATTCATTTTGATTCGAGGAACCAGCAGAGAGAATGTAAAGTGAGCAACTGGATAAAAGCAAATTACGGTGGATGCTTGAATCTGAAAGCAAATGTGTCACACAAAACTTTGACAAAGGGTCATCCCGACCGAAACGTCAGCTCTTTTCTCTTCGACAGATGCTGCCAGACACAATGTGATTTCCAGCGTTTTCTCTTTTTGTTAAAGTGAGCAACCGACGGGCTTGTCGGACGAGTTTAGTTGCTCTCCCATTAAATCGGAGCTGCATCATGTACCCACGTTGGTATGTGGTCATCATGCTCGCTTTGCATCTCGAAAGCCCACGGTTCGAAACGAGGTAGAAACATTTCCCGATGGCTTTGTTTCAAAGTGGTTCGGATTACAGAGTTATCCTCGTTTATCACGAAACTTGAGTTGAACTATTGAGTTTTCTACGGTATTTCAAGCGGAAATAACTCAGTAAAGAATATAAAAGGGAAGGTCTGTGACAGTGAGTAAGACAACTGACACAAGGAATAACGGTCAAGGGCAACATTGGTTGGTTCCGGTTATGTTTAAACTTTGCTGCTTTTCTCAGTGTACTCCAGCTCGCTATTCCTCCCGCAGTGTCACCGCTGAAACTGAGTCTTTCTCCATCCCGCTTTGTAAATTTCACAATTACTGCTTTCTGAATGAAAACTGCTTGCAATCAGTCGAAGTCAAATAGTTTAGTATTTCATTCATGGAGAGGTTTTCTTGTAATTTAGCCCGAGAATGTTATCCAGAAATGAGTGATATTTCTGTCAATGCAAACGGTTAAATCTGACCCATTACCACCCAAATTTTCCCTTGTATCACCACCTCTATCGGCAGCGTTTTGCATCATATCACTGTTTTTCACTATTTGTTTTTGTTCTTGACCTGTTGCACGTGTGACATTTCCAACTCGGAAGTAAAAATGCAAATCTCACTCCACCGATTCTGGCAGAGCTGCTTTGGACCAGGCAGTATTGCTGGTTTGTCTATGAAAATCATTAAATCTTAACATATCGAACGCAGCCTGCGACCCTGAAAGCGCCGAATCCTAACCACGAGACCACCAGGATCCCATCTGCCTGATTTTCCGAGAGAGTGATTACAGGAATATGCACAGCGCCAATTGTCCACAGTCACACACTCCTTTCTGTCTGTTAAGATTTGAAATTCTTCATATTTTCACATTGGCTTCCAGTGTGATGAAAGCAGAGCTCTGATCAGCTGATGTTGTTCAGTAAAATTACCACAGTAATGTTGATATCTGTTCGATGCTAACATTGCTCTTTGAATGTGATCAGCTGCAGTGAAATTTAATGCAGTTGAAGGGAGCCTACTCATTTTTACAGGAGCAACCAGCCAGGGCAATGTAATGATTAATTGTTGTGGGTAATTGACGGGATTGTACAACGGGACTGATATTTCTCCCTGCTGTTCAAATTGGCACAAGTATTGAGCGACGATTTTCAGATGGCTGCCGTGAGTTGGGTTTCGTGGTGTAATGGTGAGCACTCTGGACTTTGAATCCAGCAATCCGAGTTCAAATCTCGGCGGAGCCTTGCTTTAATTTGCAAAGGCAGATGATTGATTTGCTGAAGGGCGCTTCGTTTCAATTTCTCACAAAGCACGAATAGAGAGGACAATTTGTCAGCCAGTTCAACTGCTATTACAATGCACATTGCTGAGCCTCAGGCGCCAGATCCCTGCAACGTTAGTGTTTTTCATCTTTTCGCTGTCCTTCAACTCCTCTGTTGAAAAAAAGAAGTGGTTGGTGTCACACAATAACAATTCGACTGGGGTCTGGCAATTATTGAGCAAGTGTGTGTGCCTGAGCGTGTGTGTGCGTGAGCGTGTGTGGTGTGTGTGTGAGCGAGAAAGAGAGGGTGTGGGTGTGTGTGTGTGTTTTGGGATAAAAGTCTACTGTCTTCATTCAGATTGCTGTTGATTCCACGGGTAACGTGTCGCACTCTGGCCTCTCACCTCCTAACTTTTGTTTAGATTGAGACAGATAACAGAGTGAATTACACGTCCAGGTGGACACAATGCCCACTGTAGCTTCCCTGCCTCTCAGCGCTTTGTATTCTTGAGCAATCGTTCTCTGGGGTTGATGCAATGACGCCAGTACAATCATTCGCTGCAGCATCCGTGGTTGCGGTGTAATTTGCTGAAATTTCCACTTACTGAGAATTTAAAATTAAATTCCCTTCAGCAAACCCATTATCTGCTTTAGCAAAAAAAAACAATCTTTCACCAAGCTCTGAACTCCGATTACTGCATTCGGAGTCCAGGGTGCTCACCATCACAGCAGAGAAACAGGAACAGAGCCGTCCGATGCAAATGGTCACTCAAAGCATGTGACCTTTTTCATTCAATGTGGCAGCAACAGTAAGTGGGTCAAATGCTTTGAGTGACCATTTGCAACCGGCTGCGATGTTATAGGTTCTCTGGTCTAATGGTGAGCACTCTGAACCCAGCAAACCGCGTCTAAATTTAGGTGGATCCTTGCTCTTATTTGCCATTGTTGAGGATTGATTTGTCGAAGGAACTTTTGTTTAAATTCCTTACAAAGGTGGAATTTGTCAGCCAGTTCAACTTCTATTACATTGCACTTTTCTGAGTCTCTGGCGAGAGATGCCTGCATCAGCAATGTTTTTTTTAAATTTCATCTTTCGCTGCTCTTTAAATCCCCGCTTGTTTTCCATATCCCTTTAATTAGTTTTTTAAGTTGGAAATATATCTATCTCCTTATTGAAATCATCCAGCGATTGAGACTCCACCGTGCTATGCGGCAGCGAGTTCCACCAATTCACCACACTCTGCGAGAAGTACTTCCTTCTCATCTCACTTTTAAATCCACCGCCTCTCAATCTATACCTGTGACCTCTTGTTCGGGATGGTTTACGTTTAATCGATCAATCCCTTTTAGAATTTTATTGCCTCGGTCAGATCTCCTCTCATCCTTCTAAACTTCTTGTGGGACTATTTCACCTCACTGTTAATTTCATGATGCAGCGAACTCAATCCGTGTTGTCATTGGCTGAAGGAGACACTTATGTACCATCCAAACAGGACATTTTGAAGGAGCAACTTGTCGATGGTAAAACAAATCTGAGATGAAAATAATGAGCAAAGGAATATGAGGTAAATCGGTTTGAGAAACTAAGTTCACTAGTTGCCCTGGAGTCCAGTGTTTTGTGTTCCACGCTCTGCTCGTGAGGTTTCGGTTCAATTCTCTCTCAGGAAAATAATTACTGCTCTGGCAAAACTGTTAGAACTAATCCGATTTACTCTCTGATCGGAAGCGGATCTATTAAATTCAGTCGAGTGATATTTTCAAGTTTACTGCATTGGAAATATCACAAGTGCAAATGTTCATGGAAAAACACTGAAAGAGAAGGACAGTAATGGGCTGCAAAACGCTGCCAATAGAGCTGGTGATATAAGGAAAAATCTGGATGGCAATGGGTCAGATTTTGCCATGTACACTGGCACTGAATTATGAAACTTATCCCTCACTCTTCAATGAAAAACATTTGGAAATATTTCAGTGCTGTTCGAACCGTCGGAAGCGAACATGATAACAGTCGTGGAGTATTTGCGGCATGTTGTCATTGGCTGGACACATCATTGGGAGTGAATCAGAACGTGCCATTTTGCAGGAGAATCTTGTTTGTGGTGAAAGTGGTCTGGAGTGAAAATTGCAATAACAAAAGGAGCGTGGATGAAGCAAATTGTAAAACACGCTGTAACTTGGTGGTTAGAGTTGGATACTGCTCATTTGATTGCAGATCAGAAAATGAAGATTTGCTGCTCTCGTCCAAACCGTGAAACCAAATAAGTTATTTCCTGGAAATGTATAGAAATCTCAGTCTCGCCTTGTGCCCTGTCCTTTCTGAAGTAAAGACCCTGAGCAAATTCAGCAGAAAGTTTTGTTGTTATTTCTGGCAGGAGATTGGGAACCAGACGAGTTTGAGGACAATTTAAATGGTGCCCACCCTTAAATGCAGCTCATTGTTTTTCTAACTGGAGATGATTTTTGTTTGTTACACATTTCAGGATGACCAAATTCAATGAAAAATTAGGTTGGAGATTTCTGCTGGCCCTTCCCATCTCCATTCCTCCTATATTATTTCACTCACTATATCAGTAAATTACACGATTACAACGTCTGGACGCGAGGCCGAGCGGTCTAAGGCTCCAATCTCAGCGGAGACATGGGTTTAAATCCCACAGCTGCCAGAATTAATTTGGGTTTTGGTCCTTCCATCTAAAGTCTGACAGCTCATCTTGAATGAAAGAGTGTGAGCGGTGTCGTTTCTGGCAGGAACAACGAGGCGAGACAGTCCCAGCCGGTAGGGGAACGGAACGTGTGCGGAAGGAATGGATTTTTCCTTTCAAGAGCACACAAAGGAACATAGGCTGAATGACTGTCTGCCAGTATAAAGAAAAGATTGAAAACCGGCCTACTGATGATTTGGGATTTTCCAACTGAAGTTCAAATCCTTTCCTGTCCGCTTCCCATCAATCCTCAATCTCACCAGATAGGTACATAATTATCCTGGCGTAACCGTGAAACCATTCTCTTTTAATTTCATTTACTTATGTTCTCATCAGATGTGACTTGACATGTTTAATTAGAACACAAATGATTTTTCAACCAATTATAATAGCTATTGCTGTTATCTGTAACATGAAATCGATAGTGAGGTGAAATTGCCCCACAAACTGTTCATGTGTAACTTCCAATTTTCAGGACCCATCAATCTCACCTCTGTTGATCCTGTGAAATTCACAAGGTAACATGCAACAAATATTTATCGCTGAAAGTAACTGGCACACATCAATTTCTGCCGCTTTCATCTGTAATTTGTTTCTGAAGTGTGACGGTTATTGCATTCACCTTTTCGAAAAGTGCAAGACATTATTATTAAAAATCAATCAACTCTCAGTGTGAGGAAAAGTTGTCTCATTACCGTTTGTTGTTAAATATTAAGGGATTACATTATCTCACAGCCATGTGATATTTGCACTTCTTCAAATTTTGAATGAGATTTTACAAAGTGCCTGCTCACGTGTCAGCCATTTAGGATAGAGGCAATGAGATACTTATTCGATCAAAGGTGTGTGAATCTTTGAAATTCTCGAGCCCAGCGATCTGTGAATCCTCAATGATTAGGATATTGAAGGCTGAGATAGAGTGTATTTTGGAATCTAAGGGAATTAAGGGCTTTCGAGATAGGGTGGGTAATTTATGTTGAGTCTGCGGATCTGCCAACATTTTACTAAGTGGTGGAGGATGCTCAGTTGGACATTTGACTAAACGCTGCTCCATTTATTCTGTTCACTGGCAATGCCAGAGATGACAGCCACCTTTTGCACTGTTAGCGATCATGAGAAATGTAAACTATTTAATTTAAGGAAACGGTATCTGTGGAGGAATGGGATCGAATCCCACCTCTGTCAGTTATGCTGCTGACTTTAAACGTAATTAAAAAGCTTTGCCCGAACATGTGGTCACAAAAATTTAATGCATTGGAATGCATAATTATTCATTGTGACAGAAGGAGCCAGCAGAAGCAATGCAAATGTAAATTGATGTGAGGAGTTCAAGGGCTTGCAAAACCAGTTTAGTTGCTCCTCCAGAAAGCCAGATCTGCTTCCATTTCGAATATCGTCATTTTTCTGCAGTGTGTTGGTTATCACATTCTCCTTATACGTGAAAGGTTTCAGCGTCGAAACCGGGCAGGGACTTTTCAGAATGCTTTTGATTTCAGAATTATTCTCGTTTGTCACTAAACATTAACTGATCTGCTGAGTATTTCCAACATTTTATGATTATAGTGTCAGGAACCACGCCGTAAAAAAAAAGAACACAAGGGGGGGTCCAGGATAAAGAGCAAGAAAGGATGGATTAACTGATACAAGGAATGATAGACAGGGCAACATTGAGCAGGTGATAGTGGAGCCCGGGTGGTTCAGTGTTTGAGAGTCAATGCTTTCAACGCCAGGGCCCGGGACTGATGACAAACGGTTAACTGAACAGCACATTTTGAAGATGGAAATTGCTCAGACCCAGGAAGTGAAAAAATGTGAACACAAGCGGAAATAACGCATTTTGATGCAATTGTTTATAAGACGTTAAAATGTCAGTGTAACAGTGCTTTCATTAATGTTATTTGACTATTTGGTACAGTGGTGATGATCATCTAATTTCCAATGTCTCACATCAGCTTCCTTGGGGGTATAGTGGTATGGCTTCAGTGACATGTAGCAGATTTGACTCTCAGCCATGGAGTGAATAACTTTTTGTTGATTTCTTCATTAAATGAAAACAGGCCTCACAGTGTCTGTGAAGGGTGTAACACGGTTCATCTTTTAGCTGGATGAACTTGCACCAGAGCTGGAAATTTCAGAGTTGAGCTCTGAAGAAGGATACCATGGCATTCATTCTTCAGTTAAAGTAACGGACACACTCTGCCGCTATCAAGTTACATCTTTTAACTCTGCTTCCCATCTCACATTTCCACATCTATCAAACATCACCCACCAGAAAATCCAGCCTGTTCCTCACTTCACTGATAATGAGGCACTCACTCTGCGCTCTTAATGGCAATTGGTTCCATAGCTCAGTGATTAGATGGTTGGTTTTGTAAGCCTGGGCTCGTGAGTTCTCGCTGGAGCTTCAGCTTAAAACACATCTGATCTGTAGGGACAAGGCAGCGAGACTGGCCACACGTCAAGTTTTAATGCACAGGTAAGGGCGGGTTCAATTTTGGAAAGTGAATAGGCATTCACCTTTTCGTAAAAATAGAAAGAGCAGAACATTTTTGAAAAGGTGGGAACGTTGGTGCTGATATTCAAAGAATCCGAGGTGTATTTGTAGATGGAATGCATAAAGCTAGCGTTGAGTTGCAGCAAACATTTAGGAAGGGGAATTACATTTTTGCCTTTGTTGCCAGTAGACTGGAGAACAAGAATGACGAATTGTTGCTGCAGTTGTACAAGGTTTTGCGGGGAACACATGTGGAACATTCTGCGCAGTTTTAGTATCCAATAATTACAAACTATGAGACAAAATGGATGAACAGCAACTGACATAAGTTGAATGTATGATTGCATATGTAGAACTGGAACCCAGCATCACACCGAGTGAATCCGCTGTCTGCTTAAATGTTGCTCAGTGAAAGTTTCAACAATCCTCCACTGTGTAACATACGGGCCCTGAGTCAATAAGCAATATCCACTCGAAAGTAAAAGAGAACGTGCTAATCTGTCTCCCAACTTTCAAACATCTTGTGATTTTCTGTACCATTTACCATGAGGATTCATCAAATAAGTGAATGCAGATGGTAACAATGTGTTCCCCCTTTCGGGAAACTGAATCATATTGATGGACAAAGAGGGACACACGCTGACACCGACAGTGACAAAGGCCCGAGGAATTGCAAACACCCATAAATCAAGGATGTCACCAAATTGGATTCAGTTTTCATCCATTTCCGGCTGGAGGTTTGGTAAATTCTCGTCGATGAACAGAAATGAAGGAATGCGGATTTGAAGCATGAAAAATGGGCCTGAATATTTGGAAGGTTTTGATTTTATTGAACGAATTCTGGAGTACTGAAGAGAATGGAAGCTGAGCATCCCAGTGGGTGCTGTTCAAATCTTCCGCGGAAAACAACAATGGATATCAGATCCATTACCAAAACCACTTGGACAGCACGTCAACGAGTTAATGAGTTAGTGTCACTCATACGAAATCACAGGATAGTTACAGCAACAAAGTGGAACATTCGGCCTGACGGGTTCACCCTGAAATCAGCACGCACCATCGGTTTTTGTTCTTCACACAATGCCAATCACTGAACAGCCAAAGGAGAAGAAACTTGGGGCAGTGGTGGGATGTGAAGACACGGTTGCTTTAGAAACTACAGCTTAAAGCTAGTGCACTCAACGTTTCAGCCACGCTACCACTAGAACACATAATGGGTTAGGAATAGAACTTCTAACCCATCGACTCTCTCATAATATCTCCGAAACACAGACAAGGACTTATTTCCCGTCTGTTTTATATCAGACCTTTCCAGCTCTGATGAAGCATCATCCAGCTGGAAGATTCATTCTGTTTCCCACTCCGTGGATGCTGCCAGATCGAGTTTAACTGAATGAGGAATTCACTTTAAATTTGTCAGTTCACACAGCAACGCAAAATAGTTACTCTCTGGCCAGAGCTTGAACCCAAGCCACAGTGATGAAAGTTCCGAATCCTAACCAATGGATCAACAGGGAAGCAGACAATGACTTCGCCAATCAACTTACCATCATTACTTTAGCTATTGCCTTTCTTCTGGTCCGTCACACACAGACAGATTTCTCATTAAAAATGTTCTGTTTAGTTCCCTATTTGTGACCTACCATCAAGCCCATGCCATGGTCCTGAAAACATTGAGTCTGAAACACTAAACCACCCGGGATCTGCCATCGGCAGCTCAAAGTTGCTTTCTTTGCCATTCCTTGTGTGAGTTCATCATGCCTTGCACTCAATCACAGACCTTCCCCTTTCGTTCTTTAAAATGAATTGGTCGCTTTGCGCCGCAGGACATCTGTCGCGTCGTGGGCACCAGCAGAGGGTTCAAAACTGAGCAGAAACATTATCAAAACACGTCCACTATAGTGTGGCAGGCTATGACATCAAGGAACGATTCAATAGCCCGAATGTGCTTTCTCTGGGGAATGGGGGCTGACATGATCTGATTGTGGCCTGTCAGATGGGTGACAGGATAAATAAGAAAAAAATATTTTCACTCATGAATGGAGGAGGATCAACATCAGAAATTGTTTTTTTGTTCTCTACCTCCACAGGCATTACCAGATCTTCTGAGCATTTGCAGTGTTTTCTGTTGTTGTTATTTCAGATATTCAAGATCTGCAGTATTTCATTTATTTACCTGGAGAATGTTGTGAATATGAAACCCATCACGACAGGGATTGAGATCAGCAGGAAATTCAGTGACAAAAACAAACTCTGTGAAAATAATGCTCACCAGCTGAAAGTGGAAAATGCTTCACTCAGTCATCCTGTTTACATACACAACAGCTCAGTTCCCCAGTGCAACAGGATACATGTAGTTTCCCCACCTGTTAAAACTCCTGTTTTAAAAGTTCAGATGTCATGATTTGCAGTCAATACATTCTTATTGTCAAGACAGGGTTTCAATATACCGCCTCAGGAGAAAGCACTTGGGCATGAAAACTGACCGACTGCAAAACTCTCCCCTGTAAAGCTCTACCCTCCGGCAAATATCCACCCACTGCAAATCTCTCCTATTCCCAGATTGAACGTCACTGCCCCAATTTATCAGCCCCTATCCCGGACTGAACAATAATGTCACACTTCGCAGATTACACGGTGATATTCATTGACAGTGTCCTTCCCTGTCTCACACTGAATCACACGGTAACTCATCACCAGGCCTTGCACTAGTCCAAGTTTCACCAGCGGAACTCCACTTACCCTGCCCCAAAATACACCACACTGTAAACCTTCACCAGTCAATGCCAAACTGTCCCAATTCATTGGTTAATGCTCTAGAATCAATCACATTACTCCAACTGTCTGTTCCATTTCACAGTGTGAAATGCCCCATGGGAAGCTGGCCTGGTTTTATAAACATTGTCCCGTCTCATCAGTCCCTTTCCCAATCTGATCCATAATGTTTCACCTGATATGTCGCTGTCCCCGATTTAACCAGCCTGTCTCACAATACGACACATTTTTCTAGACAGAACCACACTGTCCCATCTCACCAATCCCATCCTGACACCGAAACCTACTATCCAACCTCACATATTTCTGTCAATTATAGACCCACATTTTGCCACCTCGTCGCTCCCCGAACTAGATTATAACACACAGCCCCTTGAATTGCCTCGGCCCTTGACTCAATTAGACTTGCTCACATCATCGGTCCCTCGCCCTGAATGCACCACACTGAATCACCTTAGTAGCCCCTGTTCCGAGATAAAGTAAGCATTCCAATTTCAACAGTCCTGTCCCAGGCCAATAAATACTGACCCAAACCAAATGTCCCTTCCCCAGGCAAAATTGCAATACCGCATCTAACACTTCTTTATCCCATGGTTAACCACAGGGCCCCATTCCAAAGTTCTCTGTCTGAAACCTAGTTGCAGTAACCCACCAAACCACCCTCTATACAGGACTGACCCACAATGAGCCCTAATTAGACCTTTCCTCCGAGTATAACTGACTGCCACACTTCACTCTGCTCAATCCATCAAAGCCCAAAGTTGCATTTAGCAGCTTGAGCCACAGTTATTCCAGTGTTTCCTTCAGTTCTTGACTGAAACCTAGTTCTGCAGATCACCAGCCGCTGTCCCTGAATGAAAAAATGCTGTGGTATCTCAATGATGTCCGCTCCAATCTGAACAGCCACAATTCAGCATTTCCTTCCTGAGGATGAACATCATCAAGGTCACCCGAAACAAAATATTACAAACGCTGCCGAATTCACCCATGCTTTCAGAAGGCTCATCCACAGTTAAGCGTGGGATGAAGCTGTGAATGCAGAATGAGTGAAATGGCTTTTGCGGACAGAAGGATGAATGAAGTAAATGCATGGGGTGGAGAACGTGTCTGGATATCGGGACGGAGAATTGGTCACTGCAGAGATAGAATAGAACCAGAGGCCAGAAAGGGAGAAAGAGGCTGTGATGAAGATGTGGACGTGTTGGTCAATGTCGTAATGTCCGTCCCCAAAGAATATTATCCACAATTTGGAATATTTTTTGACAGCTGAACCTTCACAACCAACGCACTGCATACTGTAGGTATAATGTTTGGATGAGAACATTGAAAGTGCAATATAAATATTTTCTTCACAAATTGATTAAGACTTCAAACAGTGATCATATGATAAATAAATCTCAGATGGCGCAGGAAGTTTTCAATAATTGTGTTAACACTTATGGAGCAGTGTTATTCTTCAATCTCCGCCCTGCTTGTGAGAACTGAACAGATCAAAAATTTATAGAGGGATTATATGACAGGAATTATCTAAAGAATTCAATGTTCATAATCCTAAATTTCCACCTATCTGGGGGAGTTGGCTAGTCTATAAGACCATAAGATATACGAACAGAATTAGGCCACTCGGCCCATCGAGTCTGCTCCGCCATTCAATCATGACTGATTTTTTTCTCATCTGCATTCTCCTGCCTTTTGCCCATAACCCCTGATCCCCTTATTAATCAAAAATCTATCTATCTCTGTCTTAAAGATACTCAATCACCTGGCCTCCACAGCCTTCTGTGGCAAAGAGTTCCACAGATTCGCCACTCTCTGGCTGCAGAAATTCCTCCTCATCTCTGTTTTAAAGGATCGTCCTTTTAGCCTGAGGCTGTCCCCACTGTGGGCCACAGGGATCTGGAGAACTGTCACTGAACAAAATAATTATTCAGTCATTGTTCCAACTATCCGCCCATTCCAGCCACTAGTCTTTGCAGTTCTGAAGCTCTGTGTTGGTTCTCCTCATATTTTACAGTGCTTCCTTGACTGGTGTTACTTATAAGCATTGATTCGTTTTTATTTATACGAGATAGATTGATTGAATTGATAAAATGACATGATGTTATTGTGGAATTTTAAACCTAGGGACATAGCGTATTAGGAGAAATGATAGGTTACTCGGCCCTTCGAGCCTGCTCCACCATTCAAGAAGGCCGCAGCTGATTTGATAATATCTTGGATGCCACATCCCTCCCTACCTTACATAACCTTTCACTACTTTTTAATCAATGAACTATGGAGCACAGCATTAAAAAAAAACTAAGACTCTGTTTCCAATGCCTTCTGTGGAAGAGTTACAAAGACTCAAGAATCTCTGAGAAAAATAATAATTTCTCATTTCTGTCTTACATGCACGAGTCCTCATTATGTAACTGCAATCTTTAGTTCTACTTGCTCCAACAAACGGAAACATTGGCTGCACATCACTATTAAGAACTCTCAGAATCTTAAAAGTTTCAATCAAGTTGCCTCTTCCTCTTTTAAACTCCGGTGGATGCAAGCCTAAACTGTGCAATATTTTGTTGTAACGCAACCCATCCATTCCTGGCATTAACCCAGGTTTCATCACTGTTCAGCAAAACTGACGTAGCGTTAGGAATGTATTCAGATTCTGATAACAGTTAAACAAGCTGCTGATGTTTGTTTACTCGGAAGACAAGCAGGCTTGACTGATATTTAGCATTGATGCCTCATTGAGCCAGGGACCCGGTTTCGATTCCGGGCTTGGTCACTGTCTGTGCAGAGTCTGCAGGTTCACCCCATGTCAGGGTTGTTTTCCTCTGGATGCTCTGGTTTCCTCCCACAGTCCGAAAGACGTGCTGGTTAGGTGCATTGGCCATGCTAAACTCTCCCACACTGTTCCCGAACAGGCGTCACAATGTGGTGTCTCTGGGATTTTCACAGTAACTTCGTTGCAGTGTTAATGTAAGCCGACTTGTGACTAATCAATAAACGTTAAATAATAAACGGGTCGACAGTGGAGAGTCAAATGATACCCACTTAAATCTGCTGTCGAAAATACCTCTGGATCGATAGAATTGCTTCCACACTCACTGAAAGGAGAAATGTATGGTTTAGAAGATTTGATGCTGAGTCTGGTATACATGGCACTTTCCCATTGATCACCAATAATACAAAGAATATTGAGATGTGTTTGCAAAGCAGGTTGGAGAGGTGACCTAGTTTACTTTCGAAGAAATCTCCTGAAAACAATGAAGAATGCGAGGTTCAGTGCCTTGATTTCGAGAGTTTATGTCTCGAGTTTGCTGAATAGCAGCAGTGTAATATTTGCAATCATCCTGCTTCTGGCATGTCTCATGTATCAACTGATAGATCAAGATTATTTCCACAATCTCTAGTAAATTCACACTTATACACGGAATGAAATTTTGAAATTGTAGACTGACATTTATCAACAAGGATAATAGTTCTGATTTTATTTCACTTCAGATCAGTAACTGTGCGATTCAATATTCTTCATTTCAAAAAATTGTTCAGATTCATATGGCATTGGCGCAATCGTCCAACATGAGTGCAAAGCATTTTCAATAAACATGTATTTCGCAAGGAATGCTGAATTATCTCGTGTATTCAGCGATTGTGATTAATGTCAGTCAGCACTTAGTTTAATTGTTTCGCTGGGGACATTCCTCGCTCTATAAATAGGGAATGATTTCATCGTGTGTCATAATATTTCAGTGAGCGCAGTTACCAGTAGAAAGAGCGATCATTGAATCTCAAAGGCACTCTCACCATGTTATGGATTATTCCACTTGATCTTCGTATTCATTGGGTACTTTACGATATCCAAAAAAATTACTATCCACTCCTCGCTGGCGTTGGTGTCACTGGTGAGTTATTTCACTGCATTTATCACCCGGTCCATGAGATGCAGTTATGGACAGCATTCTGTGTAACCTTAATAGCCTGTATCTGCTAATGCCCTGGGAGCATTTCATATAATATTTGATCTCTAGCAGGCTCAATGGTCGCAGCTCCACAAATAGTTTGAAGCAGCCAACATGCATGGCTGCAGTTATTTTGCTTTAGATTTGAATAAATGTGGAGATAATCATTGAAAATATATTCAACCTTCAGTTCCCTTTCATGGGAAGACGCAGATTGCTTTCCAGACTGAATCACAGTAGGAACCAGGAAAATGTATAGCAAGAGGCTTTTGAACCTTGCTGTATGTTGTTAAAGTTGCTGATCCGTGAAAAGTAGCGCTGGCAGATATACCGCAATTAAACTCAGATATATGCAGCAATTTCCAATGCAATTCACATTTTCCTGCTCTGCTTCCTCATTATGGAATCTATATAGCAGGATAGAAATGGAACTAAAACACTGTTCCAGTGAAATTATTATTTCATTTCCCGATTATTGCTGAAAGAGACGTTTTACCTTTTTTTTCGACTTACGCATTGTAAGAGACCTTTAAAGAAATGACCAACTCTAACACGAGAACAATATTTCAGGTTATTTGAGAAGATAGAGTTGATTGGTTGGCAAGTAGATTCTGATGGGCGGAAATTTAAACTGATGAAGGTTTTTGCAGGAGCTGAGCCTAGAATGATCCTCTGGCAACACCATCTATTCGGGCCTCATTTGTGTCCCTACCTCACACAAATGAGTTGCTATATTCTTAATTTCAATGAATGACGATTCATTCGACCACCATGTCAGTCAATGTTTTTGACTCCTTGAGTGGTACATTTGTGAACAAGCTGACAATATTGATCGATGCATGAACACAGAATTGCTATCGATATGCAGGTGCTGTGAGATGTTGGAAATGTTGATGGATCCTTCAGTGTGTTTGTGGGAAACTTGCTCAGATCTGTTTGTAGTTCCTCGCAAAACTATTTGGTCAATTCGTGTTGTGCTCTATCAGTCATAATAAAGATGGTCTGGAACAGCACACTACTTCTGCGAGTGTTCACCAGTCCATACATCCAAAGACTCAATGAGGTGAGGACAAATCATATCCCACAAACGAACAGACATTTTGCTCCTTGTTCCTTTTATAACTTGATTTCGAGCAGGGCTCTCCGTTTATGCAAAGTGGCAGTTCAATGGATATTTGGATCCATCTTCGTGCATGCAGTCAGTTTTCTTGATATTGTCACCATTGTTCGGGATGATTATTTCAGTTGCTTTGCCGGGATTAAAGATATTGAAGTCTGGAGGAAGGCAAGAAATGATGTACCAAGTGATGGAGAGGAAAAGATTGCAAAGATGATTCTGGATCGGAGTGAAAGTAACAGGTTGTTGTACTGGGGGACTTTAACTTTACAAATATTGACTGGAAAAGCTATAGTTCGAGTACTTTAGAGGGGTCGGTATTTGTCCAGTGTGTGCAGGAAGGCTTCCTGACGCAGTATGTAGATAGACCAACAAGAGGCGAGGCCACATTGGATTTGGTACTGGGTAATGAACCAGGCCAGGTGTTAGATTTGGAGGTAAGTGCGCACTTTGGTGACAGTGAACACAATTCGATTACGTTTACCTTAGCAATGGAAAAGGATAGGTATATACTAAAGGGCAAGAGTTATAGCTGGGGGAAAGGAAATTATGATGCGATTAGGCGAGATTCAGCTGGCATAGGTTGGGGAAGGAAACTGCAGGGGATGGGCACAATTGTCATGTGGAACTTGTTCAAGGAACAGCTACTACACGTCCTTGATAAATATGTACCTGTCAGGCAGGGAGGAAGCAGACGTGTGAGGGAACCGTGGTTTACTAAGGAGGTTGAATCTCTTGTCAAGAGGAAGAAGGAGACTTATGTTAAGATGAGACGTGAAGGCTCAGTTAGGGCACTTGAGAGTTACAGGTTAGCCAGGAAGGACGTACAGGAAGAGTTAAGAAGAGCCAGGAGGGGACATGAGAAGTCATTGGCAGGTAGGATCAAGGAAAACCCTAAAGCTTTCTATAGGTATGTCAGGAGTAAAAGAATGACGAGGGTAAGATTAGGGCCAGTCAAGGACAGCAGTGGGAAGTTGTGCGGGGAGTCTGAAGAGATAGGAGAGGCACTAAATGAATATTTTTCGTCGGTGTTCACACTGGAGAGGGACAGTGTTGTCGAGGGGAGTACTGAGATGCAGGCTGTTGGACTGGATGGGATTGATGTTCATAAGGAGGAGGTGTTAGCAATTCTGGAAAGGGTAAAAATAGATAAGTCCCCTCGGCCGGATGGGATTTATCCTAGAATTCTCTGGGATGCTAGAGAGGTGATTGCAGAGCCTTTGGCTTTGATCTTTGCATCGTCATTGTCTACAGGAACAGTTCCAGAAGACTGGAGGATAGCAAATGTTGTCCCCTTGTTCAAGAAGGGGAGTAGGGACAACCCTGGTAATTATAGACCGGTGAGCCTTACTTCTGTTGTGGGGAAATTATTGGAAAGGAATACAAGAGAAAGGATTTATAATTACCTGGAAATGAATAATTTGATTTTGGTTTTGTGAAGGGGAGGTCGTGCCTCACAAACCTTGTTGAGTTCTTTGAGAAGGTGACCAAAGAGGTGGATGAGGATAAAGCGGTTGATGTGGTGTATATGGATTTCAGCAAAGCGTTTGATAAGGTTCCCCATGGTAAGCTTTTGCAGAAAATACGGACACATGGGATTGAGGGTGATTTAGTGGTTTGGATCAGGAATTGGCTAGCTGTAAGAAAACAGAGGGTGGTGATTGATGGGAAATTTTCATCCTGGAGTTCAGTTACTAGTGGTGTACTACAAGGACCTGTTTTGGGGCCACTGCTGTTTGTCATTTTTATTAATGACCTGGATGACGGCGTTGAAGGATGGATTAGTAAATTTGCGGATGACACTAAAGTCGGTGGAGTTGTAGACAGTGCGGAGGGAAGTGGCAGGGTACAGAGGGACATAGATAAGCTGCAGGGCTGGGCTGACAGGTGGCAAATGGAGTTTAATGCGGAAAAGTGTGAGGTGATTCACTTTGGAAGGAGTAACAGGAATACAGAGTACTGGGATAATGGTGAGATACTTGGTAGTGTGGATGAACAGAGAGATCTGGGTGTCCATGTGCATAGATCCCTGAAAGTTGGCACCCAGGTTGATAGGGTTGTTAAGAAGGTGTATGGTGTGTTAGCTTTTATTGGTAGAGGGATTGAGTTTCGGAGCCAGGAGGTCATGCTGCAACTGTACAAAACTTTGGTGCGGCCGCATCTGGAGTATTGCGTACAGTTCTGATATCCATATTATAGGAAAGATGGGGAAGTGTTGGAAAGGGTGCAGAGGAGAATTACCAGGATGTTGCCTGGTATGGTGGGAAAATCGTATGAAGAAAGGCTGAGGGGCTTGAGGTTGTTTTCGTTAGAGAGAAGAAGGTTAAGAGGTGACTTAATAGAGGCATACAAGATGATCAGAGGGTTAGATAGGGTGGATAGTGAGAGCCTTTTTCCTCGGATGGTGTTAGCTAGCAAGAGAGGACATAGCCTTAAATTGAGGGGTGAGAGAAATAGGACAGATATTAGAGGTAGGTTCTTTACTCAGAGAGTAGTAAGGGCGTGGAATGCATTGCCTGCAGCAGTACTGGACTCGTCAACATTAAGAGCATTCAAATGGTTATTGGATAAACATATGGATAGAACATAGAACATAGAACAGTACAGCACAGAACAGGCCCTTCGACCCACGATGTTGTGCCGAGCTTTATCTGAAACCAAGATCAAGCTATCCCACTCCCTATCATCCTGGTGTGCTCCATGTGCCTATCCAATAACCGCTTAAATGTTCCTAAAGTGTCTGACTCCACTATCACTGCAGGCAGTCCATTCCACACCCCAACCACTCTCTGCGTAAAACACCTACCTCTGATATCCTTCCTATATCTCCCACCAGGAACCCTATAGTTATGCCCCCTTGTAATAGCTCCATCCACCCGAGGAAATAGTCTTTGAACGTTCACTCTATCTATCCCCTTCATCATTTTATAAACCTCTATTAAGTTTCCCCTCAACCTCCTCCGCTCCAGAGAGAACAGCCCTAGCTCCCTCAACCTTTCCTCATAAGACCTACCCTCCAAACCAGGCAGCATCCTGGTAAATCTCCTCTGCACTCTTTCCAGCGCTTCCACATCCTTCTTATAGTGAGGTGACCAGAACTGCACACAATATTCCAAATGTGGCCTCACCAAGGTCCTGTACAGTTGCAGCATAACCCCACGGCTCTTAAACTCCAACCCCCTGTTAATAAAAGCTAACACACTATAGGCATTCTTCACCGCTCTATCCACTTGAGTGGCAAATGATATTGGAAGCGTGTAGATTAGATAGGCTTTAGATTGGTTCCACTGGTCGGCGCAACATCGAGGGCCGAAGAGCCTGTACTGCGCTCTAATGTTCTATGTTCTATGTTCTAACTCAACTGGTCTGGTCTGCCAGCATCTGTTGAGAAAGAATAGA
This sequence comes from Mustelus asterias, assembly GCF_964213995.1. Taxonomy (NCBI): domain Eukaryota; kingdom Metazoa; phylum Chordata; class Chondrichthyes; order Carcharhiniformes; family Triakidae; genus Mustelus; species Mustelus asterias. Next base: position 14,636,899 of record NC_135830.1, read on the forward strand.
GGAAACGTTTTGACTCTGGGTTATCCTTCTTCTAGGCTGTTCCCATGACAACAACATCAATTCGGACCTTCATTGTGTTGCTACCTCTCAAAGATAAGTTGCTAAATTCATAATTTGATTTGTGAATTATTGAAGTCTGGATCAAACTTCAGGCCTATTCGCTTCTCACCATTCGCACTGCATGTGAAAATCGCCTGCAATTTTCTGACTCACCTTGATTACCCGATTCGTATTATTTTAAATGTCCAGTTGAAAAAGAACGAATTTAATTTATATTTCTAATTACCTGTTGTTCCTCTGCCATGCCAGCAATAATTTAATTAGCTCAGAAATATATTTTTAACAATATATGGTTCGACTATCTGCAAATTCCACACTTATTTGGGAGCAGAGAGGAATGTGATTACTCAGGTCGAGGGCATAAGTGAGTAACGGGAGGACTGTGTTAATGCAGCAACTCACCAGGCGATAGTTTTGGCTTGTCTTGTCCACCGTCTGTGTTGCAATAAAGGGACTGAAAGAGCTTAAGCGAACAATGTAACATGTCAGGACAATGAAAAGCGAATATGGAGATGTGATCGATTGTATTATTCTGATCTCTCATTTATGGCTGTTGAGATGTATTGTGATTCCACATTTGCTGTGGATTAGAAGTAGTGATCAAAGTTTGAACTGTTACTAGGCCTGTAAACAATCCACTGTGTTCATACGAGATAATCGGTCTGATTTACCCATGAGTTCACAGGGCATCCGAAATTCAATAGATATCCTACTGCTGATTGGATTGTGCATTTCGATGTCCCGTTATGATTATGACGTTCCAACAACTGATGTCTGTAAACTCTGAGAATCAAAGTAATGTTCTTATCAAATGTACCATCTCAGTGCTAAACAATGAATCAAAATATAATTCAAGCTATGTCCTCTCAGGGTGAATTTATTGTGGAAATTTATGTTCGCGCTGTTTCAAAGGAGACAGATTTGAAACGGTATTATAAGTCTGTGAAATATGATACTGTTTTATTTAATGATCGTTCGTAACGCCATTTCTGTGTCGCTCTTTAATGCAAAAGTTCTATTTTTGCATTATCTTCTAACGGCTGTATAATATTTGAGATGTAATATCGGCTTCTCTCAATGTCCCACGGATACAATTTTCCATTTATCCTTAATACATGTTGATGGTTGACTTTATGTCAGGTTTCATCACTTTCATTTCACAGCAACTTCACAGGTAGCCTTAAGAAGCGACTTGATCTGCTGTGCAGGTCGACAGCTCTCAAACTGGCCAATTGTCAGGGTCAGCAACTTTCCCTGTTCCCAATTCGTTCAAATTCGTCTAAGCATCATGCGAAGGGAAATGGGTTAGCTGTACAACGTTCGCTGTGATGGTTCAGGTCTCAGGAGGAATAGTTTATTTAAGTTTTAAGTTTATTTATTAGTGTCACAAGTAGACTTATATTAACATTACAATGAAGTTACTGTGAAAGTCCCCTAGTCACCACATTCCGGCGCCTGTTTGTGTACACTGAGGGAGAAGTTAGCATGGCCAATGCACCGAATCAACATGTCTTTCGGATTGTGGGAGGAAACACTGAAATGTGAGCGTATTGGTGCGTGGCAGTGAGGCTGTATGAAATCTGATGCTGGAAGTGAAACCACTTCCCACCACAAAAATACACACAACAACTCTCTCTCATACACAACCCCACTCTATTCCTCTAACATGATACATATATATATCTCCCACGCAATTACTCTCTCTCACAAACAATCTCTCGCACACGCACAATTCTTAAAAACAATCTGGCACACACTCTCGCGTTCACGCACAACGTCTCCCACAAATGCACAATCAATCACTAGATTGGGGGAGTCTATTGGCAGGCAAATTGACGTCTGGTAAGTGGAAGTCTTTAAACAGTGTGTGAACAAATGTTCAGGGTAAACACATTCCTTTTAGGGTGAAGAGCAAGGCTGGTAGAAATAGGGAACCCTGGATGACTTGGGATATTGAGGCCCTGGTCAAGAAGCAAAAAGCATAGGCAACTGGGATCAACTGGATCCCTTGAATTGTATAGAGGGTGTTGGGGTAAACTTAAGAGAGAAATCAGGAGAACAAAAAAGGGACACGAGATTGCTTTGGCAGATAACGTCAAGGGGAATCCATGGAGCTTCTACAAACACACAAAGTGCAAAAGAGTGACTGAGGAGATAATAGGGCCTCTTAAGAATAAACAAGATCATCTATGTGCGGATCCACAAGAGATGGGTGAGATCCTAAATGAATATTTCTCATCAGTATTTGCTGCTGAGAAAGGCATGGATGTTAGGAAACTTGGGGAAATAAATAGGATGTCTTGCGGAGTGCAGATATTATAGAGAAGGAGGCAGTGTAGTCGATGACGTCGATATGGATTTTAACAAGGCAATTGGCAGGGTACCGCATGGAAGGTTGTTGCATAAAATTTAATCTCAATGGATGCACGGTGAGGTAGCCAATTGGATACAAAACGAACTCGAAGACAGAAGGCAGTGGGTGATTGTACAAGATTGCTTTTCAAACTGGACGCCTGTGACCAGCGCTGTGCCTCCTGGATCTGTGCTGGGTCCACTGGCATATGTCATTTAAATTAATGATTTGGATGAGAATTTAGAAGGCATGGTTAGTACGTTTGCAGAAGGCAGTAAAATTGGTAGCACAGTTGACAATGTAAAGGTTATTTAGGATTGCCACGTGCTCTTGAACAGCTGGGCCAATGGGATGATGTATGGCAGATTGAGTTTAATTTAGATAAATATGAGGTGATGCATTTTCGCAGATCGAACCTGAGCAACATGTACCCAGAAAATTGAAGGGCGTTGAGAGAGTTATAGAACAAATATATCTCATGCCATATATCTCCTTGAAAGTGGAGTCACAGGTGGACAGAGTGATGAAGAAGGCACTCGGCATGCTTGGTTTCGTTGGTCAGAAAATTGAATGCAGAAGTTGGGACGTCTCATTGAAGTTGCACGAAACATTGGTAACGCCGCACATGTAATATGATGTCCAATTATAGTCACCCTATTATACAAAAAATACTATTAAGTTGGAAAGAATGCGAAGCAAATATAGTCTGTTGCTACCGGGAATTGATGGTTTGAGTTATTAACAGAGGGTGGATAGACTTTCCTTCCCTGGAGCAGTGGAGTCTTATATCAAAGCATCCCTACAGTGCAGGAGGAGGCCATTTTGCCCATCGAGTCTGTACCCAGCACAATCCTACCCAGCCCCTATCCCTGTGACCCCAAGCATTGACAATGCTAGTCCCACTGACGCTCCGTGGCAATTTACTATGTCCAATCAACCTAACCTGCACATCTTTGAACTGTGTGAGGAAAGCTGAGCACCCAGAGGAAACACACACAGGCACAGGGAGAATGTGCAAATTCCACACAGACACAAGCTGGGAATCCAACCCAGGTCCATGGCGCTATGAGGCAGCAATGCCAACCACTGTGCCACTGTGCGGCCCAGGGGTGATCTAATAGAAGTCTCTAAAATAATGAGGGGCATAGATGGTGTCGATAGTGAACATCTTTTCCCAAATGTAGGGGAGTCTGAAAGGAGAGGGCATAAGATTACGATGAGAGGGGAGAGATACAAAAGGGTCCAGAGGGTCGATTTTTCTCATAGAGGGCGGTGAGTGTCTGGAACGAACTGCCAGAGGTAGTTGTAGAGGCGAGTACAATTTTGTTTTTGAAAAACCATTTAGAAAGTTACCTGGGTCAGAATGGTGTCGAGGTATATGGGCCAAATGCAGGCAGTTGGTACCAGGTTAATGGTTAAAAACTGGGCAGCGTGGACAAATTCGGCCAAATGGCCGTGCTGCAAAAAACTTTGACTCTATTACTCTATGACATACACACAGGCGCACACGGACGCACGCGCGCGCGCGCGCACACACACACACACACACACACACACACAAATACACACACAGACACACACATGGACAAACTCGCAAGAATAGTCAGGCTCTATTGCAGCTCCGTCACGTAATCCACCCACTATGAAAGCACCGTTAGCTGCTCCAGTAACCTCCGACCTCCGCCCTCCGCACCTGCCCCGAAGAGCCCCCCATTCTTCTCCAGACACCAAGCAGCCAGCTACTCCCCCCACCCCCCATCCCCGACTGTCACTTTGACACTTCCCGTCGAAGTGACAAAGCCCAGCTTCGCGATTCACAAGCAAGTCCAAAGCAACTGATCCAAGATGAATAAATGGACAGTTTTTAGCACAGACACAGCAGTGCCTAGCACCAGAAACACGTTTGTGTAGCATTTCAGCCAAAAATATTATGTCTCCCAAAGGGAACTTCTGCACAAGGCAGCAAATAGATTACATCTGTTGGTCAATTGTATTTTTTGTTACATCAATGCGGTGTTTTATTCCTTTAACCTCTGTCTCCAGCTGAAAGAGAGGTTACAGGTGAAGTCATTCTGTTCTGAGGCTGGACTCTGTAAGAAAAAGCAGCAAATGTTCCACAGGACCCTGATAGATCGCTGCCCCTGTTCTCAGTCTGAAATATGAGTTAATTGTGCCTCTCTTCCTTACAGTTAACTTACTGACGATTCTTATCCTATCACGAGGAAGATGTGGGCTTTCCAAATGTGTCACACGTTACCTAACTTCCATGTCAGCGGCAGATCTACTGGTCGTTATAATGGATCTCATATTGAGACACATTCCTATCCGTTTTCTTCATCAATTTCTGTTCATGGCTCACATTAGAGTGTGTAATATCCATGCTGTCCTACTTTACGCAATCACTGATTGTTCTGTCTGGTTCACTGTCGCTTTCACCTTTGATCGTTTCGTGGCCATTGCTTGTCAGAAACTGAAAATAAAACACTGCACCGAGAAAACGGCAGCTGTGGTTCTCGGAACAGTGAGTGTGGTGTTCAGTGTAAAGAACACTTTCTGGTACTTCATGTGTGGGGATACATATTATTTCGCAAATAATCCTTGGTTTTGTTTTGTACATTCTGATGTTACAGAATCAGGTGTGTGGGCAGCAGTTGAAACTGTACACTATATTTTAACTCCATTTGTTCCATTCTTGTTGATTCTGCTGCTCAATGTTATAACCGTTAAACACATTTTAGTGTCGAGCAAAGTCCGCAGGAGACTTCGGAGCCACAAGAGTGGGGGAAGTCAAAGTGACCCAGAGATAGAAAAGAGAAGGAAATCCATTATCTTACTGTTTGCAATATCGGGAAATTTCATCTTGTTATGGTCAGTGTTCCTCATCTATTCGTTTTGTAGCCGATTGGAGCGTATCAGATTAATTAGTACAATTTTGCCCGAATTTGTGCAGGAACTGGGATTTATGCTGCAACTCCTGAGTTGCTGCACCAACACATGCATTTATGCCGTGACCCAGGCACAATTCAGAGAGGATCTGAAGAATGTGGTGAAACTTCCATTTACTGGAATTGTGCAGTTCATTAAAACAGTGATCTGAAAGTCAGTCATTATAACTCACTTACCTGAATAAAACCATCTCGCAGTGGGGTCACTTTTCCATTCATCAACCAGACTTAGCGATGGAGATGGATTTAAAATTTGAAAAAGAATGTCCAAACATTTTAATCTGGATTTCAGTCAGGTAGACCCTCGCATTCAACACGGACTGGACACATTGATTTCTAGAATCGATTCCCCTCTTCGTTTGGGAGGGGGACACTGGATGCAGCATTTTACATCAGCTCCAACCTACCTCCATGCTCCAAAAGAAAGAGAACTCTGTTTTGGCCTCAGTCCCATCAACGCTTCATCATCCAGCCCAACTCCTCCCCCAAACAACTACCATCCAAACAATACCACACCCCCCAACATCCACACAAAATCCTCGCTATTCACCATGCACCCCAACACATCCCCTAACCTCCTCCAATCCAACCCAACCTCGCACCTCCTACCATCCACTCGAGCTCCCCACCCTTCACCATCCAGCCCAACTCCTGCCAAAAACTCCTACCATCCAACCCATCCTGACACCATCCACCATTCATGCCATATCCACGCCCTCCTCCATCGAACCCAACTCTCCACCCTTCACCACCCAGCCCAACTCATCCCCCAAACGCCCACCATCCAATGCAACCCCACGGCCTCCTACCATTCACTCCAACTCCCCACCCTTCTCTATCACCCCCAACTCCTCCACTCAACAGCCATCATCCAACCCAATCGCACAAATCCAACCTTGCACTCCAACTCCACACCCTCCACACTACCCAGTCCACCTCTCTACCCTGCACTTTCCACCTCAACTCCTCCACTCAAAAGCCACAATCCAACCCAACGCACACCTCACGCCATCTACTCCAACTCGACACTCTCCACCATCCACACCAACTCTTACACCAAACTCCCACCATCAAACACAACCCCACACCTTCCACCATCCACTCCAAATCCTCGCCATTCACCATCCACCCCAACTGCTCCACCAAGCCCCCATCATCCAACCTAACCCCACACCTTCAACCATCGCCTCCACCTCCACATCCTTCACCATCCACCCGAACCCGTCACCAAACTAGTACCATCCAACCCAACCACACACCATCCACTCCAACTCCCCACAATTCACCATCCACCCCAATTCATCCCCCAAACTCCCAACATCCAACCGGACCCCACACCTCCCAACATCCACTCCACATTCCCACACTTCACCATTCATCCCAACTGCTCCCGCAAACCCCCACCATCCAACCCAACCCCACAACTCCCATCATTCACTCGAACTCCCCATCCATCACGATCCACTCCAACTCCTCCATGAAACTCCCACCATCCAAGACAACCCCGCAAGTCCCACAATGCATTCCATCTTCCCACCCTTCACTATCCACCTTAACACCTCCCGGAATCACCCACCATTCAAACCCAAATCACACCTCCACCATCCGCTCCAAATCCCCAACATTCACCATCCTCTCCAACTCCTCCCACAAACCCCCACCATCCCACTCAACACCGCCACTCCCACCATCCACTGCATCTCCCCACCATTCAGGCAACTCCTTCCCCAAACTCCCACCATTCTAATCAACAACAAACCTCCACCATCCACTCCAACATCCCACTCTTTACCATCCACCCAACCCGAACCCTCCACCGCCTCCCCATCCCAACACAGACTCCTGATGACTTTACACTTGGAAAATTTAAGTTGATTATTTCTGCCTCTAATAGTATACCGATAAGGTTTTCCAATTGAACGTTTGTGTCCGATTATAATTCAGCAAATACGATTTGAAGGCAGGGTTTTCAGAATGGACATATTGTTCTCTTCTTTTCGACAATTCGAGCATTGGCAATGCAGTTGGTACAATTTGCTAACAATGCAAAGAAGTGGCCAGTAAATCATTCGAAAACTCCCATGGAATTTCTAGCATTATACAGTAAATGGCAGAACCCTTCCGTGTATTGGTAGGCAATGGGATGTGGGTGCACAGGTCACTGAAAGTGGCAACGCAGGTGGAGAAGGTAGTCAAGAAGGCATATGGCATGCTTGCCTTCATCGGCCTAAGCATTGAGTTTAACAATTGGCAAGTAATGTTGCAGCTTTATATAACCTTAGTTAGGCCGCACTTGGAACATAGTGTTGAATTCTGGTCGCCAGTCTGCCAGAAGAATATCGAGTCTTTGGAGAGGGTACAGAAAAGATTTACCAGGATGTTGCCTGGTATGGAGGGCATTAGCTATGAAGAGAGTTGGGAGAAACTTGGTTTGTTTTCACTGGAGCGACGGAGGTTGAGGTCTATAAGACGATGAAAGGCATGGACAGAGTGGATAGTCAGAAGCATTTTTCCCAGTGTGGGAGAGTCGATTACTAGGGGGCATAGGTTTAAGGTGCGAGGGGCAAGATTTAAAGAAGATGTACGAGGCAGATTTTTTCACACAGAGGGTGGTGAGTGCCTGGAACTCGCTGCCGGGGAGGTAGTGGAAGTGGATACTGTAGTGGCTTTTAAGGGGAGTCTTGACAAATACATAAATAGAATGGGAAGAGAGGGATATGGTCCCCGGGAAGGTGAGGGGCTTTAGTTAAGTTAGGTAGCATGGTCGGTGCGGCCTTGGAGGGCCTGTTCCTGTGCTGTAATTTTCTTTGCTTTTCTTTGTTCTATGTGTCATAATGAGTTCGGGCACTAAATGTCCGAGAGTGGCAATTTCAAATAAGGAAACACATTTTTAACACACGCCGACCTGAATCGAGGCAGAACTGGACTGGATTTGAGATGGGACCTCGAACAAAAATGGCTCAAGCGTGGAAATCTGAGGGACAGTTTCATGTCTGTACAACTATGATTAACAATATTTACCAAAGTCTTGGTGATAAAAACAGTGAATTCATAAAAGCAACGAGAATGGAATGTAATGAAATCATTACTTGCAAACATTCAATTCCATCAGTAGGAATGCAACTATCAATGAAAGTGATGAATTCACAACCGTCGGACAATATTTCCCTTTAAATTCGACTTTCATAGATATGGATGTCAGTGCTTTCATTTCCCCCAAAAAATCTCCTCAGATCTGTTTCACTGTCGTACTGTTGAAGTGATACAATATCCCCATCTGCTGGCGACCCACAGCTACTGCATGCGTTTGACGTCGTGCGTCTCAGTAACTCAATGCCTGCGCTTGGGAACCGGTTGCTGAAGTGTGAGTACTGAACAATATTACCAGCATTTTAAGCTTGCAACAGGAGTTCGGCTGGTGCATTCTCCCGTTTTATTAGCAAATACTTTACGGGAACTTTGTTCCTCATTCAGCACGCGGGATACCACATGGAGATTGAAATTGGGGTTCTATCAAACTGTAATTTGTACATCTGGTGCAGCTATCAGACACTAACCCCGTTTAGAATGGGAGTGTGTAAACTTTTTTGCACTCCGTAATTCCTCTGCCAGACATTAATCTTACATACTGGAACATGCTAAAAGAAAATTTAAATTGCCCAAAACAATTGACCAAATTTCACTCTGATTCTATGAATATTGAAAACACAAACCTTTTATGGCATAGAGTTTATTTTTTCTTAATCTTTGCCGTCTTTATTCACATTGTGTCCGTGCTTGGCGAGAAAAGAAGAGAAAAGGTTACGGTGATGCAGCGTGAAGGGGGTTAGTCGCCACACTAATAGCCATCGACAGTAAAAGTGCGAAAAGACGTAGTTTAGCAAACAAGTCCTGCACACTGCTCGCTGCGAGACAGTACTCAAGGGCACAAAACTGGCTGCTAGTTCTCAGGCAGAAACATCATAGATGTCAAACCTCACGGATTGTAAACCAATGTGAAGCTGCTTGGAGAACTAAATGATCTAAAGATAACATGGGGAGGGGACATGCTTTACGGCTTGAACACAGAGTCTTTATATTTATAGAGACCGCCCTAACCTGAGAGTATTCAGTAACAGCAGGAATCATTGACATGGGCGAGATAAGCGATCGCCCACGCTTCCTCTTAAAAACGTGCGGTAACTATTGTCCTGAGTAGTACTGACACCGAGTTAGAACATGACAAAAAGCACATTTATTCTGGAATCACTCGTGATCATAGTCAAGGGTTTGTTTTCCACCTGTTTCATCTCCGATTTTCGAGCTCTGGTTAAAGATCATTTTGTTGGAAGATCAACTTTGTCTCTCACGTCACAGGCGCTGACAAAGCTCACTGTGATAGTGTGCAAACCAGTATGATAAAACTGCCCGAAAATCGATTACGGGTCGCAACGGCGAAAACACTTAATCATAACCACTCGATCACCAAGGTAGCTGACATTAGCTGTTGCAATTAGCTGACTATCAGGAGTTTATACACTGCCTCACTTCAGCTCACAAACACAATAGACCAGTTTTTCATGATAAGTTTCATTGTTAGATACATCCAGACGCGAAACGATAGTTCCCTTCTCATTCCACCGCTGCTGTCAGACCTGCAGCCTTTATCCAGCAGTTTCCTTTTTTGGTTCAGATTTCAGCACTCAGAGTAATGTGTTTTTATCTACATATTGGAGGCTGTTTGTTTCCTGGATGAAGCGCCTGGAACTCGGTTCGCATTTTCCGGATAATGTCAGCCAGGTGAGGAGACATTTCTTCACTCAAAGGCTTGTGAATCCGTGTAACTCCATAAACCATGTCTGTGGATTCTCAGTCGATGGAGATATCTGACGGATGAGATGGAGAGATCGTGAGACTTAAAGGAATGAAGGGCTATTGGGTCGGGTTGGAAATCGGTACTTAGTCTATAGACCCACCTTGAACTTATTCAGTGGTAGAGGAGGCTCAATGGGGCATGTGATGCAATCCTACTCCATTGATTCTGTTGACTGGCAATCCAGATCTGTCAACAAATGATTATGTCAGTAAGGTTGGTCACTGCCTAAGGCACTGCATGCAAGCTGGCAGCTTTTTGGAGGACGTGGGTTCGTTTATTAAAACTTTTGATTTAATTTAAACTTCATGAAATACTTTCGATCGAACATTTTTTTTGGGTTCAGACTTAACGCAATAGAATGTATGGTTGTCCAATTTGACAGGAGGGACTATCAGAGGCAATGTCAATATAAATTGATGCGGGAAATTGACCTGGTTGTGCTCAGGGACGGATATTTTCTCCGTGTTTTTGAAAATCTCCCGTGTCCTATCAGGAAGTTATTTCACCTCCTCTTAATTCATACCCCGTGCCAGAGAAATGAATTTTTATTCGCTGATTGGAAAAGAACCCGGGCTGCGGCGGTAAAAGCGCTGAAACCTAACCACTGGACTACCAAGGAAGATAGTTGCAAGGATTCCAACCTCATTTATCAACGTCAACATGTTTAAAGTACCTAAGACATGTTTGTCGGACAAAATGCCATGTTGAGCTGGAACACCAACCCTCCTTCAGCTAAGGAGAGCACTGATTGGTCTCAGCTGCAACATGAAATCGACACTGAGGTGAAATAATTATCGCAGGTTGACGAGGGATCGATTCCCTGTCAGGTAATGATCGTTTTTTGCTCTCGTGCAGCGCTGGAATTAAGAGAAGCTGAAATTATTTCCTCCAACGGTACTGGTACTTGTGCCAGTTTAAACAACAGGGACCCATTCGACAATCCCCTCCATTGCCCACAGCAATTCACATTTGCATTGCCCGGCTGGTTGTTCCTGTCAAAATGAGTAAGCTACCTTCTCTTGCATTAAATGTCACTGTAACTCACTACATTCAAAGAACAGTGCTAGCATCGACCTATTATAAACCTTAATGCTGTAAATTTGTTGAACAACATCAGCTGATCACAGCTCTGCGTTCGTCACGCTGGAAGCTCATGTGGAAATATAAATAATTTTAAAGCTTAATAGCGTGCATAGGACTGAAATGAGGTGTCACTGTGTGTAATTGACACTGTGCACATTCCTGTAATGAGTATCTGGAAGAATCAGGAAGATGAGATTCTGATGGTCAAGTGGTTAGAATTCTGAGTTTTCAGGGTCACGGCTTCGATATACTAAAATGTAATCTTTTTGAGAATCCGTTTAACAAACCTGATCGAAAACAGCGCTGTCAGAATCAGTGGAATGAGTTTTCGAGATTTGTGTCCGTATTGGAAATGTCGCATGGGCAACAGGCCAAGAACAAACACAGATAGTGAAGTTGAGCAATAGGCTGCAAAGAGCTGATCGTAAAGATTGCGACACAAGATGAAATCTGGGTGGCAATAGGATAGATTTTATTATTTCCACTGACACAGATATCTCCAAGATCTGGATCCAAATTTTGGTCAAATTAAAAGGAAATGTCTCGCTGAATTAAACACTAGACTCTTTCACTTCACTCAGAAAACAGTATCATGCTGGATCCGGAGCCTTAACTGATAACTGAGGGGCACAACTCAGTGGTTGAGCATTTGACTGCAGATAGATCAGTGCCATCTTCAATGTTTGGTTGGCAAGTTTTCATTTTCAATTATAACTGCCTATCATTGGCTGATGAGCGCGTTTGGCGTCCAATAATCGGGAATGGCGCTATATAAATGCAAGTCTGCCTTTGAGAATCTTCAGTGCCAGTCCTCTGGCTACTGATCCCATTCAGTGGAAACAGTTTCTCCCTGTCTGCCATTTCAAACGGTCCCTTCCCATGTTAGGAGAACGGGGAAACCACTAACTCACAGCAACACTGTGTGGATGAAATAGTCAAATTGACTGAATAGAATTGTAAATAGTGTGGTAATGCTAAAGTTCTGGATTTGGTTTTATACAAAATAAAATTACTTTAGATTATATCCAGCACTCGCTGACACTCTAATATAGTGTCGGCTCAGTTTATGCCAGTCTGTTCAGCGCAATTGGTCAGCGCATTCGACTATTAACAGATAGGTTGGTGGTTCGACACCAATCCCCTGGCAGAGTTTTCTATTTTTCCCCATCAGCACTCATTGTCACAGAGTGCCTGGGACCTTGGGCAAAACGAAAAATATTTCTCAAGTGTTGTGGTCTCTACTGTTATCCGGTGTCACCAACATTATTTCTGTAATACATATTAATTCCATACATAATACATGCATCAATATATTTATTTCAAATATGTTATGAAAGTTAAGAATTAGAATCTAATAAGAGTCATGTCTGTAAGTGCTCTTGTGTCAGTTCTCCGCGGGGTGCTCATCTTGAGACTGGCCCCCCGTGTTTTAGATTTCCCGATCAGTGCAAACAATGTCTCGGTATTCAGCAGGATTCAATGAGATATCCTCTCACTTTTTTTAGCTTCAGGTAATTTCAGCGCAATTTACACAGCCTCTCATCCCAGGAGAACTCTCTCATCCCAGGAGAACTCTCTCATCCCAAGAGAACTCTCTCATCCCAGAGACGAACCTGGTGAACCTTTAGTGCACAGTTTCCAGTGCAATGATATTCTTTTTTAAATGTGGATATCAACATTGCACACACTGTGCCACATGTGGTCCCAGTGAAACCCCATAAAACTGTAGCAAGTTTTGTTCTTATTCCTGTATTCCAATCTGCTTGCATGAAAGACCAAACTTCCATTTGCCTTTCTAATTATCGGCTGCACCTGCACGCTAATGTCCCGCGTTCCTTTTACAAAAGCACCCAAGTCATTTTGAACATCATCACTGATAAATCAGCTCACATTTTCAAACATGCTTTGCTCTTTCCTCGTTTACGAACAAGAGAACATCTTGTCACTTTCCAACATTACACCCAATCTCCTCTACCCACTGAGCTATGGAGCCAATTGCTGGGTTCAGCACGGAGTTACTGTATCATCATCAGCGGAACGAGGAACAGGCTGGATTTTCAGGTGGGTGATGTCTGACGGATGTGGAAATGTCTGAATGGAGAAGGACGAGATAGATGCGACTTGAAAGAGGCAGAATTTGACATGTGTCAGCTCCTTTTGTGATAAATGTCTGCCGTGTGTGTGCTGTGTGATTCTTCTTCATAGTCCATTGCTGATGTTTCATCTCTGACTTTTCCAGTCTGATACAAGTTCAACCAGCTGAAAGATCAACGTTGTTTCTCCCTGAACATACACTGTGAGGCGTATTTTGATTCAATGAAGAATTAGATAAGACGTTATTCAGTCCGTGGTGTCGAATCCTGACCATGAGACTTCCAGAATAGATATCAGGGATTTTTAATTCGCTGGTCACCCTCTCTGTTTCTGTTGCGTCATTTCAGATCACTTTCGCTCCAGACCCCACTAATCCCCTGACATACTGACTCCAGACCCCACTAATCAACAGAGCACCGTTACCCAGGTCTTATCCCGGTACCCTGACATACTGACCCCACTAATCAACAGAGCACATTTACCCAGACCCTATCCTTGTCCCCTGACATACTGACCCCACTAATCAACAGAGCACCTTTAGCCAGGCCCTATCCCTGCACCCTAATACACTGACCCCACTAATCAGAGCATCGTTTCCCAGGCCCAAGTCCTGTACCCTGACATACTGACCCCACTGGCCAACAGAGCACCTTTCCCAGCCCCGATCCCTGTCCCCTGACATACTGACCTCACTAATGAACAGAGCACCTTTACCCAGGTCCTATCCTTGTACCCTGACATACTGTGGTCATGATGTGGAGATGCCGGCGTTGGACTGGGGTAAGCACAGTAAGAAGTCTCAGAACACCAGGTTAAAGTCCAACAGGTTTATTTGGTACCAAATACCATTGTATTTGCTACCAAATAAACCTGTTGGACTTTAACCTGGTGTTGTGAGACTTCTTACTGCCCTGACATACTGACAGCACCCATCTGCAGAGTGCATGTACGCAGGCCCTATCCCTGTACCCCGACAGACTGACCCCACTAATAAACAGAGCACATTTCCCCAGGCCCTATCCGTGTACCCTGACAAACTGACCCCACTAATCAACAGAACACTTATACCCAGTCACTATTCCTCTCGCCTGACATACTAACCCCACTAATCAACAGAGCACCTTTCCCCAGGCCGTATCCCTGTGCCTTGACATACTGACCCCCACTAATCAACAGAGCACTTTTACCCAGGCCCTAGCCCTGTACCCTGACATACTGACCCGACTAATCAGAGCAACATTCCCCAGGCCCTATCGCTGTCCCTGACATACTGAACCCATTAATCAACAGAGTACCATTACCCAGACCCGATCCCTGTCCCCTGACATACTGACCCCACTAATCAACAGAGCACCTTTAAACAGGCCCTATCCCTGTACCCTGACATACTGACCCCACTAATCAGAACAACATTACTCAGGCCCTATCCCTGCACCGTGATGGACAGACCCCACTAATCAGAGCACCTTCACCCAGGCCCGATCCCTGTACCCTGCCATACTGACCCCACTGATCAGACCAACATTCCCCAGGCCCTATCCCTGTACCCTGATATACTGACCCCACCAATCAGAACACCTTCACCCAGGCCCGATGCCTGTACCATGCCCTACTGATTCCACTAATCAGAGCAATATTCCCCAGGCCCTATCCCTGTCCCCTGACATACTGATCTCACTAATCAACAGAGCACCTTTTCCCATGTCCTATCCCTGTACCCTGACATATTGACCCCACTAATAAACAGAGCACCTTTACCCAGGCTCTATCTCAGTACCCTGACACACTGACCCCACTAATAAACAGAGCATCTTTACTCAGGCCCAATCCCTATACCCTGACATAATGACCCCACAAATCAACAGAGCACCTTTCCCCCGGCCCTATCCCTGTACCCTGGCATTCTGACCCCGTTAATCAACAGAGCACCTTTAACCGGGCCCTATCCCTGTATGTACCCTGACATACTAAACACAGTATTCAACAGAGTGCCTTACCTCAGGCTCTACCCCTCTCCCCTGACATATTGACCCCACTAATAAACTGAGCAACTTTTCCCAGGCCCTATCGCTGTACCCTGACATACTGACCCCACTAATCAACAGAGCACCATTACCCAGGCCCGATCCCTGTACCCTGACATACTGACCCCACTAATAAACAGAGCACCTTTACCCAGGCCCTATCCCTGTACCCTGACATACTGACCCCACTAATCAGGGCATCTTTTCCCAGGCCCTAGTCCTGTACCCTGACATATTGACCCAACTAATCAACAGAGCACTTTTACACAGGCCCTATCCCTGTGCCCTGACATACTGACCCCATTAATCAACAGAGCACCTTTACCCAGGCCCGATCCCTGTACCTTGATGTACTGACCCCACTAATCAGAGCACCATTCCCCAGGCCCTATACCTGTGCCCTGCAATACTCGACCCACTAATCAACAGAACACCGTTACCCAGGCCCTATCCCTTTATCCTGACATACTGACCCCACTAATCAACCGAGCCCTTTTACCCAGGCCCTATCGTGTGCCCTGAAATACTGACTCGACTGATCAAAAGAGCACCTTGACCAACGCCCTATCCCTGTCCCCTGACATACTGACCTCACGAACGAACAGAGCACCTTTTCCCAGGTCCTATCCCTGTACCCTGACATATTGACACCACTCATTAGCAGAGTATCTTTACGCCGGCCCTATCCCTGTACCCTTGAATACTGACCCCAATAATCGACAGAAAACCTTTCCCCAGGCCGTATCCCTGTCCCCTGACATACTGACCCCACTAATCAACAGACCACTTTTAACAGGCCCAACATAAGAACATAAGAAATAGGAGCAGGAGTAGGCCATCTGGCCCTTCGAGCCTGCCCCGCCATTCAACAGGATCATGGCTGATCTGACGCGAATCAGTTCCACTTACTCGCCTGCTCCCCATATCCCCTAATTCCCTTATCGATCAGAAAATTATCTACCCGTGATTTAAACATATTCAACGAGGAAGCCTCCACCACTTCAATGGGCAGAGAATTCCAGAGATTCACTACCCTCTGAGAGAAGAAGTTCCCCCTCAACTCTGTTCTGAACCGGCCTCCCCTTATTTTGAGGCTGTGCCCTCTCGTTCTGGTTTCCCTTCTAAGTGGAAAGAATCTCTCCACCACTACCCTATCCAGCCCCTTCATTATCTTATATGTCTCTATAAGATCACCCCTCATCCTTCTAAACTCCACCGAGTACAGACCCAATCTGTTTAATCTCTCCTCATAAGCTACACCCCTCATCTCCGGTATCAACCTGGTGAACCTTCTCTGCACTCCCTCCAAGGCCAATATATCCTTTCGCAAATAAGGGGACCAAAACTGCACACAGTCCGCCAGTTGCGGCCTCACCAGTGCCTTGTACAGTTGCAGCAAGACCTCCCTGCTTTTATATTCTATCCCCCTCGCGATAAAGGCCAACATTCCATTTGCCTTCTTGATCACCTGCTGCACCTGCAGACTGAGTGTTTGCGATTCGTGCACAAGGACCCCCAGGTCCCTCTGCACAGTCGCACGATGTAATTTTTCTCCATTTAAATAATATTCCAATTTACTATTATTTCTTCCAAAGTGGATAACCTCACATTTGCTAACGTTATATTTCTTCTGCCAGATCCTCGCCCACTCGCTCAGCCTATCCAAATCTCTCTGCAGACTTTCCGCGTCCTCCACGCAATTCGCTTTCCCACTCACCTTCGTGTCATCAGCAAACTTGAATACCCTACATTCAGTCCCCTCCTCCAGATCATCCATGTAAATGGTAAACCATTGAGGCCCCAGCACCGATCCCTGCGGCACGCCACTGGTCACCAACTGCCAACCAGAAAAGCACCCATTTATCCCAACTCTCTGCTTCCTGTTAGATAGCCAATCCCCAATCCACGCCAACACCTTACCCCTAACTCCGTGTAACCCAATCTTATGCAGCAACCTTTTGTGAGGCACCTTATCGAACGCCTTCTGGAAATCTAAAAACACCACATCCACCGGTTCCCCTCTGTCAACCGCACTAGTGACATCTTCATAAAAGTCCAGTATATTCGTCAAACACGACTTCCCTTCATGAATCCATGCTGCGTCTGCTTGATCGAACCATTCTTATTCAGGTGCTCTGTTATTTCCTCTTTAATAATGGACTCTAGCATCTTCCCAACGACGGCCGTTAAGCTAAACGGCCTGTAGTTACCCGCCTTTTGTCTACTTCCTTTTTTAAACAGCGGCGTAACAGTAGCTGTTTTCCAGTCAGCCGGCACTACCCCAGAGTCCAGCGAATTTTGATAAATTACTACGAACGCATCTGCTATTACCTCAGCCATTTCTTTCAGTACCCTGGGATGCATTCCATCCGGGCCCGGGGACTTGTCTACCTTCAGTCCTATTAGTCTACCAAGCACCACCTCCTTAGTAACAGTAATTGTATTAAGGACCTCCCCTCCCACCAACTCTCGATCTCTAATATTCGGCAAACTATTTGTGTCTTCCACCGTGAAGACCGACACAAAGAACTTATTTAAAGTCTCAGCCATTTCCTCGTTTTCCACTATTAAATCCCCCCTCTCATCTTCCAAGGGTCCAACATTCACTCTAGCCACTCTATTCCTTTTTATAAACTTGTAAAAACTTTTACTATCATCTTTTATATTTTGAGCTAGTTTAGTTTCATAATCTATCTTTCCTTTCTTAATCGCTTTCTTAGTCGTTCTTTGTTTTTCTTTAAAGCTTTCCCAATCCACTAATTCTCCAGTATTTTGGCCACTCTGCACGCATCTGATTTTATTTTAATACTCTCTTTTATTTCCTTCGTTATCCACGTCCGGTTATCCTTTTTCTTACAGTCCTTCTTTGTCACCGGAATATATTTTTGCTGAGTACTTAAAAAAATCTCCTTAAAAATCCTCCACTGTTCCTCAGCTGTCCTACCTACCAGTCTGCTCGCCCAGTCTACATTAGCCAATTCCACCCTCATCCTATCGTACTCCCCTCTGTTCAAGCAGAGGACACTGGTTTTAGACCCTACTTTCTCACCCTCCATCTGTATCAGAAATTCCACCATATTATGATCACTCATCCCAAGAGGATCCTTCACAAGAAGATCCTTAATCCGACCTGCCTCATTGCACAGAACGAGATCCAAGATAGCTCGCTCTCTCGTAGGTTCTGTAACATACTGTTCAATGAAACCATCCCGACAGCATTTCAAGAACTCTTCCTCAAGCCCTCCACGTCCAATTTGAGTCGACCAATCAATATGTAGGTTAAAATCCCCCATGATTATTGCCGTTCCACTTTTGCACGCATCCATTATTTGCTTGTTTATAGCCCTCCCCACCTCTAAGTTATTATTTGGCGGCCTATAGACCACGCCTACCAGTGTCTTTCTCCCCCTACTATTCCTCATCTCCACCCAAAACGATTCCACGTTTTGCTCCTTAGAGCCTATGTCGCTCTCACTAACGTCCTGATATTATCCTTCATTAACAAAGCTACCCCACTTCCGTTTTCTACCTGTCTATCCTTCCTAAATGCCTGATAACCCTGTATATTCAGTTCCCAGTCCCGGTCACCCTGCAACCACATTTCTGTGATGGACACTAGATCATATTCATTTGTATGGATTTGTGCCATCAACTCATTTACTTGGTTTCGAATGCTTCGTGCATTCATGCAAAGTGTCTTTATGCCAGCCTTTTTCTGGACCCGGTTTGTTGAAGCGCTACTAACATCTCCCAAGCCCTCTCCTCCTTTAGCTCGTTGTTTATTCACTATACTCCTGGCATTAGAGTGGACACATCTCAATCCTATGGTCTGACCTCTCCCCTTCTCTGTTCCCAGTCCACCTGCCCTCTTGCACTGCCTATAACCCTTCTCTGTTTGCGAGCTACCTTCCTCACTCTCAGTCACGTCACTTTGATCCCCTCCCCCCAATCACTGTACCCTGACATACTGTCCCAACTAATCAGAGCAACATTCCCCAGGCCCTATCCCTGACATACTGAACCTATTAATCAACAGAGCACCTTTACCCAGGTCCGATCCGTGATCATTAACATACTGACCCCACTAATCAACAGACCACTTTTACGCAAGCCCTATTCCTGTGTCCTGACATACTGACCCCATGAATCAACAGAGCACCTTTACCCAGGCCCTATCCCTGTACCCTGACATACTGACCCCACTAATCAACAGAGCATCTTTGCCCACGCCTAACCCATGGACCCTGACGTACTGACCCCACTAATCAGAGTACCATTACCCAGGCCTGATCCCTGTACCCTGACATACTGACCCCACAAATCAAGGGAGCACATTTACCCAGGCCTTATCCCTGTACCCTGACATACTGACCCCACTAATCAGAGAACGGGAAGTTTTCAGGAGAGGATGGCAACTGTACAAGAAGGACGGGTCACAACTAAGTTGGAAGGGCACGAATATCCTGGCTGGGAGTTTTGCTAGTGCAGTTCGGGGGGATTTAAACTAGTATGGCAGGGGGGAGGGGATCAAAATGTTAGGTCTACAAGTGTAGAGGCTGGGGACGAGCTTGGGGCAGGGACAAGGCTCGCAAAGAAGAAGAGCACTCTGGGGGAGGATGACCTCACTGGGCCTGGAGGTCTGGAGTGCTTATATTTCAATGCAAGGAGCGTAGCAGGTAAGACAGATGAACTTAGGGCCTTAATGCTCACGAGGAATTTGTATATATGGTTGCGGTGACAGAGACTTGGTTGAAAGAGGGACAGGACTGGCAGCTGAATATTCCGCGGTACAAGTGTTTTAGGCGAGACAGAGGAGGGGCCAAAAGAGGTGGGGGAGTAGCAGTATTAGTTGGAGAGCATATTACAGCGGTGCAGAGGGAGGACAATTCAGAGGGGTCGTGTAACGAGTCACTGTGGGTGGAGCTTAGAAACAGGAAGGGCGCAGTCACTATGTTGGGGGTGTACTACAGGCCTCCCAACAGCCCAAGGGAAGTGAAAGAACGGATATGTAAGGAGATACTGGATAGGTGCAGGAAAAATAGGGTTGTTGTAGTGGGAGACTTCAATTTCCCTGGTATAGACTGGAAATCGCTGAGAGCAGGGACTCCGAATGGGGAGGAATTTGTAAAATGCGTACAGGAGGGTTCTTTGGAACAATATGTAGATAGCCCGACTAGAGAGGAGGCTATACTGGACCTCGTACTGGGGAATAAGCCCGGTCAGGTCTTCAAAGTTTCGGTAGGGGAACATGTGGCAAATAGTGACCACAATTCTGTTAGCTTTAGGATAGTGATGGAAAAGGATGAGTGGTGTCCCAAGGGTAAGGTGTTGGATTGGGGGAAGGCTAACTTTAGTGGGATTAGGCCGAAATTGGCAGCTCTTGATTGGGAGAGGCTGTTTGAGGGTAAATCCACATCTGGCATGTGGGAGTCTTTTAAGGAACAGTTGTTAGGGCTACAGGACAGGCAGGTGCCTGTTAAAAAGAAGGATAGGAAGGGTCGGATTCGAGAACCGTGGATAACCAGGGAAATTGAGGGACTGGTCAAAAAGAAAAGAGAGGCGTATGGTAGGTCCAGGCAGCTAAAAACGGAGGGAGCTCTGGAGGAGTACAAAGAAAGTAGGAAAGAACTCAAACGGGGAATTAGAAGAGCAAAAAGGGGTCACGAAATGTTCTTGGCAGACAGGATTAAGGAGAAACCCAAGCATTTTATTCATACGTTAGGAACAAAAGGGTTGTCAGGGAAAAAATCGGACCTCTCAGGGACAAAAGTGGGGAATTATGCTTGGAGCCCAAAGAAGTAGGGGAGATCCTAAATGAATACTTTGCGTCGGTATTCACAAAGGAGAGGGATGTGTTGACTGGGAGTGTCTCGGAGGGGAGTGTTGAACCGTTGGAGAAAATCTCCATTACAAAGGAGGAAGTGTTAGGTTTGTTAGAGAATTTAAAGACTGACAAATCCCCAGGGCCTGATGGAATCTATCCAAGGCTGCTCAGGGAGACAAGAGGTGAAATCGCTGGACCTCTGACGCAAATCTTTGTCTCGTCACTAGACACAGGTGAGGTCCCAGAGGATTGGAGGATAGCTAATGTGGTCCCGTTATTTAAGAAGGGTAGGAAGGATAACCCGGGTAATTATAGGCCGGTGAGCTTGACGTCCGTGGTGGGGAAGTTGTTGGAGAAGATTCTTAGAGATAGGATGTATGCGCATTTAGAAAGGAATAAACTCATTAACGATAGTCAGCATGGTTTTGTGAGAGGGAGGTCATGCCTCACGAACCTGGTGGAGTTTTTTGAAGAAGTGACCAAAATGGTTGACGAGGGAAGGGCCGTGGATGTCGTCTATATGGACTTTAGTAAAGCGTTTGACAAAGTCCCTCATGGTAGGCTGGTGAAAAAGGTTGGATCTCATGGGATAAAGGGGGAGATGGCTAGATGGGTGGAGAACTGGCTTGGTCACAGAAGACAGAGGGTGGTAGTGGAAGGGTCTTTTCCCGGCTGGAGGCCTGTGACTAGTGGTGTTCCACAGGGCTCTGTATTGGGACTTCTGCTGTTTGTGATATATATAAATGATCTGGAAGAAGGTGTAACTGGGGTGATCAGTAAGTTTGCGGACGACACAAAATTGGCAGGAGTTGCAGATAGTGAGGAGAATTGTTAGAAGCGACAGAAGGATATAGATAGGCTGGAAATTTGGGCAAAGAAATGGCAGATGGAGTTCAATCCTGATAAATGCGAAGTGATGCATTTTGGTGGGAATAATGTAGGGAGGAGCTATACGATAAATGGCAGAACCATAAAGGGTGTAGATACGCAGAGGGACCTGGGTGTGCAAGTCCACAGATCCTTGAAGGTGACGTCACAGGTGGAGAAGGTGGTGAAGAAGGCATATGGCATGCTTGCCTTTATAGGACGGGGCATAGAGTATAAAAGTTGGGGTCTGATGTTGCAGATGTATAGAACGTTGGTTCGGCCACATTTGGAATACTGCGTCCAGTTCTGGTCGCCACACTACCAGAAGGACGTGGAGGCTTTGGAGAGAGTACAGAGGAGGTTTACCAGGATGTTACCTGGTATGGAGGGGCTTAGTTATGAGGAGAGATTGGGTAAACTGGGTTTGTTCTCCCTGGAAAGACGGAGGACGAGGGGAGACTTAATAGAGGTGTATAAAATTATGAAAGGCATAGATAGGGTGAACGGTGGGAAGCTTTTCCCCAGGTCGGTGGTGACGTTCACGAGGGGTCATAGGTTCAAGGTGAAGGGGGGGAGGTTTAACACAGATATCAGAAGGACATATTTTACACAGAGGGTGGTGGGGGCCTCGAATGCGCTGCCAGGCAAGGTGGTGGAGGCGGACACACTGGGAACGTTTACGACTTATCTAGACAGCCATATGAACGGAGTGGGAATGGAGGGATACAAAAGAGTGGTCTAGTTTGGACCAGGGAGCGGCGCGGGCTTGGAGGGCCGAAAGGCCTGTTCCTGTGCTGTATTGTTCTTTGTTCTTTGTTCTTAGTTCTTAACCTTAACACAGGCCCGATCCCTGTACAATGCCACACTGACCGCACTAATCAGAGTTACATTCCCAAGGCCCTATCGCTGTGCCCTGACATACAGACACCACCCATTAGCAGAGTATCTTTACCCAGGTCCTATCCCTGTACCCTGACATATTAACCCCACTAATAAACAGAGCATTTTTAGTCAGGCCAAATCCCTATACCCTGACATACTGACCCCACTAATCAACAGAGCAAGTCTGCGCAGGCCATATTCCTGTCCCCTGACATACAGACTCCACTAATCAACAGAGCACCTTTCTCCAGGCCCGATACTTGTACCCTGACATACTGACCCCACTAATCAACAGAGCACCTTTACCCCGGACCTATCCCTGGACCCTGACATACTGACCCCACTAATCAACAGAGCGCCTTTACCCAGGCCCTATCCCTGTACCCTGACATACTGACCCCACTAATCAGGGCATCATTCCCAGGCCATCGTCCTGTACCCTAACAGACTGACGCAACTAATCAACAGAGCACTTTTACACAGGCCCTATCCCTGTACCCTGACATACTGACCCCATGAATCAACAGAGCACCTTTACCGAGGCCCGATCCAAGTGCCTTGACATACTGATCCCACTTATCAGAGCAACATTCCCCAGGCCCTATCCCTGTACCCTGACACACTGACCCCACGAATCAACAGCGTGCCTTTACCCAGGCTCTATCCGTGTGCCCTGACATACTGAATCCACTGATCAAAAGAACACCTTTACGCAGGCCCTATCCCTGTCCCCTTGAATACTGACCCCAATAATCAACAGAGAACCTTTCCCCAGGCCGTATCCCTGTGCTCTCACACACTGACCACACTAATCAACAGAGCAACTTTACACAGGACCTATCCCTGTACCCTGACATACTGAGCATGTTAATCAACAGAGCACATTTACCAAGGCCCGATCCGTGAAACCTGACATACTGTCCCCACTAATCAACAGAGCACCTTTACCCAGGCCCTATCCCTATACCCTGACATACTGACCCCACGAATAAACAGAGTGCCTTAAACCAGGCCCGATCCCTGTGTCCTGACACATGGACCCCACTAATCAGAGCAACATTCCCCAGGCCCTATCGCTGTCCCCTGACATACTGACCTCACTAATCAACAGAGCACCTTTACGCAGGTCCTATCTCTGTACCCTGACATATCGACCCCACTAATCAGAGAAACATTCCCCAGGCCCTATCCCTGTCCCGTGACTTACTGACCCCACTAATCAGAGCAACATTCCCCACGCCCTATCCCTGTACCCTGACAGACTGACCCAACTAATCAACAGAGCACCTTCACCCAAGCCCTATCCCTATGTCCTGACATACTGACCCCACGAATCAGAGCACCTTCACCCAGGCCCGATCCCTGTACCTTGACATACTGACCCCACGAATCAGAGCAACATTCCCCAGGCCCGATCCCTGTCCCCTGACATAATGACCTCAAGAACCAAAAGAGCACCTTTTCCGAGGTCCTATCCCTGTACCCTGACATACTGACCCCACTAATAAACAGAGCATCTTTACCCAGGCCCAATCCCTACACCCTGACATAATGACCCCACAAATCAACAGAGCATCTTTCCCCAGGCCCTATCCATGTACCCTGAAATACTGACCCCATAAGTCAACAGAGCACCTTTACCCAGGTCCTATCTCTGTGCCCTTACATACTGACCCCACTATTCAGAGCAACATTCCCCAGGCCCTATTCTTGTACCCTGACATACTGACTCCACTAATCAAACAGATCACCTTTACCCAGGCCCTATCCCTGTACCCTGACATACTGACCCCACTAATCAACAGAGCACCTTTTCCGAGGTCCTCTCCCTGTCCCCTGAAATACTGACAGCCTCCATCAGCAGAGTATGTTTACCCAGGCCCTATCCCTGTACCCTGACACACTGACCCCAATAATAAACAGAGGAACTTTACCCAGGCCCGATCCCTGTACCCTGACATACTGACCCAGCCAATAAACCGAGCATCTTTACTGAGGTCCAGTCCCTATACCCTGACATAACGAACCCACAAATCAACAGAGTTCCTTTCCCCAGGCCCTATCCATTTTCCTCACATTCTGACCCCAGTAATCAACAGAGCTCCTTTACCCATGCCCATGCCCTATCCCTGTGCCCTGACATACTGACCCCACGAATCAACAGAGTGCCTTTACCCAGGCTCTATCCCTGTGTCCTGACATACTGACCTCACTAATCAACAGAGCACCTTTCCCGAGGTCCTATCCCTGTACCCTGAAATACTGACACTACCCATCAACAGAGTACCTTTACCGAGGCCCGATCCCTGTCCCCTGACATACTGACCCCACTAATGAACAGAGCACCATTCCCCAGGCCCTATCCCTGTACCCTGACATACTGACCCCATTAATAAACAGAGCACCATTCCCCAGGTCCAATCTCTATACCCTGACATCATGACCCCGAAATCAACAGAGCACCATTCCCCAGGTCCAATCTCTATACCCTGACATCATGACCCCGAAATCAACAGAGCACCTTTCCCCAGGCCCTATCCATGTACCCTGGCATTCTCACCCCATTAATCAAGTGAACACCTTTATCCACGCCCTATCCCTGTACCCTGACATGCTGACTCCACTAATCATCAGAGCACCTTTACCCACGCCCTATCCCTGTACCCTGACATATGGACCCCACTTTTCAGAGCATCTTTCCCCAGGCCCTGTTCATGTATCCTGGCATTCTGACCCCACTAATCAACTCATCACCTTTACCCGGGCCCTATCCCTGTACCCTGGTCCACTGACCCCTGTAATAAATGGACACCTTTCCCCGGGCCCTATCCTTGAACCCTGACATACTAAACACAGGATTCAACAAAGCACCTTACCTCAGGCCCTACCCCTCTCCCGTACCATATTGACCCCACTAATAAACTGAGCACCTTTCCCCAGGTCCTATCGCTGTACCCTGACATACTGACCCCACTAATCAACAGAGCACCTTCACCCAGGCCCTATCCCTGTCCCCTGACATACTGACCATACTAATCAGAGCAACATTCCCCAGGCCCTATCGCTGTGCCCTGACATGCTGACCCCACAAATCAACAGAGCACCTTTTCCCAGGCCCTATCCCTGTGCCCTGACATGCTGACCCCACAAATCAACAGAGCACCTTTCCCCAGGCCTATCCCTGTACCCTGACATACTGAGCCCACAAATCAACAGAGCACCTTTCCTCAGGCCCTATCCTGTACGCTGACATACTGACCCCACAAATCAACAGAGCACCTTCACCCAGGCCCAATCCCTCTACCCTGACATACTGACCTCAATAATCAGAGCACCTTTACCCAGGCCCTATCCCTTTGCCCTTACATACTGACCCCGCTAATAAGAGCAACATTCCCCACGCCCTATTCCTGTACCCTGACATACTGACCCCACTAATAAACAGAGCACCATTCCCCAGGTCCAATCTCTATACCCTGACATCATGACCCCGAAATCAACAGAGCACCTTTCACCAGGCCCTATCCATGTACCTTGGCATTCTCACCCCATTAATCAAGTGAACACCTTTATCCACGCCCTATCCCTGTACCCTGACATGCTGACTCCACTAATCATCAGAGCACCTTTACCCACGCCCTATCCCTGTACCCTGACATAAGCACCCCACTTTTCAGAGCATCTTTCCCCAGGCCCTATTCATGTATCCTGGCATTCTGACCCCACTAATCAACTCATCACCTTTACCCGGGCCCTATCCCTGTACCCTGGTCCACTGACCCCTGTACTAAATGGACACCTTTCCCCGGGCCCTATCCCTGAACCCTGACATACTAAACACAGGATTCAACAAAGCACCTTACCTCAGGCCCTACCCCTCTCCCCTACCATATTGACCCCACTAATAAACTGAGCACCTTTCCCCAGGTCCTATCGCTGTACCCTGACATACTGACCCCACTAATCAACAGAGCACCTTCACCCAGGCCCTATCCCTGTCCCCTGACATACTGACCATACTAATCAGAGCAACATTCCCCAGGCCCTATCGCTGTGCCCTGACATGCTGACCCCACAAATCAACAGAGCACCTTCTACCAGGCCCCATCCCTGTACCCTGACATGCTGACCCCACAAATCAACAGAGCACCTTTCCCCAGGCCTATCACTGTACCCTGACATACTGACCCCACAAATCAACAGAGCACCTTTCCTCAGGCCCTATCCCTGTACGCTGACATACTGACCCCACAAATCAACAGAGCACCTTCACCCTGGCCCAATCCCTCTACCCTGACATACTGACCTCAATAATCAGAGCACCTTTACCCAGGCCCTATCCCTTTGCCCTTACATTCTGACCCCGCTAATAAGAGCAACATTCCCCACGCCCTATTCCTGTACCCTGACATACTGACCACACTAATCAACAGATCACCTTTACCCAGGCCCTATCCCTGCGCCCTGACATACTGACTCCACTAATCAAACAGAGCACATTTACCCAGGCCCGATCCATGTCCCTTGACATACTGACCCCACTAATCAACAGAGCACCTTTTCCCGAGGTCCTATCCCTGTCCCCTGAAATACTGACCCCACTAATAAACAGAACATCTTTACTCAGGCCCAATCCCTATACACTGACATGATGACCCACAAATCAACAGAGCAACTTTCCCCAGGCCCTAACCATGTACCCTGGCATTCTGACCCCATTAATCAACAGAGCGCCTTTACCCGGGCCCTATCCCTGTACCCTGACATACTGACCCCACAATTCAACAGAGCACCTATTCCGATGTCCGATCTCTGTACCCTGAAATACTGACACCACTAATAAACAGAGCATCTTTACCCAGGCCCAATCCCTATATCCTGACATACTGACCCCACAAATCAATGGAGCACCTTTCTTCAGGCCCGATCCCTGTACCCTGGTATACTGACCCCACCATTCAACAGAGCATATTTTCCCACGCTCTATCCCTGTACCCTGACATGCTGACCCCACTAATCAACAGAGCACCTTTACCCATGGCCTTTCCTGTACCCTGACACACTGACCGCACTTATCAACAGAGCACCTTTACCCAGGCCCGATCTCTGTACCCTGACATACTGACCCCACTAATCAACAGAGTACATTTACCCAGGCCCTATCCCTGTGTCCTGACACACTGACCCTACTTAACAGAGCACCTTTGTGGATGTGGATATATGTGTAGTGATGCTTGGATAGTGATGTCTTCCTTAATTGTAGAAACTATTAATAATCTAATGCTTACAGTATTATAGTATAAGTGAGTATAAACTATTGCCTGGCTCCTGGCAGTTGGGTGAGGTCATGTGATGGTATGGCCTTGTTCTGCAAACAACTGCCTGCTATGATAAGCTGAATGCAGCTGCGATCACTTATTATCACACAAGTGTTCTGTGTTGCAGCATACGTGCAGAGAATTTGACTGGCCAGTGAAGGGCAGAGGAGTGCATGAAGTATTATTATCCTCTGATTGGTAACAAGTATATTGGGGCTATAGCTGGTAGGCTATCGGGCCGCTTGCATGCGTTAGAAAAAAAGTATTTGTATTGTAACAAAACAAAGAAGTGCCTTCAGTCTCCCCTGAGGACTGCAGGCTTTGTTAGCCTGCATCATTAAGGAAGACTGACCCGACGTTGTAACATAATGAACTAAATGAAATAAAGAGGTTGATTCAACGTCTGGAGTTGAATCGATTTGTTGTCGAACCAAGCTGGATGGAGTGTAATTTGAGATTATCATTTGGTGTCAGAAGTGGGATTCCAACGGTCGGCAGACGACAGAAAACGGCATTAGAGTGAGCAGCATCGAGTCCGGGACTGAGGAACTGGCCACCCAAGTGTGTGAGTACTGTTGATACAACCACTTGGTTTTCCTCTGTCCTGTCATTCTGGTGTTTGTTGACCTTTCGTTTGTTGTCGCCAGCCGCCCCGACGGAATAGCCTGTGATTTCATCAGCTTGTGCAACTCCAGGTCGGTTGTTATTTGGGTCACTGTGAAAACGGTGAGGTATAAAATAAGTAGTCAGTGAATAATTGAGCAGAACCGTAATTCACTGAGGGTCGCCGTTGATCGGCGAGGGTCACCAGGAAACTGGTGCGGTGGTGATAGAATTGTTAGAGCTCGAATTGAATTTACCGGGATATTGAGTGAATACAACAGCTAGTTTTAAAATGGGGAACTATTTGGAGACAACCAATCAGACAAATTCAGCCTTACAAACGCTTTGCGAGAAATATCCGGATAAAGCCACCAAATTGAGACAATTGTCGGGGGCATTGACCCATAAATTAGGGCTATCCGAATGGCCCCCAGGAGGGACCAGAAATATCCATCTTGTTAAAGCTGCGCAGCAACAAATTTGGCGAAAATAATATGGGAAGGAAGATGAAGGAGCTTATAGGATTATGGTTACAACATTGTCAGGAGTTGAAGGAGCAGAGTCACTTATCCAGCTGGCAGGACAATGCTGTTAAGTTGGGAATAGAATTAATGGAGGGAGGGACTCCAAAACTAGTTGAGGTGTTGAAAAGGGAATGCTTACATAAGAAACGCTCTCTTGAGGATTGTGAGGCTTCTGAGATAGGGAAAATGATGGATGGCATTAAGGTCACTGATAATGATACAGATAAGGATCTACACCATTGGATGACGGGGGCAACTACACCTCTTCCGCCTCACCCGCCTCAAGAGCAGCCCTTGCAGTGATTAAGTGCGCCGCCCATACCGCTGGTAAAGACCCTGTCACTTTAGGTAACCATAGGGCAGATGAGGCGGCCAAATTGTTTTTTAAAGCTTGTCAGATGATTGTGCCCCGAATGATGATGCAGGGGAAAAGTCTGGACGCAGATGGCCCTGCCTCTGAGAAACCCATGCCAACCATCGATGATGATCTTCGATTGCAACAGCAAGCCTTGCCTCGCGATAAAGATTTATGGAATGTATTGGGCTATAGGGTGGACCCAGAATCCGGAGTCTGGATCACCCCTGCTAACCAAACCTGTGTGTCCGATACTTTGGCTCTCTGGGTAATTGATTGTGTACACTTTGCAACTCACTGTGGTGCAAGGTCTCTTAGTGATTTACTCCTCACTTCCTGGTGGCATCCTCGCCTACAGGCCATGGCACAAAGTCTAAGCCTCCGCTGTTGGATATGCCAACAGCATAATCTGGGCAAGAGTGCGCCCTGTGACCTGGGTAAGACTCCCCTGCCGGCAGGCCCCTTTGACACCCTGCAGATGGACTTCATTGAGTTGCAGAGATGTCAGGGGTATAAATATGTCTCAGTAATCGTGGATGTCTTTAGTAAGTGGACTGAAGCATATCCTACATCGGATAACAAAGTGACAACTGTCGTCAGGATTTTACTGCGCGAAATTGTGCCTCGATTTGGCATCCCGACCTGAGTTCTGACAATGGCCCACATTTTATTGCATAGGTCAATAAGGAGCTGTGCGTCCAGCTGAATATTCGCCAACAGCTCCATTGCGCTCACCATCCCCAAGCTGCTGGTGTAGTCGAACGTTCCAATCAAACGCTCAAAACCAAGCTGGCTAAACTTGTAGAAACTTCAGATCTGTCTTGGGTCAGACTACTCCCTGTAGCTTTATTTCAAATACGAACCACCCCTGCAGGACCGTCCTGTCTCTCGCCCGCGGAGGTCTTGTATGGTCGACCCCTGCAGAACCCTTGGGATGATGGGCAACGACGCCCGTTCATTTCCATCATATGACGGATGAAATGACCTCTTATATCCTCTCCCTTACCCACTCTTTCCGCCATCTCCACTCGCAAGTCCGGGCTGCTCACGGTAAGCCACCTACCTTAACCACTCCCACTAAAGTAAAACCGGGCTCATTTGTCCTTATCAACAATTGGAGTCGCAAGCATTTAGAGCCGCGGTGGGAGGGCCCATTCCAAGTCTTGTTAACCACCCCTACAGCGGCTAAGGTGGCGGTTCGCGATGCCTGGGTCCACCTCCACCACTGTAAATTGATCGGGCAAGCCGAAGCCTAAAAGAATTGAGGATGACAGGGAGGAGGATTTTACGGATGATTAGTATGAGAGGCGGTACCGGGTGACATGCTCTTTACTCTGTGGTTGTTATGCTTGTCGTTATGTTTTTGTCCCCTCCAGGTGGTGGTCAAGTGTCAAGCTCATCGGCTTGGTGTTCCGTGTTGTAAGAAGGGAGGGGTTGGGGATGCTCCACAGTTTATGTGTGCCAGGATCACCTCTGCCTGAGTAAGTATTGCCATCAGCATAAATGTAGGTACAAAGCCCAGAGAGATGAGGTAATCTGTAAGTGTTTGAATTCGACCTGCATAGCTTTGCGAAAAGGGGAAAATCTAATTTGTGGCTATATGAATGGCACCCACCTTCATGCTTACGGTAGGGACTTTACGATAGTACAGATTAATGCAGAAGGAAGACTGACGGTACCATCCTGTACAGGTTCCAGATCCCTGTTCTTGGGAACCGATGATACCTATCACCAGGTTCGAGCCAACGGGACATAGCAAAAGTGTTCAGAGACCATGTACACTGAAACAGGGTATTTCTTCTTTTTCAATGGTACGGCCATCAATTATTTGTCCTACCCTTACCCCCGTTCAGTGGCAACAGGGACCACTTCCCAGCATGGTTCCTTGTCCGAGCCATTGGGGGCCTCCACGTCATCGCCATAGAAGGCCAGAGCGGCAGTTATCGGAGGAGGTTTGCACTGACTACAAGGAAATAACTGCCCCCACTCCTGGTCAGGCTGCTGGCTATGGAGCGGCGGGTTTCTTTTCCTTTGGAGCCGTCCCAGGGCGAACGGCTGCAGATAATTGTAATTACATTGCTTGCGGCCTTACCGCCTTGGGAAACGCTACAAGAGGGGCCCTCCAGGTCATCACCGCCCAACCAGAGAAACTCAGGCTGTATGCCCAGCAGAATAGATATGCCTTGGATTACCTGCTGGCTCGACAAGGAGGCCAGTGTGCCATAGTGAAGGATCACTGCATACTGGGACTAGATGAGGTCACTACTAATCTCACTAATTACCTGAACCAAATTGACCAGCAACTAGGGTCGATGAGAGAGGGCAAGGGATTAGGGGAATGGAACCTGTCAGGATGGCTTGGTTGGTTAATGAATGTGGGATTATATGCCATACTCTTGGTTCTGTGTATAAGTATTGGAATTGGCATTGTAAAGTGTCTCATCGCACGGGTGATGACCACCTTGGAATCGATAGGGTCACGACCGACTCAACCGATGATGTTCGCCGCGAGTGAGGAGGAAAAGGACAAGGAATACCAACCCATACTGGACGACGAGGTGCTGGAGGAAACCCGACGAGAAGTGGAGGCAGAATTGTATGCGGAGGATGAGAGAGATAAAGTAATATTGGACTTGATGAAAATACAATTGTAACCTGAATTGAACAAGCCACGACAATGTCAGTGGTTATAACAGAATGATAAAAGTGGGGAATGTGGATGTGGAAATATGTGTAGTGATACTTGGATAGTGATGTCTTCCTTGATTGTAGAAACTATTAATAATCTAATGCTTACAGTATTATAGTATAAGTGAGTATAAACTATTGCCTGGCTCCTGGCAGTTGGGCGAGGTCATGTGATGGTATGGCCTTGTTCTGCAGACAACTGCCGAAGATAAGCTGAATGCAGCTGCGATCACTTGTTATCACACAAGTGTTCTGTGTTGCAGCATACGTGCACAGAATGTGACTCGCACGAGGAGTGCACGAAATAATATTATCCTCTGATTGGTAACAAGTATATTGGGGCTATAGCTGGTAGGCTATCGGGTCGCTTGCATGTGCTATGAAAAAAAGTATTTGTATTGTACCAAAACAAAGAGGTGTGTTCAGTATCCCCTGAGGACTGCAGGCTTTGTTAGCCTGCATCATTAAGGAAGACTGACCCGACGTCGTTAAATAATGAAATAAAGAGGTTGATTAAACACCTGGAGTTGAATCGATTTGTTGTCGAACCAAGCCTGATATAGAGTAATTTGAGATTATCATAACCATTAAACATCTCCCACTGCCTTCTCTTTCTAGTATGCATTTCTCCCTGATCAGATCCATTCCCCCTGACACTGAGCATAACCCCAGGGACCCTCTCTCCCTGTTCTGTTCTCTCTGTTACCATCCATCTGAAATCACGGAAAACCCATGGGATCTGCCTTGTTCCCATCTGCCATTTAATATGCAATATTGTTTAGTAGATAACATTTATTTTGTTACTCCTCATATACCACATGTTAATTCTGAATGCTGCTGTCAGAGGTTGGTGTTGTAAATGGCTTTATGTTTCTGACTTTACATGGCAACGTTTATTTTCTTTGTGTAAGAACGGGAAATATTGTGACGGTATCCTGTTAATAAAGAAGTAAAGGTTCAAACTTGACTTCTGTAAACAAACCATTACTGGCCATTAACTGGATCATACAATACCGTGCAACTTAAAACAACTGGTGAAAATGGAGAAGGGAAAAAGCAGAACCTTCTTCAGTTCATTTCGGAACTTGGTTTGGGATACTGCATAGATAAAGGTGTTGTTGCAGGAACTGAGTAACTGCAGCATGTTTGTAGTTTCTTGAAGGATGAAGTGCGGGTCATTGAAATCCAGGCCGGTGAAGTAGGCCTCACCCGTAATCCGCACGTAGAGGAAATGTCCGACGTATGTGACCCACAGGAGGAGGAAACTGAGCGAGATAGTGAACAGCAACACAATGGATCTCTTGCGGTTTGCCATCTCTGCATCTCCATGATTCTCGGCTCTCCGGAGCCTCCTGCGGGCTCTGCTGGCCACTAAAATGTGCTTCACGGTTAGGGCGTTGGGAATCAGAATGAGGAGGAATGGGAGAAAGGGCGTTAATATATGGTCCAGCCAGTCATAGGCCTGCCAGGTGGGCAAAGAGTAATAGCTGGACATAATCTCACAGAACCAGGGTACCCCGTCCAGTATGTACAAGGGCTGATAGGTGAGGTAGAAAGGAATGTTCTTCACGTAGCTTAGAGTACAGACAAGTCCTATAACCAGCAATGCTGTTTTCTCAGTGCAGTATCTGGCCTTTAGTCTCTGACAGCAGATGGCCACATAACGGTCTAAGGTGAAAGCCACTGTCAGCCAGACTGAACCATCCCGGGTTGCATACACCAGCACAGTGCTGACAGCGCATCCGGGGGTGGTAGATAGGACACTGTACCGAAAATAAATGCCACCTATCCGGTTGAGGATAACAGCAGTAACCATGACAAGAAAATCAGTCACCGCTATCGCCACTAGATAGTAAGTGATGCACTGGGAGAGTCCACACCGTCCACGGGATAGGATGATGATCGCCACCAAGTTAGCTGTAAGAGAATAAAAGGAGAAAGACGTTACCAAGTGGACAGCAAAAAACAACTACTCCCTGATCCAATCAGTTACTGAAACCCTCCTGATCCGTCTATTTGCCACCTCCAGATTTCAGTTATTCCAAAGCCATTGCTACTTGTTCCACAGCCACTGCTGGATCAAACATTTGTCAATTCATAGAATATACTAATCAGTCCCTGTCACAAACACCAGTCTCCGACAACTGATTCAGTTCTTGTGGCTAACCATCATCTGAGGCTGGTAACTCTTTACAATATATGTCCTGTTTTGACAGTGGGCTGAAATTGCAGATGCCACATTCCTATGTTGACCATAAGTGGCAGGTGGCACAGTGGTTAGTACTGCTACCTCACAGCGTCAGGGACCTGGGTTTGATTCCAGGCTTGAGTCACTGTCTGTGTGGAGTCTGCACGTTCTCCCCGTGGCTGCGTGGTTTGCTCTGGGTGCTCTGGCTCCCTCGCTCAATCCGAAAGATGTGCTGCTTGGGTGCATTGGCCATGCCAAATGCTTCCTCTGTGTATCAAAACAGGCGCCAGAGTATGGGGACTGGGGATTTTCACAATAACTTCGTTGTTGTGTTAATGTAGGTCTACTTTGTGACCAATAAATAAAAATAAGCACGAACGCAACTTACATTTACTTTCTAATACAGTCCATGGTGTCGCCTGTGCCTTAGCGTAACTTCGATTAAAATCCTTTATTATATCTCGGCTCACGACCATAGGAATAGGTTCCTGCAGCCTCAGTGAACGGTAACCGACCCAAAAGATTTGTTCCCAATGCTTATACTCATGCCACACCCATTCAGCCATCATCACTAAGCTTGCTGAACTATTTTGGACAATTGCCCAGTTCCAGCTCAGTTTCAGTATTCCCTCCACAATGATCTATTAAGTCGTTAGCCTCGTCAGCCTCGCCACTCCCTATCCTTGTAATATGCTGCAACCCTAAAGCAATCTGAGCGGCTATCGTACATCTAAATCTGCCCTCGTGTCAATTCCAGACATTAACGATCCATCGCTTTCAGTTATCATTTTAGCTGCCTACACTCTTTTGCCTGGAATTCCCATCTTCAAATTATCATTTTTCCTCTCTCTTACCTTATCTAAGATTTATTGAATTAACGTACCGCTTTGACCAAACATTTCGTAATTCTGCTTGATGTACATTTCTCTGGTTCAGTAGAACTGTTGTATAATATAGCGTGTGTACAATGTTACAGTTATAATTCATATTCCTGCATTCTAATAAACAGTTGTTCAAAAAGTGTGAAGTGCAACATACTGAACTGCGTATTGCCACACACCATAATGCAAATGGAAGCAATGCACCCGAACACACGAAAATACAATGAGGCCTTTTCACCACCATACAAATGAATAATTTAACGGGGATTCCTTTCTTACCTGGGACACCAATAGCAGCGAGCATCGGATAATAAATAGCATAAAATGGTCCATTCGCTGGCCCATGCATCGCCAGAAACTAATTGAATTCTGCAAGTTGCACACACTATCTGCGCAAGAGCCTCCAGAGGGACAGTTAAGTTACAACATCCACTTTATTAACAGGTCAGAGAACAAACAGATTAAAGGATGATCTCATATATTTCGTTTGTTACATTTGTAAGGGAGATTAATCCATTGCCGATGTGTGTGAATTGCTGTCCACAAATTTACCGTCACTCCTCGGCTCACACCATGTCCTAGCATCTCCATCAATCAGAACCCATGTTTTGTATACTGAACTGAGGTCCCATCTCTAATGAAAAATCATCTCTTCCCATCCCACCATGATGTGGTTATAGTTGGCGGATGAGTTAATGTGTTTGGCTTACTTGGTAACTTTCTGGTGCTTAGTACTCAATTGCTGTAAGACCATAAGACCATAAGACATAGGAGCGGAAGTAAGGCCATTCGGCCCATCGAGTCCACTCCACCATTCAATCATGGTTGATTTCAACTCCATTTACCCGCTCTCTCCCCATAGCCCTTAATTCCTCGAGAAATCAAGAATTTATCAATTTCTGTCTTGAAGACGCTCAACGTCTCGGCCTCCACAGCCCTCTGTGGCAATGAATTCCACAGACCCACCACTCTCTGGCTGAAGAAATTTCTCCTCATCTCTGTTCTAAAGTGACTCCCTTTTATTCTAAGGCTGTGCCCCCGCGTCCTAGTCTCCCCTGTTAATGGAAACAACTTCCCTACGTCCATCCTATCTAAGCCGTTCATTATCTTGTAAGTTTCTATCAGATCTCCCCTCAACCTCCTAAACTCCAATGAATATAATCCCACGATCCTCAGACGTTCATCGTATGTCAGGCCTACCATTCCTGGGATCATCCGTGTGAATCTCCGCTGGACCCGCTCCAGTGCCAGTATGTCCTTCCTGAGGTGTGGGGCCCAAAATTGCTCACAGTACTCCAAATGGGGCCTAACCAGTGCTTTATAAAGCCTCAGAAGTACATCCCTGCTTTTGTATTCCAAGCCTCTTGAGATAAATGACAACATTACATTTGCTTTCTTAATTACGGACTCAACCTGCAAGTTTACCTTTAGAGAATCCTGGACTAGGACTCCCAAGTCCCTTTGCACTTTAGCATTATGAATTTTGTCACCGTTTAGAAAATAGTCCATGCCTCTATTCTTTTTTCCAAAGTGTACGACCTCGCACTTGCCCACGTTGAATTTCATCAGCCACTTCTTGGACCACTCTCCTAAACTGTCTAAATCTTTCTGCAGCCTCCCCACCTCCTCAATACTACCTGCCCCTCCACCTATCTTTGTATCATCGGCAAACTTGGCCAGAATGCTCCCAGTCCCGTCATCTAGATCGTTAATATATAAAGAGAACAGCTGTGGCCCCAACACTGAACCCTGCGGGACACCACTTGTCACCGGTTGCCATTCTGAGAAAGAACCTTTTATCCCAACTCTCTGCCTTCTGTCTGACAGCCAATCGTCAATCCATGTTAGTACCTTGCCTCGAATACCATGGGCCCTTATTTTACTCAGCAGTCTCCCGTGAGGCACCTTGTCAAAGGCCTTTTGGAAGTCAAGATAGATAACATCCATTGGCTCTCCTTGGTCTAACCTATTTGTTATCTCTTCAAAGAACTCTAACAGGTTTGTCAGGCACGACCTCCCCTTACTAAATCCATGCTGACTTGTCTTAATCCGACCCTGCACTTCCAAGAATTTAGAAATCTCATCCTTAACGATGGATTCTAGAATTTTGCCAACAACTGAGGTTAGGCTAATTGGCCTATAATTTTCCATCTTTTTTCTTGTTCCCTTCTTGAACAGTGGGGTTACAACAGCGATTTTCCAATCCTCTGGGACTTTCCCTGACTCCAGTGACTTTTGAAAGATCATAACTAACGCCTCCACTATTTCTTCAGCTATCTCCTTTAGAACTCTAGGATGTAGCCCATCTGGGCCCGGAGATTTATCAATTTTCAGACCTTTTAGTTTCTCTAGCACTTTCTCCTTTGTGATGGCAACCATATTCAACTCTGCCCCCTGACTTTCCTGAATTGTTGGGATATTACTCATGTCTTCTACTGTGAAGACTGACGCAAAGTACTTATTAAGTTCCTCAGCTATTTCCTTGTCTCCCATCACTAGATTACCAGCGTCATTTTGGAGCGGCCCAATGTCTACTTTTGCCTCCCGTTTGTTTTTAATGTATTTAAAGAAACTTTTACTATCATTCCTAATGTTACTGGCTAGCCTACCTTCATATTTGATCCTCTCCTTCCTTATTTCTCTCTTTGTTATCCTCTGTTTGTTTTTATAGCCTTCCCAATCTTCTGACTTCCCACTACTCTTTGCCACATTATAGGCTCTCTCTTTTGCCTTGATGCATTCCCTGACTTCCTTTGTCAGCCATGGCTGCCTAATCCCCCCTCTGATAACCTTTCTTTTGTTTGGGATGAACCTCTGCACTGTGTCCTCAATTACTCCCAGAAACTCCTGCCATTGCTGTTCTACTGTCTTTCCCATTAGGCTCTGCTTCCAGTCGATTTTTGTCAGTTCCTCCCTCATGCGCCTGTAATTACCTTTATTTAACTGTAGAACCTTCACATCTGATTCTGCCTTCCTTCTTTCAAATTGCAGACTGAATTCTACCATATTATGATCACTGCTTCCTAAGTGTTCCCTTACTTTAAGATCTTTTATCACGTCTGGCTCATTACATAACACTAAGTCCAGAATAGCCTGTTCCCTCGTGGGCTCCATCACAAGCTGTTCCAAAAAGCCATCCTGTAAACATTCAATGAATTCCCTTTCTTTGGGTCCACTGGCAACATTATTTACCCAGTCCACCTGCATATTGAAATCCCCCATGATCACTGTGACCTTGCCTTTCTGACATGCCCTTTCTATTTCGTGGTGCATTTTGTGCCCCTGGTCCTGACCACTGTCAGGAGGCCTGTACATAACTCCCATTATGGTTTTTTTGCCTTTGTGGTTCCTCAACTCTACCCACACAGACTCCACATCGTCTGACCCTCTGTCGTTTAGTGCTATTGATTTAATTTCATTTCTAATTAACAAGGCAACCCCGCCCCCTCTACCCACCCCTCTGTCTTTTCGATAGGTTGTGAATCCCTGGATGTTTAACTGCCAGTCCTGAACCCCCTGCAACCACGTTTATTTGAACAGATTTACAATGCAACAATTTGAAATAACTATTCGCGAATATGGGGGGATGTATGAGGTGGAACCCATTGCATGCAAATACTGCGCTCTGTGGAAACACCACACCACTTCGGTTGTTCTGATAAACCACACCTGTTGAAAGTGCCTTCAAATGATCAAGAATGAATTTAGAATTTCTAGTGAAGGAACAATTGACGCATGTCCTGCTGTGTATAAATTGATATATCGTTGGAGCAAGTAATTGCCGAGACGTGGTTTAGAACTAATAGCACCAAGTGCAGTGAAAATGAAGACAGTATCGACATTAAATAGAAATATAAATTGTTGGTGTAATAATAACTGAGACAAAACCTCATGAAATGCGAGCAGCACCAAGGCGTTATAGAATACAATGGAATATATAAATAAATATTGTCCTCGTACATCGGAGACAGGGCAGAGTGAAGTACAAATGCAGTCGATAGAATTAATTAGCATCCAGCTTCTCAGGAGCAAATGATCGTTCTGTAAATGAGCGAGGGCCGAGTATAATATTAACAGGGAAACATGTCAGATAATTCACCTCATGCTCACATGCCCTTCGTAGAC
The DNA here is from genome assembly GCF_964213995.1 of Mustelus asterias. NCBI lineage: Eukaryota > Metazoa > Chordata > Chondrichthyes > Carcharhiniformes > Triakidae > Mustelus > Mustelus asterias. The sequence continues at coordinate 14,676,568 of NC_135830.1, forward strand.
CTACTGTAGGGCTTTGCTGATGCCCAAATGATTTGAATAACAAAACTTCATATTCCCTTTCAGAACATTACAGGCTACTGGATTCAACGTTGAATTCAAGAACTATGGATAGTAACCCCTCCCCCCATCCCTATTAATTTTACCACCCCGCCCCCCCCGCCCCCCCCCCCACATTTGTACGTCCCCCCCCACCCACCCCACATTTGTAGATTGCTGTTAGTTGTTTTTCCGCTCTCATGGCCTGCCCCAACACAAGAGACAACATCCACCCATTTGACCACCTGTCACTGTTTGTTCAGTTCCATCATTCCAATATCTGACGTTTTGCAACTATTAACATTCTTCGCCCCTCCATGGAACCATTAACACTCCTCTTTCTCTTATGTTCAGGATAAAACTGTCCATATTTCTTTGGTGCCGACCTATCCATGTTATTTTATTCTGCCCCATCTCTTACTATGTAGTTTTTTTTTACCTTTCCTCAGTTCTATAAACAGATCATTTATATCTTAAAGGTTAATTCTGTCTATCTCTACAGAAAGTTCCAGACCTGCTGAGTTTATCCAGCATTTTCGATTTTTATTTCAGGTCTCACAACGTAGTGACTGTGACCATTGAGTCAAAACCAAGAATGGACTGCCCCCGATGTCCATTGTGCTCCAAAAGTCTCCCGACTTCTCCAATATTTTCTTTCTCTATGTTGTGTGTCTCTGATAATTAATGATGACATTAGCACTTTAGTGAGGAATGACCGAAGAACAGGAAAGCATGATATGGAAGCAGTTTGGGTTGAGGTAAGAAATGATAAAAGTAAGAAGTCACTTGTGGGCCCTAACTGCAGCTATATGGTAGGACAGATTATAAAGCAAGAGATAATGGGTGCTTGTCGGAATGGTACGGCACTAATCATGGATGATTTTAATCTACATATTGAAAGCAAAAATCAGATGGGTAAACGTAGCATAGACGAGAACATAATAGATATGTTTTCTGGGTAGTTTCATAGAATTACACGTTTTGCAGCCAACCAGTGTGTACGTTATACTAGACTTGGTATTGTACAACGGGATGGGATTCATTGAAACTTTTGGTGAAGGCACTGCTTGGTAGCAGCGTTCATAATAATACGATTGAATTTTGCATTTAGTTTGAGGGAGAAAAGACTATTATTTTAAACATAAATATGGGTTACTAGGGGGGCATGAAAGTGGAGCTCGCGAGAGAGAACAGTAAAATGTCTTTAAAGGATAAATCAATAGAGGTTCAATGAAAGACATTTGAATAGACACTTCAGAACACAAAACAGATACATTCCAATTAGAAAGGAAAATTCAGATGGGGACCTAATCTCAGATGTCATCTTAGAAAGTAAAGACACCATTAAATTGAAGAAAAAATCAAACTTGTGCAAAGATGAGTAGCATATCAGAAGATTGGAAAAGTTATAAAGCACGTAAAAGAATGGCAAAATTATAGAAAAGGGAGAAAAACACTGGAGTACCAGCGACAGCTAGCCATTAACTTAAGTATGAAAAGTAAGAATTTCTATAGAGATTTAGGAAAGAATAGAGTTAACAACGTGAGCGATGGTCCAATGAAAAGTACATCCGGGAAATCGGTAATGGATAGTTGGGCTGTGGCGGATTACTAAAACAGGTATTTACATTGGGCTTCACTACAGTGGGCACAAGTAACATCCCAGAAATAGCTGTAAATCAGGAAATGAAAGGGAGGGAAGAACTCAGGAAAGTCAGTATAAGCAGCAAATGGTATTGAGCAAATTGTTGGGTCTATGGGCTGACAAATTCTGGGGTCTGAATGGCCCTCAGTGGCAGGTTCTTCAAGTAGTCGCTGATCAGATAGTTGATTGTTTTCAAGTTCCCAAAACTCTCGAGTTTCGGTGAAAAATCTATTGGAGTGGAAGATCGCAAATGTAACTTTTTCTTTGAATAGCGAGGTACGCCGTAGTACAATTAGCATTATATCTGTCGGAGGAAAAACGGTCGAAGAGATTATTAATGATGTTATAGCAGGGCACAGTTCAAGGTAATTAGGCAGAGTCAACATGATTTTGTGAAAGGAAAATCACATGAAAACAATTTATTGGAGTAGCTTGAAGGAGTCACATGTGCTGTGGATGAAGGGATATAATGTACTTAGATTTCCAGAAGGCATTTAATAAGGTGCCATATCGAAGATTCTTACATGAATTAAAAGCTCATGGAGTAACGGGGTACGAAATCAGCATGAATCGAAGTTGGCTAACAGAACACAGAGAATTGGCATTAATGAGTCTTTTTCAGGATAGCAGGAGGTGATGAGCAGTGTGCCACAGAGCTCAGTGTTGGGGAATCAACTTTTTTCTTCTCATATAAATTGCTTGCATGCAGGGACTAAATTCGCTGATGTCACAAAGGTAGATAAGAAAATAAACTGTAAAGAGAAAGCCAGGGGACTATAAAGCGAAATGGACACATTAAGTGAGTGAGAGAAGCTCCAGTAAATGGAATATCGTGTGGGCAAATGTGCAACTGTCAGGAAGAATAAAAAATAAAGTTAGCAATCTAAATGATGAGAGATTGCAGAACTCTGAGGCACATAGAGATCTGGATCTCGTAGTTCATGAATCACAGGGGACTCGTCTACATGTACAACAATTAATTAAAATCATACCGTTCTCAATTTTGTGAGGGATTTTATAACAAAAATAGGCAGGCGATGCTTCATTTGTACAGGACATTGATCGGATAACATTTGGAATGCCTTGTACAATACATCACGGCCCCTTCTGTAGAAAGTGATTTATTTGCAGGTATCAAAATGGGCGGGGAAAATAAACCCCAGCCAATCGCATTATATTCTCCTGGCTCTTTCAAATTCTCGCATTCGAGGTCAGGTACACACAATTATCGCTGTTTCTGTTTCAGGAGCTAATGGTAGTGGAATCATGGTAGTGAAAATGTTCTTCATTTTGCTTTTTACCCTGGTTAAAAGTCAATGAAACTTCCTAAAAAGTATTGCGATCTTTGTGCAATTCGCCCTTCCTGTCTCTGCGTGATTATCATCTTCATCCTACTTCTAATCCATGCTGTGTCTATTGTTTATACGGTAAGAAGTCTCACAACACCAGGTTAAAGTCCAACAGGTTTATTTGGCAGCAAATACCACAAGCTTTCGGAGCACTGCTCCTTCGTCAGATGGAGTGGAAATGTGCTCTCAAACAGTGCAAACAGACAAAATCAAGTTGCAGAATACTGATTAGAATGCGAATCCTTCGTCGTCCAGTACTTCCCCAGAGCGGAGAAGCTACGGCATCTCCTCCGGAGCCTTCAACATGTCATTGATGAAGACGAACATCTCGCCAACGCCATCCCCACACCACCACTTCTTGCCTTCAAACAACCACGCAACCTCAAACTACCCAGCCTTCAGGAGAACAGTGACCACGACACCACACAACCCTGCCACAGTAACCTCTGCAAGACATGCCGGATCATCGACATGGATGCCATCATCTCACGTGAGAACACCATCTACCAGGTATACGGTACCTACTCTTGCAACTCGAACAACATTGTCCACTTGATACGCTGCAGGAAAGGATGTCCCGAGGCATGGTACATTGGGGAAACCATGCAGACACGACGACAATGGATGAATAAACACCGCTCGACAATCACCAGGCAAGACTGTTCTCTTCCTGTGGGGAGCACTTCAGCAGTCACGGGCATTCAGCCTTGGATCTTCAGGTAAGCGTTCTCCAAGGCGGCCTTCACGACACACGACAGCGCAGAGGTCGCTGAACAGAAACTGATAGCCAAGTTCTGCACACATGAGGACGGCCTAAACCGGGATGTTGGATTTATGTCACATTATCAGTAACCCCCACAGCTTGCCTCCTGGGCTTGTAGAATCTCACTAGCTGTTCTGTATGAAGACAATACACATTTCTTTAACCTGTGTTTAATGTTCCCTCTACCCACATTGTCTGTACCTTGAAGACCTGGCTGGCTGTAGGATTCGCATTCTAATCAGTATTCTGCAACTTGATTTTGTCTGTTTGCACTGTTTGAGAGCACATTTCCACTCCATCTGACGAAGGAGCAGTGCTCCGACAGCTTATGGTATTTACTACCAAATAAACCTGTTGGACTTTAACCTGGTGTTGTGAGACTTCGTACCGTGTTCACCCCAGCCCAACGCCGGCATCTCCACAACATGACTTCTATTGTTTATATTCAGAGATGAGTAATTGAGATTCAGTGTCCCAATCAGAACCAAGAGTTGAAGCAACAGGGGGTGAAGGTTCAGCAATACCCTGCAGTTACCCTGTACAGAGTTTAGCTAGAGTATATGGCCTGTTCTGGAGAACAGAGACCACTCCATCTGACGAAGGAGCATTGCTCCGAAAGCTTATGGTATTTGCTACCAAATAAACCTGTTGGACTTTAACCTGGTGTTGTGAGACTTCTTACTGTGCTTACCCCAGTCCAACGCCGGCATCTCCACATCCTGTTCTGGTATCGCCAGTCTTCACTCCAAGTTCCTCAGTATCTGCTCAGAGCCGATAGTTACGGGTACAAGAAGACGGCCCCCGGCTTTGAACACTTCAGCGGGAATCACAAGCAAGCACAAAACACTTTTCACTTGTCCATGAAAGATTTGAAGATGACAGACAGCGCCGTGTATTATTGTGCACTGAGAACCACAGTGAGCGAGGGTCTATTGGGCCTCATACAAATACTGCCACAGGTCGATAATCAAGAGGTTGGTGTCAGGAAAACACAAGGAGTTGAATTTCATAAAAAATGCACAGATGGTGAACGTGACATTGTGCCTCATCTGAATGGTTTTCCCTCACTGAGGTCAATGATTGCCACTGTCGAGAAATTTGACTTTTGGCGGTCAGATTACTTCTGGATCAAATCCAATCATTTTGCGATGCCATTCACACAACCCACAGATCTTCTAAGTGAATGCCATCATCTATTTGTACACTTAACCTTTCTGTATCAGATGCCACGCTGTCAGGGGACACGTTTTTAAAGTGAAATAATGTCATAGGCACACTCAGTTGTTTCACATTTTTGGGTACAAAATATTGACTGGGTGAATTAAGTACCTTAACGGTACAAGTACAGTCCCACTGGAACTGCATCTCGACATCAACGTTCGCCCAGCATAATTAAGACAGTAACGTTTCATTTATGCTCATGTCCCTTAATAATACCTGATTTAAAAACATTTATTTGATCTTTCACTTTCATTAGAGAGAATGATCTTCCTCAGGAAAAAGTTCGAAGGAAGGCAAGTTCAACGAGGTAGAGACAGAATGAGTGACACAGTGAAACCGGGGAAGAGAGAGAGAACGCCAGACAAAAACAACCAGGGGTGGAATGTGATTGGTGTGGTTCAGCCGTATAAAACATTTAGATGATTGGGAAACAGCTGACATCATCTCAGGGAGACAAGCCAATCGCGGCACTGAGGAACAATTTCGCAATAATTGCAAGCTGCCTCTGATCTGAGTTTATTTTTAGATATAAGACTAGAAGCACCAGCATATCTGAAACATGTTCATGTCCAATCACGAACCATGTGTTCCCTGTGTGCTTTCCTGATAATAATGGACATGCTGCCCGGTGGGTCTGAGCTCAAATCCTCAGTGTGTGTTTCACGGATTATATTTACTCACAGATTTCTCACACATTCCATATGTTATTGCAGGAACTAGTGCCAATATCCAGACTCCCAGGAGCCGCCTGAATTAACTGTTCAGGAAGGACAGGTAGTAATATTGAACTGCAGTTACACAACAAAATACCCTGCTCCAACTCTCTGCTGGTACATCCACTATCCCGGAGAAGCTCCGAGATATTTACTGAGGAGTTACGGCAACAGACAGGGGGATAAGTCTCTAGATTTCCCTGACCTGTTTTCTGCTGATTTGGACAAAAACAAGAGAACAGCTCTGTTAAATATCACCGGGGTCTGTGCCTCTGACTCTGCCATGTATCACTGTGCGCTGAACCCCGCACTGTTGCAGAGGCACAGTTCTTAGAATCATAGAACCCTACAGTGCAGACAGAGCCTGCACCGACCACAATCCCACCCAGGCCCTACCCCCGTATCCCTACATACTTTACCCGCGAATCCCTCGAGCCTACGCATCTCAGGACACTAAGGGGCAATGTTAGCATGGCCAATCAACCTAACCCGCACATCTTTGGACTGTGGGAGGAAACCGGAGCACCCGGAGGAAACCCACGCTGACACGAGGAGAACGTGCAAACTCCACACAGACAGTGACCCGAGCCACGAATCGAACCCAGGTCCCTAGAGCTGTGAAGTAGCAATGCTAACCACTGTGCTACCGTGCCGCCTCGCCCGTACAAAAACCAGCAAAGGCATTCCCACTGCCTCTCAATAAATTCAACTTGTAACATGGATTATGAACTGTTAATAAAAACAGGACAATATTACAAAGGACAGCGAGCCCCAATTCTCTCTTTCTGTGGCGCTGGATGTGGGCTGTTTGATGGAAAATTCCTCTTTATTCTAATGATCATCGTTTCCAAGCAATTCCCTGAACGGAAAACACTGGAGGTGTTATCACGGTATTGACCCATATCCCGCAATGATTTCAGAGAGCTGCTTGCCTCCCTGGAATACTCGACCAGCAGCAGAACCACAATGCTATTGTTCCCGTACCCGCTGCAGTAAACCCACGACCTTGGTGAGGCAGCTCCGTTTGGTGGTGATCTGAGCTAACTGGCCAATTACGGGAAAACCATCGAAATCTCAACGTTCTGAACGGTGTTGCTGCACGATTATCTCGCTTTATTCTTGCACATATTGTTACTATTGTACTGCAGTGAACGCAAACAAGAGAGCAAATTCCATCTTTATTTTAAACCCTGACGATTCTCTTTCTTTAGTGTAATGTCCGAGCCAGTCTGTTGAAAGACTGTGGAAGGAAACATGAGCACCTGGAGGAAACCCACGCAGACACCGGGAGAACGTGCAAACTCCACACTGACAGTCAGGCAAGGCCGGGAAGGAACCAGGGTCTCTGACACTTTGAAGCAGCGAGACGTGGAGAAATTAGATTTTCGACACTCTGAACTTTCGGGAAAACGGAAGACACGATAATCCAAACTCATCAGCTGTATATCTATGAGTCGATTAAGCGACGTCCATATATTCATACACAACAACATGTACTCTACTTGTTACGTTGGAATGCCAGCAAGCGAGGAAAAATAATGTTGTAATTAATATTAAGTAGGAAACGTGACAAAAACAAAACAACGAAAAAGCCATAAGCAGCGAGAGGCTGAGGGATTTGGGATTGTTTTCGCTGGAAAGGCGGCGGCTAAGAGGGGATCTTATTGAAACATATAAGATGATTAGAGGTTTAGATAGGGTGGATAGTGATAGCCTTTTTCCTCTGATGGAGAAATCCAGCACGAGGGGGCATGGCTTTAAATTGAGGGGGGGTAGTTATAGAACCGATGTCAGGGGTAGGTTCTTTACCCAGAGGGTGGTGAGGGATTGGAATGCCCTGCCAGCATCAGTTGTAAATGCGCCTAGTTTGGGGGCGTTTAAGAGATCCGTAGATAGGTTCATGGACGAAAAGAAATTGGTTTAGGTTGGAGGGTCACAGTTTTTTTTTTAACTGGTCGGTGCAACATCGTGGGCCGAAGGGCCTGTTCTGCGCTGTAATGTTCTATGTTCTATAACATGAAAGCAGTAAAATCCGTTATTAACTGGCATGATAACATTTCAGTAACATCACGATGCAATATTAGAGAATAAATGTGTTTACAGAGAACATTCCAATAGGTGGCTCTCCAAGACATTATGTTTGAACAAAACTGCATGAAACTACAGTTCACCGCTTTCACAGGTGTCAGCCATAAATTACAGGAAATAATTTTGCGATGTGACATTGCACTGTGAACGACAGTATATATCGGACAAGCACCTGCGGATAAATTTCTGCTTTTTATATTTCTATAACGTTGTCTGTTTTCACGAATAAATTAGATATTGCTCCAGGAGTCTGAAGGGATCTTGCGATATAGGGGAAAGGGGTTCAGGAGATTAAATTTGATGAACAGCCGTGTTCAAAATGAATAATGGAACTGGGTCGGAGGGCCGAATGGCCTACCCCTGCTTCTGGTTTCTATGTTTCTAAGTTGCCAATGATACAGCATAGGTGAGTGAGAGAGTGACCTCTATAAACCATTGTATTCCGTGGTCCAATACCACAAGTTAGTTGGTCGAAATTATTCACCCAATGTTTCTAAATAATAGCGTTGATCAGAAATCAGTGTGTTTTTTGTGCGTCTCTATGTGTGTGTATGTGTATGTGTGTGTTTAAAAGAGAGAGAGAGAGAATGAGATATTGGGAGTGGCATTAGTTCTTCTTTCCATGACGAAAGACTTTGGTTACTATTGATCACAAACTCAAAGTGTCCCGAAGATAATGGGACTCACAAATCTCTTAACTCCACTATGAGGGTCAGTGTGACAACGCTTTCTGGTAGAGATTCACAACGCCCATAGAATCATCGAATCATAGAACCCTCCAGTGCGAAAGGAGGCCATTCATTACACTAATCTCCCTGCACGCATAAATATAAACTATACATTCATTGTCAAAACGGTGAAAGTGTCTCAAAATTAACAGTACAAGTGTTAATCTACAAACACCAGTTGACAGGCGAAGTTCAGTTGTTCGTTCTATCGCCTATGAATCAGAAGCTTTCAAAATTCCAGTCTCTCTCCAGAGACTCCAGTCCCAGGATCCATTCAGAGGCGGCAGTGCAGTCCTAGGGGAATGGTGAATTATGAGAGGTGTTGGATTTCGGATGAGTTGTTAAATCGGGGCCACCGACTGCCCTCTCGGAAGGGGGTTATCGATCTCAAGGACACTATTTCTATGAAAAGCTGTGAAATTGTTCTAGTCAGTAACTACCCAACAATAAACGTCCTAAAACATGTTATTCATTAAAATGTTGTTGTTTGAAGGATCATGCGGGGGCCAACTTGGCTGCTGTGCCTTGTCCAGTCCATTAACACAGTGGCAGTGAACACACTGTGGTACATCAAGAAAGGCGTCATATAAATACTCAACTATCATTCAATCAACTTCCCAAATTGGTGTACTGAGTGACGCTGTGAGAGTTTTTGTGGAGGTTCAGCGCAGCTCTATGCCTCTGTGGGATCAGTGCGCAGTAATACACCCCGGAGTCTCTCAGTTTTGTTTTAGACAATTTCAGTGGGACAGTGCTTTTCACCAAATCAAACTCGGCAGAGAATCGGTCCCCTGGAAATCTCTCTGCCTTTCCGCTGTATCTATTCCTCAGCAGCAGAAACTCCATGGGCCCACTGGAATACTGACGGTACCAAAATAGGTCGGGGGTGCTGGCTGTATCTGTAAAGTTACAGAACAACTGAACATCACCTCCTTCCAGCCGTTGTCTGTGTAACAGAGTCTCCTCCACAATGTCCTGTAAGAGTCCAGAGGATCGTCAAATCAAACGCTGACAATCAATTACTTTTATCTCACAGAATCCGCTTTTTGCTCTGAGTTACAGCCCGATAAACAAATCAGCGCCACTAAAAGTGTAATATATTTCCCACAGCTCAGGGACTGTACCGAGAAGGTGTTTGAATGGGGTAATAAACTCTCACGAACGCACATTTGGCACCGTCTATCGGGATCAGTTCCCTGCCTGTGTTTTCTGCAATTTGAAGGGGAACGTAAAAAAAACTGTCCGTAGGTTTTAAACTCCAGTGTTCGTCACAAGGTGTGTGGAGGCAAAGTGGATAGGGTTCATTCACTGAGCTGCGATCAATCCATTGTTCTCGATGTGTTAATGCAATGTGTGGTAAAGATGTGAAACTTGTGAACTTACCGGTGAACAGAGCTGCCGCTGTGCTGGATGAACACAAAGCAACGGGAGACATGTTTGCAGAGAGCTCCTGGCACAATTGACAGCAATGGGCTGAAGCTGAAATTGTTTCACTCAAGTGTTCAGAAAAGGATGAGTAACACCCACCAGCCGACAGTGTCATCAGTTGGCATTCAATCATCTTAACCTTATTCAACCAATGGCCTCAAGCTCTTTGGATGGTCAATGCCTATACTCGGCGCGGGGTGAAAGGAACAAAGTGATTTGTCCAACTCTAAACTGAGTGCTTTATGAGGAATAAACCAAAAATTGGTCCCCTGACAGTTTCAATCTGTAAGGCGCAGACAGAGAAGGAAAACAGTGAATGTTGTTGCGGTAGCAAAACCGGAGGCCCCAGTGGAAGGAGCTGCCCTCTGACGATGTTATATCCCGCAGCCAATACAGACGGCCAATGGGTTCCGAGGGAATTGAATAAAACAATGAACTAAATAGAAGCACACCATATTTTAATGAATTATTTAGTGTGTGTGTGTGTGTGAGTGTGAGTGTGAGAGAGAGAGTGAGGGTGAGCGCGCGTGTGAGCGCGCGTGTGTGTGTGTGTGTGTGAGTGAGTGTGAGTGAGTGTGTGTGCGTTTGTGTGCGTGTGTATATCGCTTTTCCTTCGCGGTCACTGGGTCAACACCCTGGAACTCCCTCACTAACAGCACAGTCGGTGTACCTGCACCTCGGGACCGCAACAGTTCAAGAAGGCAGCTCACCCCCACACAATACACCAGTGTCAGCTATGAGAATCGACTATCTTCGTGTTGCTGGGTGAGCCTCTGTGTCCCAGATTTACAAAAATAGTCGTGTTGCTGGATGAGTCTGTGTGGCAGTTATTTTACATCTCATTTGTTAAATATGAGAGCAGATTTTGATCCGTTTTGCATTTCGTTACAGGAACGAGTGCCGAGGAGTCGGTGTCCGTGGGGTCATTTGAGTTAACTATGCTGAAAGAACAGCACGCAATTTTCTGCCATGCTAACTCCACTTCAGAGTGCATCCTTCAGCTGATGTTTTTGTTTACTACATAAATTGCGGCTTGGAGATTAGCGTCTCGGCTTCGCAAACCGTTTCTCTGCCGATCTCAATCGGGACAAAATGACCTGACTGCCTTCATGAACCCGGAAACAAACCATTCGCGGAGAAGCAAACTTTTAGTCGAAGTAGGGAAGGAGGTAGAAGAGGGGGAGGGGTAGCATTATTGGTCAGAGATTGTATCACAGTGTCAGAGAGGAGGTTTGATGAGGACTTATCTGTTGAGGTAGTATGGGCGGAGATTAGAAATAGGAGAGGAGAGGTCACCCTGTTGGGAGTCTTTTATAGACCTCCTAAAAGTTCTAGAGAGGTTGAGGAAAGGATTGCGGAGTCAATCCTGCTTAGGAGTGAAAGTAATAGGGCAATTGTTATGGGGGATTTTAACTTGACTAATATTGACTGGAATTGTTATAGCTCTAGCTCGTTAGAGGGGTCAGTTTTTGTTCAAAGCGTGCAGGAAGGTTTTTTGACTCAGTATGTAGACAGGCCAACTAGAGGTGAGGCTATATTGGATCTGGTGCTGGGAAATGAGCCAGACCAGGTGCTAGACTTGGAAGTTGGTGTGCATTTTGGTGATAGTGACCACAATTCGGTTACGTTCACCTTAGTGATGGAAAGGGATAGGCATGAACCTCGGGCCAGTGGTTTTAGCTGGGGGAAGGGTAATTATGAGGCTATTAGGAGAGAATTAGGAAACATAGGTTGGACTAGGAGATTACAGGGACTGGGAACGTCCGACATGTGGAGTTTTTTCAAGGAGCAGCTACTGCGAGTCTGTGATAGGTATGTCCCTGTCAGGCAAGGAGGAATTGGTAGGGCTAGGGAACCGTGGTGCACCAAAAAAGTTTCTTTGTTGGTTAAAAAGAAAAAGGAGGCTTATGTTCGGATGAGACGTGAGCACTCGGGTAGTGCACTAGAAAGCTTTAGATTGGCTAAGAGGGAGTTGAAGAGCGAGCTTAGAAGGGCTAAAAGGGGACATGAGAAGACTTTGGCGGATAGGGTTAAAGAGAATCCTAAGGCGTTCTATAGGTATGTCAAGAACAGAAGGTTGGTTAGGGCAAGTTTAGGGCCAGTTATAGATGGCAGAGGGAAGTTATGTGTGGAACCGGAGGAGATTGGTGAAGCATTGAACCAATATTTCTCTTCGGTGTTCACGCAAGGGGACATGAATATAGCTGAGGAGGACACTGGGTTGCAAGGGAGTAGAATAGACAGTATTACAGTTGATAAGGAGGATGTGCAGGATATTCTGGAGGGTCTGAAAATAGATAAATCCCCTGGTCCGGATGGGATTTATCCAAGGATTCTCTGGGAGGCAAGAGAAGTGATTGCAGAGCCTCTGGCTCTGATCTTCAGGTCGTCGTTGGCCTCTGGTATAGTACCAGAAGATTGGAGGTTAGCGAATGTTGTCCCATTGTTTAAGAAGGGGAACAGAGACTTCCCCGGGAATTATAGACCGGTGAGTCTCACTTCTGTTGTCGGCAAGATGTTGGAAAAAATTATAAGGGATAGGATTTATAGTTATTTGGAGAGTAATGAATTGATAGGTGATAGTCAGCATGGTTTTGTGGCAGGTAGGTCGTGCCTTACTAACCTTATTGAGTTTTTTGAGAAAGTGACCAAGGAGGTGGATGGGGGCAAGGCAGTGGACGTGGTATATATGGATTTTAGTAAGGCGTTTGATAAGGTTCACCATGGTAGGCTTCTGCAGAAAATGCAGATGTATGGGATTGGGGGTGATCTAGGAAATTGGATCAGGAATTGGCTAGCGGATAGGAAACAGAGGGTGGTGGTTGATAGTAAATATTCATCATGGAGTGCGGTTACAAGTGGTGTACCTCAGGGATCTGTTTTGGGGCCACTGCTGTTTGTAATATTTATTAATGATCTGGATGAGGGTATAGTTGGGTGGATTAGCAAATTTGCTGATGACACCAAAGTCGGTGGTGTGGTAGACAGTGAGGAAGGGTGTCGTAGTTTGCAGGAAGACTTAGACAGGTTGCAAAGTTGGGCCGAGAGGTGGCGGATGGAGTTTAATGCGGAGAAGTGTGAGGTAATTCACTTTGGTAGGAATAACAGATGTGTTGAGTATAGGGCTAACGGGAGGACTTTGAATAGTGTGGAGGAGCAGAGGGATCTAGGTGTATGTGTGCATAGATCCCTGAAAGTTGGGAATCAAGTAGATAAGGTTGTTAAGAAGGCATATGGTGTCTTGGCGTTTATTGGTAGGGGGATTGAATTTAGGAGTCGTAGCGTTATGTTGCAACTGTACACAACTCTGGTGCGGCCGCACTTGGAGTACTGTGTGCAGTTCTGGTCCCCACATTACAGGAAGGATGTGGAGGCTTTGGAGAGGGTGCAGAGGAGGTTTACCAGGATGTTGCCTGGTATGGAGGGGAGATCCTATGAGGAGAGGCTGAGGGATTTGGGATTGTTTTCGCTGGAAAGGCGGCGGCTAAGAGGGGATCTTATTGAAACATATAAGATGATTAGAGGTTTAGATAGGGTGGATAGTGATAGCCTTTTTCCTCTGATGGAGAAATCCAGCACGAGGGGGCATGGCTTTAAATTGAGGGGGGGTAGTTATAGAACCGATGTCAGGGGTAGGTTCTTTACCCAGAGGGTGGTGAGGGATTGGAATGCCCTGCCAGCATCAGTTGTAAATGCGCCTAGTTTGGGGGCGTTTAAGAGATCCGTAGATAGGTTCATGGACGAAAAGAAATTGGTTTAGGTTGGAGGGTCACAGTTTTTTTTTTAACTGGTCGGTGCAACATCGTGGGCCGAAGGGCCTGTTCTGCGCTGTAATGTTCTATGTTCTATGTTCTATGTTCTAATGGAGCTGTAAATACTCGTTGCGGTTATTGTACGGCGTTTTAACTGTAACCTAACACTGTGGCTCACTGCACAGTAATAGACAACCCCGTCCTCCACATTGACGTAACCATTCTGCTTCGACCTGTCAGCAGCCGCCAGATATCGTCCAGAAACTTCATCTTCCTTCATTCTTAATATTTTGGAAATAATCAATTTCAGTGGCTGTGCCGGTTTCTGCTGATACCATTGCATGTAGTTCATACCCTTGCCTACATCGTTACAATCTAACTGCACCGAATCCTCTTCTGATGTGGTTATTGTCACCGGTGACTGAGTTACTGGATCTGCGCACAATCAGGTTGTAAAGGCAGAAGAATGGAATATCAAGAGTTAATGTAAATGTGTTTGTATCTGCAATTGTTTGTGGAACCTCCGTTCTACGCATTACATTGGGCGGCACGGTGACACAGTGGTTAGTACCGCTACCTCACAGCGCCAGGGACCCGGTTCAATTCCAGCCTCGGGTCACTGTGTGGAGTTTGCACATTCACCCCCTGTCTCAATGGGATTCCTCCTGGTGCTCCTGTTTCCTCCCACAGTTATTGGATGTGCGGGTTAGGTAGATTCGCCTCGTTAAATTGCCCCTTAGTGTCAGGGGGTTTAGCAGGGTAAATAGAACAAAGAACAAGAACAAAGAACAATACAGCACAGGAACAGGCCCTTCGGCCCTCCAAGCCCGTGCTGCTCCCCGGTCCAGGATTGAATCCTGAATCCAGGATCCCCGCCCAATTTTCCAGCCTATCTACATACCAATATCCTATCCACCGAGCTGTCCCTCACAGCTACGATGCTTTGTTCATTACAACCTATTAACTCACCCCCACCCCCCCCGATTCCAGACCATGTGATCTCCAGGGAGAGGCGAAAACCCAGAGTGAAAAACCCCAGGGCCAATATGGGGAAAAAAAATCTGGGAAATTCCTCTCCGACCCCCTGAGGCGATCGAAACGAGTCCAGGAGATCACAATGGCCCTGATCGGAAAATGCTTCCCAACCCTAGTCATTTCCACTTCCACGAACACCATATGAATTCCCTGCCCCCGAGACAGGTTCCCAACTATCCGCAGTCTCGCTCTGTACTGGCACCAGCAAGATGATCATAGAATGAAGCCTTGAAACGAGAAACAAGGAACAATTAGCCCGCGCCGCTCCCTGGTCCAAACTAGACCACTCTTTTGTATCCCTCCATTCCCACTCCGTTCATATAGCTGTGGGGTTATGGAGATGGGGCCTTCGTGAGATTGTGGTCGTTGATGACTCGATGGGCCGAATGACATCCTCGTGCACTGTAGGGATTCTATGATTCTCTATTCTATGAATATTTCAGATTGTTACTTAAGTTGCCATCTGTGTGTATCAATATGTTTATCCGGCTTGATCGTCGTTTTCCAGTACTTACGATGGAAGAGCGTCGCCAGTATGATCATAAACGTGTCTAACTGAATCCCCTCAGTAAATCGGAATGGAACGAGTCAGAGATTAAGAAGCAGAGAGGGAACCCGGGCTCTGTTCAGCTGATTGCAGTATGTGTGTGTGCGTGTGGGGGTGGGATGGGGTGGGGTCGGGTGAGGGAGGGGGTGGGGCGACTCTGCTGTGTCATCACAAGCCTACCATACATATAGGTTTAATTTATGACGCTGGGGCTTGAATTTGGCACCGTCTATCGTTTTCAATGCACGTTCGGATTTTCCTGATGAGTTGATTCAGGGTTTACTGTAACATGTGCCAAGACAAAAATGCAGCTCAGATATCTAAATTGGAGCTCTTGAGATACTGACTTTGTTACTTTTGATAGGCATTTGGGAAAACGATGCGAGATCTGCGGAAATCATTGCTAAAGCTCTCTGTTCAAATCCTGGAGACGACGAAGTCGAGAGAACGCCAATTCTTTGGAGAAATCGGGGAAGTTATAAATCAGAATAGCGCCAGGGGTTAACAGACTAATTTGGTTTATTTTGCTTAGAAAGCGACCTAATTGATTTGTTCAGAATGTTCCCCTTTTCAGGGAGCAAAATGTCGTGTTATCGATACATTGCAAAGTCACCGCTTCTTCTTCTGTCTGAACTGCTGAGCACAGCGGCTGGGCGATAGCATATCTGGGAAAGGATTCTATCTGGCTGGAGGAGATGGACTCATAACAAAAAAGCTTCTTCACCCCAGGTGCCGTCTAAAATTTGAATAAAAGGTGTAAACACGATCGTAGCAGAATTCAAGATCGGAAATTGCTGAACAAGAACTTGAGTCCCGAAGACTCACAAGTGGGAGCAAGCTGCACTTTGTAGTTCCATTTCACCCCCACCACAGGGCAGTGAAATACCGTGTTGGGTTCAGCGTCGGGGCGAATTCCAGACTCACAACCGTGGCCAGTAACCACATTGAGGAAATGTAACTAAAAGAATAAATATCGAAACAGAAATATCATATTAACATCGATTGCAAACTTATATTGCTTCAAAGATATATGTCATTATGGTTGCCAAAGTTGTGAATTTTTAGAAACTCTTTGGGAACAGGAATCACAGAAGATTCCTGTTCCCAAAGAGTGGACTGTCTGACTGAGCAGAGACAATAAAGGGATCTTTCCCTTCTGAATGATACTGGAACATTGAATCTGATGTTAGCAGTGAAATTAACTGATGGGAGATATTGAAAGTATTCTCGTTACATCACATCAGGAATTCAAACCTAATATCAGCTTCGGGACAGTCCGAATGTTTGTTTACAGACAAGTCACCGAAAGGCTTGAAGGGAGACAGCACCTATTATAGGAGAGCGGGTTCCCGGTGACATGCATGTGTCTGCAATGAGTGTTCTGCGACGATTAGCCTTAAATTGTGTCTGCTTCGAACCCAGTAGAAATCCATTCAACGATCCCATTCTAACATCCCCATTAATTATTCTCTCTTCCTCATTCTACAGCGAATGAGGCAGGGGTGAGCAGCAATATTCCAGCCACCCCCCCCCCCGCCCCCCCCCCCCCCCGTACTGTCCAAACACCCCCTGCCAGCAGAAAGCACTGGCGATTTTGCTGTGTGTGTTTTCTCAGAAATGGTGCAGATAAAAATATTCAATATTTTGATTGATACCCAGTTCCGTTCGCATTCAACAATAAAATTGAATTCGGAAAAATCAGAACACTGAGTTTTAATAATGTTGATACCCCGTTGACCAACTGGGACCTCTGCAAATATATACTGAGTGTGGTAACATTCAGTACACAAAGTCCTCTCAGGAGAAAAACGACTGGTCCAGAAGGGCAAACCGTGCAGTCTGATTGAACTTCAGAACCTGTATTGTGGAAGTCCAATTCGGCTGAAACCCTTATTGATGCGGCAGAGAAATTGATCTAACATTTGAATCATAAATTTAAATTTGTGCCAATTCTTGTCTCTGTCGACATAACTGAACATTTTGCAGAATAGCATCTAATACTTGGGTAAGAGTAAATGTGAGATAATGTTTTCTGTCAATGCTTAAGAACAAACGGATGGGGCTGAGGTATCTTTTCCTGACACTGAGACATGGGTAAGTTTGAAGACTGTTGTTGTCCTATTTCAAACAGGGAACCTTTCGCACGTTAGGTGAAAGTATTAAACACCACACTTCAGAAACAGATAAAACATGGATCTGAAGTACAATCAGACTGCACGGTTCGACATCCCAGCTGGTCCCAGGATTATACAACATCGCATTTGTAGTGTAGTGACCGTCACATTCACATACACACGAAAGGTTCGCGTTTCGAAAACGTTTTTTTAACCCCAGAGCGAGGAAAAGAGCAATAATTCACGTTTACTGTTGAATATCAACAGAATACTGTGTCTTACACTGTGTTACATTGAGCCTTCCCCTTCACAGTGCACACTCAAACCCGACAGAATATCATTCACTGACTCCGTTTCGAGCTCTGACGGTTCAGAAAGCTTCCCTCAAACCTGCACATTCCGGCTGATTGCTGTTGATTTGTCTCAGATTATTAAAGGCTCGTGCAGCACCACCTCCGTTAATAACAGTGGCTCGAAGACAGTGGCGGATTAACCATTAGGCTGAGTAGGCTTAAGCCTCGGGGCCCGGAAGGGAGGGGGGCCCGAGAGCAAAACAAAATTGGTTTAACCCTTTTAAGGGTGAATAAAGTTTCATAACTGTACCCCGTGGGTGAATTAATATTACAAATACCTATTAATAGAGGATCTTCACCCCGGACTTGTACTACATGCAAATAAATACAAAATAAATGCAACAAAGAGTTTACTTTCATGCTATAACATGTATACATACTTATTTTAGTGCATATTTAGTTACATATAGTACTTTTTTCAACATTCACCCTAACATAATATTAGTCCCACACCACAGCACGATGACTGTCACCACTGCCTCCAGTGCTATCAATGTATCATCAAATTCACGATAATCATCTGATAATTCACCAATATCAACATCAAAATCCTCGGCATCTAAATCACTCCCACTATCATCACTGCATAATCCAACATCAAAACTGTTGTTGAG
The DNA here is from genome assembly GCF_964213995.1 of Mustelus asterias. Lineage (NCBI taxonomy): Eukaryota > Metazoa > Chordata > Chondrichthyes > Carcharhiniformes > Triakidae > Mustelus > Mustelus asterias. Next base: position 14,694,954 of record NC_135830.1, read on the forward strand.
CGCATTTACCGCCTGTGAAAACATCAAAACAGACTTTGTTTGCGCGCCGCCATTGTTATTTACAACGCGACAAATGACTCGCTGTCACCACTCACCAGACAAAGAGTCCTCATTCATTATCATAATGCATTCATAACACGTGTATGACATCATCATGAAGCTGAAGAAAGAAGGCATCTGATTGGAACAAGAGCTGTTCGTTAATCATGTTTGACCAATCACTGCAGACATGACAAAGTCAGCCTACCGAGAAACGACATTTATGTCGCCTTACACTGAATACGATGGACGACATTCATGTCGCTCTACCCTTCAAAGGTTTAATTGAGTGTACTCGTGAGTATTTTGGATGATATTCCAGTACTTTTGCATATACTTTTTTTCATACCTGGAATATTACAAATACTATTTCGTTTTCTAAATTAGGCTCCAAACATATAAACATTTAGAAGTAATGCTTTTAGGACATCGTACTGCAGCCGCGAGTTTGTGTTTACAATGACGAAGTTATTACATCACGAGTTGGCGTTAGCAATGAAAATGTGGACCTAAAGCTCTCTGTTCATACGAGTATTTTGTATTGTTGACAGTTTTTTCCCCTGCAAAATGGCTACTGTTGAATACAAACATAAAAGCAGAGCACAAAAAAGGAAAGAGACAAAGAGAGTACAAGAAAGTCTACGAAGGAATACATGCAAGCTTGACAAGTTTTTAAGCCAGCAAATGAAGCAGCACTTGATGATGTGGACGGTGATGTGGACGATGGAAAAGTAGGCGAAGATTCGCAACGTGAAGTTCATTCCGGATCCGATGATGAAGAAATCGCAGACAAGTCGTCGAAGTCGATGGAGAGTGATTTGGGCACGTGACCTGCCGCCTGACAAAATTACAGAAGACATCACCTATACTGGTTAAAGACTGGGAGCGAAGCCTGTTGGAACATGAATGCCAGTGTTGTGAAATCTATCAAATATGACGTTAAACAGAAACGTTACTTTAGTAAGTCCATGTTTTACTGCTCCTTTACAAATGGCGAGTAAATCAGGAGAAGTTGGCTGTGCTAATCTCCAAGCACAGGTAAGGCATTCTGTTTTAACTGCAAACTGTTTACAAGTGAAGACCATGCTGTTTCGAAGCATGGCTTCTCTGACTGGAAAAATGCAAGTCAAAGATTAGAAAGTCATGAAAACAGCCAAGGCCATCGGGATGCGACCATTACCCTCACTACAAGGTCTCGAGGTATTGAATGTGTAAGTCGCTTGATTACTCCACAATACCAGTCAGAACGTGATTACATGAAAGCACTTCTGGAAAGGGTTGTTGCTACAATTAAATTTCTTGCTGAGCGGGGATTAGCCTTTAGGGGACACAACGAGTGCAGTGGATCACCAAACAATGGCAATTTTCTAGGGACACTAGAATTGTTAGCGCAATTCGATCCTTTTTTGGCAACTCATATTGAAATGAATGAAATAAGGGTAAAGGCTCTGTTTCCTACCTTTCATCCACAGTATGCGATGAGCTGATTTAAATACTTGGACAAAAGGTGTCAGAGAAAATTATTTCGGAACGCAAAGAAGCCAAATATTTTTCAATATCTGTGGATTCATCCCCTGATATTTCACACGCAGATCGGCTGTCTTGCATTTTTCGATATGTGCGTGAGAGTGGTCCAATTGAAAGATTCGTCAAATTTCTGAATTGCAGAGGTCACAGTGGTGAACAACTTGCCGAGAGTATTCTGATGTTTTTAGAAACAGAAAAAATAGACTTCGAGAACTGCAGAGGTCAATCATGCGACAACGCCTGCAACACGAGTGGCAAGTGTACTGGTTTTCAAGCTAAAATACATGAGAGAAATATAGTAGCTGACTATATTCCTTGCTTTGCTCACTCGTTGAACCTTGTCGGTCATTCAGCAGTGGATTGTGTTCCGAAAGCTACTGCTTTTTTTGATTTTGTTGAACAGTTGTACAATTTCTTCAGTGCTTCAACCCACCGGTGGGAAATACTTGTGGGTGAGCTTGGAAAGAATCTTGCAGTTGTGAAGAGACTTAGTGATACTCGGTGGTCTGCTCACGCAAGTGCTACGGCCGCTCTCGATCAGGGATACGAGAAAGTGAAATCACCACTGGAAAGCATTGCTGACAATCCAGATGAAAAGTCAAACACGCGACAAGAAGCCAGAGGTCTTGTGAGCAAAATGGAATCTCTAGAGTATGGAATACTTATCAGCGTTTGGGCAACAATTTTGAAGCGATTCCACAAAACTAGCTTGAATTTACAAAACCCAGAAATATATCTTAACGAAGGCGTGAGATTTTGCAGTCTTTGGAGGCCTATATCTCAGACCTCCGGATCAATGACTCATTTGAGAACTTTGAGCAAGAAGGCATTGCAAAGACTGCGACATCAGTTTCCAAAGAAGAAACGCAAAGGAAACGATAAGTTAGTACCAGGATAACAAGATATGACTGCAAAGCACAGGCAGCAGATTTTTCACATCGCCAGAGTTTCAAAATTAATGTGTACTTACCGATCTTAGACAAATTATCAGCAGAGCTTAAAAAACGCACTGAAGCATATAGATCTGTGTCCAACCGATTTGGATTTCTTTCTCGTATTTGCAATATTGATGTCGACGCACTTAAAAATGCAGCGAATTCCCTCATGCAAGTTTATCCGGACGACTTTGACTTGGCCTTTGTGGAAGAGCACGTCCACTTTCAGAAGTACATTCAAAGACAATCCGATGATGATGTCACTGTCACTGGGATGTATCGAGCTCTGGCAAGAGATCGACTGCACGAGGTGTTTCCAAATACATACATTTGCTTTAGAATTTATCTGTCTTTAATGATCACTAACTGTTCAGGTGAGCGTTCATTTTCGGCACTGAAGAGGATCAAAATCTATTTGCGCTCAACAATGAGCGATGAGAAACTTAGTCATCTGGCACACATGCACATTGAATCAGACATGCTTCGATCTGTTGATTTACATGCTGTTATCGACACTTTTGTAAACCAAAAAACATGGAAGTTTTTTAAAGTACAAATGTAAAGAAAATGAAAAATAAATGAATAAAAGGGCTGTAATTGATTCATATAATTTTATGATATTACACATGTAGTACATTATACATGGTACAACGATATAAGTTATCTGACGTCATTTAACGTCACTTTATTCCATTCAACGAAGGTGGGACAGGGGGCAGGGGGCAAGGTCAGGGGGCCTTACTAAAGCTCAGCGTAGGGGTCCGGGTGGTAGTTAATCCGTCACTGCTCGAACCCACATTTCAGACGGGGAAACTATTCTCCAGCTTCACAGTGAGTGAGATAGGGACACGTATCAAGATTTTACCCCGCACTCTCCAATCACCCGCTAACAGCAGAAAGCAGCGACTGCAGATGCACCTGTACGTTGTTTTAAACTCAGAGTGAGGATCAATAATTTACTGTTGAAAATTAACCGAATACAGTATTTTACATTTCCCCATCCATCTATAGACTCCCGTTTCCAACTCTGACGGTTCAGAAAGCTTCTCTCAAACCTGCACATTCCGGCTCTTTCTTTCGTTCGTTCGTGGAACATAAGCGTCGCCGACCAGTATTTATTTGCCCGTCCCAAGTTGAGATGCAAACACTTTGCTGTGGTTCTGGAGTCACGTATCAGCCAGACCAACGAAGAACAGCAGATTTCCTTCCCTCACGGACATCAGAGAATCATCGGTCAATGGACACTGGTTGCATGCTCACTTCCAATCGCCTTTATTGTATTCAAATTCCACCCGCTCAAGTGGCGGTCCCCCAGAATCTTCGCTGGACGAGCGATGATACCGCGTGGCCAACTTCTCACCTAAAACACTTGCCTCGGGTGAGGTTCGAACTCACAACCTCGGCATCGCCCGCTGGCTATACTGCTGTATAAATACCACACGCTAACCGATTGCGCCACTGGAGCAGTATCTTTTTTTGTTTTGCGTCATATTATTAATGGCTCCACCAGCGACACCTCCGTTCACAGCCACACAAAAGGGCGGCACGGTAGCACAGTGGTTAGCACTGCTGCTTCATAGCTCCAGCGACCTGGGTTCGATTCCCGGCTTGGGTCACTGTCTGTGTGGAGTTTGCACATCCCTCTCGTGTCTGCGTGGGTTTCCTCCGGGTGCTCCTGTTTCCTCCCACTGTCAAAAGACGTGCGGGTTAGGTTGATTGGCCGTGCTAAGATTGCCCCTTCGTGTCGTGGGATGATTAGATTACAGGGGTTAGCGGGTAAAATATATGGGGGTAGGGCCTGGGTGGGATTGAGGTCGGTGCAGACTCGATGGGCCGAATGGCCTCTTTCTGTACAGTAAGGTTTCTATGATTTTTTATGAAAAGCACATTTCAGTCGGCGAAACAACCCCATCAATGATTCTCTCTTCCACATATCCACAGTGAGTGAGACAAGGACACGCAGCAGGATTTCACACCGCATTCTCCATTCACCCATTCGCTGCCAGCAGACGGCGACGACTGCAGCTTCAACCTGTGGGTTACTGCACATCTGTGGGACAAAAGATCTGAGTTGGTTCAAACCTCCCAATACACCAAGCACAGGTTCAGGAAAACAAAGGCAGCTTAAACCCCGCCCACTGAACATTCGAGCGGCATTTACACAATACACGAGTGAGCCACAAACAATATTCAGACCAACTTTCCAAAACTTTTCAGTGATAAATTCCTCCATTTGAGTGAAAAGCTGAGTGTTGTGAATCTGGAAATCAGCACCAAGGGATTTGTGTTACCCAGTGACTTGTTTCCCACTGTTTGTCCGTCAGGTTTGCAATTCCATTTATGTTGTATATTGAAGCGAATCTCATTTCAAAATGAGGGGAAAAAAACAGTACATATTTAATCTTGGAACAAATTCTGACGGAAATGGATCACAATATTTGGACAGAGGTGCAGCTGTGAATGGTGTTATTGATGTTTGAATGGAAAGTATTGGTTCCTTGGGCTTCTGGTGGTCAGTTCCCTTCTCTCCCGTTGAATTCTTGTGATAAGAGACATGGATTCATTTTACCTGCATGTCCATAGGAGAAAGGGAATAACCGCTACATCACAGCAATACTACGGGATCAAAATAACCAAAGAGACTTATATAGGATTGTAAACGGTCGTGCTGTAGTTCTGGAACAGGTTCAGTAGAAATATAATTGAGGTCATTGACACCCCGGTTTAGAATATCGTGCAAAGTTGCATTCTCAGTCTCTGTGGTGCAATTCGTCAGCGCGTTCGGATGTTAACCGAAAGGTTTGTGGTTCGAGACCACACAGGGACGGAGCTCTTAGTGTTTTCTCACATCAGCATTCAAACGCAAACAGTTGGCAATGGATCCGTGGACGTTCATAAAAATTATCTCTGAAGTGTTACCCGCTGTGGTGTTGCCAACGCTGTGTAATGACTATTGATCTCAAATATCTTACATATAACATATACATGCATCCATTATACTGTTAAGCTTAACAATTCGAATAGAAGCAGTAATTTGTGGCTGAGCATTTGTTCCAATTCCATATTCCTGTTCCCAGTCATTGTTGGAGAGATCAGAAATCTGCCTAACCCAGACTGAAATGTGTTCAATGATGGAACATCTACAGGCCTCTGGCGTAGAGAATTCCGAAGATTCGCTCTCGTTTGAGTGATTCAATTTCTCCTCACCTCAGACCTAAATCATCAGCGCCTTATCGTGAGATTGTATCCCGTGTTTTAGATTCCCGGACCAAGGAGAATATTATCTCAGCATCCACCCTTCAAACTCGTAGAATCAGAGAATCCCTGCAGTACACCAAGCCTATGCCAATAACAATCACAACAACACTATATCCCCGTCAAACCACACATTCACCTTGCTCGTCCCTCTGATACTGAGAGGCAATTTAGCATGGCCAATCCACCGAACCCACACATCTTTGGACCGTGGCAGGAAAGCGGAGCCAGAAGTAAATGCACACAGACAAGGGGAAAACGTGCAAACTTCACACAGTCACACGAGACCGGAATTGAACACGGGTCCCTGACGTTGAGGGATACACCCTCATCCCAGAGAAGAATCTAGTGAAGCTTCGCTGTACCGACTCCGATAAATGTTTAGCCTACACTGACGAAGTGTCATCGTCATTCAAAACGTTGACGTTATCCTCTCTCCACAGATGCTGGAAAACCTGTTGTTATTTTGCGGCATTTGCTGTTTTTGATTCAGTTTCCAGCATCCTCATTATTTTTGCTTTCATTCTGTCTGAAATGTGGAGACCCAAACTGCACACACTATTCCAAATGTGGTCTCAACAAAACCCTGAACAACGGTAGCAAGACTTCAAACACTTCAAAACTTAACTCCGTGCTGAAAGCTGGAAGTAGAGGGTGACAGTGGATAATTGGCACTATGTACATTCCTGTAATCAGTAACTGGGAGGATCAGGAAGATGATATATCGGTGTCTCTTTATACTGTCATTTCTAAACACCATCTCCTCTCAATGCTGTGTGTCTTACACTCCCTGCCCCTGCTTTCCAGGTAAAACTCGTTGTCACCAACTGTCTGTGTCTGTATCAAGCAGCTAATTGACCCTGAGAGCTGGACGGCCAGAGGGAGCTGGATGAGAAGCAGCGACAGAAACAGGAAGAGAAGCGACATGATAGTGTTTAGCAAATGACTTGTGTCAGTTGCTCTCAGTGATGAATGCCTGCCGTGTGTTAACTTGTAAGCTTCACAGAAGCCACAGTGATGAGTTTGGTGGGTTTTGGAAACTGAAAGTGCCACATGAGCAGCTTGCGGGACTATTTCACCTCACTGTCGATTTCATGTTCCAGCGAACAGGAATCGCTCTGCTCATTGGCTGATGCTGTCACTTGTGTTCGATCTAAACATGACAATTTCAAGGAGAAACTTGTTTTTGGTGAATAAAAAGTCTGAAATAAAAATAGAAGACAGATGGTTCATGGATAAAGTAATGTTTTAAGGGACATGCATCAAACTCCCTGATGGTCCAGTCGTTAAGATTCGGCCCTTTCACCACCGTGGCCCGGTTTCGATTCCCGGTCAGCGAATGTTGCAACCCTGCGTTAAGGCTTTGACAAAGGGTCATCTAAACTCGAAACGTTAGCTCTTTTCTCTCCTTACAGATGCTGCCAGACCCATTGAAATTTCCTCTTTTGATTAAAGTGAGCAACTGATTGGCTTGGCGGACGAGTTTAGTTGCTCCACCCGTAAACCGAAACTGCTTCAAATGCGCACATGGCTATGTCGAGTAGTGGTTCTCACGTTCGTTTCACACGCGGAAAATCCCCACTTCAAGATCGGGCCGAAACATTTCCAAATGATTTCATTTCAAAGTGATTCAGATTTCAGAATTATTCTCGTTTCTCATGAAACATTAATTGAGCTGTTGAGTTTTTTTTATGATGTGGAGATGCCGGCGTTGGACTGGGGTAAGCACAGTAAGAGGTCTCACAACACCAGGTTAAAGTCCAACAGGTTTATTTGGTATCAAATGCCATAAGCTTTCGGAGCAATGCTCCTTCGTCAGATGGAGTGGTCTCTGTTCTCAAACAGGGCACAGACACAGAAATCAAATTACAGTATTCTGTAATTTGATTTCTGTGTCTGTGCCCTGTTTGAGAACAGAGACCACTCCATCTGACGAAGGAGCATTGCTCCGAAAGCTTATGGTATTTGCTACCAAATAAACCTGTTGGACTTTAACCTGGTGTTGTGAGACTTCTTACTGAGTAATTTTTTTAAACAGCATTTAACACGGGAATCTCTCAGTAAAGAATATAAAAGGGAAAGTCTGCGATAGCGAGCAAGACAGGATGGATTAACTGGCACAAGGAATAATGGACAAGGGCAACATTGGTTGCTTCCCATTACTTTGAATCTTTGCTGTTTTTCTGGGTGAACTCCAGCTCTCCATTCCTCTGGCAGTGTCACCACTCAAACTGAGTCTTTCTCCATCCCGCTTTGCTAATCTCACAGTTACAGCTTTCTGAATGAAAACTGCAGTCAGTAGAAGTCAAATTGTTTAGTCTTTCATTCAGTGAGAAGTTTTCTTGTCATTTCGCCCGAGAATTTTATCCCGAAATGAGTGATATTTCTGTCAATGCAAACGATTAAATCTGACCCATTGCCACCCAGAATTTACCTTGTATCACCATCTCTATCGGCAGCGCTTTGCAGTCTATCAGTGCCTTTCACTTTCTGTGCTTGTTCTTGACCTGTTCTCGATGTGACATTTTCCACTCGGAAGCAAAACTGCAAATCTTACTCCACTGATTCTGGCAGAGCTGCTTTGGACAAGGAAGTATTGCTGGTCTGTTTATAAAAAAATATTAAATGTTAATATATCAAAGGCAGTCTGCAACCCTGAAAGCTGGACCACCAGGATCTCATTTGCCTTATTCTCCCAGACACTGATTGCAGCAGTGTGCACAGTACCAATTATCCGCAGGCACAAACTCCTTCCTGTCTGTTAAGATTTGAAATTGTTCATATTTTCACACTGCCTTCCATTGTGGCGGAAACAGAGCTGTGATCAGCTGATGTTGTTCAGTACATTTATCCCAGTAAGGCTTATATCAGTTCGATGCTAACATTGCTCTTTGAATGTGGTGAGCTGCAGCGAAATTTAATGCGGTTGAAGGTAGCTTACCCATTTTTCCAGGAGGAAAGGGCACTGTAAATCTGAATTGTTGTGGGTAATTGACGGGATTGTGTAATGGGACTGATATTTCTCCCTGCTGCTCAAATTGGCACAAGTATTGAGCGACCATTTTCAGGCTACTGCCGTGTGGTGGGTTCCGTGGTGTAACGGTGAGCACTCTGGACTCTGAATCCAGCAATCCGAGTTCAAATCTCGGCGGGACTTCGCCTTTCTTTGTCAAATCCTGATGGTTGATTTGCTGAAGGGCATTTCGCTAAATTTTCTCACGAGCTGCGATTACAATGCACATTGCTGAGCCTCTGGCGCCAGATGCCTGCAATGTCAGTGTTTTTCATCTTTTCGACAATTCTTTAACTCCTATGTTGAAAGAAAGAAGCAGTTGGTGTCACACAATAACAATTCGACTGGAGTCTGGGAATTATTGAGCAAATGTGTGCGTGTGTGTGTCTGAGAGAGAGAGAGAGAGAGAGACTAGATACGTGTGTGTTTTGGGAGAAAAATCTTGTGTCTTCGGTCAGAATGCTGTCGATTCCATGGTGTAACGGTTCGCACTCTGGCCTCTCGCCTCCCATCTCTTTTTTAAAAATTAGGACAAATAACTGAGTGAATGACTCCTGTAGGTGGACCCCATGCACACTGTGGCTTCCCTGCCTATGGTAGTCATGATGTGGAGATGCCGGCGTTGGACTGGGGTAAACACAGTAAGAAGTTTAACAACACCAGGTTAAAGTCCAACAGGTTTATTTAAAAAAGGTGTGGCTTTTGCTACCAAATAAACCTGTTGGACTTTAACCTGGTGTTGTTAAACTTCTTACTGTGCTTCCCTGCCTCTCAGCGCTTTGTATTCTTGAGCAATCGTCCTCTGGGGCTGATGCAATGATGCCAGGAGAGTCTTTCGCTGCAACATCTGCAATTGATTGCGGTGGAATTTGCTGAAATTTCCTCAATGTTTATATTTCCACTTTCTGAGAATTTAAAATTAAATGCTCTTCAGAAAACCCATCATCGGCTTGAGCAAAAAAACAACAATCCTTCACCGAGTTCTGAACTCCAATTGCTGCATTCGGAGTCCAGAGTGCTCACCATCACACCACAGAACCAGCAACAGAGCCGTCAGATGCAAATGGTCACTCAAAGCACGTGGCCTTTTTCATTCAATGTGGCAGTAACGGCAAGTGGGTCAAATGCTTTGGATGACCATTTGCAGCCGGCTGCTATATTGTAGGTTATCTTGTCTCATGGTGAGCATTCTTCTAATATACAGAGAAAACAAATTCATCCCACTGAATCTCTCCTCCCAGGACAACCGCCTCATCATAGGATTAAATCCAGTGAACCTTGGTTAAACATAGACAGCGAGAGAATCTAGGGAGCAAAGAGCAAAAGAGGGAACAGTGATCGATGCACAGATAGAGAGACTGAGGGGTGAAAGAGTCTGAGACAGGTCTCCAGTGACAAAAAGAGACAGTGCGGGACAGAGAGTGGGGCAGACACCTACAACCCAATATACATACAATAGCTGTCTGAACCCACAAGCATGGGGTCCTCTGAATGGGTGAATATGGATTAAGTGAATGTCCGCAAGCATTGTCACCCTTTGAAAATATCTGGATTCTCTGTGTGTGTTGTACTTACAGAAGACTTGCAGAGTGTGCTCAGGTTCTCAAATCATACCACATGTGAGCCAATTCCGCCATGTCACGGGAAATAAACTAACAAACTCCATGACTTATCCATTACAAAGCAAAAGGTTGTCTGGGATTTGAACCGGGGAGGCCTTTCACAGTCATGCGGATTTTAACACCCAAAGCGGGAATCGTACCTTAGACCAACCATCGTTGGAAAACACGCATCAACTAAATATATTTTCATTGCCATCGAAAAGCGGATCAGACATCTGCACTGAAAAGTGATAATGTTGGAAAAACTCAGGAAGTCAGCCAGCGTGTGTGCAAAGGGAAACAAAGATAAACTTTCACCTCCATGATCTTTCATTAACATTGGGAATGTTTAGAAATGTAGGACGTTTAAAACAAGTGAAATCCAGCAGGGAGGAAACATAACAACATCTGGTATGGTGGAAGCCAGGGGAAAATAAATGAGGGCAACAGAGAATGACAGAATGATTATACCACATAATGAGATGATTACAAAGTTACTTGCACAACTCACCTGCGTTGTGGGTGAAGGGGAACCAGAGGACGTACTGTACATATATTACAACAGAACCGCAGTGATGAGTTTGGTGGGCTTGAAAATTGAACCTTACACATAGAAACATAGGAACATGGGAATTGGGAGGAGATGTAGGCAAATTCAGCCCTTTAGTCCTGCTCTGCCATTCAATCAGATCATGGTTGACATCTCATTGAACTGAAATCCACCTCCCCACCTGTTCTCCATACTCCTTTAATGCGTTTTCTTTATCAGAAATATTTCTATCCCTTCTTGAAATGATGCAATGATTCAGACTCCACCGCGCTATGGGGCAGTGAGTTCCACCAATTCACCACCCTTTGCGAGAAGTAGTTCTTCCTCATCTCAGTTTTAAATCTTCCAGCTCTCAAACTGTACACGTGACCTCTTATTCTAGATTGCCCCATAAGAAGAAACTTTTGGTCTACCTTCACTTTATCCATCCATTAATAATTTTATACACCTCGAACAGACCCCCCCCTCAAACTTCTAAACTTCAGCAGCTTGTGGGACCATATCACCTCACTGTCAATTCCATGACCCAGCTCAATCCGCATTGTCATTTGCTGAAGGAGGTAATCATGTTCCATCCAAACAGAACATTTTGGAGGAGAAACGTGTCACACGTGAAAAAGATCTGAGATGAAAATAATAAGCAAAGGGATATATGTTAAGTCAGTTTGAAGAACACAGTTCACCGGTTTCCCTGGCAGTCCAATGGTTCATGTTCAGCACTCCCCCAGTGATGTCTGGTTTCAATTCCCGTTGAGGAAAATAAGAGTATTTGCTCTCAGCAAACCATTAATAATGATCTGCTTTTCTCTCTGATCGAAAACAGATAAGAACATAAGAACATAAGAACATACGAAATAGGAGCAGGAGTAGGCCATCTAGCCCCTCGAGCCTGCCCCGCCATTCAATAAGATCATGGCTGATCTGACGTGGATCAGTACCACTTACCCGCCTGATCCCCATAACCCTTAATTCCCTTACCGATCAGGAATCCATCCATCCGTGCTTTAAACATATTCAGCGAGGTAGCCTCCACCACCTCAGTGGGCAGAGAATTCCAGAGATTCACCACCCTCTGGGAGAAGAAGTTCCTCCTCAACTCTGTCTTAAACCGACCCTCCTTTATTTTGAGGCTGTGTCCTCTAGTTTTAACTTCCTTACTAAGTGAAAAGAATCTCTCCGCCTCCACCCTATCCAGCCCCCGCATTATCTTATAAGTCTCCATAAGATCCCCCCTCATCCTTCTAAACTCCAACGAGTACAAACCCAATCTCCTCAGCCTCTCCTCATAATCCAAACCCCTCATCTCCGGTATCAACCTGGTGAACCTTCTCTGCACTCCCTCCAATGCCAATATATCCTTCCTCATATAAGGGGACCAATACTGCACACAGTATTCCAGCTGCGGCCTCACCAATGCCCTGTACAGGTGCATCAAGACATCCCTGCTTTTATATTCTATCCCCCTCGCGATATAGGCCAACATCCCATTTGCCTTCTTGATCACCTGTTGTACCTGCAGACTGGGCTTTTGCGTCTCATGCACAAGGACCCCCAGGTCCCTTTGCACGGTAGCATGTTTTAATTTGTTTCCATTGAGATAGTAATCCCATTTGTTATTATTTCCTCCAAAGTGTATAACCTCGCATTTATCAACGTTATACTCCATTTGCCATATCCTCGCCCACTCACTCAGCCTGTCCAAATCTCTCTGCAGATCTTCTCCGTCCTCCACACGATTCACTTTTCCACTTATCTTTGTGTCGTCTGCAAACTTCGTTACCCTACACTCCGTCCCCTCCTCCAGATCATCTATATAAATGGTAAATAGTTGCGGCCCAAGTACCGATCCCTGCGGCACGCCACTAGTTACCTTCCTCCAACCGGAAAAACACCCATTTATTCCGACTCTTTGCTTCCTGTCGGATAGCCAGTCCCCAATCCACTTTAACACACTACCCCCAACTCCGTGTGCCCTAATCTTCTTCAGCAGCCTTTTATGGGGCACCTTATCAAACGCCTTTTGGAAATCCAAAAAAACCGCATCCACCGGTTCTCCTCCATCAACCGCCCTAGTCACATCTTCATAAAAATCCAACATGTTCGTCAAGCACGACTTTCCCCTCATGAATCCATGCTGCGTCTGATTGATCGAACCATTTCTATCCAGATGCCCTGCTATCTCCTCTTTAATAATGGATTCCAGCATTTTCCCTACTACAGACGTTAAGCGGACCGGCCTATAGTTACCCGCCTTTTGTCTCCTTCCTTTTTTAAACAGCGGCGTAACATTAGCCGTTTTCCAATCAACCGGCACTACCCCTCGATTAGAATCAGCCGAGTGAGGTTTGCAGGTTTATATCAGAGCTGGAAATTTCACATGTGCAACAGTTCAAGAACAAACACAGAAAAAGAAGGATAGTGATAAGCTGCAAATTACTAACGATTGAGATGTTGTTGCAAGTTAAAATCTGTCTGGTAATGGGTCAGATTTTGCTGCTTATATTGACACTGAATAATCAGACTTTTCCCTCACTCTGCATTGAAAAGCATTTGGAAATGTTTCTGTCCGGTTTCGAGCCGTCGGAAGCGAAAGTGATAATTGCACTTGAGTGTTCGTGGTATGTTGTCATTGGCTGAACACATCACTAGTGTTGAAGCAGAAGGTGCCGTTTTGCAGGAAAAAGCTGTTTGTGGTGAAAGTGGTCTGGCGTGAAAATTAAAGTAACAAAAGCAATAACAAAATAAATTAATTTCTAAAACACACTGCAAGCTGCTGGTCTGGTGGTTAGAGTTTGACTCTTTCCCTGCTGTTTAGATTACTGGTCTGGAATTGAACATTTATTGCTCCCATCCAAACTCTGAAAACAAATGTGAGTTATTGCCTGGATGAAGATATAAAACATAATATGGTCCTTAAGTGCAGACCGTGAGCAAATTCAACAGGAGGTTCTCTTGTCATTTCTGGCAGGAAATTGGAAAGAGACGAGCTTAAGGACAGTTTAAATGATGCTGGCCCTTCACTGCAGCTCATTGTGTTTCTGACGTGAGATGATTTCTGTTTGTTCCGCAGTTCAGGCTTACCTGATTCAGAGAAGGAGTAGGCTCATGCTTCCTGATGGCCTTTCCAAGCTCCGTTGCTTTTAATGAATTTCAGTAACATTATCATTAAATAACATGATTGCGGTACAGTTTAAAGTGGTAGTATGGCCGAGCGGTCTAAGGCGCTGGATTAAGGCTCCAGTCTCTGCGGAGGCGTGGGTTCGAATCTCACCGCTGCCAAAGTGGTTTTAAGTTTTGGTCTTTGAGTTCGGATTGAGTGCAGGAGTGTGTGCGGTGTCATTTTCGTCAGGAACAACGAGCAGAGACATTACTAACTTAAAAAGTTGCTGGGGTAAAGCAGCGTGTGTGCAAGTGGCTCCTTTCGAGAGCACACACAGGCTGAATTTCTGACTGCCGAGTTAAACAACCTGATGAAGGAGCAGTGCTCCTGAAAGCCTTCAATTACAAATAAACTTGTTGGACTTTAACCTGGTGTTGTGAGAATTCTTACTGTACCCACTCCAGTCCAACGCCGGCATCTTTGCATCATGATATAAATGACAGGATTCCAAACAGTCAGACTATTCCCTGATGTGGAGATGCCGGCGTTGGACTGGGGTAAACACAGTAAGAAGTCTCACCTTGTTGGAGGTTTCATTAATTACACATCACTGGTGTTGAAACAGAAGGCGCCATTTTGCAGGAGAAAGCTATTTGTGGTGAACGTGGCGTAAAAATTAAAGTAACGAAAGCAGCGTGGATAAATTAAATTCTAAAACAGGGTGTAAGCTGCTGGTCTGGTGACTCTTTCCCTGTTGTTTAGATTACTGGTCTGGAATTGAAGATTTATTGCTCCCATCCAAACTCTGAAAACAAATGTGAGTTATTGCCTTGACGAAGATACAAAACATAAATTCGCCTCGTGTCCTTAAGTGCAGACCGTGAGCAAATTCAACAGGAGGTTCTCTTGTCATTTCTGGCAGGAAATTGGGAAGCAACGAGCTTAAGGACAGTTTAAATGATGCCGGTCCTTCACTGCAGCTCGTTGTGTTTCTGACGTGAGATGATTCCTGTTTGTTACGCAGTTCAGACTTACCTGAATCAGTGAAGGAGCAGGCTCATGCTTCCTGATGGCCTTTCCAAACTCCATTGCTTTCAATGAATTTCAGTAACATTATCATTAAATAACATGATTGCGATGTAGTTTAACGTGGTAGCGTGGCCGAGCGGTCTAAGGCGCTGGATTAAGGCTCCAGTCTCTGCGGAGGCGTGGGTTCGAATCCCACCGCTGTTTTGAGTTTTGGTCTAACAGCTCAGATTGAATGCAGGAGTGCGTGCGGTGTCGTTTTCGTCATGAACAACGAGCAGAGACATCACCAATTTAAAACGTTGCTGGGGTAAAGCAGCGTGTGTGCAAGTGGCTCCTTTCGAGAGCACACACAGGCTGAATTTCTGACTGCCGAGTTAAACAACCTGATGAAGGAGCAGTGCTCCTGAAAGCTCGCAATTCCAAATAAGCTTGTTGGACTTTAATCTGGTGTTGTGAGAATTCTTACTGTACCCACTCCAGTCCAAGGCCGGCATCTTTGCATCATGATATAAATAACAGGATTACAAACAGTGAGGCTGTGTTCCCTGCCCAGGAATTAAGGTGATGGACTTGAATTTACTAACTGAAGTTCAAATCCTATCATGGACACGTCCCATCATTCCTCGTTCGAACCAGATATTTTCAGAATTAACCTGGCTCTTGTGATAACCACCGAACTACAGAAACATGGTGATGACCTCAAGGCAAGCAGATCCGGTTTACTGGAGAAACAACTAGACTGGCTCCAGAAGCCCATCTTTTGCCCACAGCAATTGATATTACATTGTCTCTGCTGATTTTTCCTGTCAGATTGAATCCTGATACTTCCTACTGCATTAAAGTTTCGTAATAACATGTTGGAGAAAAAGTATTCATGACGTTTAAAGCAAATCAACTGAACACCTGAAATTTGCGGCATTTGATCACTTTCCCCCACAAATGCTGCTGCCTCGAATTCAATGCCTCAGAACACTCACCAACCCTTTTAACAGAGGTGATCCCTATCAGATCTGGTGCTGCAGGGAACGGAATTAATGGAGTAGGATTGGCTCCCATGTCCCATGGAGTCTCCTCCACAATTTAAGGAGATCATGACGAATCCCAGGAATCAACATCAATTTCCAAACGTATCCTGATGGCTCTTCATTCTCTTAGATTCCAAAAACATCGCTCTCTATAGAAATCTTAGAAACCCGACAGTGCAGAAAGAGGCCAGTCGGCCCATCAAGTCTTCACCGACCACAATCACACCCAGGCCCTACCCCCATTATCCCTACATATTTGCCCACTAATCCCTCTCGCCTACGTATCCCATGACACTAACCTAACTCGCACATCTTTGGACTGTGGGAGGAAACGGGAGCACCCGGGGGAAACCCACGCAGACACGAGGAGAGCGCGCAAATTCCACACATACAGTGACCCAAGCCGGGAATCGAACCCAGGTCCCTGGCGCTGTGAAGCAGCAGTGCCAACCACTGTACGACCGTGCCGCCACTGCTCAGATGTTCTAGCATTGCCTGTTTTTGTTCCAGATTCCAGCATCCGCAGTATTTTGCTTTTACCGCCACCATTTACATTCCCTTTGATTTTTTTTTTCCATCACAACTTTGTCAACTCTTACCCACGGCTCCCACCCTCACCCCCCCGCATCTCTCACACTTAAAGTATCAATCTCGTCCTCTTTTCCTGTCTTCAGCTTTGATGACTGACCATACAGATTTGAAATGTTGGCTCTATTCTCTCTCCAAAGATGCCGTCATGTCTGTTGAGATTTTCGAGCATTTTAAGTTTTTCTTTTAAGTTCCAGAATCTACAGTAATTTGCTGTTGACTGAAGGAGTCATTCGTGTTCGATCTAAACATGAGGTTTTTTTTCCCCCCAAACCTTTCTCGAGTATTTGAAAAACGCTGAAATGTATCGGTCAGATTAAAACGTTTGCTCGCATCTTCCCTGGTGGTCTAGTGGTTAGGATTTGGCGCTTTCACCGCCGCGGCCCGGGTTCGATTCCCGGTCGGGGAATGTGTACTTTATAGCTGCCGACCAGCGCATGATTTAGGAGGGGCTGAAATTACTTCCTGATCGATAACAGGAATGATCATTGTGCCAGTTTGAGCTCCGTGGAGAAACAAAATAAACCCATTTGCACAATCCCGTCCATTGTCCCCGGCAATTTTTCATGACATTCCCCTTGCTGCTTCCTCCTGTCAAAATGAATAATAATGCATTCTGCTCCACTAAATTTCACTGTTGTTCACCACATTCATAGATCATTCGTAACTTCTGCGTCTTCTGTGGCTTCTTGTGGTAAATCTGCTGAACAACATCAGAGATTTGTATCTCATTGTTCATCATTACTGTCTCCATTGCTTCATTCCAGGTCACTGTCGCTACAGACATCGTCACACAGTCATTCTACCTTCTGCAGCAAATGATATTCTCTTCCTTTGCTTTCAGATACTTTCACCTCCAGAAACTGATTAGACGCTCAGTAAAATGTTCTGTTTAGTTGACAGTTTATCATCAATCCCGGGCCTTGGCAGTGAAAGGATTGACTCTGAACGACTTGACCACCTGGCCTCCACCATCACCAGCTAAATCTTGCCTTATCCATCACTCCTTGTTTCATTGAATCATCCTCCCTTGCTTTATATCACAGAACATCCGTTTTGTTCTTTTCACAGGTTGATTCATGGCGTTACCATCAGAAAATGTTGGAAATACTCGGCAGGTCAGTTAATGTTTCGTGGCAAATGCGTGATTATTTCTGAAAGCTGAATTACTCTGAAATTGAAAACATTTGGAAATGTTTCTGGAAAGGTGAAATATTGCTCAGGCTGGAACCTGAAACACAAAAAAAAGTACTTGAAAATCTCAGCAGGTCTGGCAGCAGCTGTGAAGAGAGAACAGAGCCAGTGTGTCGAATCAGGAAATCTGATGAAGGGTCATCCAGATTTGAAACATTTGTTTCCTCACAGAGGCTGTCAATCCTGCTGAGATTTTCCACCATTTTCTATTCCTGTTTAATAAGTTTCTGCTCAGGATTGAACCAGGAAATTTGCATGTGTACGGCGACCGTGATAAGTACCACACTACAGAAACGCTGCGATGCAATGATGTCAGGAAACTGGCTCCACAAACACGTCAATTACCGACAGCAATTTATATTTGTATTGTGTCTGCTGGTAACTCCTGTTAAAATGTTGAACAATACATTCTACTGCGTAGAATTCGTGTGATAACATGCACGACCTACCTTGCATTAAATTGATCGTTCTCTACACCCAAACTATGACTGTAACAGTACATTCTGCACTCTCTCGTTTCCTTCTCGATGAATGATATGCTTTGGCTGTGTAGCGCGCAAGAAAAATACTTTCCGCTGTATGTTAATGCATGTGACAATAATAAATCAAATCAAAGTTACTCCATGAAGTTAATTAATTGAACATTTAGCAGTGATGGGCTTCGATCACGCGCTTTAAGGAACGCGACTACCTTGAATTCAGGACCTGAGACTTCAATGCTGTCAGCAGAATCCATTGGTACCGGAACTGATATTGACAGTGAACAGAATCAATGAATGAAAACTGGACTACATGTCCCATTGAGCCTCCTCCACGACAAAAAGAAGGCAGATCCGCAACCTCAACCCCAATTTCCCAGCTTATCCCAATAGGTCTTCATTCCCTTCGATTCCAAAATCACTCCAACTCAACCTTCAATATTCTCATCGACTGAGGATCCACGCACCTCTGGGCAGCTGCAGAATTCTAAAGATACACAAGCCTTTGGGAGAAGAAATGTCTCCTTACCTCAGTCATAAATGGCTGACACCTGACTCAGAGAATGTAGGTCCAGAGTGCCTGACCGAGACACTTGTCGCCATCCTAACCCACTTACCCTCACACATTTACCATGGCTCATCCATCTGACCGGCATCAACTGCACCGTGAGTGAGAGAGTGAAAACAGAAATATGACTGTGGCGATTTTACTGAGCGCATTTTCTTTCCAATAAATGGTTAAAAAAAACAAATTAGTATTTTGTTGGATCCATATTCAGTTCATATTCAACAACGAAATACAATCTGGGAACTTTCAAGCAGCGGGAAGTGTAGACCGAGCCAATGGATGGGAGGCAAGGTTGCGTGATGAACTGAGCTACGTTCACGACCCTTTGTAGTTCCTTGCGGTCCTGGGAAGAGCAGGAGCCATACCAAGATGTGATACAACCAGAAAGAATGCTTTCTATGGTGCATGTGCAAACGTAGGCGAGAGTCGTAGCCGACATGTCAAATTTCCTTGGTCTTCTGAGAAAGTATTGTTGGTTGGCTTTCTTCACTATAGTGTCAGCATGGGGCGACCAGGACAGGTTGTTGGTGATCTGGAGACCTAAAAACTTGAAGCTCTCGACCCTTTCTACTTCGTCGCCGTTGATGTAGACAGGGGCAATTTCTCCTCTGCGCTTCCTGAGGTCGATGACAATCTCATTCGTTTTGTTGACATTGAGGGAGAGATTATTCGCGGCACGGTAGCACAGTGGTTAGCATTGCTGCTTCACAGCTCCAGGGACCTGGGTTCGATTCCCGGCTTGGGTCACTGTCTGTGTGGAGTTTGCACATTCTCCTCGTGTCTGCGTGGGTTTCCTCCGGGTGCTCCGGTTTCCTTCCAAAGATGTGCAGATTAGGTTGATTGGCCATGCTAAAATTGCCCCTTAGTGTCCTGGGATGCGTAGGTTAGAGGGATTAGTGGGTAAATATGTAGGGATATGGGGGATAGGGCCTGGGTGGGATTGTGGTCGGTGCAGACTCGATGGGCCGAATGGCCTCTTTCTGTGCTGTAGGGTTTCTATGATGATTATTGTCGCCGCGCCAATTTCATCAGATTCTCTACCTCATTCTTGTACTCTGTCTCGTCATTATTTGAGATCAGGCCCACTGCGGTGGTGTCGCCAGCAAACTTGAAAATCGATTTGGAGGGGGATTTGGCCACACAGTCATGGATATATCAGGACTGTAGTAGGGGGCTGAGAACACAACCTGGTGGGGCACCGGTGTTGAGGATGACCGTGGAGGAGGTGCTGTTGCCTTTCCTTACTGATTGTGTGCTGTGGGTTAGGAAGTTGAGGATCCAGTCGCGGAGCGGAGGTCCAGGCCATGGAGTTTGGAGATGAGTTTCGTCGGAATAAGGCTGAGCTGTAGTCAATAAATAGGTGTCTGACACAGGCGTCTTTGTTATCTAGGTGTGCCAGGGTTGAGTGCAGGGCCAGGGAGATGGTGTCTGCTGTGGACCTGTTGCGGCGGTAGACGAACTGTAGTGGATCCAGGCAGTCCTGGAGGCTGGAATTGATTCGTGCTATGACTAGCCTCTCGAAGCACTTTATAATGATGGATGTCAGAGCCACCAGACGGTATTCATTAAGGCACTCTGCTTGGATTTTCTTTGGTACTGGGATGATGGTTGTCTTCTTGCAGCAGAGGTAAAGAGAGGTTGAAGATGTCTGCGAATACCCCCGCCAGCTGATCCACGCAGGATCTGAGTTCACGTCTGGGTATCCCATCCGGGACAGTCGCTTTCCGTGGGTTGAACTTCGAGAAAGCTGCTCCGACATCTGCAATGATGACCTCTGATACAGTTTCATCCAAGGCTCCCAGAGTGGAGGGAACGCATCGTTTCTGTCATGGAGTGATTACCACATTCACCGAATCAAAGATCCCTGTGGGAAAGTGGGCGGAAGTATACGTTTAACCACAGAGTGAGGAAACGTGCAATAATTCACGTTTATTGCTGAATATTAACTGAACACTGTATCTTATACTGTGTTACACTTCCCCTTCCCCTTCACAGTTCCGTATTCAAACCCGACAGAACATTTTTCGCAGACTCTCCTTTCCAACTCTGAATGTTCAGAAAGCTTCCCTCAAACCTGCACAGTCCGGCTGATTGCTGTTGATTTGTTTGTGATTATTAAAGGCTCCTGCAGCACCACTTCCGTGAATAACAGTCACGCGAAGCCACGTTTCAGATGGGGGAACAAACCCAACAATGATTCTCTCTTCTCCGGCTCCACATTGAGAGAGACAGGGACAAGCAGCAGGATTTTAACCCGCACTCTCCAATCACCCGCTGACAGCAGAAAGGCGCGACTGCAGATGCACCTGTACGTTGTTTTAAACTCAGAGTGAGGATTTATTGCTGAAAATTAACTCAACAGAGTATTTTACACTGCATGTTACATTTCCCTATCCATCTGTGCACACACAAACGCAATATTTTTCACTGACTCCCGTTTCCAGCTCTGACGGTTCAGAAAGCTTCTCTCAAACCTGCACATTCCGGATCTTCCTTTCGTTCGTTGAACTGAAGCACCGCTGATCAACATTTATTGCCTGGGGGAAGCAGCAGTGGCCGTGTCTCCGCAGTGGAGTCCAGCCCTGTAACTCAGAGGGCGAAGGAAAAGAGGAGGAAGGCGGTATTAATCGGGGACTCGATGGTGAAGGGGACAGCCAGGCGTTTTTGCTGAAGTAGGCGGGATTCTCGCATGGTGGTCTGCCTCCCTGGGGCCGGGATCCAGGATGTCGCTAGTCGCGTCCCGGAAATCCTGAGGTGGGAGGGAGAGGAGCCTGAGGTAGCGGTACATATTGGTACCGCTGATGTGGGTAGGAAGGGAGAAGGGGTCATGAAAAGGGAGTACAGGGAATTAGGGAGACAGCTGAGAAAGAGGAAAGCAAAGGTAGTAATCTCAGGATTACTGCCTGTGCCACGGGAAGGTGAGGGCAGGAATGGAGTGAGGTGGAGGATGAATGTGTGGCTGAGGGACTGGTGCAGGGGGCAGGGATTCAGGTTCCTGGACCATTGGGACCTCTTTAGGGGCAGGGGTGATCTGTATACAAAAAACGGGTGGAACTTGAATCACACGGGGACCAATATCCTGGCCGGTAGGTTGGCTAAGGCTACTGGGGAGAATTTAAACTAGATAGGTTGGGGGGAGGGGAGCTAGAAGAGTTGACTAGGATCAAGGAACTAATTGATGGGGGGGAGGATGCAGGGGTAAGGGGAATTACAAAATTAATGGGAGAGGAGAGGGTGCAAGTGAATGAAGGCGGTAATTTAGATAAGGGAGTAGAGGGAGAGGGTGTTCGCGACTCATCAAAGCGGGTCCAGATAAAAGCTGGAATAAGGACACTTTGCCTGAATGCACGAAGCATTCGGAACAAGGTAAATGAGTTGATGGTGCAAATCAGCACAAGTGGGTACGATCTAGTGGCCATTACAGAAACGTGGCTGAAAGGTGACCAGGACTGGGAGATGAATATCCAGGGGTATCAGGCGTTTAGGAAGAATAGACAGGAAGGAAAAGGTGGTGGGGTCGCGCTATTAATAAGAGATAATATCAGGGTAGTACTGAGGGATGACATAGGCTCTGAAGAACAAAACGTGGAATCATTATGGGTAGAGATGAGGAATAGTAGAGGGAGAAAGACACTAGTAGGTGTGGTATATAGGCCCCCAAATAATAATGTTGAGGGAGGGAGGGCTATAAACAAGCAGATAAGGGATGCGTGTAAAAACGGAACGGCAATAATCATGGGAGACTTCAACATGCACATTGACTGGCAGACTCAAGTCGGTAAGGGTGGAATGGAGGAAGAGTTCTTAGAATGCTGTCGGGATAGTTTCCTTGAACAGCATGTTACGGAACCGACGAGGGAACGAGCTATTTTGGATCTGGTATTGTGTAACGAGGTAGGTAGAATTAACGATCTTATTGTGAAGGACCCTCTTGGGTCTAGTGACCACAATATGGTCGAATTTCTGATTCAGATGGAAGAGGAGAAAGTTTGGTCCCAAACCAGTGTCCTCTGTTTGAACAGAGGGAAATATGATAGGATGAGGGATGAATTGGCTAAGGTAGACTGGGAGAGCAGGCTGGCAGGTAGGATAGCTGAGGAACAGTGGAGGATTTTTAAGGAGATCCTTTTCAGTTCTCAGCAAAAATATATTCCAGCAAAAAACAAGGATTATAAGAAAAGGGAGAACCAGCCGTGGATAATGAAGGAAATAAAGGAGAGTATTAAAATAAAAACAGCTGCGTACAGAGTGGCCAAAAATAGTGGAGAAACAAGTGATTGGGAAAAATTTAAGAAACAACAAAGAGAGACTAAGAAAGCGATAAAGAAAGGAAGGATAGACTATGAAGCTAGGCTAGCAATTAATATAAAAAATGATAGTAAAAGTTTTTATAAATATATAAAAAGGAATAGAGTGGCTAGAGTGAATGTTGGACCCTTGGAGGACGAGAGGGGGGAGTTACTAGTGGGAAATGAGGATATGGCTGAGTCTTTAAATAAGTTTTTTGTGTCGGTCTTCACGGTGGAGGACACAAATAGTTTGCCAAATATTAACGATAGAGGGTTGGCAGCAGGAGAAATACTTAATACAATTAATGTTACCAGAGAGGCAGTGCTGGGTAGACTAATGGGACTGAAGGTGGACAAGTCCCCGGGTCCGGATGGAATGCATCCCAGGGTATTGAAAGAAATGTCAGAGGTAATAGTGGATGCGTTAGTGATTATTTATCAAAACTCGTTGCATTCTGGGGTAGTGCCGGTTGATTGGAAAATGGCTAATGTTACGCCGCTGTTTAAAAAAGGAAGGAGACAAAAGGCGGGTAACTATAGGCCGGTCAGCTTAACGTCTGTAGTAGGGAAAATGCTGGAATCCATTATTAAAGAGGAGATAGCAGGGCATCTGGATAGAAATGGTTCGATCAATCAGACGCAGCATGGATTCATGAGGGGAAAGTCGTGCTTGACGAACATGTTGGATTTTTATGAAGATGTGACTAGGGCGGTTGATGGAGGAGAACCGGTGGATGCGGTTTTTTTGGATTTCCAAAAGGCGTTTGAAATGGTGCCCCATAAAAGGCTGCTGAAGAAGATTAGGGCACACGGAGTTGGGGGTAGTGTGTTAAAGTGGATTGGGGACTGGCTATCCGACAGGAAGCAAAGAGTCGGAATAAATGGGTGTTTTTCCGGTTGGAGGAAGGTAACTAGTGGCGTGCCGCAGGGATCGGTACTCGGGCCGCAACTGTTTACCATTTATATAGATGATCTGGAGGAGGGGACGGAGTGTAGGGTAACGAAGTTTGCAGACGACACAAAGATAAGTGGAAAAGTGAATCGTGTGGAGGACGGAGAAGATCTGCAGAGAGATTTGGACAGGCTGAATGAGTGGGCGAGGATATGGCAAATGGAGTATAACGTTGATAAATGCGAGGTTATACACTTTGGAGGAAATAATAACAAATGGGATTACTATCTCAATGGAAACAAATTAAAACATGCTACCGTGCAAAGGGACCTGGGGGTCCTTGTGCATGAGACGCAAAAGCCCAGTCTGCAGGTACAACAGGTGATCAAGAAGGCAAATGGGATGTTGGCCTATATTGCGAGGGGGATAGAATATAAAAGCAGGGATGTCTTGATGCACCTGTACAGGGCATTGGTGAGGCCGCAGCTGGAATACTGTGTGCAGTATTGGTCCCCTTATATGAGGAAGGATATATTGGCATCGGAGGGAGTGCAGAGAAGGTTCACCAGGTTGATACCGGAGATGAGGGGTTTGGATTATGAGGAGAGGCTGAGGAGATTGGGTTTGTACTCGTTGGAGTTTAGAAGGATGAGGGGGGATCTTATGGAGACTTATAAGATAATGCGGGGGCTGGATAGGGTGGAAGCGGAGAGATTCTTTCCACTTAGTAAGGAAGTTAAAACTAGAGGACACAGCCTCAAAATAAAGGGGGGTCGGTTTAAGACAGAGTTGAGGAGGAACTTCTTCTCCCAGAGGGTGGTGAATCTCTGGAATTCTCTGCCCACTGAGGTGGTGGAGGCTACCTCGCTGAATATGTTTAAAGCGCGGATGGATGGATTCCTGATCGGTAAGGGAATTAAGGGTTATGGGGATCAGGCGGGTAAGTGGTACTGATCCACGTCAGATCAGCCATGATCTTATTGAATGGCGGGGCAGGCTCGAGGGGCTAGATGGCCTACTCCTGCTCCTATTTCTTATGTTCTTATTGCCCATCCCCAGTTGAGGGACAACCACTTTGCTCTGGCTCTGGAGTCATGTGTTGTCCAGACAATCTCACAACAGCAGATTTCCTTCCCCGACGAACTTTAGTGAATCATGATTTTTAGCAACAATGGATGTTGATTCATGGTTTTTATTCCAATCTTACTTATTGTATTCAAACTCCACCAGCTGTCCTGGCCGTTTCCAGAATATTCGTTGGTCGAGGGATCACACCACTCGACAATCGTCTCACCTAAAACAACTGCTCGAGGTGAGGCTCGAACTCACATCTTCGGCAAAGCTTGCTGGCTGTATTACTGTATAAGTACCGCGCGCGAACCGATTGCGCCACTGGAGCACTGCGATTTGCTTATTTGTGTCAGATTATTAAAGGCTGCAGCAGCGTTACCTCCGTTAATAACAGTTATTCGAGGCCACATTTCAAACAGGGAAACAAATCCATCGCTGATTTTTTTCCCCCGGCTCCACAGTGAGTGAGACAGGGAGAAGCAGCAGGATTTGACCTCGCAGTCTCCAATCGCCAGCAGAAAGCGGCGATTGCAGCTTCAATCAGCGGGTTCCTGCCCATTCCTGGGACACATGGTCCAATTCCGTTCAAACCTCCCCATAAACCGAACACAAGCTCAACAAAACGCAAATAGATCATGTCCGGCTCACTGAACCTTCGAGTCGCATTTACACAATACCCGAGTGATTCACAAACAGAATTCACACCAACTTTCCATAACTTTTCATTGAAAAATTCCTCCATGTGGTTGAAAAACTGAGTGTTGTGAATCTGGAAGTGAGCACCATGGGATTTGTGTTACCCAGAGACTTGTTTCCCACGGTTAGCCCTCAGGTTTGCAATTCCATTTGTGTTATATATTGAAGCGAATCTTGTGTCAAAATGAGGGGAAAACAAGGAAAATATTAAATCTTGGAACAAATCGTGAGGGAAATGGATCACAATATTTGGAAGGAGGTGCAGATGTGAATGGTGTTATTGATGATTGAGTGGAAAGTATTGGATCGTTGGGCTACGAGTGGTCAGTTCCCTTCCCTCCCGATGAATTCCTCCCTGTGATAAGAGACATGGATTCATTTTACCTGCACGTTCATAGGAGAAAGGGAATAACCAATACGCTACAGCGATGCTGCGGGATCAACGGAACCAAAGTGAGTTGTATAGAATTGTCAACAGTGCGGTCACGCAGCAGTTCTGGAACAGGTTTTGCAGAAATAGAATTGTGATCATTGACACGCTAGTTTAGAATATATTTATGGTCTCTGGTCACAGTCTCTGTGGCGCAATTGGTCAGCGCGTTCGGCTATTAACTGAAAGGCTGGTTGTCCGAGACCACCCAGGGACAGAAGTTTACGATTTTCTCACCATCTGCATTCATAGGTAAACAGTTGCGGGTTGGCAATGGGTCCGTGGGCGTCAATAAAAAATAGCTCTCAATTGTTACCGGCTGTACTGTTATCTGGTATTAGCAACATTACTTAATGACGATTGACTTCAAACAAATTATATACAACATTATATACATGCGACCATTAAACTTAACAATTACAATCGAAACATGAATTTGTGGCTGAGCATTTGTTCCAGTTCCATATCCCTGCTTCCATTCATTCCTGGATAGATCATAAATCTGTCCAAGCCAGACTGCAATGTTTTCAATGATGGAGCATCTCCAGCCCCCTGGCGTAGAGAATTCCCAATATTCACTACTCTTTGAGTGAAGAAATTTTTCCTCATCTCAGTCCGAAATCATCAGCGCCTTATCCTGAGATTGTGCCCCGTGTTTTAGATTCCCGTACCAGGGAAAATAATGTCTCAGCATCCACCCTATCGAACCCATAGAATGATAGAATCCCTGCAGTTTTTCAATGCTATCCATTCTTTCTCGTTAAAGCTGTTGAGGTTTTCCAGCATTTTCTGCTTTTGATTCAGGTTTCAGCATCCTCAGTATTTGCTTTTATTCTGTCTAAAATGCAGAAATCCAAACTGCACACACTATTCCAAATGTGGTCTCAACAAAACGGTGAGTAACTGTGGCAAGACTTCAAACGCTTCAAAACCTAACTCCGTGCTCAAGGCTGGAAGGAGGGTGTGACAGTGGATAATTCGCATTGCGTACATTCCTGCAATCAAGTAACTGGATCAGGATGATGAAATATCTTTGTCTGTTTGTACTGTCATCTCTAAACTCCATCTCCTCTCAATGCCGTGTGTCATACATTCGCTTTCCCTGCTTTCCAGGTAAATCTCGTGTTCACCAACTGTCTGTGTTTGGATCAAGCAGCTAATTGGCCCTGGGAGCTGGACAGCCAGAAGGAGCTGGAAGAAAGGCAGCGACAGAAACAGAAAGAGAAGCGACATGATAGAGTTTCGTAAATGATTTGTGTCAGTTGCTCTCCGTGATGAATGCCTGCTGTGTGTTACCTTGTAAGTTTCACAGAAGCCACAGTGGTGACTTTGGTGGGTTTTGGAAATTGAAATAGAAGATAGCAGCAGGAGGAGGCTATTTGGCCCCTCCAGCCTGCTCCGCCATTCAATAAGATCATGGCTGATCCTTACGTGGACTCAGCTCAACATCACCCTTAATTCCTTTACTGTTCAAAAATCTATCTCCCTTTGCCTTGAAGACATTCAATGAGGTAGCCTCAACTGCTTCACTGGGCAGGGAATTCCACAGATTCACAACCCTATTGGTGAAGAAGTTCCTCCTCAACTTAGTCCTAAATCTGTTCCCCCTTATTTTGAGGCTAAGTGCCCTCGTCGGATGGGGTAGGGCAGTGGATGTAGTCTACGTGGAATTCAGTAGGTCCCTCATGACAGACATGTGCAGAAGCTGAAGTCGCATGGGATCAGTGGTGAGCTGGCAAGGTGGATACAGAACTGGCTCGGTCATAGAAGACAGAGTGTAGCAGTGGAAGGGTGTGTTTCTGAATGGAGGGCTGTGACAAGTGGCGTTCCTCAGGAATCAGTGCCGGGACCTTTGCGGTTTGCAACATATATAAATGATTCGGAGGAAAATTTAACTGGTTTAATTAGTAAGTTTGCGGACGGCACCAAGGTTGGTGGATATGCAGATAGTGATGAGGACCATCAGAGGATACAGCAGCATATAGATCGGTTGGAGACTTGGGCGGAGAGATGGTAGATGGAGTTTAATCCGGACAAATATTAGGTAATGCATTTTGCAAGGTCTAATACAGATAGGAAATGTACAGCAAATGGCAGAACCCTTAAGAGTATTGATAGGCAGAGGGATCTGGGTGTACAGGTACACAGATCATTGAGAGTGGCAACGCAGATGGAGAAGGTAGTCAAGAAGGTATACGGTATGCTTGCCTTCATCAGACTGAGTTTAAAAATTGGCAAGTCATGTTGCAGCTTTATAGAACCTTAGTCAGGCCACACTTGGCATATAGTGTTCAATTCTGGTCGCCACACTACCAGAAGCATGTGGAGGCTTTGGAGAGGGTACAGAAAAGATTTCCCACGATGTTGCCTGGCCTGGAGGGCATTCGCTATGAGGAGAAGTTGGAGAAACGTGGTTTATTCTCACTGGAACACCAGAGGTTGAGGGGCGACCTGATGGAAGTCTGCAAGATTATGAACAGAGTGGATAGTTTGAAGCTTGTTCCCAGGGTGGAAGAGCCAGTTACTAGGGGCATTGGTTTATGGAGATGGGCAAGGTTTAACGGAGATGTACGAGGCAAGTGTTTTACACAGAGGGTGGTGGGTGCCTGGAACTCGCTGCCGGGGGAGGTATTGGAAGCAGATACGATTGTGACATTTAAGGGGCATCTTGACAAGTACATGAATAAGATGGGAATAAAAGAATATGGTCCCCGGAAGGGAAGGAGTTTTAGTTCAGTCGGACAGCAAGATCGGTGCAGGCTTGGAGGGCCGAAGGGCCTGTTCCTGTGCTGTAATTTTCTTTGCTCTTTGTTCTTAGTTCTGGTTTTACCCGCCAGTGAAAACAACATCCCTGCTTCTATCTTGTCTATTTCCTTCATAATCCTATATGTTTGTATAAGATACCCCTCATTTTTCTCAATGCCAATGAGTATAATCTCAGTCTACTTTTGAAAGGATGTGAGGTAACCCACCTCTACCACCCTCCCAGGCAGCACATTCCAGACCGTCACCAACCTCTGGGTAAGGAAGTTTTTCTTCACATCCCCCCTTAACCTCCTGACCCTCACCTTGAACCTCTGTCCCCTCCTGACTGAACCTTCAACAAAGGGGAGAACTGCTCCTTATCCACTCTGTCCATGTCCCTCATAATCTTGAACACCTCAATAAGGTCGTCCCTCAGTCTTCTGATCTCAATGTGAAGTTAAAAGGTCATATTCACTTTTGTTAACTTTAAAATGAATTCTCCTGTAAAATATTCTGAGTTTTAAAAAATAAATATTGAATGCAAAATTAACCAACTCTGACTTTGCTTAATTCCGTTCTTCCAAGCCCATGTACACTACTCCATTTTCCCGAGTATACGGTTTTCCCCCTTTCCCTGACAGGTATTTCTCCAGTCCTGTCTGGGATGTGTTTGAACTCAAGACCCTTCAGTGAGTCACTGCGCCACTCAGTGACACATTTGTGTAAATACACCTCCAGCCCTGCCTTTTTAATGATAAACTCGAGAGACAGAATGATTGAACAGTGTGAGGACCCCGGTTATAAACTGATCTGTCACTATAACGTGTCAGGTAATTCTAAAACTACAAAGGCTCTGCTTCATCAGAGGCCGGTACAGCGCAGTATATGGGAGAAGGAAACGTCTTTTCCCTGCCCCGCCGAACACTACTGCTGCAGCGTTGGTTACCAGAGTAAATCTCTCTCCCAATTGTCTGATCAAGTAATTCCAAGGCTGGTACGCCACAGGCTAGATATAAAACACGGAGAGAACAGTGGGGTAAAGACCATGGAGTGACACTGAGTGACTGGAACATTATTCACACAAGCATAAAATCGAGTACACATTCCCAAAT
This sequence comes from Mustelus asterias, assembly GCF_964213995.1. Classification (NCBI taxonomy): domain Eukaryota; kingdom Metazoa; phylum Chordata; class Chondrichthyes; order Carcharhiniformes; family Triakidae; genus Mustelus; species Mustelus asterias. The sequence continues at coordinate 14,725,092 of NC_135830.1, forward strand.
AATTACTAGAATTTGGGCCTGTGAGATATACTCGTTGGGTGTGGGGGTGTGAGGGGGGGAGGGGGGGGGACGGGGGTGGGGGGGGGGACGGGGGTGGGGGGGGGGGACGGGACGTGGAAATTTCCAGACGCCATGTCCATCCAAACAACAAGTAAGCAGAAAATAAGGGAAAAGCTCCCAGATAATGGAGCTCATCAAGCTTTATTTTTTGTACCAATTAACAATGTCCCCGACTCCTTTTACAATTACGTATTATCCCTAATAAGGTCCATTCCCTCAGACCATCTCCGTGAACTCACTGAACATCACCCCAAGGATCCTTCTCCCTGCTCCATCCCCTCTAACAACATCGCTCTGAACTCACTGAGCATCACCCCAGGGATCCTGTCTCCCTGCTCCATTCCCTCTGACTCCATTCCCATGAACTCACTAAGCATCACTCCAAGGAATCGTCTCTCCCTGCTCCATTCCCTCTGCCTCCATCCCCCTGAACTCACTGAGCATCACCCCAGGGATCCTCTCTCCCTGCTCCATTCCCTCTGACTCCATCTCCCTGAACTCACTGAGCATCACCCCAGGGATCCTCTCTCCCTGCTCCATTCCCTCTGACTCCATCCTCCTGAACTCACTGAGCATCACCCCAGGGATCCTACCTGGATCCACTACAGTTGCCTACTGCCACAACAGGTCCACAGCAGATGGCATTTCCCTGGCCTTGCATTCAACCCTGGATCACCTCGATAACAAGGACACAGTCCTATTTATTGACTACAGCTCAACCTTCAATACTATAATTCCCACAAAACTCATCTCCAAACTCTGTGGTCTGGGTCTCGGCACTTCCTCTGTGACTGGATCCTGAACTTCCTAACTCACAGACCACAATCTCGAAGGATAGACAACAATACCTCCTCCACAATCATCCTCATCACCAGTGCCCCACAAGGCTGTTTTCTCAGCCCCTGACTACACTCCTTATACACCTATGACTGTGTGACCAAATTCCCCTTCAATTCGATTTTCAAGTTTGCTGACGACACCACTAGAGTGGGTCGGATCTCAAACAATGATGAGACAGAGTACAGGAATGAGGTAGATAATCTGGTGAACTGGTGCGGCAACAATAATCTCTCCCGCAATGTCAACAAAACGAAGGAGATTGTCATCGTCTTCAGGAAGCGTAGAGGAGAAATTGCCCCTGACTACATCAACGGGGATGAAGTAGAAAGGGTCGAGAGCTTCAAGTTTTTAGGTGTGCAGACCACCAACTATCTGTCCTGGTCCCCCCCCCTCCCGCCCCGCCCCCCCCCCCCATGCCGACACTATAGTTAAGAAAGCCCACCAACACCTCTACTTCCTCAGAAGACTAAGGAAATTTGGCATGTCAACTACGACTCTCACCAACTTTTACAGATGTACCATAGAAAGCATTCTTTCTGGTTGTATCACAGCTTGGTATGGCTCCTGCTCTGCCCAAGACTGCAAGGAACTACAAAAGGTTGTGAATGTGCCCAATCCATCACACAAACAGCCTCCCATCCACTGACTCTGTCTACACTTCCCGCTGCCTCGGCAAAGCAGCCAGCATAATTAAGGACTCCACGTCCCCCGACATTCTCTCTTTCACCTTCTTCCTTCGGGAAAAAGATACAAAAGTCTGAGATCACGTACCAACCAACTCAAGAATAGCTTCTTCCCTGCTGCTGTCAGACTTTTGAATGGACTTACCTTGCGTTAAGTTGATCTTTCTCGACACCCTCGCTATGGCTGTAACACTACATTCTGCACACTCTCATTTCCTTCTCTATGAACGGTATGTTTTGTCTGTATAGCACGCAAGAAACAATACTTTTCACTGTATGTTAATACATGTGACAATAATAAATCAAATCAAATCAAAATCATTCTTGAATCAATATGTCTACAGCAGTCCCAATGAGTGTTGCAACATTTCCAGAGAGTCCCATTGGGTCCTACGGGCGCCAACAGTTTCTGTAGTGTAATGGTGGTTGCATTCGCCTCACACACAAAAGTCCCTAGTTCAAAACCATGCCGAAATATTATTAAAAGTTGTTCATTAAGGGTGAGGGAAGTTTACATGATTTAAATCTGTTGTTAAATATTATCCGAAACTCGATATTAAAGCCATATTATCTTTGCTTTGACCTCGGCCTCAAAATCTTTCAGCAAAATCAGAAATCTTGTATTTTTATGACGCAATGAGAGGAAATAGATGTTCATGTTTTGACACCGTGGACATATCAGCAACTCGTTCAGTCCACAACAGAATTTAATGGCTTTGTTCATGCAGACTAACAAAGTTAATCATCATCTGAACCATGTCTAATAATATTGTGTGCTCAAAAAGGCAGACACAAGTGAAACTGTAACTGAACTAGAGGAAATGGCGCACATTGCGCAGAACCATTATTTTAACATCGTTCTTCAGAGTAAAGAAATCGGGAAAACCACTCAGACAGTTGAGGAAATCGAGAATTCGTGCGGATCTACTGGACTTTCCTGCAGCTGAATGGGATTTAGACGTCTGAGTGTTTCATACACAGAATAAAGAGAGATCAAGTATAACTAACAAATCATTCTTAAATGATCTTTAAGTTATCTTTAAAGGTATTTGATTTTGTTTAAAAGCTGATTGTGGTCAATCTCAATGAAGCACCGTGACATGTGTATTACCCAGTGATTCGATTCCTTTTGTTGGTCAGTCATGTTTGCAATTCAATGTTTCCGATTTCGGAGATATTTCATTCAGAATGAGAAGATATGTGATTAATAAAAATATATTAATATTAAACATTGAACAACGAACAAATATTGGACAGAACTGGTTGAAATTATTCGAAGGAAGATGAGAATGATGCATTGATGATTGAGCAGAAATCATTGCTTGCTTCAATATTTGCCGGACGACCGCTGTTAAAGGTTGAACTTCAAGATAAGTTGAGAAATCAGGTGCCAGGTGTGCGAGCATCTTACATAATTGTCGCACTGTGCTCCTGGAGAGCCGCAGCCGGCGGCGGCACGTCGCCGCCGAGACAGCCTCAAATAAATTTCTGGGCCTGTACCACCTTGCCCTCTCAACCTTTTTGAGAGACTGCTCACCCACCTCCTGGACCTCAGCGACAGCTCCCTGCTGTCCTTCCTGAGGGACTGGTATTAACCGCTCCTGCGGTGGTCTCCCCACACCCGCCGCCTCCTGAGCCACCTCCTCTTCCTCCTCATCCACCACCATAATGGCCAGCTCCAAATCTATTAATCTAAAATCCATCTGCACAATGGGGTTTGGAAAGACAAAGAATTACTGATTCGTGTCATTGGAAGCATAGACCCAGCACCACCCTAATCCCTCACTTGGGCCAATACTCCCAGTTGCGGGTACTGTCAACACCACACAATCCATGGTGCCGGACGCGACCTGATTCGGTTGTGTGAAATTCCCATCATGACAAATGCTGGCACAGATTATGCAGGTGAGTGTGCAGCTGTGGCACTGCGCACCCTTGAACAATTGCCATATGTGCAACTGCAGTATCCGTTACAGGATGGTCAGTGTCACGGGGCAGAGGCAGAGTTAAATCATCACCGGGTAGGTGCCCAGTGACAGCAGATTCCATGCAGTCGAAGTGCGAACCACCGCACCCCGGCCTGGAGCAGCAGCTGCTTGATGTGGTTAAGCCTCAGTCAGCACATGGTGCACTGGCCCCCCTCCCTCCCCCGGAAACACAGTACTCAGTGCAGTTCCTAACCACACCCCAGGTCCAGATAATACCACTGCACAGTGCCCTCAAGGGGAAGGCTGAGCAGCACTCCTTCAGGGCCCCTTTTCCACAAAGTTACAGCAGTGCCCTCTGGGGGAAAGCTGAGCAGAACTCATTCAGGGCCCGCCCACCTAGAGCTCTGAGAAAATAGAAGCCCCCCCCCCCCCCCCCCCACACCCCAACACCAAATCCGCCTCCCCACCCCGCCACCCCAGGTATCACTGGTCCACCAGCCAGCACCGGAAGACAGCCAGGAGGAACCCCACCAAGCACCTCCAGTGCCTGCCAGCAACATCCCCCACATTCCTTTCGCTTCAGGTCCACAGCAGTCACGAAGCTTTGCAAAACACTGCTTCAGCCTTATTGGAATCATGGAGGTGACTCTCCCAGAAAAATCCAAGTGTGGCATTCGCGGGAAAGCTGGAATAATTCACGCTGGTTTAATCAGCGGGAGTTCAGATTAGAGTCTCCCACACTTTGTACAATGCAGAGCCCACCGGAGCGAATATCATTAAATCTCAGGGGGCGGGGCCTATTCGCAATGGGGGGGTGGGCTGAATTCAGCGGGCCTCTGCGCATGCGCAGTGACCCCGCTCGCTCGCTGGTCAGCCCGGGACCCCCGCAGTGTTCCTCCCCAAAACCTCCCACGATCGTGGCCGCCCTGTCCATTTGCGGGCCAACCCCGAACCCCCACGTCCCAGACCGATCTCCAATCTGGCTCCTTCCCACAGTGGGAATAATCTCTCTCTCTAACGACTCGGCCCAGATGTCTCAGAGTTTTAAAACCTCTCTTGAATCCTCTTTCTACGTTCTACGCTCGAAGAAACAGACCCAGCTGCTTCCATCTATCCACAAAACGGTACTTCCTTATTTCTGGTGTCATTCTCTTGAATCTTTTCCACCCACGCAGCAATACTTTAACATCCTCCCTGCAGTACAGAGTGCCGAACTAGAACAATGCTCTACTTGAGGCAGAATCAGTTTTTACAGCCGTGTAAATCACATTTTAACACATTTGTGCACGTACATTCAGATAAACTCTTTATACTTTCCTCATTAGCAAGTACAGACGGTTAACATACGAAACAATCATATTGGAAAGCAAGTCTCATACCGATATAAATCTAAGCCTCTGATCAACCTAGACAGTTCAGAGCAAACAAAGAAGGTTTTTATTTAGAGTGCAGTCAGTGTTGCAATGTTAGACATGGGGCAACCATGTTATGCAAAGCGATATCGCAAAAACAGCAATGTGAGACAAGGAGACCAATGTTTTTATCTTTCAAAGCTGTCGTCTGAGAAACAGCGATTGTCCCCAGGAAACAAAGAGAATGTCACACACTTCCTCATAGCCCTGTTCACAGTACTGGCCCTGTGATCTTTACTGAGTTACAGACTGGATTCGAATTGATGGGTTCAGGATGGTCTATACATAGAATAACAAATAACTGGGAGTGAGTTACAGACCGGAATCCAAGCAATGAATCTAAGCAGAGGGTTTATATATAGGATAAGATACCCGGGAGTGTGTTACAGACTAGAATCTAATCAAGGGTTTGGTGTGGTTTATATATGGAATAACAGATGCTTGGAAATGAGTTACAGATTGAAACATAATCGAGGGGGTTGGGTGCTTTATATATAGAATAACAGATACTTGGAAATGAGTTCCAAACTGCAATCCAATCTCGGGGTTTGGGGTGGTTTATCTATAGAATAACAGATACCCATAAGTGAGTTGAAGACTGGGGTCCAATCGAGGATTTTGGAGTGGTTTACATAAAATGACAGATACCTGGGAGTGAGTTACAGAGTAGAATCTAATTGAAAGGTTCATGGTGGTTTATGTACAGAATAACAGATACCTGGGAGCGTCATAAACTGGAATCTAATCGAGGGTTTCTGGTGGTTTATAGAACAACAGATACCTGGGAGTGAGTTACAAACTGGAATATAATCAAAGGTTTTCGAGTGGCTTAAATGTAGAATACGCTGGGAGTGAATTTGCACCTGTCTCACTTCCCAAATCTATCTTGTTGCCTTACAATGTTGTCTTAAGTGTCACCTCCTCTGCTTCTGCTGAATATGTTACTGCACTTTGACCATCAGGTCCCTGTCCTCTGAGGAGTTGGTAGTCAGCATCTTTTGGTCGTTTCTTCAGGCTTGTGTATGTTGAATCTTGTACTGGAACCATCTGGGGAGTGTTAGGCTTAGTCTCATCCTGCCTTTGGAGGCTTGCAGCAGGCCCAGCCTCGGCCTGCTCTCTTATTGAGCCTGAGCTAGGCCCAGACTCGGCCTGAATTCTGCGGCTTGCACCAGGCCCAGCCTCGGCCTGCTCGCTTAGTGAGCCTGTGCTAGGCCCAACATTATCCAGCCTTCTGAGGCTTGCAGCAGGCCCAGCCTCGGCCTGCTCTCTTATTGAGCCTGTGCTAGGCCCAGCCACAGCCTGCATTCTGAGGCCTGCAGCAGGCCCAGCCTCGACCTCCACTTTCAGTTGCGAAGACCGCTTTGGCCTGCACTGCACCCTTTGGCCAGTGGCCTGGGCTTGCTCCTTGGTGTCAGGTTGAGTTCCAGGACTTAGCAAATCAGAGTAAATTCCTTCTTCTCCTGCAAAGAGGAAAGATCAATTTCAGTGGAAAAATAAACCGAAGAACAAGGAACAGTTGGATGCAGTGAGCTTGGTTCTCGTCCTGTGGCACGATTATGCTGATCCTATCAACTCTATTCTCCACTCCACTCCCCGTTCTCTTTTAGAAAATGCCCGAAAATCTCTCAAACTCTGTCTTGAATCTACTCAATGAATGATCATCTACCGCTCTCTGGGTTAGAGAATTTCAAAGACTTACCACTCTGACTGAAAATCCTGAAATTTGATCCCATACCCTGAAACCGTGACCCCCATATTCCAGACTCCGCAACGGGGGGAGACATCCGGTAAGCATGTTGCACTTGAAACTGTGAGAGATCTGTATACGTTTCAAACAGATCACCTCTTACACTATTTGCTTCCAGAATACTAATCTCACATCAGCCAATATCCCTCAGCCCAGGAGTCAGTAGCAAAATGATTTTCTCTGTATCGCTCGAATGTGAGTTAATTCGGTAAGGAGACCAAAACTGTTCGCAGTATTCCAGCTGTGACAGTACCAACGTAGCTCTAACAAGAATACCTCACTCTAATACACCAAATGCTTGTGTAAAAGAGGCAAACATGGGTTTCGGGCTGATTCCTGTGCCCGCCTGTTTGACAAATCTCCAGGCAAGGGAGATCGGGAGGCAGATTGACACAGAGACAGTCTGAGCATCTCCAAAATGATAAAATTACACTCAGTAATGTTTACAAATAAAAAATTCCCTCTTACACTGCCCCACAACCAAACATTCCGAACAGGTACAGCACGAGGTTAGGGACAGAATACATCTCCGTGTACACAGTTCCCATCAAACACTCCCAGGACAGGTGCCGCACAAGGTTAGATACAAAGTAAAACTCCCTCCACACTGTCCTCATCAAACGCTCCCAGAACAGGTAGAGCACAGAGTAAGATACAGAGTAAAACTTGCTCTACACTGTCTCCATCAAACACTCCCAGGCCAGGTATAGCACAGGGTTAGATACAGTGTGAAGCTCCCTCGAGACTGTCCCCATCAAAAACTCCCAGGACAGGTACCGGACGTGGTTATATACAAAGTAAAACTCCCTCTACACTATCCCCATCAAACACTCCTCGGACAGGTAAAGCACAGGGCTCGATACAAAGTAAACCTTCATCGATACTGTCCCCCATCAAACACTTCTAGGACAGGTACAGCTCAGGATTAGATACAGAGTACAACTTCCTCCATACTATCCCCCATCAAACATTCCCAGGACAGGTACAGCACGGTGTCAGATACAGAGTAAAACTCCCTCTACACTGTCCCCCATCAAACACTCCCAGGACAGCTACAGCACGGTGTTAGATACAGAGTAAAGCTCCCTCTGCACTGTCCCCATCAAACACTCCCAGGACAGGTACAGCACGGTGTCAGATACAGAGTAAAACTCCCTCTACACTGTCCCCATCAAACACTCCCAGGACAGGTACAGCACGGTGTTAGATACAGAGTAAAGCTCACTGTATACTGCCCCCATCAAACACTCTCAGGATAGGTACAGCACGGTGTTAGATACAGAGTAAAACTCCCTCTACACTGTCCCTCATCAAACAATCACCGTTGTACCGGCAGAAAACTGCTGACCTCCTCCTACCCACAGTAATGGACAGCAGTTTGTTAGGCAGAGTCAGACAGTTTTGGCGTACCCGCTGGATTGAACCCCTACCTTGGTTTTGTCTCCTTTTCTTTTCATTTTTACCTAGACATAAGAGGCAAAATAAGAGAAAGTCAGTATCAGATGATATTGAGTCTCTGTTATCACTCCCTCCCTCTCCCCACTCTCTCCCTCTGCTGCCACCCTCCATCCCTCTCCTACTAAAACCCCAGTTCCAGTGCGAGATTCCCTCTTTGCCGCACAGCACCAGTGCGAGATCTCCTGTCTCTCACAGCCCAGTGTGACATCCCCTGTCCCTCACACCCCCAGTGCGAAATCTCCTGTCTCTCACACCCCCAGTGTGAGATCCCCTGTCTCTCGCACTCCCAGTGTGAGATCCCCTGTCTCTCATACTCTCGTGCGAGGTCCCCTGTTACTCATACCCCCAGTGCGAGATCCACGACCTCTCACACTCAATGTTCGGGAAGCATTCTGGGATTAAGAGGAGATTGTTTGCTGCTATGAGAACAGACCCAACACTTAACTGCTCTGCTGATGGCACAGATAGAAGGTGATCAGCAAAGCCGCCGTATAAACTGCCAAGAAAATTGCAGTAAGAATAATCTTCACTTTCTGGTACTGAACTAAGGAAACATCTGTAAATAGAACAATATGGAGAAAGAGAGTCGTTCAATAGCAAATGACAACAGCAGGACATTCTCTCACATGCAGTGTGTGTGCGCTTGTGTGTCTGCGTACATTTGTGTGTGTGCATATGTGTCGCGTGTGCTGCCTTCTTGAAACGCTGCAGTCCTCGGACTGTGGGTTGATCCACAATGCCATCGTGATTGTTAAAATTGAGTGTCTCGCTGGGTTATTTCTGACAGCAGTTGAGAGTCAACCACATTGCTGTTTTTCGATTCACAGGTGGACCAGTCAGGGTAAGGACTGCAGTTTTTCTTCCCTAAAGGACAGTAGTGAACCCAACCATTTCCAAAAATGGTTTCATGCCACCAGCAGATTCTTAAATCCAGATTTTTGTTATTGAATACAAATACCACTGTCTGTGAGTGCGTGTGTGCGTGTGAGTGTGCGTACGCGTGTGTGTGTGTGTGTGTGTGTGTGTATGTATGTGTGTGCACATAAGTGTGAGAGTGTCTACATGTGTGTGTGTGTACGTGCGTGTGTGTATGTGTGTGCGCATGCCGAGTGTGTGTATGTGTGTTTACATGTGCACATGTGTGTGTGTTTGTGTGTGCGCGCGCGTGAGTGTGTTTGTGTGTGTGTATAGCACAGGTATGTGTGTATGAATGAAAAAAAAAATTCACACTCCGGATGTTGTGCCTCCTAGATGGTGGACAGATTGTGGGGAGTTAGGAAGTGAGTTAATTGACACAAGACTGCTTCATAGTGTCTGAGCAGTATCCTTTCTTATATCATGACGCAGAATATATTACAGTGACAGTGGTAGAATTGATCATCAACCCGCAGGTTAGGGGGGGATTCAGTGTTGGTAACGTCACTGAATGGCAAGGATTTGTCCATGCATTTGAGATGTAGTAAAATGATAGGTTGTTACGTGGTAGAATTTTGATATTGTTGCTGTAGCCACAAGTTTCTCCCAAATCAACAGTCTGCTCGACTCCTGCTGCAGCTTCCTTGCATTTATAAACCGTCTCTCCAAGCTGGGAATCGAGTGTGACATCCAAAATCATCCCACCAAACTGCAGCTCATGCCTCTGATCACTGATAACCTTCTTGTTCCCTCTGAACCACTCAACAGCCGAGCCACGCAAGCTGGAACACATCAGTTCCACTTTGCATGTCCCACTGCTGGGCTGCTTTCTCTCGAGGCAAATCTGCAGCTCCCCAGCAGTACCTAGTGTGAAAAAGAGATTCGTAACTCGAGCAGCTGGCTGCAAGCAAAGATCTATTTTTATTCTCTCACAAGATTTGGGTGTCGCAGGCTGGAACAGCATTTATTGACCATCCCTAATTGGTCTTGAGAAGGTGGTGGTGAGCTGCCTTCTTGAACCGCGTCAGTCCCCGTGATGTAGGTATACCCACAGTGCTGCTCGAGAGGGTGTTTCAGGATTTTGACACAGCGACAGTGAAGGAACAGTGATATATTTCCAAGTCAGGATGCTGAGTGACTTGGAGGGGAACCTCCAGGTGGTGGTCTTTCTGCTACTCTTCTAGATGGTAGAGGTCGTGCAATTGAAGGGTGCTGTCGAAGGAATCTCACTGAGTTCCTGCAGTGCATCGCGTAGAGGCTACTCATGGCTGCCACTGTGCGTCAGTGGTGGAAGGAGTGAATGTTTTTGGAAGGGCTGCTTTATCTTTGGCCGTGTAGAGCCTCATGGGTGTTGATGGAGCTGCACTTACCAAGGCAAGAGCAGACTATTCCATCATACTCCTGACTTGTGCCTGATGGTGGGTCTGTCTTCACAAAGGAAGACATGAATAATGTACCAAAAGCTCTGAGAGAAACAAGTTTTAATGAAGTGCTGAAGGAAATCAGTATTAATAGGGAAATGGTTTGGGGGAAAATAATGGGATTGAACAAAGAACAAAGAAAATTACAACACAGGAACAGGCCCTTCGGCCGTCCAAGCCTGCACCGACCATGCTGCCCGACTGAACTAAAGCCCCCTATCCTTCTGGGAACCTTATCGCTGTATTCCCATCTTATTCATGTATTTGGCAAGATGCCCGTTAAAAGTCACTGTCGTATCTGCTTCCACTACCTTCCCCAGCAGCGAGTTCCAGGCACCCACCACCCTCTGTGCAAAACACGTGCCTCATACATCGCCTTTAAACCTTGCCCCTCGCAACTTAAACCTATGCCCCCTAGTAATTGACTCTTCTACTGTGGGAAAATAGCGTCTGACTATCCATTCTGCCCCCTTCATGATCTTGTAGAGGTTGATCAGTTCGCCCGCTCAACATTTGTCGTTCCAGCTCGAACAAACTAAGTTTCTCCAACCTCTGCTCACAGCTAATGTCCTGCATACCAGGCAACATCCTGGTTAAAGGGTGGCAGGTAAGAAGATAGGATAGGATAGGATAGGATAAAGACAGCAAAGAATGACAAAAAGATTAATAAAGAGGGAGAATGAGAGAAAGTTATCGAGGAAAATGAGAAATTGAAATATAGTATATAATGTAACAATTTCCACAGATACTTCAAAAAGAAAAGTCAACAAAGTGAGCATTGGTCCTATGGAAAGTATGTCTGGGGAGTTGAAAACAAAACAATAAGGAGATAGGAGATGAACTGAACCAGTATTTTAAAAAAAGGTTGGTGGCACGGTGGTTAGCATTGCTGCCTCATAGCGCCAGGGACTCGGGTTCAATTTTGGCTTCGGGTAACTGTCTGTTTGGAGTTTGCACGTTCTCCCCATGTCTGCATGGGTTTTCTCCGGGTGTTCCGTTTCCTCCCACAGTCCAAATATGTGCGGGTTATGTTGATTGGCAATGGTAAATTGACACTCTGGTCAGGGGAATTAGCAAGGTTAATATGAAGTATGAGGGGAATAGGGTCTGGGTGGGATTGTGGTCGGTGGCAGACTTGATGCTCTCAATGGCTTCCTTCTGCACTGCAGGCATTCTATTCTATGAAATTTCTTCTGCACCCTCTCCAAAACCTCCACATCCTTCTGGTAGCGTGAAGACCAGAATTGAACACGATATTCCATGTGCAGCCTAACTAAGGTTCTATAAAAATGCAACATGACTTGACAATTTTTAAACTCAATGCCCCGGCCGATGAAGGCAAGCATGCTGTATGCATTCTTGACTACTTTATATAAAACTACAGCACAAAAGAGGCCGTTCGGCCCCACAAGTTGTGCCGAACATATCCCTACCTTCTCGGCCGACCTATAACCCTCCATCCTATTAAGTCCCATGTACTCATCCAGGAGTCTCGTAAAAGACCCTATTGAGTTTGCCTCCACCAACACTGACGGCAGCCGATTTCACTCGTCCACCACCCTCTCTGTGAAAAAGTTCACCCTCACAGTTCCCCTGTACCTAACCCCCAGCACCTTAAACCTGTGTCCTCTCGTAGCAGCCATTTCCACCCTGAGAAAAAGCCTCTGAGAGTCCACTCGATCTATGCTTCTCAACATCTTATACACCTCTATTAGGTCTCCTCTCATCCTACGTCTCTCCAAGGAGAAAAGACCGAGCTCCCTCAGCCTATCCTCATAAGGCATGCCACTCAATCACTGACCAACATCCTTCTAAATCTCCTCTGCACCCTTTCAATCTTTTCCACATCTTTCCTATAATGAGGCGACCAGAACTAAGCACAGTACTCCAAGTGGGGTCTGACGAGGGTCTTATATAGCTGGATCATTATCCCCGGACTCCTAAACTCAATCCCTCGATTGATAAAGGCCAGCACACCATACGCCTTCTTAACCACCTCCTCCACCTCCGGGGCCGATTTTAGAGTCCTATGGACCCAGACCCCAAGGTCCTTCTGATCCTCTACAGTACTAAGAGTCTTTCCCTTTATATTGTACTCCTTCATCCCATTTGACCTGCCAAAATGGACCACTACGCATTTATCTGGGTTGAAGTCCATCTGCCACTTCTCCACCCAGTCTTGCATCCTATCTATGTCCCTCTGTAACTTCTGACATCCCTCCAGACTATCCACAACCCCACCAAACTTTGGGTCGTCGACAAACTTACCAACCCATCCCTCCACGTCCTCATCCAGGTCATTTATGAAAATGACAAACAGCAAGGGTCCCAGAACAGATCCCTGGGGCACACCACTGGTGACCGACCTCCATTTAGAAAAAGACCCATCTGTACCCACTCTCTGCCTCCTCTAGGCAAGCCGTTCTGGATCCACAGGGCAGCAGCCCCTTGGATACCATGCCCTCTCACTTTTTCTAGAACCCTTGCATAGGGGACCTTATCGAACGCCTTGCTAAGATCCATATAAACCACATCTACCGCTTTCCCTTCGTCAATGTGTTTAGTCACATTTTCGAAGAACTCCACCAGGCTCGTAAGGCACAATCTGCCTTTGACAAAGCCATGCTGAGTATGCTTGAGCATACTAAACCTCTCTAAATGCTCATAAATCTTGTCCCACAGGATTTTCTCCATCAGCTTACCAACCACTGAGGTTAGACTCACCAGTCGGTAATTTCCTGGGCTATCCTTATTCCCCTTCTTGAAAATAGTAACCACATCCGCAATCCTCCAATCCTCCGGCACCTCTCCCGTCTCCATCGACCTTCTCCACCTGCGTTGCCACTTTCAGTGACTTGGATATCTGCACACCCAGATCCCTCTGCCTGTCAATATTCTTAAGGGTTCTGCCATTTACTGTATATTTCCCATCTATATTAGACTCCCAAAATGCATTACCTCACATTTGTCCATTAAACTCCAGCTGCCATCTCTCCGCCCAAGTCTCGAACCATTCTATATCCTGCTGTATCCTCTGACAGTCGTCACTGCGATCCACAATTCCTCCAATCTTTGCATCATCTGCAGACTTACTAATCAAACCAGTTACATTTACCTCCAAATCATTGATATATATTACAAGCATCAAAAGTCCCAGCATTGATCCCTGAAGAACGCCACTTGTCACAGCCCTCCATTCAGAAACGCACCCTTCCACTACTACCCTCTGTCTTCTATGACCGAGGCAGTTCTGCAACCATCTTGCCAGCTGATCTCTGACCCCGTGCGACTTAACCTTCTGTACCAGTCTGCCATGAGGGACCTTGTCAAAGGCCTTACTGAAGTCCATGTAGACAACATGCACTGCCCTACCCTCATCAATCATCGTCGCCACTTCCTCGAAAAACTCGATTAACTAAGTGAGACACGACCTCCCCATCACAAAACCATGTTGTGTCTCACTAATACGTCCACTTATTTTCAAGTGGGAGTAAATCCTGTCTCGAAGAATGCTCTCCAATAATTTCCCCACCATTGGCTGAAGGCTCACCGGCCTTTAATTACCTGGTTTATCCTTACTACCCTTCTTAAACAAAGGAACAACGTTATCCAATCTTCTGGGACCTCCACTGTACTAGTGAGGATACAAAGATTTCTCTCAAGTCCTGAGCAGTTTCCTCCCTTGCATCTCTCAGTATTCTGGGGTGTTTCCCATCGGGCCCCGTGGACTCGTCTAATTTAGTGCTTCTCAAGAACCCAATATTGCCTCCTTTTTGGTCTCATCATGACGCAAACTATCTACACACACTTCCCCAGACTCGTCATTAAGCAAGTCCTCCTCTTTTGTGAAAACTGACGCAAAGTATTCATTTAATACCGCGCTCATTTCCTCTTTTCCTCCAGCTCCACGCATAGATCCCCTCCCCTGTCCTCCTCCAGGTCCCTTGCTTTCTCTTCATATATGCATTAAAAGGATTTTCCTTAATCCTGCTGGCCAATTACTTTTTGTGACCCCTTTTAGCCCTCCTTACTCCTTGCTTGAGCTTCTTTCTACTTTTCTTGTATTCCACTTCTCCTTCGTGTGTTCCCATTCTCCTAGCCTTGACAAATGCTTCCTTTTTCTCCAGCCAAAAGAGAAAATGCTGGAAAATCTCAGCAGGTCTGGCCGCATCTGTAAGGAGAGAAAAGAGCTGACGTTTCGACTCCAGATGACCCTTTGTCAAAGCCAAAAGACATAGAAAGTCAGAGATATTTATAGTGCAGGGTGAGGAAATGAAAGGTGAGTCATCGCCACAGGAACCATGAGCTTCCTTTTTTCTCTTTGACTAGGCTCACAATATCTCTCACTATCCAAGTTTGCTGAAACTTGCCATAATTACCCTTCAGACTTATAGGAATGTGCCAGTCCTGAATTCCTACCAACTTGCAGTTGAAAACCTCCCACATGTCAGAAATTGATTTGCCCTCAAATATCTGCCCCAATCTATATTCTTCAATTGCTGCCTAATAATGTTGTAATTCGCCTTCCCCTAATTTAGCACCTTCACTTGAGGACTACACTTATCTTTATCCATCAGTACCTTAAAGCTTACTGAATTGTGGTCACTGTTCCCAAACTGCTCTCCTCCTGAAACGTCGTCACCCGGCCAGGCTCATTCCCCAATACCAGGTCCAGTACGGCTCCTTCCCGAGTTGGACTATCGACATAATAGTTCAAGTCATCCTCCTGGATGTGCCTTACAAACTCTGCCCCATCCACATCGCGAGCACTAAGTAGTCCCAGTCATTTTGGGGAAATTAATATCTCCCTCCACAGCAACCCTGTTACTTTTGCACCTTGCCAAAATCCGCCTATATATCTGTTCCTCTGTCGCTGGCTTTTGGGGGGACTACAGTAAACCCCCAGCGTTGTGACTACACCCTTCCTGTTCCTGAGCTCTACCCATGTTGCCTCGCTGTATGAGCTCTCTGAGGTGTCCTCCCACAATACATTTGTGATATTCTCCAGTAGTGTAACTCCCCCACCCCTTTTAGATCCCCCTCTATCCCACTGAAAACATCTGTATCCTGGAACGGAAAGCTGCCAATCCTGTCCTTCCCTTAACCAAGTCTCTAATGGCAACAACATCATAATTCCAAGTATTAATCCAAGCCCTAAGTCCTTACCTGTTACACTTCCCGCATTGAAACAAATGTACATCAGTCCACCAGAACCTCTTTGATGAGCAACCACACTCTGCCTGCTCTTTCTCTGAATTTTACTGGACCTACTCTCCAGTCCTCCTTAAGTGGGCGGCATGGTGGCACAGTGGTTAGCACCGCTGCTTCCCAGCGTGATGGACCAGGGTTCGATTGCCTTCTTGGGTTACTGTCTGTGTAGAGTTTGCACGTCCTCCCCATGTCTGCGTGGGTTCCTTCAGGGTGTTCCGGTTTCCTCCCACAGTCTGAAAGACGTGCTGGTTAGGTGCATTGATCCGAACAAGTGCCAAGTGCGGTGACTAGGGGAATTTCACCGTCACTTAATTGCAGTGTTAATGCAAGCCTTATTTATGACTAATAAATGAACTTTTACTTTAAGTTAATTCACCTTTGCTTTGGTTCCTATCCCCTGCCAAAGTACTTTAAATCCTCCCGTGTGATACTAGCAAACCTCCCGGTCAGAATATTAATGCCCCTCCAGTTTAGATACAAGCCGTCCTTGGACAGATCCCACCTGTCCCGTAAGAGATCCCAGTGGTCCAGATATCTAAACCCTTCCCCGTACACCAGTTGTTGAGCCACATGTTGAGCTGTACTACCTTCCAATTTCTAGCCTCACTGGTACATAGCGCAGGTAATAATCCTGAGATTACAATCCCAGAGGTCCTGCTTTTTAACATTCTATCTAACTCCCTAAACTGCTGCAGGATCTCATCACTCTTTCTAAAATGGTCTCTGGGGCCTTATAATCTTCATGTCAGAGTACATAACGGAACAGCCCTAGAGGGGGGTGGCACGGTGGCACAGTGGTCAGTACTGTTGCCTCAAAGCTCGAGCTTTAATTCCAGCCACGATCACTGTCTGTTTAGAGTTTACACGTTCTCCCCGTGTCTGCGTGGGTTTCCTCCGGGTGCCCCAGTTTCCTCCCACAGTCAAAAGTTACAGAGTTAAAGGTTCTAACAGAGCAGAAGGAGGCCATTCAGCCCATCAAGCCTGCAAGGAACGCAATCCCACCCAGGCTCTATCCCCGTAACCCCATGTATTTAACCAAGCTAGTCCCTCTGACACTATGGGGCAATTTAGCATGGCCAATCCACCTAACCCACACATGCTTGGAATGTGGGACGAAACCGGAGCACCTGGAGGAAATCCACGCAGACACGGGGAGAACGTGCAGACTCCGCACAGACAGTGACCCAAGCCAGGAATCGAACCCAGATCCCTGGCGATGAGAGGCAGCTGTGCTAACCACTGTGCCACCGTGCCGCGTGCAGATTAGGTTGATTGGCCATACTAAATTGACCCGAGTGTCAGGGGATTGGCAGGGTAAATATGTGGGGTCATGGGAATAGGGTCTGGGTGGCATTGTGGTCGGTGCAAACTCGATAGGCCAAACGGCTTCCTTCAGAACTGTATGAATTCTGTGATTCTATGAAATAGGGACACATTTGGTGTCATTTGCCAGTTCATTGGACTCGGACTGGTTCCTGCAGATTGGAGGATAGATAATGTAAGCCCACGATTCAGAAAATGGGGTCGAGAGAACAGGGTACTATGGACCAATGAGCCTGACATCAGTATTGGCGAAGTAGCGAGAGTCCGTTTATCAAGTATTTCAAAACTCAGCAGTTGGAAAACAGTGGTATAATCAGACAATGCCAGCATCTATTTACAAAGGAGAAATCATGCTTGGTGAATCTATTGGAATTATTTGAGAATGTAACTAGTAGAGGAGAACGAGAGAAGGTGGTTTATTTGGACTTTCAGAAGGCTTTTAACAAGTTAGTGTCTTGAGATAGATAGAAAGCTGGTTCGCAGGCAGGAAACAGAATTAGCATAAATGGGTCTTTTTTCGATTGGCAAGCAGTGACTCGTGGACTACTGCAGGGATCGGTGTTGGGATCCCAACTGTTCACATAAAAGATTGATGATTCGGAAGAGGGAACGAAATGTATTTGCTCCAAGTTTGCAGATGACAAATTATGGTGGGAGGGTGAGCTGTGAGGAGGATGCAGGGATTCTTTAATCTGATTTGGACAGGCTGAATGAGTGCGCATACGCATGGCAGATGCAGTACAACGTGGACAAATGTGAGATTATCCACTTTGGTGGCAATAATAGGAAGACAGATTATTGTTTGAATGGTTGTAAACTGAGAGAGGTGGATTCTCACCGAGACCTTGGTGCCCTCGTGCATCAGTTGCCGAAAGTAAACACTGAGGCACTTAGCAGGCAGTAAAGAAGGCAAATAGTATGTTGGACTTCATAGCGAGAGAGAAGAGTGTCGGAATTGGGATGTTTTATTGCAATTGTGTCGGGTGTTGGTGAGGCCACACTTGGAGTATTGTGTGCAGTTTTGGTGTCCGTATCTGAGGAAGGGTGTCCTTGCTATAGGAGGCAAGCAGCAAAGGGTTACCAGGCTCATTCCTGGAGTGGCAGGTCCGTCATGTGAGGAGAGACTAAATCAGTTACGCTTATATTCACTGGGGTTTAGAAGAGTGAGAGGGGATCTCACAGGAATTATTAAATGGCGGGGGAGTCCAGAATTAGGTATCGTACTTTGAGGATAAGGGATGAACTGATTAAGACTGAGGTGATTAAAAATGTCTTCACCCAGAGAGTGGTGAATCTGTGGAATTCAATGTGACAGCAAGGAGTTAAGGCCAAAACGTTGTGTGATTTCAAGTTATTAGATATAGCTCAAGGGATCAAGGGATATGCGAGGGATGGGGGGGGGGGGAGGTGGTGGGGGGATGGTTGAGGGAGGGGGTGATCAGTTTCTGAGTATCTGACTGAGAAGATGAGGGTTATGCTGTAGCAATGAGAGGCAAACATAAGAAATATTTCTAAAATCAACAAATGAGACGCCATCAAATCTGAATTTCAAATTGAGACTGAGGGTTTTTAAAATCTTAATCAAAGGGATTTCAGGAAAAGGTGAGCAGATGATGTTTGATCCCAAAGTAGACAAGATCATGTTGAAAAGCTCAACAGTTTTGTACTGCCTGTCCTCAACTGCCTCACACTCAGACCCTTCCTCGCACTCACACACACCCCTCTCACCCTCCTTCATACACCCTCTACCATATAAGCACCCTCCATCACAAGCTCACCACCTCCCCATCACATTATCTCCCTCACACCCCCCCACCCCTTTCCCTCACCCCTTCTCCCTCACCCCCTCTCCTTATGCACCCTCACTTATACTGTCATCCGCCCTCACAATCACACCCACCTTCGCACCCTGTCCTGCTTATACCTTCTCCTTCCCTCACATCCTTTCCTTCACACCCGCTTCCTCATGTGTATTCTCCTTCATACTCACCCCCTCTGCCACACTCTCCCCCTCCCTCTCCCTCACACACACACCATCCTTCAGGCTCACCGTTCCTCTCGCTCAGTCACATTCACTCACGCTGATGCTCACTCACAACTCACATCGTTTCCCTCTCATACCTTCTCCCACCCTCTCATCCTTTCCTGCACACTCGCCCTCTTCCGCACTTACGCCGTCCCACGCCCTCATCCCCTCTCCCCCACGCTCACCCTCTTCCCGCACTCTCGCCCCCTGCCCTCACACGCCCTCACCCCCTCCCTCATCCTACCACTCCGCACTCTCGAGTCATAGAAACCCTACAGTGCAGAAGGAGGCCATTCGGCCCATCGAGTCTGCACCGACCACAATCCCACCCAGGCTCTACCCCCACATATTTACCCGCTAATCCCTCTAACTACACATCTCAGGGACAATTTTTAACCTGGCCAATCAACCTAACCCACACATCTTTGGACTGTGGGAGGAAACCGGAGCACCCGGAGAAAACCCACGCAGACACGAGGAGAATGTGCAAACTCCACACAGACAGTGACCCGAGCCGGGAATCGAACCCGGGACCCTGGAGCTGTGAAGCAGCAGTGTTAACCACTGTGCTACCGTGCCGCCCAAGTCATAGAGTTTTATAGCATGGAAACAGGCCCTTCCGCCCAACTAGTCCCTGCCACCCTTTTTTTCAACCACTAAGCTAGTCCCAATTACCTGCATTTGGCCCATATCCCTGTCGACCCATCTTACCCATGTAGCTGTCTGAACGCTGTTTAAAAGACAACATTGTACCCGTTTCTATTACTATCTTTGACAGCTTGTTCCAGACACTCACCACCCTCTGTGAAAAACTTGCCCCTCTCGACAAATTTGTATCTCTCCCCTCTCACCTTAAACCTATGCCCTCTAGTTTTCCCCTACCTCTGGGAAAATATGTTGATTAGCTCACTGATCTTAGAATCTTAGAATCTTAGAAACCCTACAGCGCAGAAAGAGGCCATTCGGCCCATCGAGTCTGCACCGACCACATTCCCACCCAGGCCCTACCCCCATATACCTACATATTTACCCACTAGTCCCTCTAACCTACGCATCCCAGGACACTAAGGGCAATTTGTTTAGCTTGGCCAATCAACCTAACCTGCACATCTATGGCTCTCATTATCTTATAGACCTCTATTCTCACCCCTAAGTCCTCCTAAGTCTCCTGCTCTCCAGGGAAAAATGTCCCAGCCTATCCAGCCTCTCCTTACAACTCAAACCATTAAGTCCTGGTAACATCCTAATAAATTATTTCTACATTCTTTCTAGTTTAATAATCTCCTTTATGAAATAGGATGACCAGAACTGTACACAGTATTCCAAGTATGGCCTTGCCAATGTTTTGTACAAATTCAACAAGACGTCCCAACTACTGTATTCATTGGTCTAACCGAGGGAACCAAGCATGCCGAATGCCTTCTTCACCACTCTGTCCTCCCCCTCCTCTCCAGTCACCCCCTCCCCCGCACTCTCACCGTCCATCACAGGTACCCTCCATCACAGGCACCCTCCATCATAGACACTCTCCATCATAGTCACTCTCCATCTCAGTAACCCTCTCTCACACACCCCTTCCTCACGCATCCTCTGCCACTCCCTCTCTCTCAGGCCCTAATTCAATTGATGTGGTTCACTCCATCTTATCACTTTCTCACCTCACATCCTCCCCTCACTCTCTCACCTTTGCTGAATCTCTCTGTGACTCCCTCCCTCTCAATGCCTCTTTCTCACTCATCCTCTCTCGCTCCCTTCCTCCTACTCCCTCTCTTCACTCACACCCCTTCCCAATTTCTTCCTTTCCTCCCTCACCACTGTCTCCCTCATTCACCCCTCCATCACTCAAAACTCCCTTCCTTACTACTCACTCTATAACTCACTCACCACTTCTTCCCTGTCCCTCCCTCACTCTACCCCTCACCCCTTCACCACTCCCTCCCTCCATCACTCTTTCCCTCCCTCACTCACAACTCCCTTCTTCACTCACAATTCCCTCCCTCACTCACTCACCACTCCCTCCCTCACTCACTCACCAGTCCCTCCGTCAATCTTTCCCTCACTCACTCCATTCCCTCTATGTATTACTCACTCACCAGTCCCTCCGTCACTCTTTCCCTCCCTCACTCACCACTCCCTCCCTCACTCACCACTCCACAGTGACAGCAGGATCATGGTTCCCCACAGATTTCCATACACTGGATCCATTGGTTGATTCCTGCGGATTGGAAGGTGCAGAGAGATGGTGGACGAACGAGGCTGAGAGAATCTTCAGAAACTGCTGACGAATTGAATCCGTTCAGTGCAAGAATTGTAGGGTTTGGTCCAGAAACTTGCGATAGCATCTGAGACTTGGTCACTTCCTGAGAAAAGGTGTCAGCTGATAACAAAACCAAAATAGACGCCAGAGCACAAAATTCTTCTCGGAACTGACCACGACAAAGAGAGAGAGAGAAACAGAGTTAAAGCAACAACAGAAAGGGAAAGGGAGAAGGAGTAACAGAAAGAGGATCACAAAGGGAAACAGACAGGAGAGATGAAAAAGCAGCAACAAAGATTGAGAAACAGAAATAGAGATAGAAAGAAACAAAATGGCAGAGAAACTCGTCGAGAGAAACAAATTAATACAGAAAGGCAAGCAGAGAGACGTGGGCAGACAGAAGCAGAGGCCAAAAGAGAGAGACAGCAACAGAGAGAGAGAGAGAGAGAGAGACAAACAGGGAGACTGACGCGGGGGCCAGCAAAGGGAGAAAGAAACAGAGAGAGAGGGAGAAAGAAACAGAGATAGATAGAGAAAAACACACAAACACAGAGAAACAGAGAGAAAGACAGAAAGAGAGAGAGAAAGAGAGAGGGAGAGCAACGGAGACAGATAGAAGGAAACTGAGAGAGAGTGAAACAGCGGAAGAGAGAGAGGCAGGGAGAAAGACACAGAGAGAGAGCGATGCAGGGAGAGGGGGGGGGGTCGCAGGGAGAGAGAGAGAGGCAGGGAGAAAGAAAGAGAGGCAGAGAGAGAGAGAGAGAGACAGAGGGAGTGAAGCGGGGGGGGGAGAGGAGAGAGAGAAGCAGGGAGAGAGAGCAAGGCAGGGAGAGAGAGACAGGCAGGTAGAGCGTGAGAGAGAGGGAGAGGCAGGCAGAGAGAGAGGGAAAGGCAGGGAGAGAGAGAGAGAGAGAGAGAGAGGCAGGGTGAGAGGGAGAAGCAGGCAGAGACAGAGAGAGAGAGACAGGGAGAGAGAGGAAGAGAGGCAGAGAGAGAGGGAGAGAGAGAGGCAGGTAGAGAGACAGAAAGGCAGGGAGAGAGGCAGGGGGAGAGGCAGGGGGAGAGAGAGGCGGGAAGTGAGATAGAGAGAGAGGCAGGGAGAACGAGAGAGGCAGGGAAAGAGAGAGAGAGAGTGGGACAGGGAGAGCGAGAGAGGGGGGCAGCGAGAGAGAGGGACAGGGAGAGAGAGGGGGGAGCAGGGAGGGAGAGAGAGAGACGGAAAGAGGCGGTGAGAGAGAAAGGCAGGGATAGAGAGAGAGGCAGGGAGTGTGAGAGAGAGAGAGACAGGGAGAGAGACAGAGGGATAGAGATAGAGAGAGAGACAGGGAGAGGGGAAGAGAGGCAGGGAGAGAGAGTGGCAGAAGCAGGTAGAGAGAGAGAGAGAGAATGAGAGGCAGGGAGAGGGAAAGAGAGGCAGGGAGAGAGAGAGGCAGGCAGAGAGAGAGAGAGGCAGGCAGAGAGAGAGAGAGGGGGAGGGTGAGAGAGGGAGGGGGTCAGGGAGAGAGAGAGAGAGAGAGAAGCAGGGCGAGAGAGAGAGAGAGAGGCAGGGAGAGAGAGAGGCGGGGAGACAGGAAAAGGCAGGGAGAGAGAGAGAGAGAGAAAGAAAGCGAGGCAGGGAGAGAGGGAGAGACAGAGGAAAGAGAGAGGCAGGGAAAGAGAGAAGGAGAGAGGGAGAGAGAAGCAGAGTGCGAGAGAGAGTGAGATGCAGGGAGAGAGACAGGCAGGGGGAGAGAGAAAGTAAGGCAGGGAGAGAGAGGGAGAGGCAGGGACAGAGAGTGTGTGTGAGAGAGAGGGGCAGGGAGATTGAGACAGAGAGGGAGAGAGAGAGGCAGGGAGAAAAAGCGAGAGGCAGGGACAGAGAGAAAGAGAGGCAGGGAGAGAGAAAGAGAGGCAGGGAGAGAGAGAGGGAGGGAGGGGATAGAGGCTGGAAGAGGGAGGCAGAGAGAATGGCAGAGGGAGAGAGAGGGGGGGGGGAGAGGCAGGTAGAGAGAGGCCGAGAGAGAGGGGGAGAGAGAGGCAGGAGGACAGAGAGCGAGAGGCAGGGACAGAGAGGAAGAGAGGCAAGGAGAGAGGGAGAAAGAGAGGCAGGGAGAGAGAGAGTGAGGCAGGGAGAGAGAGAGTGAGGCAGGGAGGGAGCGAGTGAGAGCGAGAGAGAGGCAGGTATAGAGAGAGAGAGATGGGCAGGGGGAGAGAGAGAGAGGGGAAGGGTGAGAGAGGGAGGGGGTCAGAGGGAGCGAGTGAGAGAGAGAGAGAGTGAGAGCTGGAGAGAGAGAAACAGGGAGAGAGAGAGAGAGGGGGAGACAGGGAAAGGCAGGGAGAGAGAGAGAGCGAGAGGCAGGAGGAGAGAGAGAGGGAGAGAGACAGGGAGCGAGTGAGTGAGAGGCAGGTGGACAGAGAAAGAGAGGCAGGGAGAGAGGGAGAGAGAGAGAGAGGAAAAAAAGAGGCAGGGAAAGAGAGAAGGGGAGATGGAGAGAGACGCAGAGTGAGAGAGAGGCAGGTGGATAGAGAAAGGGAGACGGAGAGAGGGAGAGAGAGAGGAAAGAGAGAGGCAGGGAAAGAGAGACAGAGAGAGGGAGAGAGAAGGAGAATGTGTGAGAGAGTGAGATGTAGGGAGAGAGAGAGAGGCAGGGGGAGAGAGAAAGCGAGGCAGGGAGAGAGAGAGAGAGGCAGGGACAGTGAGTGAGAGAGAGAGGGAGAGAGAGGGGCAGGGGGAGAGAGAGCGAGAGGCAGGGACAGAGAGGAAGGGAGGCAAAGAGAGAGGGGGAGAGAGAGAGGCAGGGAGAGAGGCAGGGAGAGAGTGAGAGAGAGGGAGAGAGGCAGGCAGAGAAAGAGAGAGAGAGAGAGAGGCGGGGTTGGGGGGAGAGAGAGAGAGAGAGAGAGAGAGGCAGGGTGAGAGAGAGAGTGAGAGGCAGGGCCAGAGAGGAAGAGAGGCAGGGAGAGAGAAAGAGAAAGAGAGGCAGGGAGAGAGAGAGGGAGGGAGGGGATAGAGGCTGGAAGAGGGAGGCAGAGAGAATGGCAGAGGGAGAGAGAGGCAGGGGGAGAGAGAGGGGGGGGGAGGCAGGGTGTGACATAGAAGCAGGCAGAAAGAGAGTGAGGCAGGGAGGGAGAGAGCGAGAGGCAGGGAGAGAGAGGAAGAGAGGCAGGGAGAGAATGAGAGAGAGAGAGGGGCAGGGAGAGAGAGAAGACGGTGAGAGAGAGCAGCAGTCAGAGAGAGAGTGAGAGGTAGGGACAGAGAGGAAGAGAGGTAGTGAGAGAGGGAGACAGAGAGAGGCAGGGATAGGGAGGCAGGGAGAGAGGCAGGTGGAGAGAAAGGCAGGGAGAGAGCCAGGGAGAGGTAGCGTGTGGCATAGAAGCAGGCAGAAAGAGACCAAGGCAGGGAGGGAGAGAGCGGGAGGCAGGGAGACAGAGGAAGCGAGGAAGGGGGAGAGTGTGAGAGAGAGAGAGAGAGAGAGAGAGGCAGGCAGAGAGAGAGACAGAGAGGGGCAGGGTGAGAGAGAGGGTGGGGGAGAGAAGCAGTCAGAGAGAGAGCGATGGAGAGAGAGAAAGTGAGAAGCAGGGACAGAGAGGAACAGAGGTAGTGAGAGAGGGAGAGGGAGAAGGAGAGTGAGGCAGGGAGAGAGAGAGTGTGTGAGAGAGAGAGAGGGTGAGGGGCAGGGAGAGAGTTAGAGAGAGAGGCACGGAGAGAGAGGGAGAGGCGGGGAGAGAGACAGAGAGAGTTCGATAGGCAGGGGGAGGAAGAGAAGGGAAGGGAGAGAGAGAGGGGGAGGGTGAGAGAGGGAGAGGGGGTCAGGGAGAGAGAGAGAGAGAGCTGGAGAGAGAGAAGCAGGAAGAGAGAGAGGCAGGGAGGGAGGGAGAGAGAGAGAGGTAGGGTGAGAGAGAGAAGCAGTCAGAGAGAGGGCGAGACAGGGAGAGAGAGAGTGAGAGGCAATGACAGACAGGAAGAGAGGCAGGGAGAGAGAGAGAGAGAGAGGAAGGGAGAGAGAGAGAGAGAGGCAGGGAGAGAGTGAGGCAGGGAGAGAGAGAGAGGGAGGGGCAGAGAGAGAGGCAGCGAGAGGGAGGCAGGGAGAGAGGCGGGGGAGAGAGAGGCAGGGAGAGAGAGACAGGGAGAGAGACAGAGACAGAGAGAAAGAGGGAGAGACAGGGTGAGACAGAGAAGCAGGCAGAAAGAGTGAAGCAGAGAGGGAGAGAGCGAGAGGCAGGGAGAGAGAGGAAGAAAGGCAGGGAAAGAGGGAGAGAGAGATGCAGGGAGAGAGTGAGAGAGAGGGAGAGGCAGGCACCGAATAGAGGTGTATAAAATTATGAAAGGCATAGATAGGGTGAACGGTGGGAAGCTTTTTCCCAGATCGAAGGTGACGTTCACGAGGGGTCATAGGTTCAAGGTGAGGCGGGGGGGGGGGGGGGGGGAGTGGGGGGGCGGGGGGGGGGGGGGGTGAGGTTTAACACGGATATCAGAAGGACGTATTTTACACAGAGGGTGGTGGGGGCCTGGAATGCGCTACCGGGCAAGGTGGTGGAGGCGGACACACTGGGAACGTTTAAGACTTATCTAGATAGCCATATGAACGGAGTGGGAATGGAGGGATGCAAAAGAATGGTCTAGTTTGGACCAGGGAGCGGCGCGGGCTTGGAGGGCCGAAGGGCCTGTTCCTGTGCTGTATTGTTCTTTGTTCTTTTGTTCAGCGTGAGAGAGAGGCAGCGGGGCGGGGGGGGGGGGGGGGGGGGGGTGGGGGAGAGACAGGGTGAGAGAGAGAAACAGTCACAGAGAAAGCGAGGCAGGCAGAGGGAGAGCAAGAGCAAAGGAGAGAGAGAGGCATGGAGAGAGAGAGGCAGAGGGAGAGGCAGGCGGGGGGAGAGAGGCAGGGATGGAGAGAGAGAGCGGCAGGGAGAGCGAGAGAGGCAGGAAAGAGAGAGAGAGAGAGACTGGGGCAGGGAGTGAGAGGGAGAGAGAGAGAGCGAGAGAGAGAGGAGAGGGAGGGAGAGGATGGGGAGAGAGAGGGGGGGGCGCTGCTGGGAGCGAGAGACAGACGGGCAGGGAGAGAGAGTGAGGGAAGGAGAGAGAGGGGGAGCAGGGAGTCAGAGAGACAAGGGGAGAGAGAGAGAGAATGAGAGAGAGATGGAGAGAGGTGGGGGAAAGAAAGGCCGGGATAGAAAGGAGGCAGGGAGAGAGAGAGAGAGACAGACAGAGAGACAGACAGACAGAGAGAGAGAAAGAGCAGGCAGAGAGAGAACGAGGCAGGGAGAGAGAGAGAGCGAGAGGCAAAGTGAGAGAGAGAGAATGAGAGGCAGGGAGAGGGAGAGAGGGGCAGGGAGAGAGAGAAAGGGGGAGGGTGAGAGAGGGAGAGATGGTGAGAGAGGGAGAGAGGGTGAGAGAGGGAGGGGGGTCAGGGAGAGAGAGAGAGAGAGAGAGCTGGAGAGAGAGAAGCAGGAAGAGAAAGAGGCAGGGAGGGAGGGAGAGAGGGAGAGAGGGAGAGGCCGAGTGTGACATAGAAGCAGGCAGAAAGAGAGTGAGGCAGGGAGGGAGAGAGCGAGAGGCAGGGAGAGAGAGGAAGAGAGGTAGGGAGAGAGTGAGAGACAGAGAGAGGCAGGGGGAGAGAGAGACAGAGAGGGGCAGGGAGAGAGAGAAGAAAGTGAGAGAGAGAAGCAGTTAGAGAGAGAGAGCGATGCAGGGAGAGAGAGAGTGAGAGGTAGGGACAGAGAGGAAGAGACGTAGTGAGTGAGAGAGAGAGAGAAAGAGGCAGGGAGAGAGAAAGAGACAGACAGAGAGGTAGGGAGAGAGGGAGAGAGAGAGGCAGGGAGAGAGAGAGAGAGAGAAAGAGCAGGCAGAGAGAGAACGAGGCAGGGAGAGTGAGATAGAGCGAGAGGCAGAGAAAGAGAGGAAGAGAGGCAGGGAGAGAGGGAGAGAGAGAGGCAGGGACAGAGAGAGAGAGAGAAACAGGGAGAGAAAGAGAGAGGCAGGGAGAGAGAGAAAGAGGCAGGGGAGAGAGAGAAGAAGGCAGAGAGAGAGAGAGGTCCAGGGAGAGAGAGAGTGAGAGGCAGGGAGAGAGAGGGGGAGAGAGATAGAGATAGAGGCAGGGAGCGAGACAGCTAGGGACAGGGATCCAGGGGGTGGGGGAGGGAGAGAGAGAGAGAGAGACAGACAGACAGAGAGAGGCAGGGGGAAAGAAAGACAGGGATAGCCAGAAAGGCAGTGTGAGATAGAGAGGCAGGGAGAGAGGGAGAGAGAGTTAGTGGGGGAGAGAGTGAGGCAGGGAGAGGGAGAGAGAGGGTAGGGAGAGACCGAGTGAGGCAAGGACTGAGAGATGAGGGGGAGAGAGAGAGTGAAGCAGGGAGAGAGAGAGAAACAGGGAGAGGGAGAGAGAGAGAGAGAGAGAGAGAGGGGCAGGGAGAGAGAGAGAGAAGCAGGGAGAGAGAGAGAAGCAGGGAGAGGGAGAGAGAGAGAGAGACGCAGGGAGAGAGAGAGAGAGAGGCAGGGAGAGAGGGGCAGAGAGAGAGGCAGGGGGAGGGAGAGGCAGTTGGGGAGACAGAGAGAAAAAGAGGCAGGGAGAGCGAGAGAGGCAGAGAAAGAGAGAGAGAGAGAGCGAGAGAGTGGGCCAGGAAGAGAGAGAGAGAGGCAGGGGGAGAGAGGGAGAGAGAGAGACAGACAGAGAGGTAGGGAGAGAGGGAGAGAGAGAGAGGCAGGGAGAGAGAGAGAGAGAGAGAGAGAGAAAGAGCAGGCAGAGAGAGAACGAGGCAGGGAGAGTGAGATAGAGCGAGAGGCAGAGAAAGAGAGGAAGAGAGGCAGGGAGAGAGGGAGAGAGAGAGGCAGGGACAGAGAGAGAGAGAGAAACAGGGAGAGAAAGAGAGAGGCAGGGAGAGAGAGAAAGAGGCAGGGGGAGAGAGAGAAGAAGGCAGAGAGAGAGAGAGAGAGGTCCAGGGAGAGAGAGGGAGATGCAGGGAGAGAGAGAGGGAGAGGGAGAGAGATAGAGATAGAGATAGAGGCAGGGAGTGAGGGAGAGAGAGATGCAGGGAGAGAGAGGCAGGGAGAGAGACTGGCTGGGAGAGAGAGAGAGAGGCAGGGAGAGAGAAGCAGAGAGAGAGAGGCAGGGGGAGGGAGAGGCAGTTGGGGAGACAGAGAGAAAAAGAGGCAGGGAGAGCGAGAGAGGCAGGGAAAGAGAGAGAGCGAGAGAGTGGGCCAGGAAGAGAGAGAGAGAGGCAGGGGGAGAGAGGGAGAGAAAGAGAGAGAGACAGGGAGCGGGAGAGAGAGAGACGCGGGGGAAGGGGGAGAAAGGGAGTGGGAGAGAGAGGCTGGGAGAGAGAGAGAGAAGGAGCGAGAGAGGGGGTAGGGAGAGAGAGAGGGAGAGAGGCGGAGAGAGGCAGGGAGAAAGAAAGGCAGGGATAGAGAGAGAGGCAGGGAGAAAGACAGAGGAAGAGAGATAGAGAGAGAGGCAGGGAGAGAGTTAAAGGGAGATGCAGGAAGAGAGCGGGAGAGGCGCGGGGGAGAGAGAGAGAGAGAGAATGAGAGTCAGGGCGAGGGAGCGAGAGGCAGGGAGAAAGAGGCAGGGAGAGAGAGAGGGGGCAGGGAGGGAGCCAGAGTGCAGCGAGAGAGAGCGGGGGGCAGGGAGAGAAAGAGGGAGGGGGGAGGGAGAGAGGGAGCAGAGGGGGAGATAGGTAGAGGGGAGGGAGGGAGGAGGGGGAAGGGAGAGAGAGAGTGAGAGACAAAGAGAGAGAGAGAGAGAGAGAGAGAGCCGGAGAGAGACAAGCAGGGGGAGAGAGAGAGAGAGGCTGCGAGACAGGGAGAGGCAGGGAGAAAGAGAGAGCGAGGCGGGGGGGGGGGGGGGGGGTGGGGGGGCGGGGGGGGGGGGGAGAGATAGAGAGAGAGAGAGACATGGAGAGAGAGAGAGAGAGGCAGGGGGATAGAGAAAAAGAGGCAGGAAGAGAGGGAGAGAGAGAGAGAGCGAGGCAGGAACAGAGATAAGCAGAGAGGGAGACGCAGGGAGAGAGAGAGAGGCTGGAGCAGGTAAAGAGACAAATAGAGGGGCAGGGATGGAGGGAGAGTCAGGGAGGGAGAGAGGGAGAGAGAGGGAGAGAGAGACAGGGAGTGAGTGAGATAGAGGGGCAGGGAGAGACAGTGTCTCTTCGCTGAGATTGTGTGCTTTTGCTCACATGGACACTGCATTTACTTTATCCTATGGATTTGAGAGTATATAGAACTCCCCCCAAAACTTTAGCAGTGTGGCAATTCTAATTATCTTCAAGGATCACACCGTGATGCCTCTTGCCCAGAGCAGGGAAAATCCTGACATACATTCCCCTGAATCGCCTACTTCCTGTGGCTGAGAATATCCTCCCAGGGCCACAGCGCGGAGATATCCTGTCCCACTCACGGCAATATTCGCCACTGGTGGGACCAGAAAATCCCTCTGACAGTGCAGCTTTAGGACTTCCAGAGGAACCTCATGGTCCTCGTTGCCAGACAAATCCAAGAAGATTCGAGAACCACATCAGGAACTTTTTGTTGCATTCATTGACCTGCCCAAAACATTTGACTCAGCAAATTGTGAGGCTTTGTGGAATGTGCTTCCAAAAGAATTTGTCTGCAGTTGCTTTACGATGATCTGGCTGCAGCCATCCTGCATGGGAAATCTGAGTAAGAAGTTTGACAACACCAGACTTGTTTGATATCCTGACTGGCATCAAACAAAGCTGTGTAAAAACCTTCACACTATTTACAATCTTCCCAATAGCCAATGTTCACTGCATCAAATATGATCTCTCCCAAGTGTCAATATTTTTATAGAATCTACAGTGCAGAAGGAGGCCATTTGGCCCATCGAGCCTACACCGACAACAATCCCACCCAGTCCCTATCCCCATAACCCCACATGTTTAACTTCCATTCCCCCTGACACTAAGGGGTAATTTATCATGACCAATCAATCTATCCCATTGGGAGAGACAGAGAGAGGGGCACGGAGGGAGAGAGAGAGAGGCAGGGAGAGATAGAGCGAGTAGGGCAAGGAGAGGAAGAGAGAGAGATTCAGGGAGAGAGAGGAAGAGAGGCAAAGAGAGAGAGGCAGGGAGAGAGAGAAAGAGAGAGAGAGAGAGAGAGCGAGACAAAGAAAGAGAGATGCAGGGAGAGAGGGAGATAGAGGGGCAGGGAGAGAGAGACGTAAGGAGAGAGAGAGAGAGGCAGGAAGGGAGAGAGAGAGAGAGAGGCAGGGAGGGAGAGGGAGGGAGAGAAAGAGAGAGAGAAACGGAGAGGCAGAGAGAAAGAGAGAGAGGGGTACTGAGAGAGAGAGACAGAAAACAGAGAGAACAGAAACAAAGAGGCGGGATGGCAGGTAAATAGGATGGTGAAAAGAGCACATGAAACACTCGCCTTTTCGAATCGGTCTTTCG
The DNA here is from genome assembly GCF_964213995.1 of Mustelus asterias. Taxonomy (NCBI): domain Eukaryota; kingdom Metazoa; phylum Chordata; class Chondrichthyes; order Carcharhiniformes; family Triakidae; genus Mustelus; species Mustelus asterias. Next base: position 14,755,751 of record NC_135830.1, read on the forward strand.
GTTACAAAAACATGGAGGTCATGATGAAGTTGTATAGAACTTTGTTTGGCCACAGCTGGAGTGCAGTTCTGGTCGCCACATTATAGGAAGGACGTGAACGCCCTGGAAGGGGGTGCAGAGGAGATTTACCAGGATGATGCCTGGGATGGAACATTTAAGCTATGAAGAGAGTTTGGGTCGGCTTGGGTTGTTTTCGTTGGAGGAGAGTAGACTGAGGGGGCGACCTGATTGAGATGTTCAAGATTATGAGGGACATGGACAGAGTGGATAGGGAGCATCTGTTCCCCTTAGTTGAAGGGTCAGTTACGAGGTGACACAAGTTAAAAGTGAGGGGTGGGAGGTTTTGGGGGGATTTGAGGAAAAACCTTTTTACTCAGAGGGTGATGACGGTCTGGAATGCGCTGCCTGGGAGGGTGGTGGCAGTGGGATACGTCACATCCTTTAAAAAGAACCTGGATCAGTACATGGCACCTATAACATTCAAGGCTATGGGACAAGTGCTGCCAAGTGGGATTACGTGGGCAGGTAACGGCATTTCATGCGTGGGTGCGGACTCGATGAGCTGAGGGGCCTTTTCTGCACTGTAGGATTCTGTGATTCTGTGAAAGAGAGACAGATACAGTGAGGGACAGAAACAGTAAAATACAAATAAAGTGACATACACAGGGGCTGGGAAACAGTGGCTGGGAAAGAGGGCGGAGAATGAGTGAGATAGAAAGAATAAGGCAGCAAGAAGGAGCCAAAAGAAAGGATCAGAAACAGAGAGACACTGAGTGACACAGAGACAGCACATTCCAAACCCACAACCACTACCTTCCAGGACAAGAGCAGCAGATGCTGGGAAAACCACTTTGTGGAGGTTCCCCTCCAGGTCACTCACCAATCCGACTTGAAAATATATTGCTGTTCCTTCATTGTTGTTGGGATAAAATCGGGGAACTCCCGCCATATGGTGTGTCGACACCTCAAGGACTGCCGCAGTTTAAGAAGGCAGCTCACCACCACCTTCTCAATGGCAGTAGGGATAAATCCTGGTGTAGCCAGCGATGCCACATCCGATAAACAAATAAATAAAGAACTCTTCTCCCAGGCAAATGGATTCTTTCTGTATTTCTAAACAGCTGATTATGGTTTCCGGGGCCACTGGTATCGCAGCAAGTCATCTCGAAGTTTGTACAAATTCAAAAACTTTTCTGCAGATATCAGACATCACAACATGATGACAATTGGAACTAAAGACTTTAGCTTTCAAAGACTTGGCCTTCATCATTCAGCAAATGCTTGAACACAGGAGATATGGAAATTACCTCTGAAGTGATTGTTTCTGTCTCTGATTAAAAAACGGAACTGAAAATCAGCAAGCTTGGGTATCATTGTTTCTGACATTGGAATTGATAAAATATATTGAAATGAGCTGCTATTTCAAAGCATTCAAGTAGAAACAAAAACTAATTTTAAAAAAAGATCAGGGTTCCCGGGTATCAAGAAGAGTTCTTTGAGGAGAAGTAAATTGAACAGGAACAAAACCAATGAGCTCAACAACAAATCTGGAATTGATTTGAAATTTCTGACACTTTATAATGGGTTAAAGTGAAAAACAAATAAAATATATTAATCTCTGGATTTAACTGGTAATGTTTGAATCTGTTTTACAGATATTATGAGAGTATTGAATTGGACAGTTGTTTCTCCAAGGCTGATCAGTGAGTTCAGATAGTAATTGAGATCTGTCTGCTTGAATGAGAAAAGGGGCTGAGGATGGTGGAACATCACAGTCGCCAATGGGAATTGGAATAACTCACCCTGGGTGTAGTTTAATGTAACAGTTCAATCTGGTGTTGATGGAGATTCTAGTGAAAGAAAGGTGCAAATTAGACTCATATATTGACGGCTTCTCTCGGATATATTTGTATCTTTCCCTTTCAACATTTATTTTTAAAGAAAACTGCATTTGTTAGTCCAGCTGCAAACAAATTCATCAGGACAATGCATGTAAGATGTGGAGACTGACACCATTTGATTTTCTGACAGGATCACCTGAATGGCTAGGGATGGCTTGTATTGGATGGAGCATGTGACATGATGTTAGAATGCCAGTGTGAGTGTGCAGATATGATTCATTACTTGGAGAGTAACTAACATGCAGAAGTGCTTGGTGAACCGCTCCTGAAGGACAGGCCCCAGACTTGCTCAGCTACTGGACAACAGATTATGCAGCGGTTAACGGGGGCTAGAAGAGTATATCACTTTTTGCAAGTCAATTAGACATGCTCCATAAAAAAGTGGATTTGAAACTATTAAGATAGTGGTCCGACGGAGTGAAATGAAAGTAAAAGGGATTTGGATTGGGACAATTGAAGGAATTCTTAATAAGAATTATACACAAGATGGATACAGGAGAAGGGAGAGCTGGAGAATATTTTAAGCACAGTAAGAAGTCTCACAACACCAGGTTAAAGTCCAACAGGTTTATTTGGTAGCAAATACCATAAGCTTTCGGAGCACTGCTCCTTCGTCAGATGGAGTGGATATCTGTTCTCAAACAGTGCAAACAGACACAGAAATCAAATTACAGAATACTGATTAGAATGCAAATCTCTACAGTCTGCCAGGTCTTAAATGTACAGACAATGTGGGTGGAGGGAGCATTCAACACAGGTTAAAGAGATGTGTATTGTCTCCAGACAGAACAGCTAGTGAAATTCTGCAAGTCCAGGAGGCAAGCTGTGGGAGTTACTGATAATGTGACATAAATCCAACATCCCGGTTCAGGCCGTCCTCATGTGTGCAGAACTTGGCTTTCAGTTTCTGCTCAGCGACTCTGCGCTGTCGTGTGTCGTGAAGGCCGCCTTGGAGAACGCTTACCTGAAGATCCAAGGCTGAATGCCCGTGACTGCTGAAGTGCTCCCCCACAGGAAGAGAACAGTCTTGCCTGGTGATTGTCGAGCGTTGTTCATTCATCCGTTGTCCTAGTGTCTGCATGGTTTCCCCAGCGTACTATGCCTCGGGACATCCTTTCTTGCAGCGTACTTTAAGCCCATGCATGATCTGTTGTTTCCATTTAACATTTTTTAAAAATTCATTCCTGGGACCTGGGCGTCGCTGGCTGGCCAGCATCTATTGCCCATCAATCGTTGCCCTTGAGAAGGTGGTGGTGATCTGCCTTCTTGAATCGCTGCAGTCCATGTTTAGCAAACACTCACTACAAAAGGATAATGAATATCATTGAAAGGTGGGGAGCACAATCCACATCAATCACCTTTTCCAAATATATTCCTGTACCTCGTGGTGCACTAAGACAGGCGTTTGTCTGTTCCCAGAGCTAGTTCTTTCAGGAATAGGTCGCTCGCCTGTTTCCAGGGCATTGTAACTTGAGATACATCACACCGCAACAACGGAACCATCACAGCTTTGGAGTCTGGGAGGAAACTCAGCACCGAAAGGAAACCCACACAGGCACAGGGAGAACATACAAACTCCAGGCAGACAGTCACCCAAGGCCGGAATTGAACTCGGGTCCCTGGCACAGTAAGGCAGCAGTGCTAACCACTGTGACACATTCGTTAATAGTTTCCCAGAGGTCAGAGTCCTCATTGATTTGAGGCCATAAGACCATAAGATATAGGAGCAGAATTAGGCCATTTGGCCCATCGAGTCTGCTCCACCATTCAATCATGATATGATTCTCATCCCTATTCCCCTGCCTTGTCTCCGTAACCCAAGATTGCTTTCTTGATCGAGAACCTATCTAACTCTGCCTTAAAGACATTCAATGACTTAGCTTTCACAGCCCTCTGTGGCAATGAGTTCTATAGATTCACCACCCTCTGGCTGAAGAAATTCCTCCTCATCTCATAGAATCCCTACAGTACAGAAGGAGGCTATTCAGCACATCGAATCTATATCGACCACAATCCCACCCAGGACGATTCCCGCCAACCTACACATTTACCCTACTAATCCCCCTGACACTAGGGTCAATTTTAGCATAGCCAATCAACTTAACCTGCACATCGATGGACTGTGGGGAGAAACCAGAGCACCCGGAGGCAACCCACGCAGACATGGGGAGTAAGTGCAAACTCCATACAGACAATGAGTGACTTGAGGCCAGAAGTCAACCCAGATCCCTTGGTGCTGCGAGGCAGCAGTGCTAATCACTGTGCTGCCTCAGTTACAAAGGATCGATCGTTCACTCTGAGGTTGTGCCCTCGAGTTCTAATCTCTCCCACTAGTGGAAACATCCTCTCCACATCCACTCTATCTGGCCTCTCAGTATTCTGTAAATTTCAAATAGATCCCCCCTCATCTTTCTGAACTCCATCGAGTATAGACCTAGACTCATCAACCACTCCTCATATGACAAACCCTTCCTTCCTGGGATCATTCTTGTGAACCTCCTCTGGACCACCTCCAAGGCCAGCACATCCTTCCTTTGGTATGGAGTCCAAAACTGCTCACTATACTCCAAATGGGGTCTGAGCAGAGTTTTATACAGCCTCAGAAGTACATCCCTGCTCATATAGTCTACCCCTCTAAAAATGAAAGTTGACATTGAATTTGCCTTCCGAATGTCCAACTGAACCTGCACGTTAACGTTGAGAGTCCTGAACCAAAACTCCCAGGACCCTTTTTGCTTCAGATTTCCAAGACCTTTGCACATTTAGAAAATAGTCTACGCTTGCATTCTTCCTACCATAGTGCATAACCTCACACTTTCCCACTTAGAATTCCATCTGCCACTTCTTTGACAACTGTCCTAACCTGTCCAAGTTCTTCTGCAGTCTCCCCACTTCCTCAACACTACCTGTTCTTCTCCAAACTGTAACCTCTTATTTATTGTTCCCCTCCCCCATCCTCTGAAGTGAACCATCCTCCAGTGGATGTGCCAGGATGGGGCCGTAAACTTGGGCCTGTCCCGGGAGGGAGAATGCCCGCAGCTGCAAAGGGAGTTGACAATGATCCTGAAGGTTTTGCAGATCCGCAAAATGTTTCCAAATCCTCACATTTCTAGCCCCGCCCCCTCTTCCTATTGGTTCGGAGATGCCGTCAATCAGTCCCTGGGCACTGTGACGTGGAACAAATCCTTCAGAATCATTGTCGGCTCCCTGGTTTGCAGCTGCGGGGCTTCTCCCTCCCTCCCTCCCGGGAACAGGCCCAGGTTAACGGCCCCATCCGGGTTTTCAGCTGGAGCATGTGCAAGCCCTGGAGACAGACGGCAAGGAGCTTAAGCGAGAGGGTTTTAAATGGAGATTTTTACCAAGACCCAGTACGGATGCAGAGCCCGAAGTAGAACCGGAAACAGATATTGAGCCGGTTGGTGGGTTCTGAGGCTTCATAAACAAGCGGTATATCGAGGACAAACAAAATCCTCGGGCCTTCAGGCCCGAGTTCACATCCGACATCTTGAAAGAAGGCAGTGAGTGCCAAGGCGCATGCGTGTGTGTCAATGTATGGGGTAGTAAGCTGCAGGGCGCATGCGTGTCCGCCATCTTGCAATTGGGCAAATCCGAATGAATAATCCACAGAAGACAAAATATTGGAGATAGAATTTGTCGTGAAATCAATGCATTGTTGAAAGAGGACTCCAGGGTTACAGTCAGCAGCAACTTGTATTTATATAACACCTTTAACATCACCAGTCCCAGTGCATTTCACAGGAACATTATAAAACAAAGTGAGAAAGCCAGACGCATCAGGACTTTTTCAAACAAGTGATCTGAAGCTTGGGAAAAGTGGTTTATTTTAAGGAGTGTCTTAAATCGTAGGCAGATAGTACAAAACCTAAGTATTGCTGAAAAAAGAGGCATGGTGTTAAAGCTTTTCATATTGCTCTCATCAAGATTCCAAAGGGAACAACAATTTATACTGTGTAAGCAAAGGACAACCATTGGTTTGCCAGTCAGCTCTGATTAGTCTAGCCATTGCTATGTAGAACAAGTGACGGAGCTGTCAACCGCCCCCCCCCCCCCCCCGCCCAACCCCCATCCACCGATGCTCCCCCAGGCTTTTCCTTTGACCTGCAGAGGACAGGTTCTTGTCCATGAATATATGTCGCCTGAGTGATATTTTGAAATTTGGAATTCTGGAATCTGTTCTGATGACTACAAGGACAGCATGCCCTTTTTACAGCAATATATATATATATATATATATTAAGTCCTACAGTGCAGAAGGAGGCCATTCGCAACATCGAGTCTGCACCAACCACAATTCCACCCAGGCCCTATCCCCATAACCATGTATTTATCCCAGCTAGTCCTCTTGACACTAAGGGACAATTTAGCAGAGCCAATCCACCTAACCCGCACATCTTTGGACTGTGGGGGGAGACCGAATCTCCTGGAGGAAACCCACGCAGACACGGGGGAGAACGTGCAAATTCCACACAGACAGCGACCCAAGCCGGAAATCAAATGCAGGCCCCTGGCGCTGTGAAGCAGCAGTGCTAACCACTGGGCCACCGTGTCACAGTTTAAAGCAGCAAAGGGAGGGAGACAGATGGAGAAATTCGGGAGAGAATTTCAGACCTTGGAGCCGGGGAAATTGACGGCCTGGTAACTAATGGTCGAGCGATTAAAGTACAGAATGCTCAAGAAGCGAGTATTAGAGCAGTGCAGATACATCAGAGCATTATGAAGCAAAAGGGGATTTGAGAGATAGGGAGGAACGAGGCCTTGAACTGATTTATACAATTTGGTCAAAAGGATACTGAAAACATAAGCAGCACATTATTTGAATTTCAGCCCAGAGGGAAGGGAGATCATGTGGGGCAGAGATTTACAGATTTGGGGGAACAAGAGAAGAAAACATGTTCTGGATATTAGAATTGTCTGTTTTGAATTTCTGTCCTGAACTGACAGTAATTTTGTTAACTTCTTTTGTAGGATATTTGAAGTGGAATCACTCATCAATACTCACACCAATGGCTCGATTCATCAGCTCCTAAATACTGTCAGCCTTTGCATGTGGAATGAGAAATGTTTGTTTTGCCCGTGGGAAACGATTTCAAACATCAGTGTGACTGAAAAGCCCACACACACACACACACACACACACATCCGAGTGAGAGTTGTCCAGTGAATTGACTGTGGAAAAAGCTTTATCCAGTGACACAGCCTGAAAAATTGAGACCAGGCGCCTGTATTTGAGACGAAGGAGAAATCAGCCATGATCTGATTGAATGGCGGAGCAGGCTCGAAAGGCTGAATTTGGCTACTTATTCCTTTGTTCAAATTCAAAAACATTGCAACATTCACAGCGGGGAGAAACCATACACATGTTCTGTATATGGACGAGGTTTCAACTAATCATCTAATGTGGAGAAACATGATGGTATCGACACCACAGAGGAACTGTGGATATGTGGGGACTGTGGGAAAGCATTCACTTGCTCATCCAAACTGGAAACACATCGGCACTCCCACACTGGGGAGAGACCCTTCACCTGACCCGTGTGTTGGAAAGAATTTACTCAAACATCCTGCCTAACATTACACCAGCCAGTTCACCCTGGAGAGAGACTGTACACTTTCTGTGTGTGTGGGAAGGGATTCATCCAGATACATAACCTCGAATTACACCAGAGAGTTCACACCAGGGAGAGGCCGTTCACTTGCTTCTTGTGTGGGAAGTGGTTCATTAATTCATCCAACCTCGTGAAACACCAGCGAGTTCACACTGAGGAGAGGCCTTCATCTGCACTGACTGTGGAAAGAGCTTCTAACATTCATCCAGCCTCAAAGCACATCAGCGACTTCACACTGGGGAGAGACCATGCACCTGCTCAGAGTGTGGAAAGGGATTCACCACCTCCTCCCACCTGGTCACACACCAACGACTTCACGAGTGAGTGCAGGGAGTGGATTCTGCTGTAGCTGCTGCTGTTAATCACAGCCAGGTGTGAGCCACATTCATTCTGACATTTGGGGCCTGTTTTTGCTGATGTTAACAACCCCTGTAACTGGGCTGGAGTTTAATATTCTGGATCTTCAGCTGATTGTGGTCTTGGGTTTGCAGTGTCCATTTATGAGCCGTTGTCTGTAATCTTTCCCCATCATTCTGGAACTCTCATCACAGAATCTTTCCAGTGCAGAACGAAGCCATTCAGGCCACCGAGTCTTCACGGGGTCTCTGGCAGAGCCTTACCCCAGTAACCTTGCATATTCTTTTCAGATAACAATCCAATTGTCTTTTGAGTACCTTGATCGAAGCCGCCTCCATCGCCGTCTCAGAAGTTTATTCCAGACTCCAACCACATTCAACCTGAAAAGATTTTTCCTCATATCACTTCTGCTCTGTTTTCCCCATTGATGTAAATCTATGCCGTCTAGCTCTTGATGTTCTCCTGGTGGGAACATTTGCTCACTATTTCACCTGCCCATACCCCTCAGAATCTTGAATACCTCTATCAATCTCCTCTCAATCATCTTCATTCAACAATTAACTTTTATTTCTTACGATGTAATTAATCTATGTTACTGGGCGGGAGTTTAATATCTTGATGTCTGTTTAATGAATCAGCTTTGTTTCAAATGCACGGTGTTTCAAGTCCGAGATTCCTTCAGGAGAAGAGGAGATTAATTGATGTCCTGTTACCAACTGTTCTAATATTGGATCCTTTCTTCTTTCTAACTCAAATGATTTTAGTCTCAGACCTTCAGTTGCTCGCATGGACAAGTCTCAACTCCCCATACCTTCCAGAAGGTCTCTCCCAGCCTTAAGTTCCAGGGAGGTTTCAGTATTAAAAATAGAAAATGATGAAAATAATAATCCATACTTTTCCAAGTACCAGTTGATTGCATCCCAGATTATTGGTTTCATTTTTCCCCACAGCTGATGTTAAGCTGATTGTTCGGCAATTGTTGTGCTTTTGAACAGGGATGTAATATTTACAATCTCTCTGTCCTTTGGCGACACTGCTCGACAAGGAGGATTGGAAGGGTGGGGCCAGAGCCTCCACAAGCTCCATGTGAAGGACAGTGTGTGTCAGAGTGCAGCGGTCCCTCAATGTCAGACTGGGGTCTCAGCGAAGATAATGTGCTCAGTTTGACGAATATTTCTTGTTGTTATTGAACAAAGAACGTTATAGCACAGGAACGGGCCCTTCAGCCCTCTAAGCCTGTACTGACCACACTGCCCGACTGAACTAAAACCCCTAACCCTTCCGGGGACCATATCCCTCTATTCCCATCCTATTCGTGTATTTGTCATTACACACCTGAAATGTCACTATCGTATCTGCTACTACTACCTTCCCCAGCAGCGAGTTCCAGGCACCCACCACCCTTTCGTTAAAAAAAACTTGCCTCGTACATCTCCTCTGAACCTTGCTCCCCACGCATTAAACCTATGCCCCCTAATAATTGACTCTTCCACCCTGGGAAAAAGCTTCTGACTATCCACTCTGTCCATGCCTCTCTTGATCTTGTAGACGACTATCAGGTCGCCCCTCAGCCTCCGTCGTTCCTTTGAGAGCAAACAAAGTTTTCCCAACCCCTCCTCATAGCTAATGCCCTACATACCAGGCAACATCCTGGTGAATCTTTTCTGTACGCTCTCCAAAGCCTCCACATCCTTGTGGTCATGCGGCGACCAGAATTGAACACTATATCCCAAGTGCAGCCGGAGAAAGTTGCTATAAAACTGCAACTTGACTTGCCAATTTTTAAACTTAATGCCCCGGCCAATGAAGGCAAGCATACCGTATTCCTTTCATGACTACCTTCTCCACCTGCGTTGCCACTTTCAGTGACTTGTGTACCTGTACACCCAGACCCCTCTGCCTATCAATAGCTTAAGGGTTCTGCCATTTACTGTATATTTCCCCGGCTGTATTAGACCTTCCAAAATGCATTACCTCATACTTGTCCGGAATAAACTCCATCTGCTTTCCCTCCACCCGAGTCTCCAACCGATCTATATCCTGAGGTATCCTCTGACGGTCCTCATCACTCCACTTTTACAACCGCCAATACCTCCAATAACTCGTCACTCCTTATGGTAATTTTCCGAGAGCCTCACAGTCTCTCTCCACGAGTTCTATAGCTACCTCCTCCTCATGGGTGAAGACAGATGTGAAATATTCATGTACACCCTACCAATGTCCTCTGCCTCTCCCCACAGACTTCCCCCTTGTTCCATAATGGGCCCTATTCTTTCCCTGGTTATCCACTTCCCATTGATATACTTTTAGAACATTTTAGGATTCTCCCGACATTTAACACCAGAGCTTTCTCATGTCCCCTCTTTGCTCTCCTAATTGATTTCGTAAGCTCCATCCTGCACTTTTGTGCTCCATTAATGCCTCCACAGACTTACTCTCCTTATGCTTGTTAAAAACCTGTCTTTTCCTTCTCATTGTATCCTGAATTTCTCTGATCATCCATGATTCTCTGAGTTTGTTATAGCTTACTATTAGCCGAGAGGGAACATGTTGGGCCTGTGCCCTCCCCATTTCATCTCTGAATACCCCCCATTGCTCTTCGTTAGATTTCCCCACAACTAACACGTTCCAGTCTTCCGTGGCCATATCCTGCCTAATTTTGTGAAACATTTATTGACTAAGTGGCTAAATCCCATTTTGTCTTTTCATATTAACGCTACTCTGTCCCACACAGTATTTGGCAGCAATCCAGCTTGCTACCAAACGCCTACATTTATATACAGGAAGCATCTGGTGGTGTTAGTTCAGTAAGTCAAAGGCCTGTTTCCTCAGTACTGACCGCTTGGCTGCAAGCCAAATTCAAGCACTCAACATTGTCGACGGGGCCTATTTATAAATAAATCTACCCAGCAACAGTACTGGAATAAATTTATCTTTTAAAGTTGTAAACCTATGTGAAATATTGCCATCTCTCAGGAAAGGAAAATTATCCAGCTTCCCTGTTAGCAAAAATGATGATTTTTCCAACACATCAGGATATTGTAATGGATGGATCCAAAAAAATATAGACAGACTGTGAGAGATGATTCAGAGAGAGGATATATGTTGTAATACATAAACATGTATGTTTGTGTTTACTTTCCCTTTATCCTCCCAGGGAGATGGAAATTGGTGGAAAGTCCAGCATTTTTTGCCTGTCCTCAGTTCCCTTAGACTGAATGGTTCAGAGAAGACATAGAAGGGTCATCCATACTGCCGACCGCCTGGAATCATCTCCAGGTGAAACCACGTAAGGATTGCAGATTTCCTTCCATGGTGAATCAGAGAGGTTTGCTTGGTCGTCTTTACTTCGCATTCCAGATTTATTAATTGAATTAAAATTCCACCACTTACAATGGTTGGATTTAAACTCATCCTGGGCCTCTGCCACTGCAGGATCTGCCTCTCTAGACCTGTTAAATCCAGTCGTGAATAGCGGTGGACAATTGAACAAATAACAGCTGCAGGAGGTTCAAGAAAAGTAACCGCCCTGAATGATGGCAGTCCGGCACATCAGAGCAAAAAACAAGACTGAACCATTTGCTACAACCTTTAGCCACAACTGCCAAGAGGATGATCCATGTCGGCTTCCTCAAGGTGGCTCATGCTGAGTGCATTGGATACTGAAAAGCTAATTGGCCCTGACAATATTTCAGCACTAATAATTAAGATTTCTTCTCTGGAACATGCTGCGTCCCAGCCAATATGTTCAAGTGCAGTTGCAATACTGACAGTTGCTCAACTATGTGAAAAATTGGCAGACATGCCCTGGTGCAAAAACAAGGGCAAATACAACCCGGCCAATTATTGCCCAATCTGTCCTCACTCGATCACCACATTGAAAACTTTCAAGGATGATCCTATCAAATGGCTTTGACTCAGCAATAACCTGCTCAAAGATTTGGGTCCCGCCAGGAGCACTCAGTTCCAGAATGATTTAAAACCAGTCCAAATATAGATAGAATATGTAAATTAAAGAGCTTTAAATTAAGGGTGTTTGGCCTCGATATTGCAGCAGCAATTGACCGTTTGTGGTTTTAAGGAGCCCGAGCAAAATGGGAAACGGGAAAAACAGTCCACTGACTGGAGTAATACTGAGCACAAAGGATGATAGTTTAAGCTGTTGAAGGCCAATCATCTGAGTCACAGGGCAGTGCTGCAGGAGTTCCTCACGATAATAACCTCGCTCCAAGCCTCAGCCTTCGACAGAGTTCAGAAGTGGGATGTTCACTGATAATTTCAGAAAATTCAGCACCAGTTGCGGGATTCCCCAGATACTGAAACAGTCTGTGTCTATTTGCAGTAAGACTGAGAAAAGGTTCAGTCTTGGGCTAATGAGCGGCAAGTAACATTGAATTCCAACCATCTTATCTTGATATTGAATGGTATTACACATTGCTCAGTTCCTCAGAACCAAGATCCTGGGAATTATAATTCATAATAAACTGAACTGAGACTGACACTTAAATAATGTTGCTCCATGAACAAATCAGAGGATCGGAGTTCTGCGGTGAACAACTCACCTCCTGAATTTCCAAACCCTATCCATCATCCACAAGGCAAAAGTCTCGACTTGTCTAACTTGTGCCACTCAAAACGCTCCACACCATCTAGGAAAAAGTATCTGTCTCGATGAACATCCCGCTCACCACTTTAAACTTAACTCCCTGCATCACAGATGCACAATTGTAGCATTGTGAACCATGAGCAAATGTACAGCAGCAAATCATTCCACAACTTGGAATACTGCATTTGGAATACTGCGTCCAGTTCTGGTCGCCACACTACCAGAAAGACGTGGAGGCTTTGGAGAGAGTACAGAGGAGGTTTACCAGGATGTTGCCTGGTATGGAGGGGCTTAGTTATGAGGAGAGATTGGGTAAACTGGGGTTGTTCTCCCTGGAAAGACGGAGGATGAGGGGAGACTTAATAGAGGTGTATAAAATTATGAAAGGCACAGATAGGGTGAACGGTGGGAAGCTTTTTCCCAGGTCGGTGGTGACGTTCACGAGGGGTCATAGGTTCACGGTGAAGCGGGGGAGGTTTAACACAGATATCAGAAGGACATATTTTACACAGAGCGTGGTGGGGGCCTGGGATGCGCTGCCAGGCAAGGTGGTGGAGGCGGACACACTGGGAACGTTTAAGACTTATCTGGACAGCGATATGAACGGAGTGGGAATGGAGGGATACAAAAGAATGGTCCAGTTTGGACCAGGGAGTGGCGCGGGCTTGGAGGGCCGAAGGGCCTGTTCCTGTGCTGTATTGTTCTTTGTTCTTTGTAACTACCAAACCCATTACTTCTGACACTTAAGAGGACAAGAGTAGCAGGTGCGTGAGAATACAATTACCTGCAAGTGCCGATAAGATCCACGCACCATCTTGACTGGGAACTATATCACTAATCTTCCACTGTCATTGGATCAAAAGTTTGAAACTCCCTCCAATTAGCACTGTGGGTTTACTTACTCAATATCGAATTCAATGGTTCAAGAACAAGGCTGGCCACCACATTCTCAAAGGAGTATAAGGTTTCGCTGACTTTACCAGGAACCACAAAATCCCATTAAATAATCTAAAACATTTTTGTCCTCTTATTTTCAACGAGCCTCTGCTTCTGTCTGTATTATACTAGGCCGTGCCTCGATCACGTTACAGCAGGACCTAGCTCAGCTTACTCTGCACTCAGCTTAACATATCAGCTGTTCATATACAAGGCCAAGGCTCTACTTACATGATACTTTCTTAGTTATGACTGCATGGAACAAGGTCTCGATTAATTTGGCAAGAGGCTGTGTCTCAATTCTTACTACATCAGAACGTTTATCTGTGTATCCTGAACTGGAATCACACCCTTCTTGCATTACACACTGTTCGGTCACAGTTATTACTCTAATAGCTCATTTAATTCTAATAAACTGGATTCTGTTTTCATTAATGCTACATCAGTCCATATATTTTTTATTGAACACCATGCTCTGTCTACAATATTATTGGATTATGTGACTCCTCCAATTGCTGCATTGTACATATCTCAGAGTGTACCATTCTAGATACCACATCAATAATTACTATTAATGCACTCTCTTTGTCTCAGTTTATTTCGGTCTATGTCCTGTATCAATAATTGACGCTAAGACATTAGGCTCCATCACAGTTAATATCACACAAACCTCTGTATCCAGTTAAACTGCACTAGACACCGTCTCGATTTTTCTTGTCAGAGACGATGTCATTCACATTTCTCAATGTTCGTGTCATGGGATGTGGATGTCACTGGAAAGACCAGTGTTTAGCCTTTAACTAGCCCAGAAGGTACTTGGCACGACCTCATTTCTATTTTACAGGATTAGGCCTCTGTTTAAATTAAAATTGACCCTATCAGTGTTAAACTAATAGCTCATTAAATTCTAATGAACTCGATCCTGACCAAAACATAATTTAGAACATTGAACATTACATCGCAGTACAGGCCCTTCGGCCCTCGATGTTGCGCCGACCTGTGAACCCAATCTAAAGCACATCTAACCTACACTATTCCAATATCATCCTTATGTTCATCCAACGACCATTTAAATGCCCTTAATGTTGGCGAGTCCACTACTGTTGCAGGCAGGGCATTCCACGCCCTTACTACTCTTTGAATGAAGAACCTACCTCTGACATCTTTCCTATATCTATCACCCCTCAATTTAAAGCTATATCCCCTCGTGCTAGCCATCACAATCCGAGGAAAAATGCTCTCACTGTCCAACCTATCTAATCCTCTGATCACCTTGCGTGCCTCTACTAAGTCACCTCTTAACCTTCTTCTCTCTAATGAAAACAGCCTCATGTACCTCAGCATTTCCTCATAAGACCTTCCCACCATACCAGACAACATCCTGATAAATCTCCTCTGCACCCTCTCCAATGCTTCCACATCCTTCCTATAACGTGGCGACCAGAACTGTATGCAATACTCCAAGTGCGGCCGCACCAGGGTATTGTACAGCTGCAACATGGCTCATGGCTCCGAAACTCAATCCCTCTACCAACAAAAGCTAACACACCTACGCCTTCTTAACAACCCTATCAACCTGGGTGCCAACTTTAAGGGATCTGTACACATGGACACCGAGATCTCTCTGCTCATCCACTTTACCGAGTATCTTACCATTAGCCCAGTACTCTGTATTCCTGTTACTCCTACCAAAGTGAATCACCTCACACGTTTCCGCATTAAACTCCATTTGCCACCTCTCAGCCCAGCTCTGCAGCTTATCTATGTCCCAATGTATGTCCTATGCCCCAATCTACGTCCTATGTTTATATTGCACTAGACACGATCCCTGTGTATATAATATGTAATCCGAATTCTGTCTGTATTTCATTAGATCAGGACATTGCTATAACTACACTAGACTATGCCTCTGTTTGAATTGTGGCTGCATTATTCCACGGTTTTGCATGGAGAAGAGATAAATGATACATTATTATGTTGCGATAAAAATATTCGTATGCAACAGGATGCTGAAACGAGCAGTATGTATCAACAGTGCATGCCAAACGGGGTATTGTAGTCACCAGAATAAGAATTTAGATCTCTTCTTCTGTTAGAGTGCCCAAGCCAAATTTCTACTCCACAGAGTTGTATGTTGGATGATGCAGACAATTGTGTTCCCCAGCCACTTTCCACATTATAGGGCATTATAACTGAGGCCGTCTGCAATGTAATATAAATATGGACATGATCAATTGCAGAATTGAGGCTGAATCTAGTTTGATACAAATAGAGACAGGTCAAGATAATATAGACGAATCAGGGTCTAGTTTAGTATAAGTAGGGACATGGGGACGTGTAATATAAACGGACATGGTTCCCTGTTTTATACGAACAAGAAAATATATTCTATTCAAGATAAATAGAGACAGGTTCTAGTGAAATATAAAATGAAGCAGGGCCTAATTCAATTCGAACTGATACAGCGGCAAATTATTTCAATATAAACATAGACTTGTTTTCCTTGTGCAATTTTGAGACAGGGCCTACTGTCCCATGAACTATTCCCAGGGAAGAAGTAACATGGGACTAGGTATAGAACATAAGGCTCTTTCTTCATCGCCACATTAAACACTCTCAAGGGTGGTGCAGCACGGGTTAGATACGAAGAGAAATTCTCTGGAAACTGGCAAGCATTCCCAGAACCGGTCGACTGTTTAGAAACACAGTGAAACTCCCTCTCTAAAGTCCGCTCAAGCACAAAGAAGGCATGCAGACCAGGAGTTCTATGCTAGGAAATGTCTCTTCTGCGCTCTTTGAGATTCTCGAGGTAGATAGCCATTGGTTGTTCGGCACAGTGTAAAGCGCCATCTTTGCAGTTCAATCAAACGCACCCAGGCCTCGTACAACAGAGATTAAATTTCCCATTACAAAGTCATATCGAACATTTGCGGGGCAGCTACAGTGCAGGTTAGATGCAGGGTAAATATTCCTATGCACTGTCGAATAAAAACCTCCAAGGGGAGGGACAGCATGGTTTAGATCAAGGGAAAGTTCCTCCGGTACTACCATATCAAATCGTCACCACTACGAACAGCCCAGGTTAGGTAATGAGGAAAATCTCCACTATAATTCTATCAGATACTCCAAGGTCATTGAATGCTCAACATATTTTTTGGGAAAACTCCCTCTGGGAATTCCAGTCAATTGAATTAGATCATTTTGTTCCGGGTGAAAGAATATATTGGGCAGATATTGACTTAATATTGTGGAGTGAAGACAATGATCCATCATGGAAAGACAAGACACGGAGAGAGATTAAACACAGGAAATCTTCACAAACATACTTGCCGTGTCATTTTATTCCTAGATTAGAGGGAACATTTCTTAATTCTGAACATTGATATCTAATGACGCAACAAAATGTCGAAAAGCAATCGCTGCTCGAATCCGTTGATTTATTTACATGTTTGCCTTTATTTCTGTGCTTTTGGCGGGGAAATATTTGCTGTATTTTTGTCAGTGAACAATCTTATTTGGGAATTCTACTTCTGTGTTTATTTACATAAATACCAAACTGGCAGCAATGAAAATTGTTTATAGCAACACAACCAAGTGACAACCAATCAGTTCTTTATTCAACACAATTGCAGTGTATTTTTTTTTAGCATATCGGCAGTTGGTTCAAAATCAATAGAAATTTCTAGAACATTCATTAGACCAGATGATATTTTATTTAAATAAAATATACATTCCAATTAAGAATTCGTTTTGAAAGCTCTGATGTCACAACAAATAAAGCATCTGTGAACAGGTTGGTATTCCACAATGTATCAGTCTGATTGACGATAATCTCGATAAACTGAGCAAGTTAAAGCATGTGAATAACATTCCTGTCAGAAATAGTGATCACGCTCACATCGAGAGAAGGATAGGAAATCCAGAATGAGTATCACTACAGAGGTTAAGTTATACTTGCTGCGTCACGGCGACAGGGAAGCGGGTTCAATTGCAGCCTTGGGTGACTGCACGTTCTCCCCAAGTCCATGTGAGTTTAACCCGGGTGCTCCAATTTTTGCTTACTGCCCAAAGATGTTCAGGGTAGTTGGATTGGCCATGCTAAATTGCCCCTTGGTGTCCAAGGATGTGCAGGATGGGGGGAATAGCGGGTGTATATGTGGGGTTGCGGGAATAGAGTAGAGGATGGGCTTGGTAGGATGCTATGATGGTGAGCCAGTGTAGACTCAATGGGACTTATGGCCTCCTTCTGCACTGTAGGGATTCTATGATACTATGATCAGGCAGAGAGGTAGCTGCAATTGCATGAATTCTCGAGCTTTCAACATATCAAAAGTTGCATTTTATAATGTTAATTTGGAAATAACTTGTATTTTTAAAACGCTTTACCTGGCCCTATTTCGTTCCAAAACATTTATAACTCACTAATGTACCTCTGCTGAATTTAGTCACTGCTGTAATGTTAGAAATCCAGCAGGCAATTTGTGCACAGCAAGCTCCCATACACCGAAATATGATAAATCACCAGTGCATTTGCGATTTTAGTTGAGGAATGGACATTTGTCCAGGATACTCGGAAGAAATGTCGTACTCATAAGAATTATATCAATGTGAATTTACATCCTTTCATCGACCTGAAATGTGAATCTCTTTCTCTCTCTGCTGATGCCCACTAACATGCTGAGCAACATTTCGTGTTGTTGTTTTTGTAGATTTCCGTAATCTGCAGTACTTTGTCCTGTTTTAATTCATTCTCTGGATGCGAGCATTACTGACAAAGTCAACATTGATTGTCCATCCTAACAAGGCAGTCGTGAACTATTTTTTGTTTGAAAACCTGTCCTCTGGTCGGCTTTATTATTGCTTGATTTCTGGAGCAGCTTTGATACAAGTGGATGTCTTTTTCGGCTAAAAGTCATTTTCATCGCTGTGGAAATGGAATCAAATGTAGGACAGACGGGGTAAACTTGGGAATATTTGATTTTCAGGCTCTTCACTTCCAAAGCGAAGATTTTGTTTGACATGTGTTTGGGCGAATAAAATTAATTAAGGGGAATTTCACAGTAGGTTCATTGCAGTGTTAATGTAAGCCTGACTTGTGACTATTCAATAAATAAATATTAAAAACTTATTAATAAATTAATTCGGAATCCCTGGGGCATATGTGTTGGAGGATGATCCAGGACTACCGTCCTGAAGAAGACACTCGAGACCCTGCCCAGGAACATGTCAGACTCAAGCCATCGAATTGCTGCCGATTATTTAAATCAGTCTCAGGGAGTTTCCGGGACGCCCTGTCGCTGCCTTTGGCTGAGTCAACACGACTCCGCCTGGCAACTGTGAAACTATATCAAAACCCCGAGGAATAATCCTGGTGAAATGATTACAGTCTCTGAAACATTGCAGACCAACACTGAGACAGTAACGTGAGATCCATTGTAATCTCTCTGCTGAACCTAAATGCGAAATTGCATTTGAGCATCTGTTAGTTAAAAAAATAACATTCGAAATTAAGTCTCTTTATTTCTGCAGCACTTGACAAATGAATTGACATAAACAAGATTAAATTATCTTATCAGGGAAAATACATCAGTTGAAACAGTTGGAAGCTTTTTCCCAGGGCAGAAATGACAATTAACAAGGGGGCACAATATCAAGCTAAGCGGGGAAAGCTTCAGTGGAGATGTGCGGGGTAAGTTTTTTTTTCGCAGATAGTGGTGGGGGCATGGAATGAACTGCCAAGTGATGTGGTTGAGGCAGACACTTTAGCAATATTGAATACTTATCTGGATTACACATATGAACATACGGGGAATAGAGGGATACAGGCGGTTTGTCTGGATAGGACAACGTGATCGGCGCAGGGTTGGAGGGCCGAAAGGCCTGTTCCTATGCTGCACTGTTCTTTGTTCTTTGATTTGCAACAATTCCGTGTCTCGAACACATTACACAAACAAAACATAATTTATTAGATAAATTCTTAAAGAAACATGTGACTAGATGTGCGGATGAACGAAAGTGATGCTATTTGCAGTGCCGATGACTTTCGCTGTAATTTGGGATTGGATATAAGAAGAAACTCCTTTTATTATAGAATTTTTCTCCTTATATTTCTCGAACAGCCACTTAACCCTGTGGAAATTAGTGGTGAAATAAAGCCAGTTGACTTATAATTATATAGTGAGTTGACAGAGAATCATAAAATTGAAATCGACTTTTGACAGAGACGTTAATGAATCGGAACGGACAGGGCGATCCGTAAAGTTCTCCTTCAGCATCCAAATCATTGCAGCTCATTTTATTGGCCACTGGCTGTCTAACATTCGCTGGTATTCGGAACAAAAGATATCACGCTTTGTGGCATATTGCCCAATATCACGCGAATAAGTGTTTTGTCTTCCATTGAATCAGGTTCTGAACTTGTCATTTCTCCACTCATTGGCAGCTATGAGAGCGATGAGAGCAGCTATGAGAGCGATGTTCAAATCACATTGCACTGTCGAACAGTACCCAGTGTTAAACAGGTACAAGAGACGATGCCATTGAAATGATGTGCTGAACTCTGAGAATATCCCAGGAATCCCCGCTGTTCAAGGCAGTTTTATGGTTTTAATTTTATTTCTATTCCTTTTTTGCCACTACACTGATCTCATTAGGCTGGGGATTTGGGACCATCAACATTTCTCCCTCGCATTTTCATGAAGTTGTTTGCAAAAAGGCTTTAATTGCTTTGACAACGGGCCATCTGGACTCGAAACATCAGCTCCTTTCTCTCCTGACAGATGTTGCCAGACCTATTGAGATTTTCCAGCATTGTCCTTTGGTTTCAGATGCCAGCATCCGCAGTAATTTGCTTTTATCCAGGCTTTAATTATTGGAATGACATTTACTTGGAAGTTGTACAAATAAAAAATCATCTTGCCAATTTATATTTTCCGATAGTATTTAATCACAGAATGAACATGACATTTATTTAAAACATTTGTTTAGATGGTTGAGATGAGAATGAAACATTTATTGTTTAAATGGCTGAATCTTATTTTGTCCATTCGGATTCCCGCTAATCTGTTCCACACAGTATTTGGCAGCAATCCAGCCTGCTGCCCAATGCCCAAAGTTGTTTACAGGAAGCATCTTGGGGTGTTGTTCAGTAAATCAAAGATGTTTTAACTTAGTACTTAAGCCAACTTCAAACTCTTCGGATTGTCAATGAGGACTATTTATAAACAAACCTAGCCTGCAATGGTACTGCGGACAATTAAATTTTCCTACGTTGTAAACCTATATGAATTATTCTCATCTCTCAAGAAAGGAAGGTTATCCAGCTTCTCTGACACGATACTGGTACCAAAGGAATTCTATCCAACACATCTGAACATTGTGATGGACAGACAGAAATACATACAGGCAGACTGTGATAGTTGACTCGGAGAGAAATTACATGTTGTATACATAAATATGTATGTTTGTGTTTTCTTTCCCTTTATTCTTCCATGGGCTGTGGAAAGTCTTGCAACACCAGCATTTGTTTCCTCTCCCTAATTCCCTTGAAATGATTGGTTTTCTAGGCCGTTTCAGAAGGCATTGACGAGGCTGCCACATTTCTGTCAGTCTGGAGAAACATCCTGGTGAGAACAGGTGGCATGGCAGATTTCCTTAATTGGTGAATCAGAGAGGTGTCCATGATCACCATTCTTCTGTATTCCAAATGTATTAATTGAATTCAAATTAAACCAGCTGCCATGGTCAGATTTAACTCGTGTCCCCATAGCATCAGCCTGGGCGTCTTGCATTAATATTACACCATCATCTTTCCTAAAATCAACAAATGGTTGTGTTGATGCAGGAATGAATGATATTTGGATGCCTGGTTATTTTGTTTGAGGAACCAGTGAATGGAATGATGGATGTAACGATCGATGATTTTTGAATTTTGCTGTTCTCGACGCTCATATTTGTGCTTGACTACTTCAGAAATTGATGCAGATTTTGTATTTCATTTGTGTCAGTCGATAAGCTTCAGTCCTTCCAGCTTTTCTGGGTTAATTTCACCCCCGGGCTAACGGGAACAAACGAGATGAACCTGTTTGAGAGGAGTCTGGAGATATTCCTGCGGCACTCATGTTTTTGTATTTCCTCTGCTGATTGTCTTCATATCTTCATAAACAAGATAGAAAGAGGGAACATAATTAGGTTGAGGTGGGAGGATTGTAATATTTGGAACATGTGGCCCTTTCATATGCAACAAATCACTCAGCTTATCGTCAATCATATTGGGGAAGTAACAGGCTAAAAACTTAATAATATGGAACAGGAACATAGCGAAAGTTACTGGACAGATGCAATTTTTCAATTGCGTTCCAAAACAATGTAACAAAAAATCGGGATTTTAAGATTCCAAAACTCCACATAGTTTCAGTTATACAGTCGCTTGAAAAAACGGATCGCACGCCCCAGTTATATATCGTGAGTTTCTGTGTGATGATGAGGTGATCACTTGTCAATGAAGTGCAGAGGCTGCTGGGTAGCTGGTCATTATCCTCGGTCTGAATTACTTTATTTTCCCATTGAATTCTGGAACAGATTTGATTCACAGAAAGGCCAATGTGGTCTCAATAAGTTTGAATCTCAATTAATTATATCAAAAGGTGCATGGTCCACTGTTATTTGTTATTTATATTCATGGTTTGCATGAGCATTTATGGGGCATCATTAGTAAGTTTGTCGGTGACACCAAGAATGGTGGCATCGTGGACAGTAAAGAAGGTTATCTCGGATTGCAACCGGATCTTGATCAATTGGGCCAGTGGGCCGATAAATGGCAGGTGGAGTTTCATTCAGAAAAATATGAGGTGATGCATTTTGGTAGCTCGATTCGGGGCCGGACCTACTCAGTTAATGTCCGGGCGTTGCGGAGAATTATAGAACAAATAGATCGAGGAGTACAGGTTAATAGCTCCTTGAAAGTGGAGTCACAAGTAGACAAGGTCGTGCAAAATGCATTCAGCATGCTTGGTGTCATTGGTCAGAACATTAAATACAGGAGTTGGGACCTCTTGTTGAAGGTGTACAAGACATTGGTAAGGCCACACTTAGAATACAGTATACAGTTCTGGTCAGCCTGTTATAGAAATGATATTATTAAACCAGAAATAGTGCAGTGAATGTATTTACTAAGACGCTACATTGACTTAATGGTTTCAGTTAGAACGAGAGGCTAGATCGCCAGCACCTTTTTTTCCCTGGAGCGTCTGAGGCTTAGGGGTGATCATATAGAGGTCTATAAAATAATGAGGGGCATGACTAAGGCAGACAGTCAAAATCAATTCCCAAAGGTAGGGGAGTCTAAAACTAGAGGGCATAGGTTTAAGGTGAGAGGGGAGAAATACGAAAGTGTCTCGAGGGGCAATTCTGGTGACTGTCTGGAACGAGCTGCCAGGGCATTAGTAGAGGGGGGTACAATTTGGTATTTTAAAAAGCATCAAACTTTTGCTTGGCTAAGATTAGTATAGAGGGATAGGGACCAAATGCAGGCAATTGGGATCGGCTTCGTGGGAAAATCTGAGCGCATGGGCAAGTTGTGGCGAAAGGGCTGTTTCTATATTGTAAACCTCGATAACTCTATAACTCTATATGAATTGAAATTATATTTTGTATGAAATAAAATGCTGCAAATAATTGGTGAAATTGTTTTTACCATTGTGAATTAATGATAATTTACAATAATTATTTATCTTTGTGAATTGATAATGATTCGTGAAAATTGCTTTTTAATCTTTTTGAATTAATATTAATTTGTGAATATAATTATCTATCTTTGTGAATTGATGATTGTTGGTAATTTTCGCCTCAGGCAATGACCATCTCCAAAAGGAAGAAATCTCCCCATCGCCCCTTGGTACTCAATCATATTGTGATAGCTGAAATACGCACTAAAAACTTCCTCGGCTAACCATTGAATGAACAAGGAATGCAAATGCTCCGGCTGGAATATCAAGTCATCCTGCTGTGAGTAACTTACCCCCTGACTGCCAAGCCTCTTCAACATCTATAAGGCTCAAGTAAGTACTGTAATGGGGTTCACTCCAGTTGCTTGAATGTGTGCACCTGAGGCAACATTCAAGAAGCTTTACACAATTCAGGAGAAAGCAGCCAGCTTGACTGGCACAGCATTTGCAAACATACACTCCCTGTCCTAGAGACAAACAATAGCAGCATTGTGTGCCATATGCAAGATTCACTTCAAGAACTTGCCAAGGCTCCTTAGGTTGCACTTTCCAAACACACGACAGTTCCCATCTGGAAGCACAAGGGGAAAAGGACACTGGGGCATCACCTAGAAATTCCCCTCCAAGTCATTCATGTACCTGACTTGGAAATATATCGTCCTGATCTGTGGCGCAACTCCATGTACCTTCCCGAGGCCCATAATCCTTGCTACCTCTGCTCTGTAAATTATTGCCTTTCTCAGACTTAAACCTAACAATTGAACCAGCATCCAGCGCCATTTATGGAAGAGAGATCCAAATCGCTGCCACTCTGCGTGTCGAAGTGTTCTATAAAGTCGCTCTTGAACGGCTTGGCACTAATTCTTAGAACGCGACCCTCTGTTCTAGAGCCTTCAACTGGTGGAAACACTTTATCCTTATTCACCCTGTCCTTCAATATAAATATTTTGTGGGCATCTATCAGAGATCCACTCAACCTTCTGAATGCGGGAGAATAACGGTCTAATTTGTCTCATCTCTCCTCATAGCGTTACCCCTGTTATCCAGCTGCCATTCTTGTAAAACCTGCGTTGAACCCCCTCCAGAGCGACAACATCCTTCCATATGGTGCCCATGTCTGCTCACAGTACTCCAAGTGGGGTCTATCTAGGTTTTTGCACATCTGCAGCGCAACATCTGTATCCCTAAACTCCGGTCTTTTAGGCATGAAAGCCAGCATTCAGTTGACAACTAAGGCCACACTTGGAACACTGTGTGCAGTTCTGGTCACCCTATTATCGACAGGATATTATTAAACTAGAAAGAGTGCAGAAAAGATTTACTAGGATGCTACCGGGACTTGATGATTTGTGTTATAAAGAGAGGCTGGATAGACTGTGACTTGTTTCTCTGGAGCGTAGGAGGCTTAGGGGAGATCTTATGGACGTCCATAAAATAATGAGGGGCATAGATCAGCTAGGTAGTCAATATCTTTTGCCAAATGTGGGGGAGATTAAAACTCGAAGGCATGGGTTTAAGGTGAGAGGGGAGAGATACAAAGCTGTCCAGAGGGGCATTTGTTTTTCACACAGAGGGTGGTGAGTGTCTGGAACAAGCTGATAGAGGTAATAGTAGAGGCGGGTACAATTTTGTCTTTTAAAAAGCATTTAGACAGTTACGTGGGTAAGATGGGTATAGAGGGCTATGGGCCAAATGCGTGCAATTGGGACGAGCTTAGGGGTTTAAAAAAAAGGCGGCATGGACAAGTTGGGCTGAAGGACCTGCTTCCATGCTATAAACCTCTAAAATCTCTAAATCTAGAAAGTTAGTCCAGATATCGTGAAAGTCGTTGATTTAATGAGGTGAGGCGAGGATGCCTGCACTTGACATCATCAAAGCACTTGACCGATTATGACATCAAAATGTTCGAGCAAAACAGCAGTTTATGGGGATCCGGGGGAAAACATTCCACTGGTTGGAGTCATACCAAACACTGAGGAAGATAGTTGTTGTTTTTGTAGACCAACCATCTCAGTCACAGGGCATTGCTGAAGGAATTCCTCAGTATAGTATCCTCGGCCTAATATTCAGCCTTAATTGCAAGGTCAGACGTGCAATGCTCAATAATCATTCCACAAACATTGCACATTTGCCACTCCTCAGATGCTGAAGCAGTCGGTCTCCACAAGTGGAAAGACTTAGAAAACATTCAGGCTTTGGCAAGGAAGTGGAAAGTAACATTCACGCTATACAACTGGCTGGCAATTATACTCTCAGGTAAGAGAGATGCCAACGTTCTCCCTTTGACATTAGATGGCATTACGAGCGCTCAAGCCCCCACTATCATCATTCTTGGAATTACTACCGATGGAAAACAACTGGGCAGCAATGTACATAATATTGCTGAAGAGCAGGTCAGAGGCTGTGAATTGTGTGGCGAGTCACTCACCTTATGAATTCCCAAACACTGCATCATCTACAAGGCAAAGGTCAGGAGTGTGATTGAATATTCTCTACTTCCTTGATTCTTGCCCCTGAAGCAACACTCAAAAAGCTGAATACCACCCAGCAAAAAGCAGCCGGCTCGATGAATTAACCCATCCACCACTTCAAACTTTCACTCCCTGCATAATAGATGCACAATGCTAGCAGTGTTCATCATAGACAATTGGTATAGCAGCAACTGATTCCTTCGTTAGCACTTTCCAAACCCAGCAACTCTAACACTTGAAAGGACAAGGGCAGCAGACGCCTGTGAATACAATTACCTGTAAGTAACCATTAAAACCCACACACCATCTTGACTGGGAACTACACCATTGTTATTTCACTTTCATTGGATTAACATTTTGCAACTACCTTCCGATCATCACTGTGGGTATATTTACTCAGGATGGAACAAAATGAAGAAGGCTCGCCACCATTCCCAAGTGAAATTAGGAATTGGCAAGAAATGTGGATTTTACCAGTGACACCAAAATCCCATTCAATAATTGTAAATATATCAGATCTCTGCTTATACACACCCTCCTCCCACACACACTCTGTTTATATTACACCAGGCCATGTCTCTGGTCACATTACAGCAGGCCCTGTTCCATTGTTTCTATACTCGGCTCAACATCAGTTGTTCATGTCCGGGGCGGCGCGGTGCCACAATGGTCAGTACTGATGCCTCACAGCGCCAATTCTAGCCTCGGGTCACTGCCTCTGTGGAGTTTGCACATTCTCACCGTGTCTGCCTGGGTTTCCTCCCACAGTTCAAAAATGTGGCTTCATGTGGATTGGCCATGCTAAATTGCCCCTTAGTGTCAGGGCTGTTAAAAGGGTGAATGTGTCGGGTTACGGGGATTGGGTCTGTTGTGGGTGCAGGCTCGATTGGCTAAATGGCCTCCTTCTGCGCTGTGGGGATTCTATGATTCTATCGATTTTTTTATGAGGCCATGCCCCTATTTAAGTTCATAGTTATGACTGCACCGAACCATGTATCAGGTCATATGGCAAGAGGCCGTGTCTGAATTCTTGATGCATTGGAACATTTATGAAGTGCAGTAAACTGTAACAACATCCTTCTTGTATGACATGTGGTTTGGTTACAGTCAGTGTTCTAATAGGTCATGAGATGCTAATAAACTTGATCCTGCTTTAGTCAATTCTGCGACAGTCTATGTATTTGGCCATTCAGTCTGTGCACCGTCTCTGTTATTTTTGTATTATGTGATCCACCTAACTCTTGCATTGTCCATGTCTCAGTGTGTACAAGAGCGTATATGGAATGAGCTGCCAGAGGAAATGGTAAAGTCGGGTACAGTTACAAACATTTTTTAAAATTGGACAGGTACATGGATAAGAAAGGTTTAGAGGGATGTGGACCAAATGCCGACAAATGGGACGTGTTGAGTTTAGGAAACCTAATCGGCATGGAGGAGTTGCGCTGAAAGTTCGGCTTCCGTGCTGTATATCTCTATGAATTTAAGACTCGAGGGATAACCTGCTTTGTACTCTTCCTTCAGAGATTCCCAACGCAGGTTGACATTGGTTTTAGGTACAGTGTAAATCTTCCTCTGCGCTGTCCAGTCAAACAAACCCAGATCATTTACAGCACAGTTTAGATCCGGAGGCAATCGCCCTCTACACAGTAAATAGCAAACCCTCGCAGGACAGCTTAGAGTCAGCTATACTTCCTATGTTCTGTTCATTCAAACATAGAAATGGCTGGCACAGCCCGGGTCAGATACAGGAAATGATCAACACACATTTTAAAGCATAGCTTCCTCTACGGATTCAATTGATTGAACAGAATTCATTTACTTAGAAGCGCATGAATAAGGTTAAGGTGATACATTGGCTAAAAGTTAACTTCATATTCTGGGGTGAAGACAATGACGCAGTGTGAAGAGACAATGCACAAAACCAGACAGGAGGAAGACACAGAGAAACAGATAAAACACAGGAAACCTCGACAAACATATTTGTCGTGTAATTATACTTCGAAATTAGCGGGAATTTTTCCTAATTCTGAACGTAGATATGATCATAGCTTATTTTTCACATATAACTGGCGAAGAAAAAATGTCTCAAAAAATAAAAACTACAGGAATACGTTGATTGATTTGTTTGTTTACCTCTATTTCTGTGCTGTGCAAATGGCGAAATATTTGTTTTTTTTTTCAGTCAACAATCTAATCTGGGATTTCTATTTCTTTATTTATTTACATAAACACCTCACTGGTTACAGTGAAATGTTCATGGTAGCAAAACCAGATAAACCGCCACCTATTGATTAGCTTCAACTCACAATAGCGATTTATTTTAAGAATATTCACAGGTGGTTCAAAATGATTAGAAGCTTCTTGAACACCAATTAGACCAGATGCTATTTAATTAAAAATAAAAGATACATTCAATTTAAGAATCAGTTCAAAAAGTCCTGATAATAAATGAAGCATCTGTGAACAGGCTTGTGGGTTCCATTGAAAGTCAATTTGATTGGCGATTTAATCTACTTGAACTACACAAGTTAAAGCATCAGCCAGAGGAGTGACCTTGATTCACATTAATTTCAGAGGTTTCAACATATCAAAAATTAACACTTAAAATGTTGACATGTGAAAAGAACTTCCATTTTAAAAATGCTTTACCCGACCTCATTTCGCCCTAAAGCATTTAAAACTCACTGATATACTTTTGCTGAATGTAGTCACAGTCGTGATGTTGGAAATACAGCAGGTAATTTGTGCACAACAAGCTCCCACACACCTTGATGAGATAAATGTCCAAAGAAATTGTGATTTTTGTTGAAGAATGCATTTTGGCCGAGGATATTTTCATTCTGAGATTCATTTTAACAACTTCCATGCAGCTTATAATTGATAGAACAGACTGTTTGATTTACCAAATAAAGCAATGCAATTTACATAAAATTTAAAGTGGCAATAAAAATTGATTGTAAGGGATTTCTTCTATTAATTGTTCACAAGGTTTCCACTTGGCCATTTTATATGCCAAATAAAGTTAATTCTCAGCCGATGAAATCCCTTCCTCTATCTGCCCTCAGTTGATTTTGTCTTCTGGTTTTTGAGCATCATGCTCCGATTTCATCAAGTAAAACCGTTCATTGACGGTCTGACAGTGTACTTTCTACAGGCTCTATCCTGAGGGACGGATTGCAGGAGAGCAAGAATTCTGGAGTTCAAAATTCTACACGTCTCTTTCGGATTCTGGGCCACTGCAAGATCCAACAACCCAGTCATTTTCTTCAGTATTCCCCTCGGTGCGTAGTGTTCTGCTCTTTAGAATTACATCAATGAGATTTTGCATTCTATCATCGACCTGAAATGTGAATCTGTTTCTCTTTCAGCTGATTCCCACTGACCTGCTCAGTATCCATTTTGTTGTTTTTGTTTTATATTCCAGGAATCTGCAGTATTTTGCTCTGTTTTATTTATTCTCGGGATGTCAGCATCACTGAAAAATTCACCATTAATTGCCCACCCTGAGAAGGTGGCTGTGAACCACCTATTGAAAACCTGCCCTGTCATCGGTTTTATTCTTGTCTGAATTTCTGCAGCAGTTTTGAAAGAATAGAATGGTTTCTTCGGTAGTTAAGAGACAACGACGTCATGTGGAACTGGAGTCATATGTAGGACAGGCAGGGTGAATAGGGATATAGGAACATGGAAAGAAAGGAGCAGGACTAGGCCACTCCACCCTTCGAGCCTCCTCCGTCATTCAACATGATCATGGTTGGTCATTTATCTCTAAGGCCACATTGCTGCTTTCTGTTCACGCACATTGTTATCATTAAAATCTAAACAAAAATCTAGATCTTTCTTGAATATATTCATTGACTTGGAAGGATGCTGATGCATTTGAAAGTGTGCAGAAAAGAGTTACTAGGATGCTGCCTGGTTTGGAGGATATGGACTATGAAGAAAAGTTGAACAAACTTGGATTGTTTTCATTGGAGCGTCTAAGGATGGAAGGAGGGGGGTGGGATAGGGGTGGGTGGGGAACAGATAGATGTGTACAAGATTACGAAAGGCTTGGATAGAATGGATCGTCAGAGTCTTTTTTCCCGGGGTCGAAGAGTCAATTGCTCGGGGACATAAGGTGAGAGTGAGTTTAACAAAAATGAAAGGGGCAAATTTTTCACATGGAGATGTTCTTGGCAGGCAGGATTAAGGAGAATCCTAAGGCATTCTATTCATACGTTCGGAACAAAATAGTTGTCAGGGAGAAAATCGGACCTCTCAGGGACAAAGGAGGGGAATTATGCTTAGAACCCAAGGGAATAGGGGAGATCCTAAATGAACACTTTGCATCGGTATTCACGAAGGAGACGGGCGAGTTAACCGGGAGTGTCTCGGAGGGAGGTGTTGACCCGTTAGAGAAAATCTCCATTACAAGAGAGAAAGTGTCACGTTTTTTAGGGAACATTAAAATTGACAAAGCCCCAGGGCCTGATGGCATCTATCCTCGACTGCTCAGGGAGACGAGAGATGAAATTGCTGGGCCTCTGACGGAAATCTTTGTCGCTTCTTTGGACATGGGTGAGGTCCCTGAGGATTGGAGGATAGCGAATGTGGTCCCGTTGTTTAAGAAGGGTAGCAGGGATAACCAAGGAAATTATAGGCCGGTGAGCTTGACGTCCGGGGTAGGGAAGTTGTTGGAGAGGATTCTTAGAGACAGGATGTATGTGCATTTAGAACGGAACAATCTCATTAGTGACAGACAGCATGGTTTTGTAAGAGGGAGGTCGTGCCTTACAAATTTGGTGGAGTTTATTGAGGAAGTGACAAAAACGGTTGATGAAGGAAGGGCCGTGGATGTCGTCTATATGGATTTCAGTAAGGCATTTGACAAAGTCCCACATGGCAGGTTGGTTAAGAAGGTTAAGGCTCATGGGATACAAGGAGAAGTGGCTAGATGGGTGGAGAACTGGCTTGGCCATAGGAGACAGAGGGTAGCGGTCGAAGGGTCTTTTTCCGGCTGGAGGTCTGTGACCAGTGGTGTTCTGCAGGGCTCTGTACTGGGAACGCTGCTATTTGTGATACATATAAATGATTTGGAAGAAGGTGTAACTGGTGTAATCAGCAAGTTTGCGGATGACACGAAGAGCATTGTCGGGCAATACAGCAGGATGTAGATAGGCTGGAAAATTGGGCGGAGAGGTGGCAGATGGAATTTAATCCGGATAAATGCGAAGTGATGCATTTTGGAAGAAATAATGTAGGGAGGAGTTATACAATAAATGGCAGAGTCATCAGGAGTATAGAAACACAGAGGGATCTAGGTGTGCAAGTCCACAAATCCTTGAAGGTGGCAACACAGGTGGAGAAGGTGGTGAAGAAGGCATATGGTATGCTTGCCTTTATAGGACGGGGTATAGAGTATAAAAGCTGGAGTCTGATGATGCAGCTGTATGGAACGCTGGTTAGGCCACATTTGGAGTACTGCGTCCAGTTCTGGTCGCCGCACTACCAGAAGGACGTGGAGGCGTTAGAGAGTGCAGAGAATGTTTACCAGGATGTTGCCTGGTATGGAGGGTCTTAGCTATGAGGAGAGATTGGGTCGACTGGGGTTGTTCTCCTTGGAAAGACGGAGAATGAGGGGAGATCTAATAGAGGTGTACAAGATTATGAAGGGTATAGATAGGGTGAACAGTGGGAAGCCTTTTCCCAGGTCGGAGGTGACGATCACGAGGGGTCACGGGCTCAAGGTGAGAGGGGCGAAGTATAACTCAGATATCAGAGGGACGTTTTTTACACAGAGGGTGTTGGGGGCCTGGAATGCGCTGCCAAGTAGGGTGGTGGAGGCAGGCACGCTGACATCGTTTAAGACTTACTTGGATAGTCACATGAGCAGCCTGGGAATGGAGGGATACAAACGATTGGTCTAGTTGGACCAAGGAGCGGCACAGGCTTGGAGGGCCGAAGGGCCTGTTTCCTGTGCTGTACTGTTCTTTGTTCTTTTGTTCTTTTGTATGGAGGATGGTGAATGCTTGGAACTGTCTGCAGGAGGAGGCGGTGGAATCAGAATCGAGAACAAAAGTTGAAGAGGTACCTACAGAGATACATGAATAAACAGGGAATAGAGGGATATAGACCACCGAGAGGCAAGAAAATATTAGATTCGGAAGACATTTGAGTCGGCTCAAACTTAGTGGGGTGAAGGGCCTGTTCCTGTCCGTATTGTGCTTTGTTCTTTTGCATCCACACCATACTGCTCTGGAGCATTCCACAAGTTCGCTACCCTCTCATATGAAGAAACATTTCTCACAATAAACATCTCACACTTAAAATTTTGTATTACAGAATAACACATTGTGGGAAAAAAAACATTACTTTAATTTTCCGATTTTCTCCCACTCATAATCGTCAGTCCATCTCTCGTTCAATTATCATTTCTTTTGCACATTGAAATGGGAATGGAAGTGAATGTCATGCTGAGACCGGCAGCATTATGTGCGGTTGTTCTGGATGCTGTCAGAGTGAGTTCACTCTCACAGGCAAGAAGTCTGTTCACGGCGATAACATTAAACTGACCCCGGTTCTTTCATTCCGAGGTGACACATCTTCCTGTTCCTCTGTTGCAAACCGTATATCGCACTTCTGAACAAAAAATAAATCCATGGACCACAATCTGGTGAGAACATCTGTCAAGGCGGCCTACATCTGTCTGCAGTCACGGCAGTGTCACATAGGTCACATTGGGGTAACATTTACAAATTAGCCTGTTGTGATCTGTTTAGAGCTTCCATTCCAGGACATAACTGCAAGGTCAGTGGATCAGTCACTGAGCTCCCTTCGTTCTCTGAGGCGAGAAATGAGATCTTGCTAACTTGCACATTTTTCTATCATTTCTCTCTCTCTGTTACATTCTCTTTTATGATTCTCAGCTTTTAACTGTCAGCACCCTGTCTCTATTTCTCGTTTTAATTCTCCTATCTCTCCTGGTATCTCTCTTCATCTCCCTGTCAGTCTATGTAATTAAAGTTTTCAAAATCATTAAGGTGTGAGTGGCAGGAGTGTCGCTAACCAGTGTGCACAGATTATTAGACAGATGACGTTCGAAGAATAATTGTTTCCTTTTACACAACGAGTTGACATGAACTGGAATGAACAGCCTGAAAGGGTGATGGAATCAGATTTGACAGTAACTTTGTAAATTGAATTAGATAAACACTTGATGATGTTTAAATTTGACGTCTTGTCGAGAATAGGATGATCTGGATGGTTCGTTTATATCATTGTCCAAGCATCATTTCTGTACCAAACGTCAAAAGAGTGATAAAGTCCCAGGAAGGCGTCCATCGTTGGAAGGAGAAATGTCAAGAGTTCCTCTCTTCTTCAGCTCGCTCACCCATTCTGAGTCGAAGAAAATAACAGATAAAACAAACAGAAAGAAATTGAATATAAAGTATCATCGCGAACATTGGCGTTTGTTATGTGGTCAATACTCTGAACTCAGACTTGAACCCAAAACATTCCGAGGGGTCTGTGTGTCTGCAGTTAGTCAGTGTCGATCTGGTCTGTTCCCAGTTCCTCTTGCACAATTACAAATGTAACCTGCCACACACGCTGAAAATCTGAAAACTAAATGTAACGTGCTGAGAAAGACTCAACACGTCACACAGCAGAAGGAAAATGCGTTTGTTTTTCACATATTCATATCCTTTGCACCCTTACACTATGGGCTTTGGAGAGTGATTCATCATCAGCATTTAGTTTGAAACGTTAACTATTTCTCTCCTCAGATCCTGTCTGAGACGCAGAGCATTTCCAGAAGTTTGTGTTGTATCTGTCCTGACAGTAGACCCTGTCAGTATGATTGCACTAACCCTATCCCGACCATATTGCAATGGCAATTGACTCTGTTATTAAGAATCAAACAAAGCATTTGTTAGCATATCAATAGGCGCTGTCTCTCACTCACGATTATTTCAAACAGAACTTTGACTGGGTGCAGCAGAAACTGACTGAGTCATCATCAGAATCGACCCAGTTATGTGTTCAGTAAAATACTGCAGATTGCTTCTGTTAAAATTACACCAAGCACTGCATTTCTTAAACTGAATTAAGTATTGATTTGCTAATTGTATTGCGTGTTATATATTAAGATTGATTGTAATCGTTGCAATAATAGCGCCCGTCAGCCACATTCTAATGCTTTAATTCTCCATGGTTATTCTTGGAAACCATTACTCATTCAGTTCAGAATTAAGAAAGACTTTCTCTAATATTGTTACATTTGACACCTCCCAGTTAATATTGTACAAAGTGATCACACAACTAACTGTTTATTCTAATGTTATTTCAGGTCCTGTCCCTCTCATTGCTATCTGGCCCATATTTTGATTCATATTACTCTCACAGCCGGTTTATGTTTTCTTTGTATCATCAGCGCATCAGCCTAGATTTGGCCAGATTCTGTTCCTGTCATGGTTGCTGTATGTTTAACCATTGGTGGGATGGTGTGCTTAGGTCCCTAATTGCCCTTGAGAAAGTGTTGATAAGCTGCCTTCTTGAACAGGTGTAGTGCATGTTCATCAACCAATATCCCTATTTAATACATAATGCCTGGTCTCTGCTTATGATACACATGTCTCTGACTCATATTACATTAGATTTTCTAGCTCATACAACTTGCAGAAAGTCCAGTCAAAAAAACTTAGGGCGATTACCATGGAATTGGTGAAGATAACGGCTAAAACCTATAGAAAGAGAAATATTGAACATTCTTTGAAGAACAGCAGATTCAATCCTTTACATTACTTGGATTATGAAGTCTGAGACTTAAAGGTGTGTTCATCTCCTGTCAGGTATAGGGACAGGTTAATGTTTGCCATAATTTGCACAAATCAACACACCTTCGAGGTTTATATCAGGGACTTGTGTGAGATGCAGAGATGATCATTTTCCAGTAATATACTTATCATTCGTGATGTGTTTTAATCCATTTTCCAACTGACCTCTGACTTTATGCGGCACTTAATGAACAAGAATACATAACAGAACTATTACCAGCCAATAATTAAGGCATCACATAAACTTCAATTCAAATACATGAGCTGTTTAGGAGTTTCATACATTCACGGAAGCCAGAGATAGAAACATAGAAAAACTACAGCACAAACAGGCCCTTCGGCCCACAAGTTGTGCCGAACACATCCCTACCTTCTAGACCTACCTATAACCCTCCATCCTATTAAGTTCCATGTACTCATCCAGGAGTCTCTTAAAATACCTTATTGAGTTCGCCTCCACCGCCCCTGACGGCAGTCGATTCCACTCGCCCACCACCCTCTGTGTGAAACATTTACCCCTAACATCTCCCCTGTACCTACCCCCCAGCACCCTAAACCTGTGTCCTCTCGTAGCAGACATTTCCACCCTGGGAAAAAGCCTCTGAGAGTCCACCCGATCTATGCCTCTCAACATCTTATACACCTCTATTAGGTCTCCTCTCATCCTTCGTCTCTCCAAGGAGAAAATACCGAGTTCCCTCAGCCTATCCTCATAATGCATGCCACTCAATCCAGGCAACATCCTTGTAAATCTCCTCTGCACCCTTTCAATCTTTTCCACATCCTTCCTATAGTGAGGCGACCAGAACTGAGCACAGTACTCCAAGTGGGGTCTGACGAGGGTCTTATATAGCTGAATCATTATCCCCGGACTCCTCAAATCAATCCCTCGATTGATAAAGGCCAGCACACCATACGCCTTCTTAACCACCTCCCCCACCTGCGGGGCCGATTTCAGAGTCCTATGGACCCGGACCCCAAGGTCCTTCTGATCCTCTACCGTACTCAGAGTCTTTCCCTTTATATTGTACTCCTTCATCCCATTTGTCCTACCAAAATGGACCACGACGCATTTATCTGGGTCGAAGTCCATCTGCCACTTCTCCGCCCAGATGTATGAAGTTTATCATTGGGACAACTGAAAGGAAAATGTGAAAAGAAAAGTGAATTTTTTCCATAGAGGGTTCTGAGAAAATAGAACATTTAAAATAAATTAACAGTCAAATATTTAAGACAAGAACTGATGTGATACTTGATAGACATGATCTATTTTAATATAAACTGGGACAGGCTTTTCTGCAGTAACACAGAGACAAGGCCGAGTGCACCAATTATTGTGCAGCAACGATACTAATATGGACAGGGACAGGGTCCAGTTTAGTACTTACTGAGAGTGGATCTAGGGTATTAATAATGAGCGTGGTCTTCTGTAACAGAAATAGAGAGATGTTGCAAGCAGATGTGAAAACGCAAGATCGATTCTAATATACATAAAGACAGATTCTACAGTAATATAAACTGAGTCAGGTTCTGGTGTAACGTAGACTAAAATAGGCATGACCGGAACATAAACAGAGACATGATATAATGTGATATGAATTGAGATGTCGCCCAGTGGAATGACGAGTGAGGCAATGATGAGTACAGTAATAATTGAGACACTATTTTTAGAAAGTGAAGAGGGGTCTGGTCTAACGTAATAATAATGGAGAGGAGATCCAGCGTAATTAAACTGACACAGGGCCTAGTGTAATTTTATCTGATTCCAGACATTCTGTCATAGAAACTGAGACAAAGCCTGGCGCAGTAATTGTAGACCAAGCCCTTAGATGAATATCAGCTGTGACAGGGACAGGTGCAGCAATAAAATAAACATGGCATAACACAATAATAACACAGATAGGATGTGTTTTGTTATAAACGGCGAGATGGACTGGTGCAGCGATGCATAGGCACAATGCTCATGTTTTTAACAGGAAGTATGTACAGGGATCGGAAAACATACCTTTCAAGTTATCACCAATTTACACTTGTATATTGCTCAGATCTACCTTGCAGCCACATTCATTTTACTGCTGCATTGTTTTGATTCAATGTTTATTTCTCTATTCTTTGATTGAAGTGTTTTTAGGCATACATTTCTTCCCATCTGTTCTCTCTTTTGTTCGCTCCCTCAACATCAACTTCATTACTCCCTTTGTCAGCCGGAGATATCCCCTACCGCCCCGCCCCCTTTTCTATCGTCCCTTTCCCTGGTTAAATCTCGCCGTCCATGAGGTGGTGTCGGGCAGCTCTGAAGCCTTTTTAAGTCTGAGCAACCTTTACTTGGTGAAGCTGATCTTCCCAGCCAAGCCTGAATTGAAGCAAATAACAATTGGAAACGAAACATAAACTCTTTAACTGTTAGCTACTCTCTCTCACTTTCGCCGATCAACCTTTCAGTCTGATGGGATTCTGCTGTGTGTTGTCTCAGCCGATCCTGGATTCAGTTGGGTGACAGTTTGATTCGAGGTTAATGAGGTTTCCTCTGGGTGTCTGTTGGAGCGCCGCTGCTCAATCTGGCTGTAACCTTCTGCGATTCTCTGCACAAACCTCAACAGATTGGAGCACCCAATGATAGCTGGAAAGCAGTTTTTGTACGGGGGTGAGACTGCTTTCTATCACTGTGAGACGGAAAGCGCAGTAATAGCGGCCAGCGTCAGTCAGCTGTAGGCTCGAGATGGTTAAAGTGGTTAATTTAGCCGAGGTCTGGAGATCAGCAGAGAAATTGGGTCCAAAACCTTCCCCTCTGTCTTCTTCTGTATCCCAGGACCTTTTCTGTATAATGAACTGCAAATCCTTTTGTGGCTGCTGTCTGTACCAAGATAAGACATAGCTGCTTGTTGTAGTGCTGTAGGTACATCGGATAGTCACCGTTTCACCTTCTCTCCTCTCTAAAGACTGCGGCTGAGAAACAGAATCTCCTTCACTCGGATCTGTAACATGGATTCAAGAAGAAAAAAAAACTATGTGTTGGATGTGCTGCTGAAATAATATTAACACTCTACAGTCCAGTCTACATAACTGGAGTTATGAATTAAAAACAAATAAAGGTGGAATTACTCAGCAGCGTCAGGAAGCATTATTGGAGAGAAGCAGTGTTAAAGTTTCAGATCGAGATAACATTTAACCAGATTGGAGTCATCCTTACCGACAAGAAACAGCCCGAACACAATG
Organism: Mustelus asterias; assembly: GCF_964213995.1. Classification (NCBI taxonomy): domain Eukaryota; kingdom Metazoa; phylum Chordata; class Chondrichthyes; order Carcharhiniformes; family Triakidae; genus Mustelus; species Mustelus asterias. Next base: position 14,793,406 of record NC_135830.1, read on the forward strand.
CAGACGGTGAGGAACTCCATGGCGGCTGCAGAGCCCGGGGCTGTGGTTACCTTTAAAACTCCAAGCATTGCCGGAACAGAATCTATTTTTAACGTCACTTTCTGATTTCAATGTTCCCGTCCAATCAAACAATCGGCAATCTACCCGTCATAGATTGATATAAGACTTAAATGAGTTTCAGTGATGGGCTTAAGCTCTTTGACCAACTGTATTAAATATCTGAGACTGGAGTCAGTCACTGAGTGAGTGCAATGTGTGGTGTGAGGGAAGAATCAACTTTGCTGACAAGACCATAAGATATAGGAGCAGAGTTAGGGAATTCGGCCCATCGTGTCTATTCCACCATTCAATCATGGCCGATATGTTTCAATTCCCTGCAGAAACATAGAATCCCTACAGTGCGGAAAGATGCCATTCGTCCCATCGAGGCTGAACCGACCAAAATCCTGAACCGAACACTCCAACGATATGCGGGTACGGTTGATTGGCCACGCTAAATTGCCCCCTAATGTCAGGGGGATTGGAGATAAATGTGTGGAGTTACGGGGATAGCACAGGACCTGGGTGGGATTGTTGTCGGTGCAGGCGTGATGGCCTCCTTCTGCACTGGAGGGATTCTACTCTTTTAATCCTCCCCCAGGCCCTATTCCCGTAACGCCACATATTTACCATGCTAACCCCCTGATACAAGGGTCAATTTGTCATGGCCAATCAACCTAGCCCGCATATCTTCGGACTGGGAGAGGAAACCGGAGCACCTGGAGGAATCCCACGCAGACACGGGGAGAATGTGCAGACTCCTCACAGACAGTCACCCGCGGCTGAAATCGAACCCGGGTCCCTAGCGCTGTGAGGCAGCAGTGACAACCATTGTGCCACAGTGCCGCCCCTGTGGGGTTTCTCAACCCCGTTCTCCCACCTCGTCGCCATAATCTTTGATCCCTGTACCAATCAGGAACCTATCTATCTCTGTCCTAAATAAATTCAATGACCTGGCCTCCGCAACCTTCCATGGCAAGGAATTCCACAGATTCAGCACCCATTGGCGGAAGAAATTCCTCCATATCTAGATTCTAACGGGCCGTCCTTTTACTCTGAGAGAGTGCGCTGGGATCCTAGTCTCTCCTATTAATGGACACATCTTCCACACACCCACTCTATCCAGGCCTTTCAGTATTCTGTAAATTTCAAAGTGATCCCCCTTCATCCCTCTAATCTCCATCGAGTACAAACCCCAGAGTCCTCAGATGGCTGCAGTTTTATCTGATCGGTTTAAATCGTTCATGTTGAATTTTATTTATTTTTATGTCGGTTTGTGACGTCTTCTCAAGAATATTAATCTCATTGCCATGTACGTGACCTGTTTACACTGAAGTCTTCTTTCTGAACCGTAGATTTCATAGGATTGTTACTGTAAATAAAACAATGTGCGGATTGTACAACAGCGGATTTAGATGCAGATCCCCTGAGAGAAACACATGCAGCAACACAGAAACATACATGCTGAGAAACGAAGATAAACGAATGGAAAGGCAGTGAGTGAATCAAAGGCCGAGACCGTGATAGAAGGAGAGAGATAAGTAGAAAGGAACAGGTGAGGAGGCAGAGAGATAAACACGAGGAAAGGAAATTACAAAAATGAGGCAGTGGCAGGGAGATAAATAGTGGGGCAGACATTCAGATAAATGAGGGAGAGACGGGGGCAGCAAGGGAAATAGATAATCATGCCGTGAAGCAACCGGGACAGAGCGGCACCGTGGCACAGTGGTTAGCACTGATGCGTCACAGCGGCAGCGAGCGGGGTTCAATTTGAACCTCGGATCACTGCCTATGTGGAGACTGCACGTTCTCCCCGTGTCTGCGTGGGTTTCCTCCGGGTGCTCCGGTTTCCACCCAAAGTCTAAAAGACGTGCTGGTTAGGTGCATTGGCCATGCTAAATTCTCCCTCAGTGTACCCGAACAGGCGACCGAATGTGGAGACTAGGAGATTTTCACAGTAACTTAATTGCATTGTACATGTAAGCACACTTGTGACAGTAAGTAACTAAACTATACACTAGAAGGGAACAGTTGCAGATCTGTCGAGATAATACAGAGGGAGGCACAAAGAGAGGCAAACGGACAGACGGCAAGAGAAACAGAGAGACAGATAGAAACAAATGGGTACAATTTGAAAATCAATGGTCTAAATCCAGTCAGGAATTCCAGAAAAGAAAAGAAAAATAACTTAATTTAGAGCGTGATACCAGCAGGGAGATTTCCGAGAACCTGTCGGCACCCTAAGAACCCAACCAGTCACAATCACATTGTGATCCTTCGCTTACTCTCTGCAGTAAACAAACAAAGGCGGCGAGGCAGCTCCATCTGGCGGCGATCTGAGGTAAAGTGTTATTTGCTGAAAAACCACCAAAATATCAGATTACGGACGGACGGTACTGCATTAGTTTTAACTTCAAATTTATTTATTAGTATCACAAGTCGACTTACATCAACACTGCAGTTAAGGTACTGTGAAAATCCCCCAGTCGCCTCACTCCGGCGCCTGTTCGGGTACACGGAGGGAAAATTTAGCATGGACAATGCACCCAGCCAGCACGTGTTTTGTACTGTTGGAGGAAATCGGAGCACCCGGAAGAAACACACGCAGACACGTGAAGAACGTGCAGACTCCACACAGACAGTGACCCAAGCCAGGAATCAAAACCGGGTCCCAGCGCTGTGAGGCAGCAGTGTGCCACTATGTCGGGCTATTCTTATTAATACTTTTACTGTTGCAATGTAATTTAATGCAGTTGAACCTATACATGAGAGAAAATTCCAACCTTATTTTAGTTGATGGCGATTCGCTTTATTGAATTAATAGTTGTGATAAAAGCTTATTTTAAATAGTATGAAGCCAGCAATATTCTGATCAGATGCCTACTTTAAAATAGCAACAGAAGATGCAAATATGAATCTGGATTCACATTCATTCCTTATATTCTTTAGCTATTTGCATTTAAAGCTTTCCATCATAATGTTTCCACTTCAGTTCTGGTTATTAACTTTAACTATTATTGCTACTCCAATATAATGAGTCATTTGGTAGACTCGTTGAAACGGAAGAGTGGGAGAAATCGGATTGTCTGAACCCCTGAACATTAAGGAAAATGGGAGAAAGAGAAGAACGTAGAGCAAGTGTGAAGACAGAGATGGTCAGAAGCAGGGCAAAGGGACATAGACACACAGAGGCGGAATGACAGAGCGAGAGAGACAGGCCCCAAACGTAGAGACAGCCGGAAAACCCGAGAAATTCAGGGAGAAAGCGAAACTCAGAACGTATTAGTCCAGAGGTAACAGTGATTGGTGCCCAACGCTCATCGGTTCAGGGAGAGCAACCAATCCTGTCGCTGGGAAACGCCCCTTAATTCCGGAGCAAGTGACATGTCCGCTAATATGAATTTCCGCTTTAATACCAGAACAGAAGTGTTAACATGTTTCAAATATTGTCTAATTTCTGCCGAACCCCAAATCAGACACCATGTGCTCCTCATTTTGGTTACTGATAATAATGGTTTTGCTGCCCGGTGAGTCAATATGCTCTGACAAAGCGTCATCCTGACTCGAAACCTTATCTCTGCTCTCCCTCTCACACATGTTGTCAGATCTGCTGAAAATTTGCAGCATTTTCTTTTTCTAGCCAATGTTTAAATGATCATTATCTGTTCCATGGGTATCTTCGCTCCCAGATATTGAAGAACTTCTGTGTTTTGTTACAGGGGCAAATGCTGAAGATTCAGTGTTTCGAGATCGATCTGAATTAAGAATTCTGGAAGGACAGGACATAACCTTGGACATTTTTATGAATGACTTGGATGAGGGCATGGAAGGATGGATTAGTAAATTTGCGGATGACACTAAAGTCGGTGGAGTTGTAGACAGTGCGGAGGGAAGTGGCAGGTTACAGAGGGACATGGATAAGCTGCAGAGCTGGGCTGAGAGGTGGCAAATGGAGTTTAATGCGGAAAGGTGTGAGGTGATTCACTTTGGAAGGAGTAACAGGAATACAGAGTACTGGGCTAAAGGTAAGATATTTGGTAGTGTGGATGAACAGAGGGATCTGGGTGTCCATGTGCATGCATCCCTGAAAGTTGGCACCCAGGTTGATAGGGTTGTTAAGAAGGCGTACGGTGTGTGAGCTTTTATTGGTAGAGGGATTGAGTTTCGGAGCCAGGAGGTCATGCTGCAACTGTACAAAACCCTGGTGCGGCCGCATTTGGAGTATTGCGTACAGTTCTGGTCGCCGCATTATAGGTAAGATGTGGAAGTGTTGGAAAGGGTGCAGAGGAGATTTACCAGTATGTTGCCTGGTATGGTGGGAAAATCGTATGAGGAAAGGCTGAGGGGCTTGAGGTTGTTTTCGTTAGGGAGAAGAAGGTTAAGAGGTGACTTAATAGAGACATACAAGATGATCAGAGGATTAGATAGGGTGGATAGTGAGAGCCTTTTTCCTCGGATGGTGCTGGCTAGCACGAGGGGACATAGCTTTAAATTGAGGGGTGAGAGATATAGGACAGATGTTAGAGGTAGGTTCTTTACTCAGAGAGTAGTAAGGGCGTGGAATGCCCTGCCTGCAGCAGTGGTGGACTCGTCATCGTTGAGAGCGTTCAAGTGGTTATTGGATAAACATATGGATGATATTGGAACAGTGTAGATTAGAGGGGCTTTAGATTGGTACCACTGGTCGGCGCAACATCGAGGGCCGAAGGGCCTGCACTGCGCTGTAATGTTCTATGTTCTATGGAAATACTCAACAAGTGGTTTTCGAATCCTGTTCTGGTATATCCAATATCCAGGGGAAGCTCCGGAATACCTGATGAAGATATATAGCTCGGGCAATACCGATAAGTCTCCGGATTTCCTAGATAGGTTCTCGGCTGCTTTACACAAAGGAAAGAGCACTTTTCCTTGACATGTCGCCAGCACTCCTCTGTCTGACACCGCCGTGTATTTCCGTGCCATGGAGCACACAATGGTGCAGAGATGGAGCGAACCCCAGACAAAAACCCCAGACTGGGAGTTCCAGTTAGTGGTCCGCAGAGGGCGCGCTCACACTGATAAACAGAAACAACAATTCAGTCTCAATAGTGAATGTCACCGGATCATGAAAAAATAACAACACAAAACACAACACTCAACATGAACAGCTGAGCCGCAGCTGGTTTTTGACTTGCAACTATGCTAAAAACTCACCCTTAGGCGTTTCCTGATATCTCCTTGCATGTGTGAATTATTCCCCGTCTTCACTCTCCGTTTCGTGGTCGGCTTGATCAAAGGGTCAATTTGTTCAGAGTATTGTACTAGCTCAGGGACTAGTTACATAGCATTTCAAACAATCCCTGAGAACAAGGTACCATCAATGTTCATTCTCATTTTGAATGGCTGCCAAATGTTTTCTAACATAATTCGCAACTTTATAATAACCGGACCAGCCGATAAACACTCCATAATAACCCCACCCATGTCCCTAACAATATAGCGATATTTCTAATCAGCGCACAGAATGTAACCCAGCTTCGGATGTTTCTGCTCATTGAAAACTACGTATCCACCCAAAGGACTAAAAGCACGACAGGGGACTCATGTAAGTGAAGTGAGAGGATCCGATCGCGTTTAGCAGATTAATAAGAGTGTGCATTGGAACGAGTTTTCTTGCGTCAACTTCCCTTTTACAGAGCGGCCAGCGACAATGTGCTAAGGTAGCAATTGGGTGGTATGGGGGTGGGGAGGGGGGATTTCGTGTAGGTAATTGTGAAATAAACACATTTAATCTCATTTACAAATCATGTTGAAGAGTTTAAAAACACTCCGATATGATTAATTCCGATTTGAATATATATTTCAGATCTGAGTCATGGATTTTCTGTCACTTTCTTACTGTTCTCAAATGATAAGTATTTTTTAAACGTTTCACCTATGATATTACATGGAGTGATTTTGTCTTATTCTGGCATTGTCTAATCCCGATGAGTTGCACTCACTGGATGTCTTACTCATGTCTGCAGACAATGTGAGGCAAACAACAGCAGCAGCACCGTTCAGGCATCCAAACTCTCTCACTTTCAATGTGGAGAAATTGGACTCTGAAGAGTTGATCAGAAGAAGGACTCACGTACGGAGTTTATGATGAATCATAGAATCATAGAAATAGAATTCTTACAGCTCAGAATGGGGCATTCGGCCATCGAGTCTGCACCGGCCACAATCCCACCCAGGCCCTATTCCCGTCACCCCACATATTTACTCTGCTGATCCCTGACACTAGGGTCAATTTAGCACGGCTAATCAACCTGACCCGCACACCTTTGGATGGAAAACAATCCCACATTACTACTCTGCATTATGTCCGGGAGCTCCTGCCAGTTGGTTTTTCAATTTTGTTATTCATTTCTTAAAGCTACAAAGTTATACGCTTCCAGTTCCTTGCCTTCAATCCGTGGAACTGGAACTGGAAGCGTATAACGATCTGTGTTTGAAAGTCTGGTGACTGAAGTCATTCATTGGTACCAAAGGAGCTGGATTCTCAGCACGCGGTGGATTTGACCAGATCGGGTTGAAGCTGAAATTGTTTCATTCAAGAGTTCAGAAGAAGTTGAGTTCCTGCTGATTGGTGCATTGCCGGTAACGTCATCAGATTACGTCCAATCGGCTTCAAGCTCCTTTGTTCTTCAAGTCAATCAATGATACTTTATCTCCAATGAATCCTACTGTCCCAGGGTGAACGGAGCGAAGTGAATTTGTTCATCTCACTGCAGGGAGTTGGAAAGGAATCAAACCGAGTTTTGGCCCTTTAACGTTTCCAATCTCTCGGACTGGGATCGAGAAGTGAAACAGACTTTGGCTTTCCAGTACCACTTCTGGGGGCTCTAATTATAGCGATTAGAGCCCTGAGGGATTGGAAGAGAACAGTATCGGAAATAGATAAACAACACAGTGTAAATGAACTAAATGATGGAGGAAAGCGGATTGTCTATTTGATGGATTTGAGCAGAATGGGAAGGGGTGCCCAGCCCACGGACTCAGTGATTTGATAATTAGAAATTAGGTTATTCATTTTTAAAAGTTAACCTATTAGTCACAAGTAAGGCCTACATTAACGCTGCAATGAAGTTACTGTGAAATTCCCCCAGTTGCCATACCCCGGTGCCTGTTCTGTTCAACGCACCAAACCAACACATCTTTCAGTCTGTGGGAGGTAACCGAAGCACCCGGAGGAACGCAGACACGGGGAGAACGTTCGAATTTCACAAACACTGACCCAAACCGGGAAACGAACCCGGGTCCGGAGCGCTGTGAGGCAGCAATGCTAGCCACTGTGCCACCGTGCCGTCCACGGTAATATCAATGGTCGCAGTAACTTAATAATGAACCAACAGAACCATAGGCTTCCTCTGGAAATTGATCTATTTTAAAATCTATTTGATTCAAGAAAACTGGGCAAACTTCCTTTCACAGCACCTTCCGATCCCGAAATCTCTAATATCTGGAAGGACAGGGGCAGCAGAGACATGAGGACATCATCGCCTGCATGTTCACCTCCAGGTCACACGCCATCCTGACTTGGAAATATATCGCAATTCCTTTAGATTCGCTGAGTGTGTAAACCCTGCAATTCACTTTTTACGAATACTGCCTTTACGATTTTGTGCAGCGGGCAGAAAACTTGAAATGCGAGGAAGCAAAAGTGCAAGAAAATGAGAAATAAAGATTTCAAAATGCAAAATAAAACAAGGTACGAATAAGATATAAAGAGACTTTCAAATAAAGGGAAATGCATTTCCTCTCAACTGACTCGCATTTCCGTTGCGTCTGTTTGCAGTGCTGAATTGTTTGGAACACATCTCTCAAAAGAAGACCACTGAAAATGCCCCATTGATGAACTTGCACTTTATTGTTGATGGGGACAGTATACAGTTCCCTGACTCATCGTCCGAGGGCGCTGTCGTCACATGTTTCTCGCTGATCCCAACCGGGAATTACTGAACCAAACCTTGTGGAGCCATTCCCAGTGGCAGCTGCACCCGGAGCCTCATTCCACTGCTCAGCCTCTGATCCGCCTAACCTGCCCCGTATTATTTGAGAGGTTGCCACCGATGTCCACTATTCAGTACTGGTTATATCAGCAATGTGTTGGGCCGGGAATCTGTATTCCCGCTCCCGCAGAGGATTCCCGAATCTGAGGAGTCACAGACTGACAGAAAAGAAAGCGGAACCACATTTCACCGCTTTCCATCATGATCATTATGCCAGCATCCTTTCCTAGTTATAAATATCTGTTGTCCTCCTGACTGCTGTAACTTACTGTTGCGAACTAATGATGACTTGTTTGTTAAAAGCAAATTTCTGCGGATGCCTGAATCTGAAACCAAAAGGGAAAACGCTGGAAAATCTCAGCAGGTCCGGCAGTATCTGTAAGGAGAGCAAAGAGCTGACGTTTCGAATCCACATGACCCATTGTCAAAGCTGTATAGTCATATCTTTTCTCTCCTTACAGATGCTGCCAGACCTGCAGAGATTTTCCATGACTTATTCGTTATTCTTCATTTGGACCTTGGTGGCAAGACCAGTATTTGATCTCTATCCCTAATTGAAGTTGATCTGAGTGGCATGCTGGATAATTGTGGCAGGAAACTAAGAAGCAACGTGCTTTCTGTGGATCTGGAATAACTTGTGCATCACGGACCTGATGTGACAGTTTATATTTATAGGATGACTATCAAGGTTGTGAACGTAGCCCGGTCCATCATGCAAACCAAACTTCCATTCATTGACACCCTCCTCATTTTCCGCTGCCTTGGAAAAGTAGCCAGCTGAATCAAGGACCCCAGGCACCCTGAATATACGCTCCTCCAGTCTTCCACCTTCTTCCGTTAGGAAAAAGATACAAAAGTCTTTGGATCTCATGGGATAAAGGGGGAGGTGGCTAGATGAGTGGAGAACTGGCTTGGTCACAGAAGACAGAGGGTGGTAGTGGAAGGGTCTTTTACGGGCTGGAGGCCTGTGACTAGCGGTGTTCCGCAGGGCTCTGTATTGGGACCTCTGCTGTTTGTGATTTATATATACGATCTGGAAGAAGGTGTAACTGGGCTGATCAGTAAGTTTGCGGACGACACAAAATTGGCAGGACTTGCAGATAGTGAGGAGCATTGTCAGAAGCTACAGAAGGATATAGATAGGCTGGAAATTTGGGCAAAGAAATAGCAGATGGAGTTCAATCCTGATAAATGCGAAGTGATGCATTTTGGTATAAATAATGTAGGGAGGAGCTATACGATAAATGGCAGAACCATAAAGGGTGTAGATACGCAGAGGGACCTGGGTGTGCAAGTCCACAGATCCTTGAAAGTGACGTCACAGGTGGAGAAGGTGGTGAAGAAGGCATATGGCATGCTTGCCTTAATAGGACGGGGCATAGAGTATAAAAGTTGGGGTCTGATGTTGCAGATGTATAGAACGTTGGTTCGGCCGCATTTGGAATACTGCGTCCAGTTCTGGTCGCCACAGTACCAGAAGGAACGTGGAGGCTTTGGAGAGAGTGCAGAGGAGGTTTACCAGGATGTTGCCTGGTATGGAGGGGCTTAGTTATGAGGAGAGATTGGGTAAACTGGGGTTCTTCTCCCTGGAAAGACGGAGGATGGGGGGAGACTTAATAGAGGTGTATAAAATTATGAAAGGCATAGATAGGGTGAACGGTGGGAAGCTTTTCCCCAGGTCGGTGGTGACGTTCACGAGAGGTCATAGGTTCAAGGTGAAGGGGGGGAGGTTTAACACAGATATCAGAAGGACATATTTAACACAGAGGGTGGTGGGGGCCTGGAATGCGCTGCCAGGCAAGGTGGTGGAGGCGGACACACTGGGAATGTTTAAGACTTATCTAGACAGCCATATGAACGGAGTGGGAATGGAGGGATATAAAAGAATGGTCTAGTTTGGACCAGGGAGCGGCACGGGCTTGGAGGGCCGAAGGGCCTGTTCCTGTGCTGTATTGTTCTTTGTTCTTTGTTCTTTGTCACGCACCAACCGATTGAAGAACAGCTTCTTTTCTGCTGCCATCTGGCAGGACGTATTATATATTAAGCTGAACTTTCCCTTCACCCTATCTGTAACCACAGCACTATATTCCGCATCCTCTCCTTTCCTTCTTCCCATATATACTCTATGAACTCATTGTCTGTATAGCACAAAAGAAACAATACATTTCACTGTATCCCAAAATATGTGACAATAATCAATCAAATCAAGACATGTTCAGTTTGAGCATTTCTGCCTTGGTATCCGGAGAACTGCAACGTTTTACATCAATAATCTATAGATTATAACAAGGAAGGCTAAAGGATTATGAGTAAGAGAATGGAGCCAGGCGATGAGAGGAAACAGACATGTAAAATACATGGAAGGGCAGGCGGTCAGTTAAGGTCCCGCAGGTGTTTACTTTTATTATAAATCGGAGCTGTTGATATAATTTTACGAGTGGTCCTCAGCTGTTCTTGTTGAGGTTTGTGTTTTTACAGTGTGTAAAAAGAATGCTGTGAATCTCAAAGTGGTGCTTGAATTATCACTTTTGTTTGTGTGGAAGAGCATATTTGTGATATAAACTGGAACTCTCAATGTGTGATTTTGAAACAAATCTATTTGTTATTTGTTGTTATTAATCGTGTCACAAGTAGCCTTCCATTATCACTGCAATGACGTTACTGTGAAAATTCCTTAGTCGCCACACTCCGGCACCTGTTCGGGCACACTGAGAGAGAATTTAGCATGGCCAATGCACCTAACTAGAACTTCTTTCGGAGTGTGGTAAGAAACAGGAGCACCAGGAGGAAAACCGCGCTGTATCTCTGCTGCAGTGTGGGGCTCATGACACAGAAATAACGGAGCAGATGTCAGAGCTTCGTTAATCGTTAACTCGATAATGTGGTGGCTTTACTAAGCGTCGAGGCAGATAGCTGTGTAAAGTTGGGGTTCCCCTTTGCTATCCCTCTCCAGAGCTAAAACGCAGACTGCGGAAAATGCCCATGTTCTATCTATACCAGAACACACAGGACTTGGATCGTTTGTATTCAGGATGCAGTGTGTGGTGACACTACTACTTTGCATTCAGCCTCTGATCTTCGGGTAAGCGTTCTCCAAGGCAGCCTTCACGACACACGAAAGCGCAGAGTCGCTGAGCAGAAACTGATAGCCAAGGTCCGCACATATGAGGACGGCCTAAACCGGGATCTTGGGTTCATGTCACACGATCGGTAACCCCCACAGCTTGCCTCCTGGACTTCCAGAATCTCACTGGCTGTCCTGTCTGGAGACAATACACATCTCTTTAACCTGTGCTTAATGCTCCCTCCACTCACATTGTCTGTACCTTTAAGTCCTGATTCGTAGTAAAAATTCGCATTCTAATCAGTATTCTGTAACTTGATTTTGTGTCTCTGTATGCCTTGTTTGAGTGTGGAGATGTTTGATGCCTTGTTTGAGAACAGACATCCACTCCATCTGACGAAGGAGCAGCGCTCCGAAAGCTAATGGCATTTGCTACCAAATAAACCTGTTGGACTTTAACCTGGTGTTGTTAAAACTCTTACTGTTTTTACCCCAGTCCAATGCCGGCATCTCCACATTGTTGCCAGTATGCAGGGCCCTGGTGTGGTCACAGCAAGAATATTGTGCGCAGTTTTGGTCTCAATTTTTGAGGAAGGGTGTTCTTGCTCTCGAGAGAGTGCAGCGAAGGTTTACCAGGCTGATGCCGGGGACGGCAGGACTGATGTATGAGGAGACATTGACTAGGTTAGGATTGTTTTTGTTGGAGTTCTGAAGAATGAGAGGGGATCTCAGAGAGACTTATAAAATTCTAACAGGATTCGACAGGGTAGACGCAGGGAGGATGTTCCCAATTTGGGGGAGTGCAGAACTAGGGATCACAGTCTGAGGATTCGGGGTAGGCCATTTAAAACGGAGATGACTAGACATTTATTCACGCAAAGAGCGGTGAACCTGTGGAATTCATGCCAAAATATTGAATGTACTCAAGAAGTGGCGAGATATAGCACTTGGGGCGAATGGGATCAAAGGTTATGGGGAGAAAGCCGGATTAGGTCATTGAGTTGGACGGTCAGCCAATGATCTAGATGAATGGCAGATCAGGCTCGATGGGATAAATGGCCTCTTCCTGTTCCTAACTTCTTTGTTTCTATCTTATAGTGGTTTATAAAATAATGAGGGGCATAGTTCAGTAAGATAGTCAACATTTTTTCCCAAAGGTAGGGTCGTCTAAAATTAAAGGGCATAGGTTTCAAGTGAGAATGGAGAGATACAAATGGGTCCAGAGGGGCATTTTGTTCACAGAGGTTGGTGAGTGTCTGAAACAAGCTGCCAGAGGTAATAGAAGCGGCGGATAGTTTTGTCTTTTAAAAAGCACTTAGACTGTTACATGGGTATCGGAGGGTATGGGTCAAATGCAGGCAATTGGAACTAGCTTCGAGGTTAATAAAGGATGGCATTGACAAGTTGGGGCGAAAGGCCGGTTTCAGTGCTGTAAACCTCAATGACTCTATGAGCAGTTTAAATTCAGGGCTTTCACTGACTGGGTTCAATTCAATTCCCTGTCCCGCTGTTGTCCTCATTGTTGTAACAGACACTCAATTACCCGTTTCAAAAGAGTCATGCTGAAATCGGAACTTTCAGTCCGTGTCTTGCTTCACATTTGCTGTAGGACCTGCTGAGAATTTCCAGCACTTTCTGATTTTATTATAGCATGAATTATTAGCTTTATCATACACAAGGACACAATAAGTAGTAGCAGCAGTAGACCACTCGGTCATCGAGCCTATTCCACCATTCAATACCATCATGTCTGATCTTGGGGCACAACTCATTATTTCCAACAGCTCCCCATATCTCGGAATTCCCCAGGAGACCAGAAACCTCTCTATCCCAACCTTAAATGCGTTCGATGATGGAGAATCCATAACAGTTTGGAACAGGGAAATCCACAGATTCACACCCTTTGAGCGAAGTCATTTCTCCTTATTTCAGCCCGAAGTGATAAGCCCCTGATCCTGAGACTGTGCCGCCCATTGTTACATTCCCCAATGAGCAGAAAAAAATCTTTCAGCCTCCTCCCTATCAAACCCAATCACAACTGTGTAGATTTAATGAGACCGCCTCTCATTCTTCCGAACTCGAGAGAATTTCAGCCCAATTTACTCAGCCTCTCATCACAGGACAACTCCCTCATCCCAGGGGCCAATCTGGTGAACGTTCTATGTACCGTTTGCAATGCAAGCATATGCTTTATTAAATACGGATATCATAACTGCACAAAATATTCAACATGTGCTTTGAACAAATCCCTCTCCAACTGCAGCAACACCTCGTCATTGCTGGACTCCACTTCCCTTCCCAATTATTTACAGCACCTACATGTTAGCTTTATGCATTTCTTGTGCAAGCACAGCTATTTTGGTTCGAATATCAACAATTAACTTTCTCACCTTTTCAAATATATACCACTATTTTTATGAAGAAGAGAATATCTTTCACTTTCCAAAATGACGCCCGCTTTGGCAGCTTGTCTAGTATTCAAAGCAGCCTGTAATTACTTCCCGTCTCTCTGCGCCTTCCCTGCAGATCCCTCAGCTAAATTTTATTCAGAGTCCCCAGCGAAAATTGAACTCACGACCCCTGAGCTGTGGAACCAATTGGTGCACGCAGCCCTGCCGGAGCCCTTCGTTGTTTTATTTCCTAATGGCCAGGTTTTGATCGTTTCTTCGTCGTGCAGAGGGCGGGATTGTTTCACACGGTGTTTGGTTTTATGAACCTGAGAACGCACTGCAGGGAATCTATCAGCACAACAATCTCACAAAAAATCAAGGCACTTTCACTCGGTGACTATGGTTGTGGAGATTATCTTTATCGATATTCCCCAACTCAGAGGACCCTATGCTTGTGAATTCAGGCAGCTGGCTGTGTGTACGTTGAAATTCAGCCTTGGGCGGCCTGTGGCTGTCTACCCCACTATTTGTCTAAATCTGTCTCTCTTTGTTCCTGTTTATCTACCTCAGTCTTTTTCATTCTCGCAATCTCCTCGCTTGTATCTCTATTTCCTTTCCCTATTTTGCTCTTTTTAGCCCTGTATTCTCTCGTTCTCCGTGTGTAACCGAGGTTCAATTCCTGTGTTGAGGCAGTTGCCCTTTGAGGAAAGATTCAGTTGGATCATTCTGTTCTCTCTGGAGGTTATAACAATGAGAGGTGATTTCATTGCAAAGTCTGGATTTTAGCAGATAGTTTGAAAGTTTGCATGCTGAGAGGTAGTTTCCCCCGGCTGAGGCATCCAGAACTGGGCTGACATTCTCCAGATAATGTGTCAGCCATTTAGGACTGAGGTGAGGAGACATTTCTTCTCTCAAAGGCATGCGAATCTTTTGAGTTCTCGAGAAGATGTTGAAAACTGAGATGTAGAGATTTTTGAACTGCAAGGAAATGAAGGGATGTCAGGATAGAGTGGAAAATTGTGTTGAGCTGGGATTCAGTGTGATTTTATTAAGTGGAAGAGGCTCAATGAGACATGCGACCCAATCCTACTCCATCGATTCTGTCAACTGGAAAGAGCATCAATAACAAGCATCACCCCTGTTTTCGAACAGGAAGTAATTCCAGCTCTTAATTCATATGCTGCACAAGAGCAGCAATCTTCATTCCCTGAACGAGAATCGAACCCGGAGCACGGCATTGAAAGCATCGCATCCGAACCACGAGGCCACCAGGGAAGGTGTTTGCATGCACCTCAACCTCACCAATGTATACACATTTTGCACTTTATTTTCATATCAGTACATTTTTCATACACGAGACAGATAAAATGCCATGTTTAGTCGGAACGAGTAACTCATTCAGCCAATGACAACACAGATTGCTGTTAGCTGGAAAGTGAAATCGACAGTGAGGTGAAATAATTCCACGTAACTGCTCATGCGTATCTTTCAATTTCCAAAATTCGCCAATCTCATCCCCGTGGCTCCTGTGAAATATCCGAGGCAACAGAAAACAGACACACCAAGGAACTTACGCATATTTAGCTTAAACTCCTTACTTTCCATTTCAGAATTTTGCAGTTGTAAAAATGCCATCCAGGTGAATGTTCGAATTTGTGCTTATTACACTGATCATTGCCGACTCGGTGTGTGTTTTACGTTATTACAAAACCAGTATTTATATTAAAAACTGTAGATGGTGGAAATTCTCAGCAGGTTTGGCAGCACCTGTGGTCATATTACTGTGCTATTTCTCTGTGTACCACTATCTGTGTGTGTGTGTGTGTGTCGGTGTCTGCATTTGTGCGTTTTCCTCTATCTGTGTATGTCCTGTATCGCTCTGACTGTGCCCCTATGTCTGTATGCGTGTGCCTCTTTATCAGTGTCTGTGTTCCTGAATCTGTGCATGTCTCTGTACTTGTGTGTGTCTCCCTGTATTTGTGTGTGTCTCTGTATTAGTATTTGTGCCCTTATATCTATACGTGTGTGCTGCTATATCTCTGTCTGTGCCCCGATATCAGTGCGTGTGTGTCCCTGTATCTGTGTGCCCCTGCATCTGAGTGTGCCCCTGTATCTGTGTTCGTGCCCCTCTATCTATTAGGTTTTCGGTTTCTTCCTGTCTGTTTCCCTGTGTGTGACTCTGTGCTTGTATTTGGTTAAAGATGTGTGTGTGTGTGTGTGTGTGCGTGCGTGTGCGCGCGCGCGCGCGCATGTGTGTGAGAGTGTGTATGACAACATGTGTATGTGAGAGAGTTTTTTAATGTGAAAGTGTGTGCTTGTGTGCACATGTTTGTATTTGAGTGAGTGTCAATGTCTGTATGGGATTGAGATTGTGAAACAGAAACAAATTTCAACTTTGAATCAGAATCACTTCACCCAACCATTTTGGATGTTAACAGTTCCAGAAATAATTGAAGTAACATTTAGCCTCTGTGTTTACTGTGTATTTGCGAATAGCCCATCTGTTTCAGAAGAGTAAACACCAAAACATTCCATTTGCGGACTTCAAAATACTTTGGGGTTTAAAATGCTCAAAAAGTCTATTAGAACAGAGTGGATTAACTTAGGATAAGAGTCCCAGACTGCCTTATATATATTTTACAGATGTACTGTCAGCATAGAAACATTTAAAACGACAGTTAGATAATTTAAATATGTATTTTTGTAAGTATATTATGGAACATGCAGACGTCTTGGCTGATAGCACACCGTTCTAATGTATCATGGGCAATAGGCCAGCAACGTGAACCACCTTCGTTATAACGATACACCCATTCAAGCATAGCTCTGAACAGCTTGGGTACCAGATAGCTCAGTGAAAGAGATATTCATTAAGCAAGGACAAGCTCGTGGTTCCTGACAGCTTAATGAATAGGCCTGATAAGAGTCCAGGACAGGTGGCCGGGGGAATGTCACGCAGAAACAGTGAGAACATCAATTTTCCATGCTATCAGAAAATATCTGTGATTGACTAAAGGTATATAACATTTACCAATAATGATTGACCTGTTCGAAAGATGATTGGCTCATGATGAGCCAGAGGCGGGTAAAATCTAATTTGAAAGTTATATAGTAGAATTGCCGCTGTGATGTATTTTCAGAGACAAGTTGGACTGCACAGCCCTTCTCTCCTGGCATGCATTGGTCAATAAAGAACCGTCTTTCACCAGGATTCTGTGTCGCGGGTCTTTGCATTTGCTAAAGTTGAACTCCATTCATGGCCTTTGATAAAACCCCTAACCTTCCCTGATAAATAGGTGTGAAACTTGTTGAGGTATATAGATGGCAGGATTAATGGGGGGATAAATAGAGATTGAGCAGTTAGATTCCAACACAGATGTCTTTTCTGTATCACAATAAGTTGCAGAGTTGTAGACCTATAGTTCTAAAATGGCCATAGCTTGTTTAACTCTTTCTTTCTGAGAGAGCATGGACAGAATGTGAATAATGGATATATATATATACATATATATTTATAATATAATAAAATCTGTGCCTTAAAATGATTGTGTGATTGTGTTTTCAATATTCAAGCAATCATTCTGAGAAATTTAGGCAATTTATTAGAAACATTAAAATTTATGTTATAGTGCAACAAGTAGGCTTACATTAACACTGCAATGAAGTTGCTGTGAAATCTTTTTTTTAGCAGGATCTGTGTGTGTGTGTGTGTGTGTGTGTGTGCGTGTGTGTGTGTGCCAATGTACCTCTATATATGTGTGTGTGTGCCCATGTATCTGTGTATGTGTGTGCATGTGTGTGCCCCTGAATATCTATGCATGTGTGCCCCTCTAAATGTCTCTGTGTGTGGGTGCTCCGCTGAGATGAAACATTGACAATATCTGGCAGAGGAATTACAGAGGGCAGCAAAGATTACTCACTCCCATTCTGACTGTGATTAGCATCTGATAACTGTTTCAAATGTACGCATTGCGACCTGAAATAATCCCACCTTCTATCTCCAGGCAGTACCTTCCAATAGGTAATGAGGGACAGATTACATGTACAGTCTCTGGTTATAAATAGGGTGAATACACAATCCGAGCTCCTGCTGCAAGCTTCAATCTCAGAAAATATTGTTCAATCTTCATGTTTCAGCAACCAGTCCTCTACTTTCTCAGGAGGCTAAGGAAACTTGACGTGTCAGTTCTGACTCTAAACAACTTTTGCAGATGCAATATAGAAAGCATTATTTCTGGATATATCACAGCTTTGTACGGATTCTGCTCTCTGCAAGTCTGCAGGAAACTACAAAGTGTCTGCTCGCAAACCAGCCTCCCATCCGCTGACATTGTCTACTCTTCTCGCTGCCTCAGAAAAGCAGCCAGTATAATTAAGGACACCACGCACCCCAGATATATTCTCTTTCACCTTCTTCTGTCTAGAAAAAGATACACAAGCCTTTGGATACGTACCAACAGACTTAAGAATAGCTTATTCTCTGTTGCCATCAGGCTATTGAACGGACATAAGTTGATCTTTCTCTCCACCCTAGCTATGACCGTAACCATACATGCTGCACTCTCCCCTTTCCTTCTCTAAGTACAGAATGTTTTGTTCGGATTGCGTGCAAGAAACAATACTTTTCACTGTATGTTAATACACGTGACAATACTAAATCAAATCAAATCAAAAGTGCAGTCATCGAGTTACTGAACCTTTCTGAGACTCACAAAGACTGTCTGCAACAGTTGTGGGTTGTCAGCAGATGGTGGCATTGTATCATTTGTAATCACAAGATAAATAAGCAGTTTTGAGGTGATTTTTAATATAACTTTGATATTTTGTTATCCCAGAAAGGAAACCATTAGTAAAGCAACGGCACCAACGTTCCTGTCAGTAATATCCACAAGAAAATCTGACCCAAGGATAAAGAAATTAATACTTGCATTGATATTCATCCACTCGTTAATAAATGTGTCCTTTAACTGCTAATTATTTCTTTACATTCACTTCAATTATTTTGAAGAGCTGTCTTCTTTTTAAATCCAGACTTTATTAAATGTTATTTCATGATAATTGGACACAAATCTCATTTTCTCTGAATTTCCCATGATTGAGCTCTCATGTGTTCCTCAGACCCTTCACAAATCCAGCACAACCCTGTCTGTATTCTGTTCCATCTATGTCAAAATGTGTCTGCTTATTTGAAGATTGCACTCCGGCACATTTAGGGCCTTAAATCGCTCTGACCTGTAACACACACTGCACAATCTTTGGGAGCCTCAGAATGATTTACTGTGCGCTTATTTGAGTTATTAGTGAATTGAAGCAAATGCACTGTCGAATGCTGACACTGGATTCTATTAAATGTTATCGCAGCCATTCCAATATCATGTCCCGAGCTGCAACATAACTCCGATTGCAACTGAATGGAAGTTTCGGGCTAATATTTTACAGACACTATAGAACATAGAACATAGAACATTACAGCGCAGAACAGGCCCTTCGGCCCACGATGTTGCACCGACCAGTTAAAAAAAAAAACTGTGAACCTCCAACCTAAACCAATTTCTTTTCGTCCATGAACCTATCTACGGATCTCTTAAACGCCCCCAAACTAGGCGCATTTACTACTGATGCTGGCAGGGCATTCCAATCCCTCACCACCCTCTGGGTAAAGAACCTACCCCTGACATCGGTTCTATAACTACCCCCCCTCAATTTAAAGCCATGCCCCCTCGTGCTGGATTTCTCCATCAGAGGAAAAAGGCTATCACTATCCACCCTATCTAAACCTCTAATCATCTTATATGTTTCAATAAGATCCCCTCTTAGCCGCCGCCTTTCCAGCGAAAACAATCCCAAATCCCTCAGCCTCTCCTCATAGGATCTCCCCTCCATACCAGGCAACATCCTGGTAAACCTCCTCTGCACCCTCTCCAAAGCCTCCACATCCTTCCTGTAATGTGGGGACCAGAACTGCACACAGTACTCCAAGTGCGGCCGCACCAGAGTTGTGTACAGTTGCAACATAACGCTACGACTCCTAAATTCAATCCCCCTACCAATAAACGCCAAGACACCATATGCCTTCTTAACAACCTTATCTACTTGATTCCCAACTTTCAGGGATCTATGCACACATACACCTAGATCCCTCTGCTCCTCCACACTATTCAAAGTCCTCCCGTTAGCCCTATACTCAACACATCTGTTATTCCTACCAAAGTGAATTACCTCACACTTCTCCGCATTAAACTCCATCCGCCACCTCTCGGCCCAACTTTGCAACCTGTCTAAGTCTTCCTGCAAACTACGACACCCTTCCTCACTGTCTACCACACCACCGACTTTGGTGTCATCAGCAAATTTGCTAATCCACCCAACTATACCCTCATCCAGATCATTAATAAATATTACAAACAGCAGTGGCCCCAAAACAGATCCCTGAGGTACACCACTTGTAACCGCACTCCATGATGAATATTTACTATCAACCACCACCCTCTGTTTCCTATCCGCTAGCCAATTCCTGATCCAATTTCCTAGATCACCCCCAATCCCATACATCTGCATTTTCTGCAGAAGCCTACCATGGTGAACCTTATCAAACGCCTTACTAAAATCCATATATACCACGTCCACTGCCTTGCCCCCATCCACCTCCTTGGTCACTTTCTCAAAAAACTCAATAAGGTTAGTAAGGCACGACCTACCTGCCACAAAACCATGCTGACTATCACCTATCAATTCATTACTCTCCAAATAACTATAAATCCTATCCCTTATAATTTTTTCCAACATCTTGCCGACAACAGAAGTGAGACTCACCGGTCTATAATTCCCGGGGAAGTCTCTGTTCCCCTTCTTAAACAATGGGACAACATTCGCTAACCTCCAATCTTCTGGTACTATACCAGAGGCCAACGACGACCTGAAGATCAGAGCCAGAGGCTCTGCAATCACTTCTCTTGCCTCCCAGAGAATCCTTGGATAAATCCCATCCGGACCAGGGGATTTATCTATTTTCAGACCCTCCAGAATATCCTGCACATCCTCCTTATCAACTGTAATACTGTCTATTCTACTCCCTTGCAACCCAGTGTCCTCCTCAGCTATATTCATGTCCCCTTGCGTGAACACCGAAGAGAAATATTGGTTCAATGCTTCACCAATCTCCTCCGGTTCCACACATAACTTCCCTCTGCCATCTATAACTGGCCCTAAACTTGCCCTAACCAACCTTCTGTTCTTGACATACCTATAGAACGCCTTAGGATTCTCTTTAACCCTATCCGCCAAAGTCTTCTCATGTCCCCTTTTAGCCCTTCTAAGCTCGCTCTTCAACTCCCTCTTAGCCAATCTAAAGCTTTCTAGTGCACTACCCGAGTGCTCACGTCTCATCCGAACATAAGCCTCCTTTTTCTTTTTAACCAACAAAGAAACTTTTTTGGTGCACCACGGTTCCCCAGCCCTACCAATTCCTCCCTGCCTGACAGGGACATACCTATCACAGACTCGCAGTAGCTGCTCCTTGAAAAAACTCCACATGTCGGACGTTCCCAGTCCCTGTAATCTCCTAGTCCAACCTATGTTTCCTAATTCTCTCCTAATAGCCTCATAATTACCCTTCCCCCAGCTAAAACCACTGGCCCGAGGTTCATGCCTATCCCTTTCCATCACTAAGGTGAACGTAACCGAATTGTGGTCACTATCACCAAAATGCACACCAACTTCCAAGTCCAGCACCTGGTCTGGCTCATTTCCCAGCACCAGATCCAATATAGCCTCACCTCTAGTTGGCCTGTCCACATACTGAGTCAAAAAACCTTCCTGCACGCTTTGAACAAAAACTGACCCCTCTAACGAGCTAGAGCTATAACAATTCCAGTCAATATTAGTCAAGTTAAAATCCCCCATAACAATTGCCCTATTACTTTCACTCCTAAGCAGGATTGACTCCGCAATCCTTTCCTCAACCTCTCTAGAACTTTTAGGAGGTCTATAAAAGACTCCCAACAGGGTGACCTCTCCTCTCCTATTTCTAATCTCCGCCCATACTACCTCAACAGATAAGTCCTCATCAAACCTCCTCTCTGACACTGTGATACAATCTCTGACCAATAATGCTACCCCTCCCCCTCTTCTACCTCCTTCCCTACTTCGACTAAAACATTTGAACCCCGGGACCTGCAGCATCCATTCCTGCCCCTGCTCTATCCATGTCTCTGAAATAGCCACAACATCGAAGTCCCAGGTACTGATCCACGCTGCAAGTTCACCCACTTTATTGCGAATACTCCTGGCATTGAAGTATACACATTTCAAACCCTGCTCCACCCCACCTCTGCAATGCCGTGCATTGCAGTCCCCATCCATGCATCCCTCACTTTCAGCCCCACTACTCAGGATCCCTCCCCCCCCCCCCGAATCAGTTTAAACCTCCCTGCATGGCCTTAGCAAATTTACCCCCCAGGATATTGGTCCCCTTCTGATTAAGGTGTAGACCATCCTTCTCATAGAGGTCACACCTTCCCCAGTACGAGCCCCAATTGCTTAAGTACCTGAACCCCTCCCTCCTGCACCATCCCCTCAGCCATGAATTCAAACCTTCCCTCTCCCTATTCCTCTCTAAACTATCCCGTGGTACAGGCAAGAGTCCAGAGATAACCACTCTGTCAGTCTTGGCCTTTAGTTTCCACCCCAACTCCATAAATCCCTGCCTAATATCCCCTTCCCCTATCCTCCCTATGTCGTGTGTCCCCACATGTACAATAACTTGTGGTTTATCTCCCTCCCCCCTAAGAGTCCTGAATACCCTGTCAGACACATCCCGGACCCCAGCCCCTGGTAGGCAACACACCAACCCTGGTTCCAGCATACGACAAACAAGTCGCAAAGCCTAGCAACCCTCCCTTCACCGCTCCCTCCCCAACACCAGCCTTCATTAATCTCGTATCCACTTCTTCAATTCACCATCACTCGATTCAAAAATGAATATTTCCCGATCGGGGGTGTGGGTGGGCGGTAGCGGGGGGGGCAGGGTGTGCAATGTGAGAGATGGGGTGGTGGGGCTGATACTGTGAGGCTGGTAGCGGTGGGGCTCGCAGATATTTTCGGTTTGGGATAAGTGTTGATGTAAAATGCTTATGTCAGTAACCTCCCTCCGAATTTGACAGGCGGGTATTCTATTCTGGAACTCAATGTGTGCAGCCCACGCTAAATCGCTGGTATTAACTGATTCAAATCCAGACTTCTTTGGAACTGAAGTCGTTTCCTTTTGAATTTCTAGAATTGCTGTTCATGGCTTTATCAGGATGAATAAAGCAAAATCGACCTCAATGTGTTTCTGATTGAGATGGGTTTCTGCACAGAACATTAGATTAACACGTTGTGATGATAAAATATCTGATCACTGTTTAATGAATTTCAAAATTCCAGTAACTGGAAACTTCACCACATTTTTCAGATCCTCTCTGAACTGTGTCTGTGTCACTGCATCGATGCATGTGTTGGTGCAACAACTAAGGAGTTGGAGCATAAATCCCAGTTCCTGAACAAAACGTGGTAAATGCAACCGCAATATATTCAACATGTATAATCGGTCATAAAAGCAATAGAACAGGAACACTGACCATAATAGGATAAAATTTCCCGAAATTGCAAATAGTATGATGATAGATTTTCTTCTTTTCGCTATCTCTGGGTCACTTGGACTTTCCCCATTCTTGTGGGTCCGAAGTCTCCTGCGGACCTTGCTCAACACTACAATGTATTTAACGGTTAAAACGTTGAGCAGCACAACCAACAAAAAAGGAACAGTCGGGGTTAAAATATAGTGGAGACTTTCAGCTGCTGCCCATGCTGGTGAGGAGTCGACATCAAAATCGACAGAACAGAAATAGGGAGTATTGGAAAGCCAATATCTATTCTCGCACATAAAGTACCAGAAAATATTCTTTACAGTGAACAGCACACTCACTGTTCCTAGAACCACAATTGCCGTTTCCTCAGTGCAGTATTTTATTTTCAGCTTCTGACAGGTAATGGCCACGAATCGATCAAAGGTAAAAGTGACAGTGAACCAAACAGAACAGTCAGTGACTGCGTAAAGCAGGACGGCGTGTATATTGCACACTTCAATGTGATACATGAAGATAAATTGATCCGTGAATCTGATCGGAATTTGCCTCAATACGAGGTCGAAGATGACGACGAGTAGATCCGCCACTGACATGGAAATTAAGTAACGTGACACACATTTGGAAAGTCCACACCTTCCTCGAGACAGGATAAGAATCGTCAATAAGTTCACTGTAGGGAAGAGAGAGACAATTAACTCATATTTCAGACAGAACAGGAGCAGTGGTCTGGCAGGTTTCTGGGGGACAGCTGCAGCATTTTCTACAGAATCCAGAATAACATGGATTCACCTGTTCTGCTGCGATTGGGTTCACAGTTGGAAAGCACCGCACTGAGGTATCAAAAAACCAAATTTACCAACAGATCACATTTCCAATTTGCTGCCTTCTCCTTATTTGTATTTGGGAGACACAATGATGCCAATGGGTTTGGACGAAAGGTTCCTGATCTGGGTCATTCTGCTGTGACTGTGCTGCAGACTGTGCATCTGTAGGTATTGCATGAGTTGATTTGGATTTGGCTGTGAGTCACAAAACTGGAAATTATATATTTTTTTACTGAGGCAGGACCCTGTAGATACGAAGGCGGGAATAGTGAAAGTGGCCGGTGGATGTGGGGAGGGAGTGGGGGGAGAGGGGGATGGGAGGGGCAAGGGGGGGGGGGGTCGGATGTGGTAGCGGGGAGGACGGAGAGTGGGAAATAGAGAGCAACCACCATGAGAGAGTAGGGAGAATGGCTGCGGGGAAGAGAGAGATATCTTCCCACTGTACTAGCATATATGGAACATGATGTTTGCACATAATAATATTACTAACTGAGTTTTATGGACAAGGGCAGTAAACAGAGTGAAATTTGACTCACCAGTCACACCAACTGCAGCGAGGAGCGGGTAGTAAATCCTTTGGATATCATTAAGTACCCAAGTAATACGAAGTTCAAGTGGAACAGTCCAGAACATAGTTTACCGAATCTGAGATGGCTGTTTTGGAGGGCACTCTCTGTTTTAACACCGCTGCACACAATGAAAACATTGCCTATTTATAGAGCAAAGAATGTCCCTGGTGAAATAATTAACTATGTGCCTAGTGACATTAATCACAATCACTGAAGTAACAAGATGGCATCAGGTTTTATTGCAAAATACATGTTTATTAAAGTCCTTTGCATTCTTAGTAATGGAACTGACTGAAGGCAAAGAGATTTGTCCCGCAGTTTTGTGAAAAAATATGAATATTGATTAGCACCATGTTACTGAACTGAAGTGAATCAAAATAGTTACGAATATTTCTATCACGTGATGTCAGTCTACAATTTCAGAATTTCAATAAATTGTAATCGTGAAATTAGTGCAGATTCGGGAATGATGCTGATTCTCCTGTTGATACAAGAGAGGTGCCAGAAGCAGGACGTTTGGGAACATTACACTGCTACTATTCAGCACAAAACAATTCTAAAATCAATAAGACTGACATTTACCCTCAAGTTGTTCACAGATGATATTGTACGTGAATTATTTCGAGAGATGGGTAAATCACATGTCCAAACTATGTTCGGAAATACGTGTAAAATGTCTGGTATATTTGGTGATAAGAGAGGATGTGTCTTGTATCCTTCATTCAAACTTTCACCTTCTTCCTTTGCCATGTTCGTTGCAGTCTGTGTGGAAGCTGTCCCTTCGATCTGGAACTGTTGCATTCTCGAAATGCCTTGGACTTTCAACGAACTTATCCTGTAATATTCAATGCCTTCTATTATTTTTGATCGGGAGATTGAAAAAAATGTCAGTCCAGCGTGTTGGTAAGACTGGTAAAAAATATTATTTAATGTGAAATACACCCACTATAATGTATACATACCCTTTCAGTTTGCAAACCTCAGAAAAGCGATGTTGCAGAAAGTAACCATTCAGCCGATCGTGTGGCGCTGGACACAACAGAGACAAAAGGAGCTAGTAGCTCCACATTTATAACCACATTTTAGCAAGTGATCCGAGGCCTTGAAGGTTGCAGCACTTTGGATGGAGAGCCCATATTAGAAATATTGTGCGTACTCCTGCATCTCGTTACTTTATAGGAAATGTAATTGCAGTCTAGGCGGTCCAGATCAGATTTTCTGGATGATTTGTTGTTTTCCTTATGGAGATGGTTGGCGAGGATCTCCCTGCACATCCACTAAACCTGCCCACGCCTCGACTGGTGCTGCCTGTACATTTAGCACCAGCGATGAAGCTCCAACTTCGATCAGTCGCCTCTCCCCACTCCAACTCTGTAGAGAACGGCAGAACCTTTGCCTCTCTTATTAAACTGCTCCACATCAACATTTCCCTCATACTCTCATCTTTTCCACCTCTCTCGCACGCTGTTTTTCACACGCCAGGTTGTGGAGAGCCAAAGGGAGAGAGAGAAATCCACATTCAGTCCCTCAATGAATTGCAATCAAAACGTTTCCTGCACATTCCACTCGTCCCATCAGTTGACTGCGAAGTCTAAAACTGCCAGTGTTATCAAAGAATACAGATTGAAAGATGACAACCTTCATTTGGCGAGTGGTTAACACTGAGGTTGAGAGTCTTTGACGATAACAAAATATGGACCGAATGTTCAAATGGTAAGTTGCAGATGGAATTTAACCCTGAAAAGAGTGTGGTGATAGAATTGGGAAAGAGTAATTTGACAAGGAAGTATTCAACGAATGGCATGACACTTGGAAGTTCTGTAGAACAAAGGGAACTTGGCGTGTTTGCCATTTTGGAATTGTATCGAACTTTTCTAAGGCCACACGTGGTGTATTGTGTGCAGTTCTGGTCGCCACGTGATGGGAAGGATGTAAATGTACTGAAGGGGGTTCAGAGGAGATTAACCGGGATACTCCCTGGGATGGAACATTTACGTTATGACGAGAGGTAGAATAGGTTTGGGTTGTTGTCCTTGGAGCAGAGAAGACTGAAGGGTGACCTGATCGATGTGCATAAGATTATGAGCGGCATGGACAGAGTAGATAGAGAGCAGCTATTCCCCTTAGTTGAAGGATCAATCACGAGGGGACAAAGGTTTAAAGTGAGGGGCAGAGGATTTAGGAGGGCTGTGTGGAAAAGTTTTTTTTTTAACACCGTGGGTGGTGATGGTCTTAAATGCGCTGCCTGGGAGGGTGGTACATGTGGGTTGCCTCACATTCTTTGGAAAGTACCTGGATCACTGGCACGTCATAACATTCAAAGCTATGGGCCAAGCGCTGGTAAATGGGATTATGTGGCAGTTCAAGGGTTTCACGCATGTCAGTGCGGACTCGATGGGCCAAAGGTCTCCTTCTGCACTCTTTGAGTCTATGATTCTATGCGTCCATCGCCCCCATCCCCGAGCACCCGTACACCTGCCATACAATTAGATGAATGGTCGTTTTTATTTTCAGAAGTGTGATCACTATTCGGTCATTTCAGAAATCCTGCTGGGCATGCTGCATGGCAAGTTCCCCGACACACATTGCGATGTGGTAGCAGCCTGATTTAAGGCACAACGTTGCAGGTGTGAGTGAATGAAAAAGTGAGGCAGGGCGATATCGTTAGAATATACCAGCATAGATTCATCCTCTTTTGCAATCGCGAACGAGAAATCCAAACACCTCGGAAGATGTGAATGAGGCACTTCTTCCCAGAAAATGGGTAGCTGGACTCCGACGAGAACGAAGACGTCACTCTAACCTCGTCGTCATCGTCCGTCCCCCCCACCCTCCCCCCTCCCCCCCCCCCCCGCCCCCCCGCCGCCCACCCCGCCACCAATGTCTGGTATCTCCTAATTGGTGTTGAAATGAGTGATCAAGTATTCTTATCTCGCTGTTTATAATCACTACAAATCACATTGCTGTCTGTGGAACGATCTTTTTCGATTAAATGAACAAAGACAAACAAACAAATCTGCAGAGAGAGAGAGAGAAATGCTGAGGGAGATAAATAGATATAGGGAGACAGTGTGTGTGAAAGAGAGCGAGAGATAGAGAGACGCATCAAATGCTTTTTGATTTGATGTATTATTGTCACATGCATTCGCATACAGTGAACAATATTGTTTCCTGCGCACGATACAGAGAAAGCATACCGTTGATAGAGAAGGAAACGGGAGAGTGCAGAATGTAGTGTTACAGGCATAGCTAGGTGTAGAGAAAGATCAGCTTAATGCAAGGTAAGTCCACTCAAAAGTATGACAGCAGCAGAGAAGAAGCTGTTCTTGAGTCGGTAGGGACGTGGCCTCAGACTTTTGTATCATTTTTCCCGACGGAAGAAGGTGGAAGAGAGAATGTCCGGGGTGCAGGTGGTCCTTAATTATGCTGACTGCTTTGCCGAGTCATCGGTAAGTGTAGACACAGTCAATGGATGGGAGGCTGGTTTGCGTGATTGATTGGCTCCATTCACGACCTTTTGTAGTTCCTTGCAGTTTTGGGCAGAGCAGAAGCCATACCAAGCTGTGATACAACCAGAAAGAATGATTTCTATGGTGCATCTGTAAAAGTTGGTGAGAGTCGTAGCTGACATGCCAAATTTCCTTCGTCTTCTGAGAAAGTAGAGGTGTTGGTGGGCTTTCTTAACGATAGTGTCAGCATGGCGGGACCAGGACAGGTCGTTGGTGACCTCGACACCTAAACACTTGAAGCTCTCGACACTTTCTCCTGCGTCCCCATTGATGTTGACAGGGGCAAGTTCTCCTCTACGCTTCCTGAAGTCGATGACAACCTCCTTAGTTTTTTTAACATTGAGGGAGAGATTATTGTCGCCGCCCCAGTTCACCAGGCTCTCTATCTCATTTCTGTATTCTGTCTCGTCATTGTTTGAGATCTGTCCCGGGACGGTGGTGTCGTCAGCAAACTTGAAAACAGAATTGGAAGGGAATGTGGCTGCACAATCATAGGTGTAGGGGGCTGAGAGCACAGCCTTTTGGGGCACCAGTGTTGATCGTGGAGGAGGTGTTGTTGCCTATCCTTACTGATTGTGGTCTGTGAGTTACGAAGTTCAGGATCCAGTCACAGAGGGAGGAGCCGCGGGCCAGGCCACGGATTATGGAAATGAGCTTCATGGGAATATTAGTGTTGAAGGCTGAACTGTAATCAATAATTAGGAGTCTGACATAGGAGTCTTTGTTATCACGGTGTTCCAGGGTTGAGCGCTGAGCCAGGGAAATGGCGTCTACCATGAACCTGTTGCAGCGGCAGGCAAACTATAGTGGATCCAGGCAGTACGGGAGGCTGGAATTGATTCTTGCCATGACCAGCCTTTCGAAGTACGTCATAATGATGGACGTCAGAACCACTAGACGATAGTCATTGAGGCGCGCTGCTTGGCTTTTATGAGTCACCGGGATGATGGTCGTCTTCTTAAAGCAGATACGGACCTCAAATTGTTATAAAAAGATCTCGAAGATATATGTGAATACCCCCACCAGCCGATCCATGCAGGATCTGAGTGCTCATCCGGGCACCCCATCTGGGCCAGTTCCTTTCCGTGGGTTGACTTTTGAGAAGGCTGCTCTGACATCTGCAGTGATGGCCCCAGACACAGTTTCATCCAGGGCTTCCAGGGCGGAGGGCATGCTCTCGCTGACCTCATGCTCAAAACGAGCATAGAATGCATTGGGCTCGTCAGGGACGGGTACGTTGGATTTGGCGATTTTACATGCCTTCATCTTGTAGCCTGTTATGTCTTGCAGACCCTGCCCATAGTCGGTGGGGGCCTGTTTGGCTAACCTGGGACTCTAGCTTCGTCCGGTACTGTCTTTTGGCATCTTCGATGGATCTGCTGAGATCGTATCTGGCTTTTTTGTATCGGTCAGTGTCGCCTGACTTGAATGCCTCAGACCTGGACTTCCGCAAGATGGGGCTATCCCTGTTCATCCATTGTTTCCGATTGGGGAGCACGTGGATTTGCTTCTTTAGTACACAGCATTCTACACACTTACTATTGAATCAGTTACTGTAGTGGCGCACTCGTTCAGACTGGTCAACGAGTTTTTATGTACTGACCAGTCCACTGCCTCCAAGCAGTCGCATAGGAGATTTTCCGATTCCTCAGACCACCATTGCACGACTTTCTTGGATGGATTCTCCTGCTTCAGTTTTTGCTTGTAAGCCAGAAGGAGGAGCACAGCCTTGTGGTCTGATTTGCCAAAGTGTGGGTGGTCGAGAGAGCGGTAAGCGTGTTTGATATTTGTGAAGCAATGGTCTAGGATGGTTTGGGCCTCTGGTGGAACAGGAGTTGTATTAGTGGTAACTTGGTAGTATGCTTTTGAGCTTCACGTGATTGAAGTCCCCGGCCACTTTGAAAAAGGCTTCGGGATGTTTCGGCTCAAGGTTATTCGTAGTTATGTATATTTCGTCCAGCGCGATCTTCACGTCGGCATGGGGGCAGGATGTAAACTGCCGTCAGGATAACGGAGGTGAACGCCCGTGGAAGATAGTAGGGGCGACATTGAATGAGGTCGAATTGGAGAGAAATCTGGAGTTAGGGGAAGAAAGCTTCAAATAAAGAATAAAGGGCTGGCGAGAGATAGAAGAAAAGGGGAAGAGATAGAAAGAGAGATTGCAGAATGGATCGAGAGACATACAGAGAAAGGAGTCAGGCAAAGAAACAGAAAAGCTTGGGTGAGAGAGAGAAGGGAGAAGACACTTGGAGAGGAGTACATGAATGTTGTCTCTGAATTTCCAAAAACCGAACTGTAATGCCCTCTGAGAATCTTGCACAACAATTGACTTAATCGCTGTGCCTCCCACTCCTGTTATTTTTGAATGATAACAAACTTTGAGACAGGTTCATATTGCAGGTTTTTAATTTTCTCTTTGTCACCCACCAAAGGGTTAAAATGTTTGTGGCGAATTGTAATGCCAGACTGCTTGTTCCTCAGGGTTTCAAGCTCCAGAAACACCCCCACAATCTACCAGGGGCTTGTTCACTCCAGGAACTGAAATTAAAATTGAAATTAACCCTGCAATGGGGAAATTAACAGACAACAGCTCACGAGGAATTTGGATGTGGTTGCGGTGACGGAGACTTAGTTGAAAGAGGGACAGGACAGGCAGCTGAATATTCCGGGGTACAAGTGTTTTAGGCGAGACAGAGGAGCGGCCAAAGGAGGTGGCGGAGTAGCAGTATTCGTTGGAGAGCATATTGCAGCGGTGCAGAGGGAGGACAATTCAGAGGGGTTGTGTAACAAGTCACTCTGGGTGGAGCTTAGAAACAGGAAGGGCGCAGTCACTATGTTGGGGGTGTACTACAGGCCCCCCAACAGCCCAAGGGAAGTGGAAGAACGGATATGTCAGGAGATATTGGATAGTTGCAGGACAAATAGGGTTGTTGGAGTGGGAGACTTCAATTTCCCTGGTATAGACTGGAAATCGCTGAGAGCAGGGACTCTGAATGGGGAGGAATTTGTAAAATGCGTACAGGAGGGTTCTTTAGAACAATATGTAGATAGCCCGACTAGAGAGGGGGCTATACTGGACCTCGTACTGGGGAATGAGCCCGGTCAGGTCTTCAAAGTTTCGGTAGGGGAACATGTGGCAAATAGTGACCACAATTCTGTTAGCTTTAGGATAGTGATGGAAAAGGATGAGTGGTGTCCCAAGGGTAAGGTGTTGGATTGGGGGAAGGCTAACTTTAGTGGGATTAGGCAGAAATTGGCAGCTCTTGATTGGGAGAGGCTGTTTGAGGGTAAATCCACATCTGGCATGTGGGAGTCTTTTAAGGAACAGTTGTTAGGGCGCAGGACAAGCATGTGCCTGTGAAAAAGAAGGATAGGAAGGGTAGGATTCGAGAACCGTGGATAACCAGGGAAATTGAGGGACTGGTCAAAAAGAAAAGAGAGGTGTATGTTAGGTCCAGGCAGCTAAAAACGGAGGGAGCTCTGGAGGAGTACAAAGAAAGTAGGAAAGAACTCAAACGGGGAATTAGAAGAGCAAAAAGGGGTCACGAAATTGTCTTGGCAGACAGGATTAAGGAGAATCCCAAGGCATTTTATTCATACGTTAGGAACAAAAGGGTTGTCAGGGAAAAAATAGGACCTCTCAGGGACAAAAGTGGGGAATTATGCTTGGAGCCCAAAGAAGTAGGGGAGATCCTAATTGAATACTTTGCGTCGGTATTCACAAAGGAGAGGGATGTGGTGACTGGGAGTGTCTCGGAGGGGAGTGTTGAACCGTTGGTGAAAAGCTCCATTACAAAGCAGGAAGTCTTAGGTTTGTTAGAGAATATAAAGACTGACAAATCCCCGGGGCCTGATGGAATCTATCCGAGGCTGCTCAGGGAGACGAGAGATGAATTCGCTGGGCCTCTGAGACAAATCTTCGTCTCGTCACTGGACGCAGGTGAGGTCCCAGAGGATTGGAGGATAGCTAATGTGGTCCCGTTATTTAAGAAGGGTAGAAAGGATAACCTGGATAATTATAGGCCGGTGAGCTTGACGTCCGTGGTGGGGAAGTTGTTGGTGAAGATTCTTAGAGATAGGATGTATGCGCATTTAGAAAGGAATAAACTCATTAACGATAGTCAGCATGGTTTTGTGAGAGGGAGGTCATGCCTCACTAACCTGGTGGAGTTTTTTGAAGAAGTGACCAAAATGGTTGACGAGGGAAGGGCCGTGGATGTCGTCTATATGGACTTTAGGAAAGTATTTGACAAAGTCCCTCATGGTAGGCTAGTGAAAAAGGTTGGATCTCATGGGATAAAGGGGGAGGTGGCTAGATGAGTGGAGAACTGGCTTGGTCACAGAAGACAGAGGGTGGTAGTGGAAGGGTCTTTTTCCGGCTGGAGGCCTGTGACTAGTGGTGTTCCGCAGGGCTCTGTATTGGGACCTCTGCTGTTTGTGATTTATATAAATGATCTGGAAGAAGGTGTAACTGGGGTGATCAGTAAGTTTGCGGACGACCCAAATTGGCTGGACTTGCAGATAGTGAGGAGCATTGTCAGAAGCTACAGAAGGATATAGATAGGCTGGACATTTGGGCAAAGAAATGGCAGATGGAGTTCAATCCTGATAAATGCGAAGTGATGCATTTTGGTAGAAATAATGTAGGGAGGAGCTATACGATAAATGGCAGAACCATAAAGGGTGTAGATACGCAGAGGGACCTGGCTGTGCAAGTCCACAGACCCTTGAAAGTGACGTCACATTTGGAGAAGGTGGTGAAGAAGGCATATGGCATGCTTGCCTTTATAGGACGGGGCAGAGAGTATAAAAGTTGGGGTCTGATGTTGCAGATGTATAGAACGTTGGTTCGGCCGCATCTGGAATACTGCGTCCAGTTCTGGTCGCCACACTACCAGAAGGACGTGGAGGCTTTGGAGAGAGTACAGATGTTGCCTGGTATGGAGGGGCTTAGTTATGAGGAGAGATTGGGTAAACTGGGGTTGTTCTCCCTGGAAAGACGGAGGACGAGGGGAGACTTAATAGAGGTGTATAAAATTATGAAAGGCATAGATAGGGTGAAAGGTGGGAAGCTTTTCCCCAGGTCGGTGGTGACGTTCACGAGGGGTCATAGGTTCAAGGTGAGGGGGGAGGTTTAACACAGATATCAGAAGGACATATTTTACACAGAGGGTGGTGGGGGGCTGGAATGCGCTGCCAGGCAAGGTGGTGGAGGCGGACACACTGGGAACGTTTAAGACTTATCTAGACAGCCATATGAACGGAGTGGGAATGGAGGGATACAAAAGAATGGTCTAGTTTGGACCAGGGAACGGCGCGGGCTTGGAGGGTCGAAGGGCCTGTTCCTGTGCTGTATTGTTCTTTATTCTTTGTTGTTCTTTGTTTGAGGGTGAAGCCTATGCAGCCGGTCTCAGTCCATCCATTCTCCCTTGGAGAAAATATCTTGTCCGAGGATTGTAGATCACATTGCAGTCTACAAAATTCAAATTTCCAGAGAAAAGGGAGAAAAGCATTGATTAAAATAAAAGACAACATAAGAATCGTACAATAGGTTCCCACGCTGGTCCAGGTGTTATGCAATCTTTCAGTAACATCCAAATACAAAATATTTCAGTTTGTAACTCACTCTCACCCTCTCCCTCAGAGATTAAAATTAAACATCGATCGCGGTAATAATAAGGCACAACTCACGAGCGTGAAATCTGTGGGACAGCCAGCCCTCCTTCTGGAATAAGTGTCTCTCTCTTGGTCAGTTCATAAACATTCATCCTTTTGTATTCTCAACGCCTTCCAGGTTTCAAAATTCTAATTCCTCGGGAGAAAGTGGGATTAAATTCGTGGAAATGACAAAAGCAGGGACATGTAGAATCATAAAATCCCTCCAGTGCAAAAGGAGGCAATTCCGCCCATCGAGTCTGCACCGTCTCCCCGACAACGCATACCACCCAGGCCCACTCACCCCACCCAATCCCCATAACTCGATACATTTACCTCCCTATTCCCCCTAACCTACACATCTCGGGCTCAATGGCATGAAAACCTCTCACTGAATTAAACACGAAACTGTTCGACTTCCAGCGGAATAGAGGCAATATTCACTCAGAAACCAGTAACTGTGAGGTTAACAAAACGGGATGGAGGAAGACACAGTTTGAGCGGTGACACTGCCGGAGGGATGGAGAGCTGGAGTTCACCCAGGAAAGCAGCAAAGTTTAACAACAATGGTGCCCCACGTGGGGCTCGAACCCAACGTTCTGAGATTAAAAGTCTCATGTCCTCCAGACTGAGCAAACAGGGCTGGTTAACGAGAAAGCTCAATGAGGGCTTGTCCGGCATTTCTCGCATGCTTGTTTTTCAACCCCCAAAGGATGAATCATACCTCGATGTTAACGAATCGCCTCTGGGGGAACTTTCGCCTGAAGATTGTTTCATTGCCATCCTGAAACATTTAGACCTCTGCAGTGAATAGTTAAAATGCTCAAAAAACTCAGCAAGTCGGGCATGTACAGGAAAACACATCTCATCTTTCACCTCCATCAACTTTCATTCAAACGAGGGAAAGTGAGGAAGCTAAGAAGTTTCGAACAAGTGATATTCAGGAGAGAGGAAACATAAGATAAGGAATGGGCCCTAAAATAGTGGAAGTCAGGAGGGATTAACTTGGAAAGGCATTCACGGTTCATGGTCTCAGCGTGAGGGAATCAGGGAATTGCATAATGATTAAACCACAGAATGAGACCATTGCAAAGAACTTTGCAGGACTCAAATGTGCTGTTGGTAAAGGGGAACCGGTGGATGTACTGTACTTAGAAGGTATTTGGTAAGCTGCTACATCAAATGTTGCTGCAGAAATTAAAATCTCATTGTGCAGATTGCAGTGCACTGGCCTGGATAGGAGATTTCAGAGCTAACAGGAAAGAGAGCTGCCATCATTGGAGAATCATCTGGTCAGCAGGATGTGACGAGTGGTCCGCCTCAGGGATTGTTGGTGCTGGGGCCTCAATTGTTTTCAGTTTATTGGAAAGACTGAAAATATGATTACTAAATCTGCTGATGACACAAGGCTAGTTATGAAAGCACTTTGTGCAGAGACTGTAATGAGGCTACAAATGGGACATAAATAGGTTTAGTGAGAGGGCAAATGCCTGCCAGACGGATTACAATTATAGGTAAAATGAAGTTGTCCATTTTAGCAGGAAAAACAAAATGAAGCTTATTGTCGAAATGATGAGAGATTGCAGAGCTCTGAGGCGCAACACTATCTGGATATATAGTGCATGAATGAAAAAAAATAGTTTGAATGTACAGCATGTAATTAGGAAAAGCTAATAGAATAGTATTCTTCATTGTGAGGGTAACTGATTACAGAGCTTTGATTACATTCCATTTGGAGTTTGTGTGCAGAATTGATTCATAAATCTGAGTTCTCCGGTTGGTTCCTCCTGCATTTTTTCATCTGCTAACTGACAATATTTTGCAAAATATCCTCTCAATCCTTCGCCTTGCATCATGTCCAGGGATGAAGAAGTTCAGTTTGGTGCATAAATTTGGACCAATATTATTCACTTGGGAGCAAGAAGTTTCAACAGAAATGTCACTGCAGAATTGGAGATTACGGGGTTTGACAGTAGGGACGGGAGGCTTGTTGCAAAGAACAAAGAACAAAGAACAGTACAGCACAGGAAACAGGCCCTTCGGCCCTCCAAGCCTGTGCCGCTCCTTGGTCCAACCAGACCAATCGTTTGTATCCCTCAATTCCCAGGCTGTTCATGTGACTATCCAGCTAAGTCTTAAACGATGTCAGCGTGTTTGCCTCCACCACCCTACTTGGCAGCGCATTCCATGCTCCCACCACCCTCTGTGTAAAAAACATCCCTCTAATATCTGAGTTACACTTCGCCCCTCTCACCTTGAGCCCGTGACCCCTCGTGATCGTCACTTCTGATCTGGGAAAAAGCTGCTCATCCTTCACCCCATCTATCCCCTTCATAATCTTGTACACCTCTATTAGATCTCCCCTCATTCTCCGTCTTTCCAGGGAGAACAACCCCAGTTTACCCAATCTCCCCTCATACCTAAGACCCTCCATACCAGGCAACATCCTGGTAAACCTTCTCTGCACTCTCTCTAACGCCTCCACGTCCTTCTGGTAGTGCGGTGACCAGAACTGGACGCAGTACTCCAAATGTGGCCTAACCAGCATTCTATACAGCTGCATCATCAGACTCCAGCTTTGATAGTCTATACCCCATCCGATATAGGCAAGCATACCATATGCCTTCTTCACCACCTTCTCCACTTCTGTTGCCACCTTCAAGGATTTGTGGACTTGCACACCTAGCTCCCTCTGTGTTTCTATACTCTTGATGACTCTGCCATTTATTGTATAACTCCTCCCTAAATTATTTCTTCCAAAATGCATCACTTCGCATTTATCCGGATTAAATTCCATCTGCCACCTCTCCGCCCAATTTTCCAGCCGATATATATCCTGCTGTATTGCCCGACAATGCTTATCGCTATCTGCAAGTCCTGCCATCTTCGTGTCATCCGCAAACTTGCTGATTACACCAGTTACACCTTCTTCCAATTCATTTATATATATCACAAACTGCAGAGGTCCCAGTACAGAGCCCTGCGGAACACCACTGGTCACAGACCTCCAGCCGGAAAAAGACCCTTCGACCGCTACCCTCTGTCTCCTATGACCAAGCCAGTTCTCCACCCATCTAGCCACTTCTCCTTGTATCCCATGAGCCTTAACCTTCTTAACCAACCTGCCATGTCGGACTTTATCAAATGCCTTACTGAAATCCATATAGACGACATCCACGGCCCTTCCTTCGTCAACCGTTTTTGTCACTTCCTCAAAAAACTCCACCAAATTTGTAAGGCACGACCTCCCTCTTACAAAACCATGCTGTCTGTCACTGATGAGATTGTTCCGATCTAAATGCACATCGATCCTGGCTCTAAGAATCCTCTCCAGCGGACTCTGAGAAACTATTTCGACTGACGAGAGTAATAAACGCAGGGCTGTGATTGAAGTTAGTTACAGAAAGACAGACGTGCATTTATATAGCACCTTTCCAGACCAGCGAGCGTTATGAAACGCTTTCCAGCCAAGGAGCGACTTTT
Source organism: Mustelus asterias (assembly GCF_964213995.1). Classification (NCBI taxonomy): domain Eukaryota; kingdom Metazoa; phylum Chordata; class Chondrichthyes; order Carcharhiniformes; family Triakidae; genus Mustelus; species Mustelus asterias. The sequence goes on from NC_135830.1 coordinate 14,830,598, forward strand.
TGGAATACCATAATTGTCCTGCTGCTGGAATTGGAATACCCATTCATCAGTGAAATTATCAAAACCCCTAGTAAACGACTCACTCGGAAATAGAACGACATTTGTACATCACGAGGAAATATCTGGTGAAGCATGATTTACAAAATCAATGGTCATGCATATGTGTAAGCAGCAATGTTTAAGACAAGTAATCCATATGCCCAGGGAAATGTACAGGGGACCCAAGTTCGAGACCTTCCACGGCATATGATGAAATTTGAATTCATCGTCAATTGTTCTAAATACTCATTGGGTTCACTCAGGCCCTTTAGGGAAATAAATCTGCAGACTTTACCTTGTCTGGCCTACATCTGAATCCAGATCCGTATCAATGTGGTTGACTCTCAAATGCCCTCGGAAATGGAGGGCAGTTGGGGATGTGCAATAAATGTTGGCCCCAGCAACGATGCCCGCATCCGTTAAAATTGTTTTTACAAAGTGTTTACCAATCCCCATAATAGCAGTATTCCATTAATACTTCCATTAAGCACTGGATGTTTATTATCGGCAGGATGCGAACCTGCCACCCGAGAACTCACTGGATCTTCTATGTTTACATATCAACAGTCTCCGACGAGACGAACAAAAAATGCTGTTATTGACTTTATTACAAGTCACCATTATTAGGAAAAGGTTTCAATGAGCAAAAGTTACGCCTCAGATAAACCCCCATTGGCTACAATACTGCCACTGCGCAAAGCTAGTAATGGGTCCAGTGGCAGGTGCTGATCGACCACACCGAAACTCTTCACACTATTGGCGAGTAAAATTATTTGATTTCTGTACATTGTGCTTTCTTACCTGGGATTAACTGTATTAATGTTAAGTTATTTGCTGAGAAATTGAAACTTTTTTTATCAGCCACAATTGCGGAAATGAGAAAGTGAGGATTCTGGGATGGGAATATGCTAATCTTACCTGTGAAACTTTGTGAAAGGAAATGATGTGTTGTTTGCAGGGAGCATGTGTCAGAGCCTCCCCCCCCCCCCCCCCCCCCCCGACCGCCCCCCCACCGACCCGCCCCAGGTGATTGTTTAAACGATTGTGTTAACCTTACCCAACAAAACAAGCATTATTCCTTCACCTTCTGTCTCCATTTCCGGTGATAGGCTAACCACCAAAATTCATTAATAACCCACTGACGCCCACAGCTACCTCGATGACAGCTCCTCAAATCTCGCCGCGTGTAAAGTATCCATCCTATTCTCCACGTTTCACCGCCAAATCTGTGCTGAAGATGCCACCTTCGAAAAGAGAGCATTGGAAATGTCTGTATTTTTCATCAACCGGGATTTCCCAGCACTGTTGTAAAACGGAGAACACAGCCGTGCCTAACCTACTTTCTGCACCTCTGCTCTCATCTCATAGAGGTTTACAGCCGGAAAGATGCCCTTCAGCCCATTTTGTTCGCGCTGGACAGCAAGTTTCTATCTATTTTAATCCCATTTCCCCGCAATTGGCCCATAGCCTTGTCTATTACGGCAATTCAAGTGCACATCTAAATACCTCTTTCATGTTGGGAGTGTTCCCGCCTCTACCACCCTTTCAGAAAGTGAGCTCCAGATTCCCTCCACCCTCTGAGGGAAAAATAAATCCTCACGTCTGGAGTAAAACTCCTGTCTATTAACTTAAATCCATGCCCCCTGGTTAATGGCCCACCTACTAAGAGGAACAATTCTCCCTCTCCATTCTAATTGTGCCACTCATAAATTTGTACACCTCAATCAGCTCTTCCCTCAGCCTTCTCTGCTCCAAGGAAAACAACCCCAGCTTATCCAGTCTCTCCTTATAGCTGAAACGTTCCAGTTCAGACAACATCCTGGTCAATCTCCTTTACAATCACATCCTTCCTACAGTTTGGCGACTAGTACTGCACACATAACTCCAGCTGTGCCCTAACCAGAGTTTTGTACAGCTCCAGCAGAACCTCCCTGCCCTTATATTCATTCTCCCCCCCTCTCTGCCAGAATGATAATAGGTTCCCACTTTTCACCCCACTCCAGACTGATGCATCCACAAGGAGAATAAGTTTAAAACAATGAGGGGAAATCTATGTGATGGATACAAATGCTAAATGTGATTGAATCTCATGAGACAACAATCTGTTTCCTCCCAAAGAAGAATCTAGGGAACCTTCGCTGTGCCTATCCAACGCAACTACATCCTGTCTTAAATATGGAGGACCAAACGGCACCCAGCATTCCAGATGTTGTCTCACCAAAACCCTAAACGACTGCAGCAATAATTCAAAAAAGACAAGACTTAACAACGTGAACAAGACTGGAAGTACAGTGTGACTGTGGAGAATTGGCACTGTGCACATTCCAGCAATCAGTAACTGGGGGAATAATGGAAGATGAGATCCTGGAGGTTCTTCACACTATCATCTGCAAACTCTATATCTTTTCAAAACGGTTTGACTGTAGCCCTGTTCCTGTAATCCAGGTAAAGGTTGGGTTCACCCATTGACTGTGACAAGGTATGCAAGACATAACAGGCTACAAGATGAAGGTGTGTCAAATCGCCGGCTCCAACGCACCGCTCCCTGATGAGCTCAATGCATTCTCCACCCGTTTTGAGCAAGAGGTCAGCGAGAGTATGCCCTCCACCCTGGAAGCCCTGGATGAACCTGGATCTGGGGTCACCATTGCAGATGTCAGAGCAGCTTTATTGAAGCAGCCCACAGAAAGCAACTGGCCCGGATGGGGTACTCGAATGTGCACTCAGATCCTGCATGGATCAGCTGGCGGACGTATTCACATACATCATTAATCTCTCGTTAAAACAGTCTGAGGTCCCTATCTGCTTCAAGAAGGCGAAAATCATCCCGGGACCTAAGTAAAACCAAGCACCGTGCCTTAATGACTGCCGGCCGGTGGCTCTGACATCCAAGATTATGAAGTGCTTCGAAAGGTTAGTCATGGCACGAGTCAATTCCAGCCTCCCGGACTACCTGGATCCACTACAGTTTGCCTATTGCCGCAACAGGTCCATGGCAGACGCCATTTCCCTGACCCTGCACTCAACCCTGGAACCCTGAAAATTCCAGTCCATCACCTTAAACCCTGGGCAGGGAATGTTTGCAATCCTAACAAAACGAAGGAGATTTCCATCGACGACAGGAAGCGTAGAAGAGAACATGCCCCTGTGCACATCAATGGGGACACAGTAGAAAATGTCGAGAGCTTCAAGTGTTTAGGTGCCTCGGTCACCAACGACCTGTCCTGGTCCCACCGTGCTGACCCTATGGTTACGAAAGTCCACCAACACCTCTACTTTCTCAGAAGACGAAGGAAATTTGGCTACGACTCTCACCAACTGTTATAGATGCACCATAGAAAGCATTATTTCTGGTTGTATCACAGCTTGGTATGTCTTCTGCTCTGCCAGAACTGCAAGGAACTACAAAAGGTCGTGAATGGAGCCAATCCATCACGCAAACCAGCCTCCCATCCATTGCCTCTGTCTACATTTACGGATGACTCGACAAAGCAGTCAGCAAAATTAAGGGCCACATGCACCCCAGACATTCTCTCTTCCACATTCTTCCGTTGGGAAATAAAGAGACAAAAGTCTGAGGTCACGTACCAACCGACTCAAGAACAGCGTCTTCTCTGCTGCTGTCAGACTTTTGAATGGACTTACGTTGCATTAAGTTGATCTTTCTCTACACCTAGCTATGCCTGTAACACTACATTCTGCACTCTCCCATATCCTTCTCTATGCACGGTAATGTTTGTCTGTATAGTGCGCAGGAAACAATATTGTTCACTGTATGCTAATACATGTGACAATAATACATCAAATCAAAAATCATTCAATGCTTCTCTCTACCTCTCTCTCTCTTTCACACGCACTTTCTCCCTATATCTGTTTATCCCCCTCAGCGTTTCTCTCTCTCTCTCTCTGCAGATTTATTTGTTTGTCTTTATTCATTTAATCGGAAAAAATCGTTCCACAGACAGAAATGTGATTTGTCATCATCATAAACAGCGAGATAAGAATACTTGATCACGCATTTCAACACCGATTAGGAGATACGAGACATTGGTGGCGGGGGCGCGGGGGGTGGGGGGGGGGTGGGGGGGGGGGCGGGCGAGGTTAGCGTGACGTCTTCCTTCTCGTCGGAGTCCAGCTACCCATTTTCTGGGAAGATGTGCCTCACTCACATCTTCCTCGGTGTTTGGATTTCTAGGTAGCGATTGCAAATGAGAATGAATCTATGCTCCTATCTCCTAACAATATCGCTCGACCTCACGTTTTCATTCACTCACACCTACAACATTTCATCTTAAATCAGGCTGCGACCGTATCGCAAAGTGTATCGGAGAGCTTGACATGCAGCATGCCCAGCAAGATTTCTGAAATGACCGAATAGTGATCACACTTCTGAAAATAAAAACAACCATTCATCTAATTGTATGGCAGGTGTACGGGTGCTCGGGGAGGTTGGAGGTGGATGCATAAAATCATAGACTCAAAGAGTGCAGAAGGAGACCTTTGGCCCATCGAGTCCGCACTGACATGCGTGAAACCCTTGAACTGCCACTGCCATGGGGGCGGCACGGTAGCACAGTGGTTAGCACTGCTGCTTCACAGCTCCAGGGAACTGGGTTCGATTCCCGGCTTGGGTCACTGTCTGTGTGGTGTATGCAAACTCTCCTCGTGTCTGCGTGGGTTTCCTCCGGGTGCTCCCGTTTCCTCTCACAGTCCAAAGATGTGCGGGTTAGGTTGATTGGCTATGCTAAAATTGCCCCTTCGTATCCTGGGATGTGTAGATTAGAGGGATTAGCGGATAAAATATGGAGGGATATGGGGGTAGGGCTTGGGTGGGATTACGGTCGGTGCAGACTCGATGGGCCCAGTGGCCTCTTTCGGTACTGTACGGTTTCTATGATTTCTATGATAATACCATTTACCAGCGCTTGGCCCACAGCTTTGAATGTTATGAAGTGCCAGTGATCCAGGTACTTTCTAATTGGAAGGGGCCTGAAAAAAAGGATAAATGAAAAGACTGTGTTTTCTGGAAATATGGGTAAATTTAATGAAAAAGACATTTGCCATTGTTCTTTGTATTCTTGTGAGTTTCAATATCCTGTTGACTGGGCCAAATACCGTGACCAGATACAGTTAGTTTGAATGATGTAAGCTATGCCAATCCGTTTTCGAGAGAACTGCACTTTAAGCCAATCAGATTAGTTTGGGGGAGGGAAAAAGAAAAACGGCGGGAGGCAGAGGAAGCTGCAGTGGGAGACACACGGAGGGAAGAGGAGCTGTTTTCATGCGGTAAAAACCCAGTTTTAACATCGAGGCAAATAATATTTGCAGACAAACATACTTCACAGTATGGGCACAAATATTACCCTGCAGTTAAGGCTCGTGTTTGTCGCAGTTTAGTAACTCGTTTTTTCCAGTTTGAAGTGAAAGGCAGCAAGGTTTAGTCCTTTTTGTTATTTTCATTACTGTTGAGAAAAAGAGTAAAGTCTTGTACTCTCAAGCATGGGCGTTTCTGCTCGAAACTGCCGTTGAGGGACAGTCAGCTATAAACGCCGAGCGTAGTTTTCACTGAGAAGACGGAGAGAACGAGGATTAGCTGAAGCTAACTTGCTAAGTAGCACTGTGGAGGAGGACAGACTTCAGCGCACTGGACCTGCGCCACTACACGGACAGCTTGCTGCATTTTTGTTCCTGCTGCATCATCTTCCCGCTTGCAGACCCTTCTGGACTGTGTGTGTCATGGTTGCGTGAGTCACTGGAGACGATACAATCAGACACTGAACGGAATCAGCAGTGTGTTGTTGAGGGCGTGTTTTCTTCATATGTGCACCAACGTATGGGCCCCAGCGTTTATAAATCCAAGCGCTTGGTAATATTTTGAACATTTCTCAGATTTGAAACTGTTTAATTGAAAAATCTTTAGTTCAGGACTCTTTACCTGTTTTATGAGACGCAACAACGCAAGATAATAAATTTATTTTTGTTATTCCTTTTGCATGGTTGTCCTGAACCTTTTCTTATTATAAGGTTTACATACTTACCACTTTCGGAGGCACCACGCCATTATTAATAGGTTATTATTCTAGATTGCAACTGAATACACTAATAATTTTCATTCACGCCTGTACTGACATTTATTGGTAAATAGGAAGTTTAGCCTAGCTCAACACCAACCGCTAAGAACTCAGGATCCTGTTAATTGAACATTTACATAGTAGCCCCTTATAACATCAAGCACATCCCAGGTACAGCTTTACTTAACTCAGCTGGTCAGAGCATATAGTTTTCAGCAGGGGGTTAGATTTTTCGAGGCACCGCTGAGATATTTCCTGTTTACCAGACAAGTCAAATATTTTTTTTCTTCTTTTCGTCAGTACGTAACAGTTAACTCAATAATTACAACAGCAAAATTTTTTTTTCAGTGTTAGTAGCTCACTTAAGACAATGGATTTTTCTCAGGCTGCTGATTGGAGCCACCAAAAGAATATCAGTCTTTCTCCTGGCGTATTACTGAGCAATGTGTCAATAGATAATCGTGAGGAGACCATTGCGAGGGTCTTAAACACCGTGAAAGTCTTTGGTCGCACCAAGGTTTGTGGTTGCCGTGGGGATTCTACTGGCACACAGTTGTTCATACTAGTGGAGACTAGCATTGATTTAACCCCTGACACTGTACCTCCGATTTAGGTATTGAAGGAGAAGCTTTGAAAGCCTTGTCACACAGGATGCTGTTCCTGAAGGGGACGCTTTCCATACAAAGCTGTTGTTATTACTACAACAGGAAGGCAAGTCAATGGAGGATTTTCAGGCCATAGTATCAGACAATCAAGCTCCCAAAGTGGATGTCAACATGGATTCAGTGACTACTATTGGCAAACTAGTGGACAAGTGCAACCAAGTGTCTACCGATGGGCCTAGCTACAGAAATCTGAGACTGTTTTCAGGGCTGAAACCTGGACCCCCAGTTCCGAAATAATATGATGCCTGGATGGAGCAGGCTACCCAGATGATCAGTGAGTGGCAATGCACTGACGCCGCCAAGAGACAGCGTATAGTGGAGAGTTTAAAAGGGCCTGCTGCTGACATCGTTCAATTTTTGAAAGTTAGCATTCCCACTGCTACAGCCACCGATTATTTATCTGCTCTGGACACAACTTATGGCACCACAGAGAGTGGAGCCGACATCTTGGCCAAGGTCAGACACACATACCAAAATGAAGGAGAAAAACTCTCTGCTTTTCCATATCGCCTTGACAAACATCTCCATAGTGCTCTTCTTACGGGAAGAATTACGGCTGCAGACATGAATCGAGCTCGGATGGAACAGCTAGTTAAGGGTGCACTCACTCGAGACATGGTTGCTCTGCGTGTGAGGATGAGCCACACCCTGGAGAAACCCCCTTCCTTCTCCCAGCTGATGCGGGAGGTAAGAGAGGAAGAAAATTTGCTTAGCGCCAGAGAAAGGGTGAAAACTACTGCTCAGTGACGTCTGAGTTGAACAGCCTACGAAATGAGGTAAGGGAACTGACTCCTCAGGTGGCTAGACTGCTGAGCGCCGTTCCAGTTATCCCTACATCTGAAAGTACGACAGCAAGGACTGGGTCTGTACAGCAAGCGCCAGAAGCTACTATTCGGGACGTGTCGCCCCGAGTGAAAATTTTCAAACCACTGCCGGCAGGAATCTTTTGCTACAGGTGTGGGCAAGATGGGCATACAAGGAGAGAGTGAAAAGAACCCGAGGATTTGAGGAAAGTGAATCAGAAGCTGATCAAAGCAAGCAGACAGCAGGGAAACTTCCCAGGAGCCAGGTGAAGGAACAGTGCTTGGTTCTGTGTGAAATATTTTCCACCCAATGTCCACCCCCAGCAAAGCAAGGCTCAAAACAGTTACCTGCAGGATGAGTGGGGCCCATCTCTGATGTACCTGTGGAAAAATAGAAGGAGTTTGTGCAAGAGCTTTGCTTGACAGTGGCTCCCAAGTAACCATTTTGTACCGCAACTTCTGTGACACCTACCTGAAACACGTACCTCTCCAGCCACGTGAAGACCTGGAAATATGGGGTTTAAGCTCTCACCAATACCCATATGATGGCGATCTGTCCATACAACTCGAGTTCACTGCTGCTGTAACCGGAATGCCGCAGGCAGTTGACACTTTGGCCTTACTGTGTCCTGACCCTGTGAAAGATGACAACATTGCCATGCTGGTGGGGACAAATACCCGGCTGGTGAGACAGTTGGTGGAGTACTGTAAAGAACAGGCAGGAGAACGCTTCTTGGGTACTTTGACCATACACCCCTTCCTCCGAGAAGCTTATAAGACACTCACCCAGTCTGAAACCACAGAAAGGGTAGACAAGCATGGTACTGTGTGGTTTACCCAGCACAAGCCAATCACCTTGCAACCAGGACAAGTGTTTAAAGTCACTGGCCTCCCAAAGTTTCCTGGTGATTTCACAGACCAGCTAGCACTGATAGATCAGCCTAATGACACTTTTTCCCCTGAAGAGTTGTGGGTGAGGCCTGAGGATCATCCTGCATCAGTCGTTTCCAGCAGACGCATTACTGTGACTGTGAAGAACCTGTCATCCAGAGAAATCTCCTCGAAACGTGGGACTCCACTAGCCCACATTTTTCCAGTAGCCCCTGTTCCTCTGCCGAGGGCACCGTGTGCAGATGAAGCTGCAATCGAACTGAACCCTTCATCTTTTGATGTCGGAGCCTCTCCTATGCGAGAGGAGGCAAAAAGGCGTCTCTGTGAGAAAATGATGGAGAGGAAGGAGGTCTTCTCGCAGCACGAGTGGGATGTAGGTTGTCCTAAAAGCACCAAACATGAAATAAGACTGAAGGATGCAAGGCCCTTCTGAGAGAGGTCACGTCGCTTGTCGCCTGCTGACTTTGAGGATGTGCGCCAGCACCTACAGGAACTACAAAGCCATGGCATCATCTCTGAATCGCGTAGTCCCTACGCATCGCCAATAGTAGTCGTACGCAAGAAATCAGGAAAGGTACGAATGTGCGTGGACTACCGAACCCTTAACCTTCGAACAATACCGGACCAGTACACTCTCCCAAGGATAGAAGACGCTCTTCACTGCTTGTCTGGGAGTAAATGGTTCACAGTCCTCGACCTGAGGAGCGAGGTACTATCAAATACCCATGAGTGAGGCTGACAAGGAGAAGATCGCATTTATCTGCCCGTTGGGCTGTTATCAGTTCAAACGCAAGCCTCAGGGAATTTCAGGAGCACCGGCCACTTTTCAGAGAGTCATGGGACGTACTGTCGGCGACATGAACTTTCTGGAGGTGTTGGTGTACCTGGATGACCTCATTGTGTTTGGACGAACCCTCGATGAACAGGAGGAGCGGTTGCTCAAAGTCCTCGAGCAGCTCCAAGAAGAAGGTTTGAAGCTGTCGATTGACAAGTGCCAGTTTGGCAGGACTTCTGTCACCTACATCGGACATGTAGTGTCGCAGGATGGAATAGCGACGGACCCATCCAAGATAGAGGCTGTTGTCTCTTGGCCGAGAACCCAAACTGTGACAGAGCTCAGATCCTTCCTTGGATATTGTGGCTACTACCGCTGCTTTGTTAGGGACTTCTCCAAACTCTGCCGTCCCTTCAACGGACTACTTCAAGGATATCCTCCCCGCTCCCGCTCCAAGGGGAGTCAGACTGCAAACTCACCTGACAAGACTTACTTCAAGCCTTCTGAACCCTTTGGCTCTCGGTGGAGTGAGAAATGCGAACATGCTTTCCAAGGACTCAAGACCTGGCTCACCAAAGCCCCTGTATTGGTGTTCGCAGATCCACAGAAGCCTTACGTTCTGCACGTGGATGCTAGCCTGGATGGACGAGGTGGTGTCTCATACGAAGAGCAGGATGATTGTCTACGCCCAGTTGAATTCATCACCAGAAGTCGCTCGCCATCTGAGAAAAACTTTCCAGCGCACAAACTGGAGGTTTTAGCTCTCAAGTGGGCTATTGTGGATAAACTACATGACTATCTTTACGGAGTTACCATACAAGTCAGAACGGACAACAATCCCCTGACATACGTCACAACGTCAGCTAAACTGGATGCCACTGGTCATCGCTGGCTCTCAGCACTGTCCACCTACTATTTTAGTCTTAAGTATAGACCAGGCCGGCAAAACCCTGACGCAGACTCGTTGTCTCGACGTCCACATGACCGCATGACCCCAGATGATGAATGGCAAGAAATCCCAGTTCTAGGAGTGCGGGCTCTCTGTCAGATGGTGTTGAATAGCACACGAGCAGGACACTCCTATCCATGTGTGATAGAACACATAGGAGCTCATGTGTCTGCAGTTCCCAAAGCTTTCTGTCATACTGCTGCAGTAATAGCTGATCAGCTGCCCACTTTCAGTCCATAAGAAGTTTAACAACACCAGGTTAAAGTCCAACAGGTTTATTTGGTAGCAAAAGCCATACAAGCATTCGGAGCTCCAAGCCCCTTCTTCAGGTGAGTGGGAATTATGTTCGCAAACAGGGCATATAAAGACACAGACTCAATTTACATGAATAATGGTTGGAATGCAAATACTTACAGCTAATCAAGTCTTTAAGGTACAAACAACGTGAGTGGAGAGAGCATCAAGACAGGCTAAAAATATGTGTATTGTCTCCAGACAAGACAGCCAGTGAAACTCTGCAGGTGCAGGCAAGCTGTGGGGGTATATCCCGGTTGAGGCCGTCCTCGTGTGTGCGGAGCTTGGCTATCAGTTTCTGCTCAGCGACTCTGCGCCGTCGTGTGTCGTGAAGGCCGCCTTGGAGAACGCTTACCCGAATATCAGAGGCCGAATGCCCGTGACCGCTGAAGTGCTCCCCAACAGGAAGAGAACAGTCTTGTCTGGTGATTGTCGAGCGGTGTTCATTCATCCGTTGTCGCAGCGTCTGCATAGTTTCCCCAATGTACCATGCCTCGGGACATCCTTTCCTGCAGCGTATCAGGGAGACAACGTTGGCCGAGTTGCAAGAGTATGTACCGTGTACCTGGTGGATGGTGTTCTCAAGTGAGATGATGGCATCTGTGTCAATGATCCGGCACGTCTTGCAGAGGTTGCTGTGGCAGGGTTGTGTGGTGTCGTGGTCACTGTTCTCCTGAAGGCTGGGTAGTTTGCTGCGGGACAATGGTCTGTTTGAGGTTGTGCGGTTGTTTGAAGGCAAGAAGTGGGGGTGTGGGGATGGCCTTGGCGAGATGTTTGTCTTCATCAATGACATGTTGAAGGCTCCGGAGGAGATGCCGTAGCTTCTCCGCTCCGGGGAAGTACTGGACGATGAAGGGTACTCTGTCCACTGTGTCCCGTGTTTGTCTTCTGAGGAGGTCGGAGCGGTTTTTCGCTGTGGCGCGTTAGAACTGTTGATCAATGAGTCGAGCGCTATATCCTGTTCTTATCAGGGCATCGTTCAGCGTCTGGAGGTGTCTGTTGCGATCCTCCTCATCCGAGTAGATCCTGTGTATACGGAGGGCTTGTCAGTCGGGGATGGCTTCTTTAACGTGTTTAGGGTGGAAGCTGGAGAAGTGGAGCACCGTGAGGTTATCCGTGGGCTTGCGGTACAGTGAGGTGCTGAGGTGACCGTCCTTAATGGAGATGCGTGTGTCCAAGAATGCAACCGATCGCCTCTCCAAGGCGGCCTTCACGACACACGACAGCGCAGAGTCGCTGAGCAGAAACTGATAGCCAAGTTCCGCACACACGAGGACGGCCTCAACCGGGATATTGGGTTCAAGTCACACTATTTGTAACCCCCATAGCTTGCCTGCACCTGCAGAGTTGCACTGGCTGCCTTGTCTGGAGACAATACACATCTTATTAGCCTGTCTTGATGCTCTCTCCACGCACGTTGTTTGGATCTTAAAGACTTGATTAGCTGTAAGTATTCACATTCCAACCATTATTCATGTAAATTGAGTCTGTGTCTTTATATGCCCTGTTTGTGAACAGAATTCCCACTCACCTGAAGAAGGGGATTGGAGCTCCGAAAGCTTGTGTGGCTTTTGCTACCAAATAAACCTGTTGGACTTTAACCTGGTGTTGTTAAACTTCTTACTGTGTTTACCCCAGTCCAACGCCGGCATCTCCACATCATCACTTTCAGTCCAGCAGAGCTTCAAGCTGCTCAGAAAAGTGACCCGTGTATAGGAGAAGTATGGCTAGCTATCATTCAGAAGGCACCGGCAAGTCAAATACAGACAAGCCATCCTGATCTTACACTTCAGAAACGAGAGTGGGAGAAGCTGTACATCGAGCAGGGTCTGCTTTACAGAATAGTCAAACAGTCTGTCCAACGCTTACAGCGACAGCTTGTGCTCCCCAAGCAGTTCCACAGCATTGTTCTGAAGTCACTGCATGACAACAATGGACATCTGGGATTTGACAAGACATAGGCACTCGTCTGTGACAGATTCTTCTGGCCCAGCATGAAGTTAGACGTAGATGCATACTGCAAGACATGTGAACTCTGTATTAAGAGAAAGACTCTGCCACAGAGAGCAGCACCACTTTCCCACATCCAAAGTTCAGGCCCGATGTATCTTGTATGCATTGACTTTCTCTCCATAGAACCTGATTCCCGCAACGTATGTAATGTGTTGGTAGTCACTGACCACTTCACTCAGTATGCACAAGCATTCCGAACCAAGGATATGAGAGCCATAACGGTTGCCAGAACTCTATGGGAGAAACACTTCATTCACTACGGCCTACCAATTCGCATACATTCAGACCAGGGTCGGGATTTTGAAAGCGAGTTGGTGAAGGAGATGTTGACCATGTTGGATGTGAGGAAATCAAGAACTTCACCATACCACCCACAAGGTGACCCTCAACCAGAGAGGTTCAATAGAACCCTGTTGAACATGTTAGGAACTCTTGAGCCCAGTCAAAAGTCTAAATGGAGTCAGCACATTGCACATCTGGTCCACGCGTACAACTGCACCCCAAATGAAGCTACCGGGTATTCACCTCATTTTTAATGTTCGGGAGGGAAGCCAGACTTCCTGTGGACGTTTGCTTTGGCATGTCAGCGGATGGGACCTCAACACCTTCCCACTTGCAGAATGTGTCTAAGATGAAGAAAGAGCTGTAAGCAGCCTATCAGTTGGCCCAAGCCACTTCCGCTAAAATGAACCAAAGTAACAAGGAGAGGTATGACCAGAGAATGCGCTACCATTGCTTGAAGCCTGAGGATAGAGTCCTCATTCGAAACCTTGGCCTGAAAGGGAAACAGAAGCTTGCTGATCGGTGGAGTGCAAATCCTTATGTGGTTGAGAGTCAAATGTCTGATCTTACTGTTTATCGTCTAAAGTCTGCAGATGGTTCGGGACCCATTAAGGTCATGCACCGAAATCATATTTTGCCCCTGGGACAAGAGGTTCAATTGAGCACTGAGGTTGACTCAAAGCCTACTCCCTCTCCAAGAGTCCTCAGGCGCAGAAAAGCAAAAGAAAGGAATCAAACTCCTGAGGTTCACAAAGATGACTCCGCAGCTGATGTGCCCCTGGGAGATCAAAACTCTTCAGACTCAGAGTATGGACATTATCCAGAGCACTTGATCATTGACAATCCGGAGGGAATCTGTGAACAACCGGAACAGGATGTCATGCCTATAGAGTCCAATCCCCCCACAAATGCTACAGAAGTGACAGAAGTCGCAGCGAGCTCAGAATCTTCAGAAGGGCTACCTGTTGTGATAGAAGAGGTAGTAACTGAGCAAAGGGAAGTAGAATCAGACCGTTCTGTTGAGGGTACTTACACTACAGACACATCTAACATAGCCAATCCAGAATCAGAGATAAGGAGATCACAGAGAGAGAGAAAGCCAGCAGACCGTTTCCATTATACAAAGCTGGGAGAGCCGTGTGCAAAGTCTGTAGCAGTAGGACATACAAGTGTTCACTCAGCTACGCCACCCACTATGCATTTTCCTGAACACTGCAATAGTTGTCATACATGGTGGTGTAACTCCTTTGCTCAGTGCTCGTCATGTATAAACGAGGTACCAGTCTTTTCACCCACTATTATACAAGTCATCACACTATAAGGTACATGGTGCAATTGGTTAACTGGGTCCTATGTCACGTACTTCAGCATGGGGGCATGCTGTATTTTTGGTGGGGGGAGAATGTAAGGGACTGAGGAAAATTTGTGGGGAAGACATTTACCAGTGTTCTTTGTCCCTTGTGGGTTTCAGTGTCCTGTTTGCCGGGCGGGTGCTGTGAACAGGATGCTGTTGGTTGAGTGATGTGGGCTGGGCCAATGGGATTGCTCTGGGGGCGGGAGGAAAAAAAGGCGCCAGGAAGTGAAGCAGCTGCAGAGCTGAGGAGGGAGTGTGCAGAAGAGGGACAGCCACGTTTTTGAAGAGAAGCTTTTCAGAGGCAGTAAAAAGTCAGTTCGAAGTGAAACTTTCTCAGGTAGAACTGCTTGGTTTTTCATGACTGCCGAGGAGGACAGCCTTCAGCGCACGGGATCTGTGTTACTACACAGATAGCTCGCAGCACCTCTGCCTCGTGTGCTTGCTCCATCATCTTCCCTCTCGTAGACCCGTCTGGACTGTGTGTGTGTCGGGGTCAAGTGAGTACTATCAGACAGGAACGGTAACAGAATGTGGTTTTCTTCAGATGTGCACCAACGGATGGGCCCCAACGTTAAAAAATTCAAAGTGCTTGGTGATATTCTGAACATTTTTCAGGTTGAAACTGTTAATTGGAAAATCTTCCGTTGGGATTCTTTACTTGTTTATATCTGATAATAATATTTGTTATTAAATTTTTTTGTTATTCCGTTTACCTTGTTGTTCCAAACCTTTTCTCATTATAAGGTTTATCTCAATAACATTTTTGGAGGCAACGCGCTAAACATACTCAAATCCTTTTCATGCAAGCCTGTACTGGCATTTATGGGTAAACAGGAAAATTAGCCAGCTCACCATCAACTGCTAGGAATTCAGGATCCTGTAAATCGAACAGTTAAATAGTAGCCCCATATAGTGATCAGCAGGGGGTTACATATATATCCATCAAGTATTATCGGTTGGAATGTTATCCGGTGTTACCAACATTCTTTAATGCATATTGATTTCAAACAAATTGCACGTAATTTAAATTTGCTTCCATTATATCATGAAACTTAACAATTAGAATCAATACATTATTTCAGTTTATTCATTTATTCTTCATTATTAGTTTCACAAATAGCCTTACATGAACACTGAAATGAAGTTACTGTGAAAGTCTTAGATTCCACGGCCAGGGAAAATAATTTCTCAGCATACACCCTGTCAAATTCATTGAATGATATAATCCCTGCAGCACAGAAGGAGGCCATTCGGTACACCGAGCCTGCACCGACAACAATCCCACTTACGTCACATCCCTGTAAAACCACGTATTTATCCTGCTAATCCCTCTGACACTGAGGGGCAATTTAGCATGGCCAATCCACCGAATCCACACATCTTTGGACTGTGGGTGGAAAGCGGAACAACTGGAAGGAACGCTGCGCAGACACGGGGCGAACGTGCAAACTCCACAGTGAGAGTCACCTGAGGCCGGAAATGAACCTGGGTTCCTGACGCTATGAGGCAGCAATGCTAAACTCAGTCGATATTGTGCAGGTTTAATTGAGATCTCCCCTCCTTCTGCTAAATTCCAGAGAATTTCAGCCCATTGTAGTAAGCCTTTCATCATTGGAAAACGCCCTCATCCCACAGAAGAATTTAATGAATCTTTGCTGCACCGCCTCCAATAAAAGTATAGTCTACTCTGACGAAGAGTCATCCAGACTCAAAACGTTGACTTTATCCTATCTCCACCGATGCTGTCAGATCTGTTAAGATTTTGCGGCATTTTCTGTTTTTGATTCAGATTCCAGCATCCTCAGTATTTTCGTTTATTCCGTCTTAAGTGCGGAGACACAAACTGCACAGACTATTCCAAATGTGGTCTCAACAAAAACCTGAACAACTGTAGCAAGACTTCAAAAACTTCAAAACTTAACTCTGAGTTGAAGGCTGGAAGGAGAGTGTGACAGTGTGTAATTGGCACTGTAATCAGTTACTGGGAGGATCAGGAAGATGAGATATCTGTATCTCTTTATACTGTCATCTCTAAACTCCATCTCCTCTCAATACCGTGTGTCTTACACTCCCTGCCCCTTCTTTCCAGATATAGCTCGGGCTCACTACCTGTCTCTGTCTGCATTAAGCAGCTAATTGACCCTGGGAGCTGGACGGTCAGAGGAAGCTGGAGAACAAAAACAGGAAGAGAGGCGACATGATAGTGTTTCGTTCTGACTTGTGTCACTTGTTCTCCGTGATGAATGCCTGCCGTGTGCTTCGTTGTAAGTTTCACAGGAGCCACAGTGATGGGGTTGGTGTGTTTTGGAAATTCAAATTGTCACATGAAAGTGTCATATATCACCTCACTGTCGATTTCATGTTCCAGCTAACAGGAATCGCTGCTTTCATTGGCTGAAGCAGTCACTTGTGTTCGATCTAAACATGAAAATTTGAAGGAGAAACTTGTTCTGGTGAATAAAATGTCCGAAATAAAATAAAAGGCAGGAGGTTCATGTATAAATTGGTGTTTTAAAGCTGTTGCCATCAACTTACCTGGTGGTCTAGTGGTTAGGATTCGGCGCTCTCACCGTTACGGCCCAGGTTCGATTCCCGATCAGCGAAGGTCGATTTATTATTATACCCTGTACAACAATCCCGCGTTACTTCCGGGTCAGCACCAGTTCTGTCGTAATCAGGATAAGGGAGATTTCCTCTTTTGTGTCTGAATTGGAAATGTCACATGTCAAGAATTTTTTTAAAAGCGGTGGGCGAGAAAGCGCTGACGATAGAGATGGTGATGCGGGGTCAAATTTGGCTGACAATGGGGTGGATTTCATTGTTTCCACTGATACAAATATCTTGCAGATGTGGGTCCAAATCTCGGGCTCAGTGACAAGAAAACCTTTAACTGAATTAAACAGCAAACTTTCTGACCTGCAGTGAAATGGAGGCAGTTTTCACTCAGAAACCAGTAACGGTGAGATTAACAGCGCGGGATGGAGAAGGACTCAGTTTGAATGGTGAGACTGCTGGCGGAATGGCGAGCTGGAGTTCAGCCAGAAATGCAGCAAAGTTTAAAAACATTCGCACTCAATGTGGGGCTGGAAACCACAGCCCATTTACGGTGATAAATTCATGTTGTTCAGCAGAATTACCACAACACAATTTAATCACAGGTTGATACTAACACTGCCCTTTGGATGCAGTGGGCTGCAGTAAAATTGAATACAGTAGAAAGGCCGACACGGTGGGACAGTTGTTTTTGATCTGTAAGGTATGAACTTGGAAACCTCATTTAGGTAGTGTAGCTATGTGATTATGCAGGGTCAGTCATGAGCAAGTACAGTTGTCCCATATCAACAGACTTCAAAATTAAAAATTCTGAGAAGCCATTCAATTCATCAAATAAAAGTACTTCCTCAAATGTTAATTTTCAATCTGACAGCCATTCACTATTTGATCAACAATTAAAGAAATCCACAGGTGAAATAATAGAAAAACAAGAAAGAATTCAAGTATTAAAGTCTGGAATACAAATTTGGTAGATCTTCCAATTAAAATGTTATAATATACATACACAAGACAAAGAAAACTTAAATAATGACAATCAGGGTGATACTTCCTCAATCTTGAAAAAGATCCCAAGAAATGCGACGACTTTTTGATGTAGGCTTGTGTAAGTGAGCGGATGCCATTGCAGTTGTTAGAACTGATGCCTCACAGCGCCAGTGACTAAGGTTCAATTTCTCGGGTTACTGTGTATGCGGAGTTTTCACGTTCTCCCCCTGTCTGCGTGGGTTTCCTCCTGGTGATCCGGTTTCCTTTTCAAAGATGAATGGGTTAGGTTGATTGGCCATGGTAAATTGACACTAGTGTCAACGGGATTAGCAGAGAATAAGCCGCGGGCCGGATTGTTGTAGGGCGGACTCGATGGGCCGAACGGCCTCCTTCTGTAGTGTCGGGATTCTATGAGAATATAGCACTGTTCATTTTGACTGGAGGAACCAAAAGCGGCAATGTAAATATAAATTGCTGTGGGTTATTGCTGTGGATAGAGCTGTGAAGAAGGCCTATAGTGTGTTAGCTTCCATTAACAGGGGGTTGGAGTTTAAGAGCCGTGGGGTTATGCTGCAACTGTACAGGACCTTGGTGAGACCACATTTGAAATATTGTGCGCAGTTCTGGTCACCTCACTATAAGAAGGATGTGGAAGCGCTGGAAAGAGTGCAGAGGAGGTTTACCAGGATGCTGCCTGGTTTGGAGGGTAGGTCTTATGAGGAAAGTTTGAGGGAGCTAGGGCTGTTCTCTCTGGAGCGGAGGAGGCTGAGGGGAGACTTAATAGAGGTTTATAAAATGATGAAGGGGATAGATAGAGTGAACGTTCAAATACTATTTCCTCGGGTGGATGGAGATATTACAAGGGGGCATAACTATAGGGTTCATGGTGGGAGATATAGGAAGGATATCAGAGGTAGGTTCTTTACGCAGAGAGTGGTTGGGGTGTGGAATGGACTGCCTGCAGTGATAGTGGAGTCAGACACTTTAGGAACATTTAAGCGGTTATTGGATAGGCACATGGAGCACACCAGGATGATAGGGAGTGGGATAGCTTGATCTGGGTTTCAGATAAAGCTCGGCACAACATCGTGGGCCGAAGGGCCTGTTCTGTGCTGTATTGTTCTATGTTCTATGTTCTATTGACGGTCTTGTGGAGTGGGACGCAATTTTCTCTCTGCTGTTGAAACTGGCACCAATATCACTCCTTTTTTCGATCCAAGTAATTCCACCTCCACTGAAATCATATGCTGCAAACGAACAATAAATCTTAACTTCCTGACCGGGAATCGAACCCGGGCCGCGGCGGTGAAAGCGCCGAATCCGAACCTTTGACCACCAGCAAAAGCGCCTGCAATCGTTATAATTTATTCTATCCTTGCTAACTTGACGCTTTGTTTCTACGACAGGCTTTTTTTTTGTATTCCAGGGACAAGTCTGTCTGACAAGTGCCTCTTGATATTAACAAATTTACTGCGGATGCTGGAATCTGAAACAAGAACAGAAGATGCTGGAAAATCTCAACAGATCTAAAATCCTCTGGGAAGAGAGAATAGAGCTAACGTTCAAAGTCTGAATGCCCCTTCGTCAGAGCTGAAGACAAGGAAATTTGGACGAGATTTATACTGTGACGGTGAGGGACATGGGTGTTGCGTGGGTAACAAAGCTGTCACATGTAAATACACGAACAAAGGCAAATTAAATGGTGGTCGTCATGTTTAAGAAGGATGCTGCTGGCTGCTCGTTAAGAGATCAGAATGTGGACATGGCAGGACAAAGGAAATGTAAGAGATGGCCCGAGTGGGGTGGAGGGAGAGGGGGAAACAAGATGGAAAGTGAGATTTTAAATAAACAATGAGAAAATGGAAATTAAAACAATATGTAAAAGATGTAAAATAATAAATAAATAAGATAAAATGAAATAAAGCAAAATAAATGGAAATTGAATGAAGATGGAGGAGAGGAGATGCTCTGAAGTTGTTGAACTCAATGTTAAGTCCCGAACGCACTAATTGCCGAATCGGGAGATGGGGCAATGCTCCTCCAGTTTGCATTGGAGTGCCTTTTCATAACATTGTTTATTGCCTCTTCCATCACATTACTGATGATCAAGTGTCGACTGGTGGTAATTGGTGACGTTGGATTTGACCTGATTTTTGTAAACCGGGGAATAATGGGCAAATGTAGCATTTGTGGTTAGATGTCAGTGTTGCAGCTGAGGAACAGCTTCGCTAAGGTTGCGGCAATTCTGAAGCGCAATTCTTCAGCACCATTGCCAGAATATTTTCCAGGGCCATAGCATTTGCTCTTTCCAATTACTTCAAGGTTTTTTTCTCGAAATCATATGGAACAGAGAAGTCTATCTGTTCCGTTCAATATCGACCCCACTCTGGCTCCAATTTTTCTTTCTCTCTGTAGATCTTCCTCAGTCCTTCCCTCAGTCTAACTATCATTTCCTCTCCTTTGTTTTTGTTCCTTCTATTCTCTCGTTGTTTGGATGGAGCAAAGTTTCATTGAATGGATTCCTGAAATGAGGCGATTGTTGAGCTGGAGATCTGCCCTGATTTTAAATGGCGGAGGAGACTGAATGGGACATGTGATCCAATCCAACTCCATTGATTTGGTTCACTGCCAATACCAGCTCTGACAGCAATCACTTCTGATGGTGTCGTTGCTGGGAAGTTTAAGGCACTACATTTAGTATAGCGACTTTGCGGAGGAGTGGGATCAAATTCTCCCAGTGTCAGATTTTCATTACAGTTCCTTTAAACGTTACGAACAAAATTGAGCAAACATGTGATCACTAAAATTGAATTTAGCAGCAAACATCATCATTCATTTTGCTGAGAGGAACCAGCAGACAGAATGTAAAATGAACAACACTTGGGCTTGTCGGACGAGTTCAGTTGCTCCACCAGTAAACTGGAACTGCTTCAAAAGCATTCATTTCTATGTCTCTGTAGTGTGGTAGTTGTCATGTTCGCCTCACATGCGAAAGTTTCCGCTTCAAGACCGGGTAGAAACATTTTCAAATACTTTTATTTCAAAATGATTCAGATTTCAGAATTATTCTCGTTTGTCACGAAACATTAATTGAGCTGTTGAGGTTTTGCGACATTTAAGACGGCAATCACTCAGAAAAGAAAGGTTTCATCGAAATCTTACAGTGCAGAAGGAGGCCATTCGGCCCATCGAGTCTGCACCAACTACAATCCCACCCAGGCCCTACCCCCACATATTTACCCGCTAATCCCTCTAACCTACGCATCCCAGGACTCTAAGGGGCAATTTTTAACCTGGCCAATCAACCTAACGCGCACATCTTTGGACTGTGGGAGGAAACCGGAGCACCCGGAGTAAACTCACGCAGACATGAGGAGAATGTGCAAACTCGACACAGACAGTGACCCCAGCCGGGAATCGAACCCAGGAGCTGTGAAGCAGCAGTGCTAACCACTGTGCTACCGTGCCGCCCTTTGTGATCGACAGCATAACAAGATGGATTAACTTACACAAGGAATGATGGACAAGGGCAACATTGGCTGGTTCTCATTATGTTTAAACGTTGCTGCTTTCCTGGGTGAACTCCAGCTCTCCATTCCTGTGCCAATTCCTGTGCCAGGGCGGCACGGTAGCACAGTGGTTAGCACTGCTGCTTCACAGCTCCAGGGTCGCGGGTTCGATTCCCGGCTCGGGTCACTGTCTGTGTGGAGTTTGCACGTTCTCCTCGTGTCTGCGTGGGTTCCCTCCGGGTGCTCCGGTTTCCTCCCACAGTCCAAAGATGTGCGGGTTAGGTTGATTGGACAGGTTAAAAATTGCCCCTTAGAATCCTAAAATGCGTAGGTTAGAGGGATTAGCGGGTAAATATGTGGGGGTAGGGCCTGGGTGGGATTGTGGTCGGTGCAGACTCGATGGGCCGAATGGCCTCCTTCTGCACTGTAGGGTTTCTATGATTTCTATGATTCCTCTGGCAGCGTCACCAATCAAACTGAGTCTTTCTCCATCCCGCGCTGTTAATCTCAGTTACTGCTTTCTGAATGAAGACTGCTCGGAAACAGTCTCAGTCAAATAGATTACTGCTAAATTCAGTGAGAAGTTTCTTGTCATTCAGCACGATATTATTTATCCAGAAATGAGTGATATTTCTATCAATGCAAACGGTTAAATCTGACCCATTACCACCCAGATTTTACCTTATATCAACATCTCCAACGTCAGCGCTTTGCAGGCTATCACTGTCTTTCACTATCAGAATTGGTTCTCGACCTGACCTGATGCCCATCTGACATTTCCAACTCGGAAGCAAAAATACTAATCTCACTCCACTGTTTCTGGCAGAGCTGCTTTCGAGCAGGAAGTATTACAGGTTTGTTTATCAAAAAAATTAAATCTTAATATATCGAAGCCAGTCTGCGACCCTGAAAGTGTTGAACCCTAACCGCTGGATCACCGGGATCCCATCTTCCTGATTCTCCCAAATACATATGACAGGAATGTGCACAGTGTAAATTATCGACATTCACACACTCCTTCCTGTCTGTTAAGATATTAAATTGTTCATATTTTCACACTGGTTTCCAGTGTGACGAAAGCAGAGCTGTGATCGGCTGATGTTGTTCAGCATTTTTAACACAACAGGTTTATAAAAGTTCGATGCTAACATTGCTCTTTAAACGTGGTGATCGACAGTGAAATATAATGCAGTTGAAGGTAGCTTACTCATTTTTGCAGGAGGAATCAGCAAGGGCAATGTAAATATGAATTGCTGTGGGTAATTGACGGAATTGTGCAATGGGACTGATATTTCGCCCTGCTGTTCAAATTGGCACAGGCACTGAGCGACCATTTTCAGATTGCTCCCGCGTGCTCGGTTCTGTGGTGTAATGGTGAGCACTCTGGACCCTGAATCCAGCGATCCGAGTTCAAATCTCGGCGGAACTTTGCTTTAATTTGTAGATGATGGATATTCTGAAGGGCGTTTAATTTTGTCACCAAGTCCGAATCGAGAGGACAATCTGTCAGCCAGTTCAGCTGCTGTTACGATGCACATTGCTGAACCTCTGGCGCCAGATGCCTGCAACATCAGTGCTATTCATCGTTTCGCCACTCTTTAACTTCTCTGTTGAAAGATAGAAGCAGTTGGTGTTGCACAATAACAATTCGATTGGAGTCTGGCAATTATTGAGCAAAATGTGTGTGTGTGTGAGAGAGAAAGAGAGTCGGTGCGTGCGTGTGTTTTGGAGAAAAGACTGCTGTCGATTCCATTGTAATGGTTCACACTCTGGCCTCTCGCCTCCGAATGCTGGTTTACATTGGGACGGATGAGTGAATGAGTGACACATGTAAGTGGACCCCCTGCCCACTGTGGTTTCCCTGCTTCTCAGCCCTTTGTGTTCTTGAGCAATCGTTCTCTGGAGCTGATGCAATGACGCCAGGAGAGTCATTCATTGCATCGTCTGCAATGTGATTGCGGTGGAATTTGCTGAAATTTCCTCAGTGTTTAGTTTTCCACTTTCTGAGAATTAAAAATGAAATGCGCTTCAGCAAACTCATCATCGTCTTCAGCAAATAAAAACAATCTTTCACCGAGTTCTGAACTCCGCTTACTACATTCGGAGTCCAGAGTGCCCACCATCACACCACAGAAACAGGAACAGAGCCACCTGATGCAAATGGTAACTCAAAGCAAGTGACCTTTTTCATTCAATGTGGCAGCAACAGCAAGTGGGTCAAATGCTTTGAGTGACCATTTGCAGGCGGCTGCTACGTTGTAGGTCCTCTGGTCTAATGGTGACCATTCTGAATCCAGCGAATCGAGTTTCAATTTAGGCGGACCCTTGCTCTTCTTTGCCATTGTTGAGGATTGATTTGTCGATGGATCTTTTATTTAAGTTCCTCATAAAGCAGGAATCGGGAGGACAATTGGCCAGCCAGTTCAAGTTCCATTACATTGCACATTGCTGAGCCTCTGGCGATAGGTGCCGACATCAGCAATGTTTTTTTTCATCTTTCGCTACTCTTTAAATCATCTGCTAAAAGAATGAATCGGTTAGTGTCACACAACAGCAACCGTTCGACTGGAGACTGGCAATTATTGAGCAAATGTGTGCGTGTGTGTGTGTGTGTGTGTTTTGGGAGCAAGGTCTGGTGTCATAGGTCAGAGTGCTGTCTTTTCCTTGGTGTAACGCTTAGCAATCTGGACTCTCGCCGTCCGACTTCTTGTTTCAAATGGGACAGATGAGTGAGTGAATGACACCAGGAGGTGGACCCCCTGCAAAATATATTTTGAATTAGTGACATCTTTTGTAATGATTGACCCTCATTTTGTTTCATTTTATGTCAAATAGGGTAACACATTCTTGTTTGACAAAGTCCCTCATGATAGGCTGGTGAAAAAGGTTGGATCTCATGGGATAAAAGGGGAGGTGGCTAGATGGGTGGAGAACTGGCTTGGTCACAGAAGACAGAGGGTGGTAGTGGAAGGGTCTTTTTCCGGCTGGAGGCCTGTGACTAGTGGTGTTCCGCAGGGCTCTGTATTGGGACCTCTGCTGTTTGTGATTGGTATAAATGATCTGGAAGAAGGTGTAACTGGGGTGATCAGTAAGTTTGCGGACGACACAAAATTGGCAGGACTTGCAGATAGTGAGGAGCATTGTCAGAAGCGACGGAAGGATATAGATAGGCTGGAAATTTGGGCAAAGAAATGGCAGATGGAGTTCAATCCTGATCAATGCGAAGTGATGCATTTTGGTAGAAATAATGTAGGGAGGAGCTATATGATAAATGGCAGAACCATAAAGGGTGTAGATACGCAGAGGGACCTGGGTGTGCAAGTCCACAGACCCTTGAAAGTGACGTCACAGGTGGAGAAGGTGGTGAGGAAGGCATATGGCATGCTTGCCTTTATAGGACGGGGCATAGAGTATAAAAGTTGGGGTCTGATGTTGCAGAGGTATAGAACGTTGGTTCGGCCGCATCTGGAATACTGCGTCCAGTTCTGGTCGCCACACTACCAGAAGGACGTGGAGGCTTTGGAGAGAGTACAGAGGAGGTTTACCAGGATGTTACCTGGTATGGAGGGGCTTAGTTATGAGGAGAGATTGGGTAAACTGGGGTTGTTCTCCCTGGAAAGACGGAGGATGAGGGGAGACTTAATAGAGGTGTATAAAATTATGAAAGGCATAGATAGGGTGAACGGTGGGAAGCTTTTCCCCAGGTCGGTGGTGACGTTCACGAGGGGTCATAGGTTCAAGGTGAAGGGGGGGAGGTTTAACACAGATATCAGAAGGACGTATTTTACACAGAGGGTGGTGGGGGCCTGGAATGCGCTGCCAGGCAAGGTGGTGGAGGCGGACACACTGGGAACGTTTAAGACTTATCTAGACAGCCATATGAACGGAGTGGGAATGGAGGGATACAAAAGAATGGTCCAGTTTGGACCAGGGAGAGGCGCGGGCTTGGAGGGCCGAAGGGCCTGTTCCTGTGCTGTATTGTTCTTTGTTCTTTGTTTATATTTTATTTTTTAAAACCTCAGCCCTTTAACTACTTAAACAGGTAAAATTCAGTCCAAGAAAACTAATCCACATTGAACTAGAAAAATAAACATTGAAGTTACTGCAAATCCCACCTCAAAACAGAAAATATTGGAAACACTCAGCAGGTCAAACGTCGTCTTTGGAGAGGGAAACAAAGTGAATGTTCCGGGTCGCTGACGTTATATCCAAAATGGAAGAAGTTAGAGATTTAATGGTTTACAAGCAACTACAGAGTGAAGGAAAAACAGAGGGCAAGAACTCTTTTTATGACTTTGTGACAGGATGTCAGGTTGGAGTGACTGAATGGCAATGGGGATGATTATTGTTTCCACTGACACAATCTCCCAGATTTTGGTTCCGCTCTCGCGCAAAATGAGAAGAAAGCTTCTCGCTGAATTAAGCACTAAACTCTTCGACTGCCAGGGAAGGAGAGATCGCTTTAACTCATGAAAGCGGTAACTGGGAAATTCATAGAGCGGCACGGTGGGGCAGTGCTCAGCACTGCTGTCTCTCAGCGCCGGGGACCTGGGTTCGATTCTCGGCTTGGGTCACGATCTGTGTTGTGGTTTGCACGTTCTTCCAGTATCTGCGAGTGTTTCATCCCACAACAGGAAAGATGTGCTGGTGAGGTGCATTGACCCGAAGAGGCGCTGGAGTCCGGCGACTAGGAGAATTTCACAGTAACTTCATTCATGCAAGCCTTCCTTGTGACTACTAAATAAACTTTAAAACAAAGCGGGATGGAAAAAGGTTCAATTTGAACGGCGACACTGCTGGAACTAAACCCACTAAAAACAGAGCCCAACATGAGACTCGAATGCACGACCCTGACCTAGACGGACACATTTCAGAACTGGCACTCCATATACTAAAATGCATGGAGACAAATATGGCTTTTCCATCTGGTATCTCAGCTTATTACAATTAGAAAGTTTACGATTAATCAACCGACTGAATCTTTGAAGTAGAATGCATATAGAACAATGGAACAAAGAACAAAGAACAATACAGCACAGGAACAGGCCCTTCGGCCCTCCAAGCCCGTGCCGCTCCCTGGTCCAAACTAGACCATTCTTTTGTATCCCTCCATTCCCACTCCGTTCATATGGCTGTCTAGATAAGTCTTAAACGTTCCCAGTGTGTCCGCCTCCACCACCTTGCCTGGCAGCGCATTCCAGGCCCCCACCACCCTCTGTGTAAAATAGTCCTTCTGATATCTGTGTTAAACCTCCCCCCCTCACCTTGAACCTATGACCCCTCGTGAACGTCACCACCGACCTGGGGAAAAGCTTCCCACCGTTCACCCTATCTATGCCTTTCATAATTTTATACACCTCTATTAAGTCTCCCCTCATCCTCCGTCTTTCCAGGGAGAACAACCCCAGTTTACCCAATCTCTCCTCATAACTAAGTCCCTCCATACCAGGTAACATCCTGGTAAACCTCCTCTGTACTCTCTCCAAAGCCTCCACGTCCTTCTGGTAGTGTGGCGAACAGAACTGGATGCAGTATTCCAAATGCGGCCGAACCAACGTTCTATACATCTGCAACATCAGACCCCAACTTTTATACTCTATGCCCCGTCCTATAAAGGCAAGCATGCCATATGCCTTCTTCACCACCTTCTCCACCTGTGACGTCACCTTCAAGGATCTGTGGACTTGCACACCCAGGGCCCTCTACGTATCTACACCCTTTATGGTTCGGCCATTTATCGTATAGCTCCTCCCTACATTATTTCTACCAAAATGCATCACTTCGCATTGATCAGGATTGAACTCCATCTGCCATTTCTTTGCCCAAATTTCCAGCCTATCTATATCCTTCTGTAGCTTCTGACAATGCTCCTCACTATCTGCAAGTCCAGCCAATTTTGGGTCGTCTGCAAACTTACTGATCACCCCAGTTACACCTTCTTCCAGATCGTGTATATAAATCACAAACAGCAGAGATCCCAATACAGAGCCCTGCGGAACACCACTAGTCATGATGTGGAGATGCCGGCGTTGGACTGGGGTAAACACAGTAAGAAGTTTAACAACACCAGGTTAAAGTCCAACAGGTTTATTTGGTAGCAAAAGCCAAACAAGCTTTCGAGGCTCTGAGCCCCTTCTTCAGGTGAGTGGGAATTCTGTTCACAAACAGAACTTATAAGACACAGACTCAATTTACATGAATAATGGTTGGAATGCGAATACTTACAACTAATCTGTGTTAAACCTCCCCCCCTCACCTTGAACCTATGACCCCTCGTGAACGTCACCACCGACCTGGGGAAAAGCTTCCCACCGTTCACCCTATCTATGCCTTTCATAATTTTATACACCTCTATTAAGTCTCCCCTCATCCTCCGTCTTTCCAGGGAGAACAACCCCAGTTTACCCAATCTCTCCTCATAACTAAGTCCCTCCATACCAGGTAACATCCTGGTAAACCTCCTCTGTACTCTCTCCAAAGCCTCCACGTCCTTCTGGTAGTGTGGCGAACAGAACTGGATGCAGTATTCCAAATGCGGCCGAACCAACGTTCTATACATCTGCAACATCAGAACCCAAACTATGCAGACGCTGCGACAACGGATGAATGAACACCGCTCGACAATCACCAGGCAAGACTGTTCTCTTCCTGTTGGGGAGCACTTCAGCGGTCACGGGCATTCGGCCTCTGATATTCGGGTAAGCGTTCTCCAAGGCGGCCTTCGCGACACACGACAGCGCAGAGTCGCGGAGCAGAAACTGATAGCCAGGTTCCGCACACACAAGGACGGCCTCAACCGGGATATTGGGTTTATGTCACACTATTTCACATAAATATTTCTGCTTTTTTCCTCCTGAGTCTTTATCATGCGATCCTAGAATCAGACTTTATGTCACACTATTTGTAACTCCCACAGTTGCGTGGACCTGCAGAGTTTCACTGGCTGTCTTGTCTGGAGACAATACACATCTTTTTAGCCTGTCTTGATGCTCTCTCCACTCCCATTGTTTTGTTTCTTAAAGACTGGATTAGTTGTAAGTATTCGCATTCCAACCATTATTCATGTAAATTGAGTCTGTGTCTTATAAGTTCTGTTTGTGAACAGAATTCCCACTCACCTGAAGAAGGGGCTCAGAGCCTCGAAAGCTTGTGTGGCTTTTGCTACCAAATAAACCTGTTGGACTTTAACCTGGTGTTGTTAAACTTCTTACTGTGAACACCACTAGTCACAGGCCTCCAGCCGGAAAAAGACCCTTCCACTACCACCCTCTGTCTTCTGTGACCAAGCCAGTTCTCCACCCATCTAGCCACCTCCCCCTTTATCCCATGAGATCCAACCTTTTTCACCAGCCTACCATGAGGGACTTTGTCAAATGCTTTACTAAAGTCCATATAGACGACATCCACGGCCCTTCCCTCGTCAACCATTCTAGTCACTTCTCCAAAAAGCTCCACCAGGTTAGTGAGGCATGACCTCCCTCTCACAAAACCATGCTGACTATCGTTAATGAGTTTATTCCTTTCTAAATGCGCATACATCCTATCTCTAAGAATATTCTCCAACAACTTCCCCACCATGGACGTCAAGCTCACCGGCCTATAATTACCCGGGTTATCCTTCCTACCCTTCTTAAATAACGGGACCACATTAGCTATCCTCCAATCCTCTGGGACCTCACCTGCGTCCAGTGACGAGACAAAGATTTGTGTCAGAGGCCCAGCGAATTCATCTCTCATCTCCCTGAGCAGCCTCGGATAGATTCCATCAGGCCCTGGGGATTTGTCAGTCTTTATATTCTCTAACAAACCTAGAACTTCCTCCCTTGTAATGGAGATTTTCTCCAACAGTTCAACACTCCCCTCCGAGACACTCCTAGTCAACACATCCCTCTCCTTTGTGAATACCGACGCAAAGTATTCATTTAGGATCTCCCCTACTTCTTTGGGCTCCAAGCATAATTCCCCACTTTTGTCCCTGAGAGGTCAACAACTTCATTCACATCTTGCACTTCTTAGCTTTACCTCCTTTTAAACATTGCAAACTCCTCTTACATCTTTTGCCTTAATATTTGTGATCGAAATACTCAAACAGATGTGGAAACAGCGTCTCAGTATGCCCAAAGTCAAACTATCGCCCCATTTTCAGACTTTTCCATCTGACCACCTCTCATCCCAAAATCATCTCACTGAGTCTCTCCTCCCCGCACAACTGCCTCGTCACAGGATTAAACCCAGTGAACGTTGTTTAAACATAGAAAGCGAGAGAATAGAGGGTGCAAAGAGCAAAAGAGGGAACAGTGTTCGATGCACAGACAGAGAGACTGAAAATTGAAAGAGTCAGAGACAGGTCTCCAGTGACAAAAAGAGACAGACAGGGAAAGAGAGTGAAGCAATCACCCACAACTCAATTTCCACAAAACAACTCTCGGAACCCACAAGCATGGGGTCCTCTGAATGGGTGAATAAGGATTAAATGAATGTCTGCAAGCATTGTCACCTTTTGAAAATGTCTGGATCCTCTGTGCGTGTGTTGTGCGAATATAATTTGATTTGTTTTATTGTCACATGTATTAACATACAGTGAAAAGTATTGTTTCTTGCGTGCTATACAGACAAAACATACAATTCATGCACCAGGAAACGAGAGAGTGCAGAATGTAGTGTTACAGTCATAGTTAGGGTGTAGATAAAGATCAACTTAATGTAAGGTAACTCCATTCAGAAGTCTGACAGCAGCAGGGAAGAAGCTGTTCTTGAGTCGGTTGGTACGTGACCTCAGACTTTCTGTATCTTTTCCGGATGGAAGAAGGTGGAAGAGAGAATGTCGCGGTGCGTGGGATCCTTAATTACGCTGGCTGCTTTGCCGAGACAGCGGGAAGTGTAGACAGAGTCAATGGGAAGCCTTTCAGTGTGTTCTCAGGTTCTCAAATCATGCGCCATGTGACCCAATTCCGCCACGTCACGGGAAATAAACTAACAAAATCCACGACTTGTCCACTACAAAGCAAGGGGTTGTCCGGGATTTAAACCAGGGACCTCTCCCAAGCCTGCGGATTTTAACACCCAAAGCGAGAATGATACCCATCGACCAACAGACCATCGTTAAAAAAGCATGTCAACTAAATATATTTTCATTCCCATCTAACAGCGGATCAGAAATTTGCAATGAAACGTGATAATGTTGGAAAAACTCAGGAAGTCAGACAGCGTCTGTGCATAGGGAAACAAAAGATAAACTTTTGTTTCCCCATGACCTTTCGTTAACATTGGGAATGTTTAGAAATGTAGGACTTTTCAAAGAAGTGAAATCCAGCAGGGAGGAAACATAACAACCTCTGATATGGTGGAAGCCAGGGGAAAATAAATGAGGGAAACAGAGAATGACAGAATGATTACACCACAGAATGAGACGATTACAAATTTACTTGCAGGACTCACATGCGTTGTGGGTGAAGGGGGACTAGAGGGCGTACTGTTCATATATTTCAACAA
This sequence comes from Mustelus asterias, assembly GCF_964213995.1. Taxonomy (NCBI): domain Eukaryota; kingdom Metazoa; phylum Chordata; class Chondrichthyes; order Carcharhiniformes; family Triakidae; genus Mustelus; species Mustelus asterias. The sequence continues at coordinate 14,861,275 of NC_135830.1, forward strand.
AACCGTAGTGATGAGGTTGGTGGGCTTGAAAATTGAACGCTCTACATAGAAACATAGGAACATAGGAATTGGGAGCGGATGTCGGCAAATTCAGCCCTGTGGTCCTGCTCAACATAGGAACATAGGAATTGGGAGCAGATGTCGGCAAATTCAGCCCTGTGGTCCTGCTCTGCCATTCAATCAGATCATGGTTGACCTCTCCTTGATCTGAAATCCACCTCCCCACCTATTCTCCATATCCCTTTAATGTGTTTTTCTTCATCAGAAATATTTATATCCCTTCTTGAAATCATTCAACAATTCAGATTCCAACGCGCTATGGAGCAGCGAGTTCCACCAATTCACCACTCTTTACGAGAAGTAGTTTCTCCTCACCTCAGTTTTAAATCCACGGGCTCTCAAACTATACACGTGAGCTCTTGTCCTTGATTGCCCCATAAGAAGAAACTTTTGGTCTACCTTTTCTTTATCAATCCATTTCGAATTTTATATACCTCTATCAGATTCCCTCCTCATCCTTCTAAACTTCAGCATTTTGTGGGACCATTTCACCTCACTGTCAATTCCATGAACCAGCGAATTCAATCCATGTTGTCATTGGCTGAAGGAGGCAATAATGTTCCATCCAAACAGGACATTTTGAAGGAGAAACGTGTCACAAGTGAAAAAGATCTGAGAGGAAAATAATGAGCAAAGGGACATGTGTTAAGTCAGTTTGAAAAACACAGTTCACCGGTTTCCGTGGTAGTCCAGTGGCTTGTGTTCAGCACTCTCCCTGTGATGTCTGGTTTCAATTCCCGCTTTGGAAAAGAGGACTATTTGCTCTCAGTAAACCATTAATAATGATCTGATTTGCTCTCTGATCGAAAGCAGATCTACTAGAATCAGCCGAGTGAGGTTTGCAAGTTTATATCAGAGCTGGAAATTTCACATGTGCAACAGTTCAAGAACAAACACAAAAGGAGAAGGACAGTGATAGGGTGCAAAGTACGAACGATTGAGCCGTTGTTGCAAGGTAAAATCTGTTTGGTAATTAGTCAGATTTTACCGTTTACACTGACACTGAATTATGAAACTTTTTCCCGCACTCTGCATTGAAAAGCATTTGGAAATATTTCTGTCCGGTTTCGAACCGTTAAAAGCGCAAGTGATAATTGCACTGGAGGGTTTGTTACATGTTGTGATTGGCTGAACACATCACTGGTGTTGAAACAGAAGGCGCCATTTTGCAGGAGAAAGCTGTTTGTGGCGAAAGTGGCGTGAAAATTAAAGTAACAAAAGCAGTGGGGATAAATTAAATTATAAAACACGCTGTAAGCTGCTGGTCTGGTGGTTAGAGTTTGACTCTTTCCCTGCTAAATAAAGGTCAAAAATATTCAGCATTTCTTATTTTAAAGAAAGCACTGAGGCCGAGGTAAGAGCAAAGTTAATATGGCTGTAACATCGAGATTCGTATAAAGTTGAGCAACAAGATGAAATCATGCAGATTTCCCTCACCTGCAGGAGAAAGCTTAATGAACGTTTCCGCCCGGTTCCGGACCGGGGAATTTTCGCGTATGAAGCGAACGTGATAACCACTGCACTGCAGAAACAATTGACAGCATAGTACCGCCAATTTGCCTGACTACAATGATCAACTCCACTATGTTGCTGCAAGTACTAATGGTTAGGTTGAGGGACCAAGTCACTTAATATAAGATCACATCCGGTACTTTCAACTTGACATCTCAACTTATCTTGTACTTCAAAATTAAAAAGCTTTCTTCTGGCAAATGTCTAAGCAAGCAATGATTTCTGCTACATTAAGGCATCATTCTCATCTTCCGTCGAATAATTTCAACCAATTGTTCTCAGTAATTGTTCGTTATTCAATATTTAATGTCAATACGTTATTTAACACACATGTCCTCATTATGAATTGAATATCTCTGAAATTGAATATCACTGAATTGCAAACATAATTGGCCAACAGACGATATCGAGTCACCGGGTAATATAGATCCCATGGTGTTTATTTGAGATTGATCGCAGTCAGCTTTTAAACAAAGTCAACTATTTTCAAATGGAAGCGACTGAAGAAGTATCTGCTGGTTATATTCGAGCCGTTTTTATTCTGGGTGTGAAACATTCAGGCGCGTAAATTCCGGCCATCTATAGAAAAGTCCCCTAAATCTGCACTGAGACTCAATTTCCTCATCTGTCTGAGTAGTTTTTCCTTTTTATTTGTTATGAAGAACGATTTTTAAAAAGGTTCTTCTGGAAAATGTGCGCAAGATCCCCTAGTTCTGTTACAGTATCATTAGTTTTTGCCTTTTTGAGCACATACTACTATTCGAAATGTTTCAGATGGTGAATAACGATGTTTGTCTGCGCAGATAACCCAATTATCTTTCGTGTAGACAGAACGAGGTGCCAATATGTGCACGTTGTCAAAATAGAAACGCTTCCTTCCCATCAGTGCGTCAAAAATAAACCAACATCTCTGATTTTACAGAATGCATTTGAGGCCGATGTCAGAGCAAAGATAAAGTGGCTGCAACATGGAGATTCAGAAAACGTTCAGCAACGAACTGAAATCAGATAGATTTCCCTCACTCTTCATGAGAAAGCTCAGTAAATGTTCCTGCCCGGGTACGAACCGGTGACCGTTAGCATGTGCGGCAAACATGATAGCCACGACATTACAGAAACAAGTGCCAGCACATTACAGCAAATCGTCCTGTCTGCAATGATCAACTGCGCTGTGTTGCTGCAGGTTGGGTGGCACAGTGGCTAGCACTGCTGCCTCATAGCGCCGGGGTGCCAGATTCAATTGCGGCCTTGGGTCACTGTCTGTGTGGAGTTTGCACGTTCTCCCCGTATCTTCATGGGTTTCCTCCGGGTGTTCCGGTTTCCTCCAGCACTCCAAAGATGTGCGAGTTAGGTGGATTGGCCATGCTAAATTGACCCTATTGTCAGGGGGATTAGCTAGGGTAAATGGGCAGTGTTAGAGAAATAGGGCCTGGGTGGGATTGTGGTTGGTACAGACTTGATGGGCCGAATGGCCTCCTTCTATACTGTACAGACTCTATAGATTCGAATGGTTAGACTGAGAGCCCCGAACCCCCATGTCACTTAATTCAGGAAGAAAACTGTTAATTTTAATCTGATTGCTCAACTTATCTTCAACTTCAAAATTTAAAAGTGTTCGTCTGGCAAATATGTAAGGGGCAACGATTTCTGCTCGTTCATTAATGCAACATTCTCATCTTCCTTCGAGTAATCTCAACCAATGGTACTTCGTCATAAATCCAAATTACTGCGGATGCTGTAATTTGAAACCAAAAGAGAAAATGCTGGAAAATCTCAGCCGGTCTGGCAGCATCTGTAAGGAGAGAAAAGGGCTGACGTTCCGAGGTTAGATGGCACTTTGTCAAAGTTCATTGTGCAATTGTACTCAGTATTTGTTTCAATATTTAATATCAATGCATTATTTAACACATACGTCTTCATTATGAATTGAATATCTCTGGAATTGAACATCACAAATTGCAAACGTAAGTGGCCAACAAAAGGAATCGTGTAATACAGATCGCAATTTTGAGATTGACCATAGTCAGCTTTTAAACAAATTCAACCACATTTAAATGGGAGAGATTGAAAAGATATCTGTTTGTTACACTTGAACCTTTTTATTATGGGCGTGAAACATTCAGCTGCATGAATTCCGGCCATCTTTAGGAAAGTCCAATAGATCCACACTGAGTCTCGATTTCCTCATCTGTCTGAGTCTTTTTTTCCTCTTTCTTTGTTATGAAGAACGATTTTTAAAAAAGATTCTTCTGGGAGATGTGCGCCATTTCCAATAGTTCACTTACAGTATCACCTGTGTCTGTCTTTTTTGACATACAATATCAGGCATGTTTCAGATGGTGATTAACTATGTTAGTCTGCACGGCGCAATCCATTAAATTCTTTTCTGGACGGAACGAGTTGCGAATATGTGGACAAACAACAGAAACATTTTTTTTCTCCGGCCTAAAATACTGCATTTCTGATTTTCCCAAACGCATTTGACGCCGAGGTCAAAGTCGGCATGAACGTAACATAGGATTCTCATGATGTTGAACAATGACATTAGATCATGCAGGCTTCGCTCAGGCTTGATGAGAAAGATCCAACAGTGTTTCTGCCCGGTTTCGGACCAGGCAACTTCCGCGTGTGAGGCGAACGTGGTAACCACTACATTACAGAAACAACTCACAGCCGACCACAGCAACTCAGCCTGTCTGCAATGTTCAACTGCGCTTTGTTGCTGCAGGTTTAAATGGTTGGACTGAGAGCCCATGTCGCTTAATTCAGGAAGATAACCGTTAGTTTCAATCTGATTGTTCAACTTATCCTGAACTTCAATCTTTAAAAGCGTTCGTCTGGCAAATATCTGAGGGAGCAATGATTTCTGCTTTTTCATTATTGCATCATTCTCATCTTCCTTCCAATAATCTCAACCAATTGTAGTCAGTAAGAGAAGCAAATTACTGCGGATGATGGAATCGGAAACCAAAAGAGAAAATGCGAGAAAGCCTCATAAGTTCTGAGGAGAGAAAAGGGCTGACGTTTCGAGTCCAGATGACAGCTTATCAAAGCTCGTTCTACAATTGTACTCAGTATTTGTTTGAATATTTAATATCAATGCATTATTTAACACATATGTCTTCATTATGAATTGAATATCTCTGAAATTAAATATCACAGAATTGGAAATATAACTGACCAACAGATGGAATCGAGTCAGCGGGGAATGCAGATCGCAATTTTGAGATTGACTATAGTCATATTTTAAACAAAGCCAACTACATTTACATGGAAGAGATTCAAGAATTAACTGTTAGTGACACCTGAGCCTATTTAACAGCTTAGCTGTTACTAGGGGGCAGTAGCTGTTACAAGGGGCATAACTATAAGGTTCATGGTGGGAGATGTAGGAAGGATGTCCGAGGTAGATTCTTAACACAGAGAGTGGTTGGGGTGTGGAATGGACTGCCTGCTGTGATAGTGGAGTCGGACACTTTAGGAACTTTCAAGCGGTTATTGGATAGGCACATGGAGCACACCAGAATGATAGGGAGTGGGATAGATTGATCTTGATTTCGGACAAAGCTCGGCACAGCATCGAGGGCCGAAGAGCCTGTACTGTTCTATGTTCTGTGTGTTCTATTTTATTATGGGCGTGAAACATTCAGACACATAAATCCCGGTCATCTATAGGAAAGCCCAGTAGATCCGCACAGAGTCTTGATTTCCTCATTTGGCTGAATGGTTTTTCATATTTCGTTGTTACGAATAATGATTTTTTAAAAAATATTTTTTTCTGGGAATCCTGTTCCATTTCCTCTAGTTCGCTTACAGTATCACTTGTGCCTGCCTTTTTGAGCACACAATACTATTAGACATGTTTCAGATTATGATTAACTATGTTAGTCGTGTTGCTGGGTGAGTCAGTGTGTCCCAGACTATAATAATAGTCATGTTGCTGGGCGAGTCTGTGTGTTCCAGATTGATAATAATCGTCGTGTCGCTGGGGAGTCTCTTTAGGCTGTTATTCTACATCCCATTTTTAAGTACGAGAGATCCATTCTGTATTTCATTACAGGAACGAGTGCCGTGGAGTCAGGATCCTTGGACTCGTCTGAGATAAAAGTCTGGAAGAACAGCCTTTAATTTTCTGCTATGTTAACTCCACTTCTGAGTACATCTTTCAGCTGGGTGTTAAATGTTCCGCGTTAAATTTTACCATATAAACCGCAGATTTTGTTTAGTCCCGAGATTTTCCAAACTCCTTCTTTGTGAATCTCAACAAGAACAGAAAAAAACTGTTAAATGGACCTCACTAACTTTTTAAACCCGGGATCAAGCCATGCTCGCAGAAGGAAATTTAGTACATAAGAACATAGAGCTGTAAATACTCGCTGAGCTTTTTGAACGGGGTCTTAGCTGTAATGTAACGCTGTGCCTCACTGCACAGTAATAGATCGCCCCGTCCTCCACAATGAGGGCGCTGATGTTGAGGTAACCATTCTGGTTAGACGTGTCAGAAGCCGCCAGATATCGTCCTGAAACTTTATTTTCTTTCAGTACTAATGTTTTGGTAATAATCCATCTTGGTGCCTGTGGCGGTTTTTGCTGATACCATTGCATGTAGTCCATACTCTTCTCTGTATATTTACAATCTAACTGCACCGAATCCCCTTCTGACGCGGCCATTGTCACCGGTGACTGCGTTACTGGATCTGCACACAGTCCGCCTGTGAAGGTCAGAAAGATCAGAAATATGTCTGACTGAATATCTTTCAGTGAATGAGAATGGACTTAGTCAGAGATTGAGAAAGAGAGAGGGAACCCAAGCTCTGTTCCGTTGATTGCAGCGTGTGAGTGAGTGTGTGTCAGTTTGTCTGTGTGGGTGTGATTGTGGGGAGGGGAAGGGGCAGTCTATTGTGACCTCACCACTCTACCATCCATACAGGCTCGAGTGATAATGTCACATGAGATTATGACACCTCACCACTTCCACCCCACCCCCACCCCTACCCCCGCGTCCTCCACCTCCCCTCCGCACACCCAAAACCGGGCTTGAATTTGGCTCCCTCTTGTGACAAATGTTGTTTGTTGCAAGTTCACATTTGGCTGTTGAGTAGATTCAGGGTTCACTCCAATATATGACAAGACGGAAATGCTGCCCATGAATTCTGAATTGGTGCTCTGTAAACACTATCTTTGTTACGTTTCCTATTTATATCGTAAAATGATGCGAAACGTGCGGACATCAAAGCCAGAATTCTCTGTTCAAATCCTGGGTATGACCAAGTCGAGAGTACACCAAGACTTTGGAAACAGTGCGGAATTGGAGAAGCCGATTCTGTGAGCAGGAGAGACTTGGATCCGAGGGCACAGCCTCAAAGTAAATGGACGACACTTTAGAACAGAGATGAGGAAGAATTTCTGCTACCAGTAGGTGGTGAATCTTTGTAAATCATTACCACAGAAGACTGTGGAGGTCAGGTGACTGATTAGATAGGTTCGAGTTTTAAGGGGATCAGAGGATACGGGAAAAAGGCAAGAAAATGAGGTTGAGAAACGTAGCAGCCACGACTCATAACCTGCGTTACTGTCCTTTTAGTGTGGCTTTTGTTTGTTGTGTTCAGTAATTTTAGGTATAGCTTATACCATCAGGTAACATATATGTGCTGTACTGAATGATGCATCAACATCAAGATAAACTCACATGAAGAAAACATTTTCCATCTCAACTTACCAGAGAACTGCTCCTATTGTTTCCCCATCATCATGTCTAACTTTCTTAAATGATTGCAGTTGCCTGGTTTCAATCCCAGCCATTGGGAATGCACCTATGGTAAAACACTTTATGCACCTCTCGATGACCCTGCACTACTTGAACCTACAATTAAAATTCTATCAAGTAGAAAAATTTAAATGATCACATTCCTCCCACATTACAGTCCCTGTTGTTTGCTTAGATTTGCATCTGCGTGCAATGTACAATGTACTTACAATGTACTCTATTGTAACTTACAATGGACTCGATTGTTACATACAATGGACTCTATGGTAACTTACAACAGAGTCCATTGTAAGTTACAATGGAGTCCATTGTCAGTTACCATAGAGTGCATTGTAAGTTTCCATCGAGTCCATTGTAAGTTACAATAGAGCACATTGTAAGTTACAATAGAGTACATGGTAAGTTACAACAGAGTCCATAGTAAGTTACCAAATAGTCCATTATAAGTTACAATAGAGTCCATTGTGGATACTCGCAATGTATTCTCGCTGGTTGTTATTGAGCTTTGTTGTTTGCGCTATTGTATTAAAAATGACATGTTTATTATTGATACTCTGTTATATTGTGTGTTTTCTCTATAATTTATTAATGTGGTTTGATATTGTATTCTGGTTTGTAATTTGAAAGTGTAATGTATATTGTCTTTGTAAGCTCTTTGATAAATAAAAATATTGACTCTCACTGATGGCTTTTGGAAATACGTTTTACATGGGATTAGAAGGGGAGCATTTAGACACACAGAACTCACACCAAGAGATATGTAGGATCAGAAGGACCTTGGGGTCCGGGTCCATAGGACTCTTAAATCGGCCTCGCAGGTGGAGGATGCGGTCAAGAAGGCGTATGGCGTACTAGCCTTCATTAATCGAGGGATTGAGTTTAGGAGTCGGGAGATAATGCTGCAGCTTTATAGGACCCTGGTTAGACCCCACTTGGAGTACTGCGCGCAGTTCTGGTCACCTCATTACAGGAAAGATGTTGAAGCCATTGAAAGGGTGCAGAGGAGATTTACAAGGATGTTGCCTGGATTGGGGGGCATGCCTTATGAGGATAGGTTGAGGGAGCTTGGTCTCTTCTCCCTGGAGAGACGAAGGATGAGAGGTGACCTGATAGAGGTTTACAAGATGTTGAGAGGTCTGGATAGGGTAGACTCTCAGAGGCTATTTCCAAGGGCTGAAATGGTTGCTACGAGAGGACACAGGTTTAAGGTGCTGGGGGGTAGGTACAGAGGAGATGTCAGGGGTAAGTTTTTCACTCAGAGGGTGGTGGGTGAGTGGAATCGGCTGACGTCGGTGGTGGTGGAGGCAAACTCGTTGGGGTCTTTTAAGAGACTTCTGGATGAGTACATGGGATTTAATGGGATTGGGGGCTATAGATAGGCCTAGAGGTAGGGATATGATCGGCGCAACTTGTGGGCCGAAGGGCCTGTTTGTGCTGTGGCTTTCTATGTTCTATGTATCTTCTCAATTTATATCCTGCTCTGACGATGTTGACTTCTTTTGTTTTTACAGGCTATTAGAAGATCAACATTAAAAACCAAACCAAACATCAGATTGGAACCTGACGGATTCACTCAATTCATCAGAACCCGAATGTAAGTGTGTCATGAAGGGATGCGAAATTAAGAATGCAAATTTTAAGTTGATTTGCTCTTTACCCAGAACCTGTGTAGGTCAGTGAGTAGAGGAATTTAGATAGCTACAAATTTACCATGGGTTGACTGTGGGAGGCTGGTCAGTCAAGTCTCAAGGAAATAAAGGAACAAATGAAAGTTTCAGGAACAGGAGCTGAGGCAGCGTCATGTTGAGCGATGTTACTAGGATTCGTTCGGAACAGGAATGGAGTTAATTAAAACCACATTGATTTTTCCTCTCGTCAGCTCTCCGTGAACTGAAATAAGTTTTTTGGTTTCACTACTCCTGTATAAGTGGGGGCATATTTCCCAACCCCTTGAGGCAGGGTGAACTCAAATGGTTTGTTTATTTACATTCATTTAATGAAAATGCAACAAGAGGGTCTCAGCATTGACCTTTTGTATTCATACAGAAATGTTGGACAGAGAAAGGAAAGACTTACAGAGCAGAGATCACAGAAAACAATTGTGTTGCACATGGTTCCACAGTCCAGAATTACAACGTCTCTTCAGGGATGATGAAGTGTGTGTTTCCATGCTCCAACCAGATATTTCCCTTTGTTCAGAAATCACAGACAGACATAATTTCAGGATTTTAAAAAGGTCTGTGTCCAGTTTTGAAGGTGTTACCAACATCCGTTACCAATATCAATTGTATTTTATGGTGTGAGGTCTCAGTCCCGTCACCAGTGGAAATCCATTCTTGGAGATGGCACAGATGTGTGGTTGGAAGGGCATCTTGGGGTGAGACTCAGGACAATGCTCTGAAAACGCAGGTTCAAATCCCGCCACGGCTTGTGGTGGAATTTGAAGTTAATATCAGTCTGAAATTGAAAGTCTAATGATGAAAAAGATTAAATATTGATATTATTGATAAAAACCCATCTGGTTGACTAATGCGGCTGAGGAAAAAAATATCTGCTGTCCTCACCTGGTCTGGCCGACATGCATCACCAGATCTGCAGCAATCTAGTTGAAGCTGAAAGCACCTTTGATGTTTCAAACTGCTACAAAGTTACTAACAAGGTAATAAGAACAAAGCATCATAAGAACTAGGAACAGGAGTCGGTCATCTGGCCTCTCGAGCCTGTATACCCTCCAAAGTCAGATTTAGAAAAAAATATTTCACCATTAGTGTGAACATTCTGATTCAGCCTCAGACAGTTGCCAGGGAGTGAGCTGGTGTTGGTGGAGTTTGGAGCGCAAACTGAAGACAATGGCTTCATGTTTCTCACTGTTTAAATGGAGGAAGTTTATCTTAATCCAGGACTGGATCTCAGTTCAGTTATAATAGTTTCTGACTTGGAGGTGATGATGTTCACATACACATGCAAACCTGGTCGTTCTATGTGGGGGCTGTTGAGGGTTTCAGACATTCTATCTGGTTGTACGTACATAAAACTCCTCTCTGTCATCTCTTCTCCTCCCACCTCTCTTCACCCATCCACTTGCTCCGTCCTCCCATCGAAGTCCCGGTCTTGTGTAGGTTCAGACCGGGTCACAGATTTCCTTCTCTGAAGGACATTAGTGACCCATTTGTGCTTGTACAACAATCCAGCAGCTTTCATGTCAATTGTTCCCTCGTGCAGGCCCAAAAATTACCAGATTCATTCTGCTCAATTCCACAACCCGCCTTTTTGTTTTTGTGGGTTCTCTCTCACACCTTTTTCTTCTGTTTCCAATCAATTTCACAGGGTATCAGGAGGGGGGGACTTGCAGTCGGGAAACTGAAACCCAGCATCACATCAGGATCTGACAGAGCCACTCACTTTATCACAACCTGAATATCATTGGATTTTGAACATGGAAGGTAGAAGCACCGTTCACAGTGGGGAGAAACCGTACACGTTTTGTGTGTGTGGAGGAAGATTCAGCCAATTATCTGACCATTCAGAACATAAACACAACCACAACTTGTCGAAACCATGGAATCGTGAGGATTGTGGGAAGGGATTCAATTGCCTATTAGTGCTCGAAATTCATCGACAGTGCCACACCGGAGAGAGACTATGCACCTACTCCCAGTGTGGGAAGGAATTCACTGAGTCAGTCCACACACTGACAAACTAGTGAGTTCACACCGGGGAGAGGCCATACACCTGTTCCACGTGTGGGAAGGGATTCAGTCAGTTATCCAACTTGGTGATACAACACAAATTCACTCTGGAGAGAGACCATTCACCTGCTCTAAGTGTGGGAAGGGATACATTCTGTTATCTGACCTACTGAGACACCAGCAAGTTCGCACTGGAGAGAGGCCGATCTCCTGCTCGGAGTTCGGGATGAGTTTCAGTGATTCATCCACCCTGCTGACACACCAGAAAGTTCACGAGGATTTCCCCGTTAATCACATCCAGGACTGAACCTTGTTCATTGGAATCTGATTCTGCTGATCCTGACTGGTGGTCTACCTCAAATATCCTGCCTCAAAATCAAATAAATCAGTGGTACAGTGAGGTGCTGAGGTGACCATCCTTAATGGAGATGCGTGTGTCCAAGAATGCTACCGATTCTGGAGAGTAGTCCATGGTGAGTCTGATGGTGGGATGGAACTTGTTGATGTCATCATATAGTTGTTTCAGTGATTGTTCGCCATTAGTCCAAAGGAAGAAAATGTCATCGATGTATCTCGTGTATAGCATCGGTTGTAGGTCCTGTGTGGTGAAGAAGTTTTGTTCGAACCTGTGCATGAAGATGTTGGCATATTGAGGTGCGAATATGGTCCAAATGGCTGTTCCGTGTGTCTGGATGAAGAACTGGTTGTTGAAGGTGAAGTCATTGTGGTCCAGGATGAAGCGGATGAGTTATAAAATTGCATCTGGAAATTGGCAGTTGTCGGTGTTGAATACTGAGGCAGTTGCAGCAATGCCATCATCGTGGGGGATGCTGGTGTAGAGTGCCGAGACATCCATTGTGACGAGGAGTGCTCCTGGTTCAACTGCTCCATGTGTGCTGAGTTTCTGTAGGAAGTCCGTAGTGTCGTGACAAAAGCTGGGGGTTCTTTGTACAATGGGTTTCAGGATGCCCTCGACATAGCCGGAGAGGTTCTCGCACAGGATCCCATTGCCCGATACGATGGGACGGCCGGGTGTGTTTGCCTTGTGTATCTTCGGGAGGCAGTAGAGATCTCCAAGGCGGGGAGTACGTGGGATGAGAGCACGGAGGGTTCTGTTGTCTCCTCATTAAATCTTTGAATTCTTCCGGTTTGGTTAAATTTGAAACACAAAGTTTGCAGTGGGCTTTGAAGCGGGAAAATTCTCCTGTAAAGTTGCGGGGAAATGAGTGTGAATCCCCCAGCCCCGGACAGAGGGCAACTGACCATCCATCTCTAGCTCTAATTTCCAAACAGAAAATGCTGCCAATAATCAGCAATGATGTGGAGATGCCGGCGTTGGACTGGGGTAAATACAGTAAGAAATTGGACTTTAACCTGGTGTTGTCAGACTTCGTACAATAATCAGCAAGGCAGCCTGAGTCTGTGGCCGCTCCCACCATCTGAAACTGTCACAATGCCTGGCTGATTGACGGGAGGCTCCAGACCAATGGAGAGAGAGGGGGCGGGACTGGAGGACTTCGCGGGAGCGGCTGGTCCTCCAACCAATGGGAGTGAATGAAGGGCGGGGCTTGAAGTGGAGCATGCGCTGTGTGAGTAATGGCGAGGGAGATTGAGGTAGGATGTACATTGGACTGGTCGGTAAGTGGATGGAATGGCGGCTCCGAGAGAGCGATGAATCCGGTGGGTGGGTGGAGAGGATTCGGAGCCAGGTGATGTAAAACGTAAATTCAGAAAATGGAATCCCCTGTTCTCGTTTGCAGCCAGCGGAGCCCAGTTTTTTTCCCGTTTCTGCCCCGAGTTCACGGCCATGTTTCCAGTGGGCGCTGTGCGCCTGCGCCTACTCACCTGAGGAGCACTGTGAGGACAGCGCATGCCCAGTCCCCATGTCTGTCTGGGTTTGACCAAAGGGCAGAGGTGAGGAGTGTTTCAGAGGGGATGTGAGGAAAGAATGTTTACCAGACTTGGCCGGAAATATGGAACTCGCTGCCTGAATGGATGGTGGAGGCAGGGAGCCTCTCCTTTCAGAAGCATCTGGACAATTATTTAAATCGCCAAGGTATCGGGGGCGATAATCCAAGTGCAAGTAAATGGGATTAGTATAGATTGGAAGTGAGGGGGGCTGGTGCGGGAGTGAGGGGGGCTGGTGCGGGAGTGAGGGGGGCTGGTGCGGGAGTGAGGGGGGCTGGTGGGGATTGGTGGAAGGGTGGGGGCCGTTGGGGTGGATGGGGTGTGGGTTGAGGGGGCGTGGGGGGAGGGGGTGCGGGAGTCGGAGGGGGAGGGGGTGTGGGGGTCATTGGGGGAGGGGGTGTGGGGGTCATTGGGGGAGGGTGGGAGGGGGTGGGGGGCGGGGTGGGCTGGGGGGTGGGAGGGGGAGGAGGGGGTTGGGGTGTGGGGGTCATTGTGGGGACGGGTGGGAGGGAATGGGGGTGGGGGTTGTTGTGGGGATGGGTGGGTGGGAGGGAGTGGGGGTGGGGGTTGTTGGGGCGGCTGGGGTGGGATGGAGGGGTGAGTGGGTGGGGAGGAGGGGGCAGTTGGGGGGGACATGTCGTCGGGGGGAGGTGGGTGGTGGTCGTTGGGGGGGGAGGTGGCGTGGGGGTCGTTGGGGGGGTGGGGACCATTGGGGGGGTGGGGACGGTTGGAGGGGAGTGGACGTGGGGGCGGTTGGGGAGGAGGGGGCGGGTGGGAGCGTGGGGGCAGTTGGGGGGGAGGTGTGGTTGTGGAAGAGTGGACGTGGGGGCGGTTGGGGGAGAGGGGGCATGGGGCGGTTGGGGGAGGGGGCGGGTGGGAGCGTGGGGACGTTTGGGGGAGAGGGGGGAGGGGGCGGGTCGGGGGGAAGGGGGTGTGGGGGGCGGTTGGGGGAGAGGGCTGTGGGGGGGTGGTTGGGGGGGAGGGGGTGTGGGGGGAGGGGGCGGTTGGGGCATTGAGGGTGGTTGTGGGGAGGGGGCGGTTGGGGGGGAGGGGGCGGTTGTGGAAGAGTGGCCGTGGGGGCGGTTGGGGGGGAGGGGGCATGGGGCGGTTGGGGGGTGGGGGCGGTTGGGGGGAGGGGGCGGGTGGGAGCGTTGGGGGGGTGGGGGTAGTTGGGGAGAGGGGGGGTGGGGGCGGTTGGGGGGAGGGGGTGGTGGGGGCATTTGGGGGGAGGGGGCGGGTGGGGGGGAAGGGGGTGTGGGGGCGGTTGGGGGCAGTGAGGGTGGTTGTAGGGAGGGGGCGGTTGGGGGGAGGGGGCACGAGGGTTAGGGTGTGTTTGGGGGTAGGGGACCTGGTGGCAGTTGGGGGGGAGGGAGCGTGGGGGCGGTGGTTTGGAGGGGGCGGTTGGGGGGAAGGGGACATGGGGGCGGTTGGGGGGGGAGGAGGCGGTTCGAGGGGAGGGGCGGTTGGGGTGGAGGGGCGGGGGGGTTCGTGGTGGGGGTTGTTGGGGGGAGGGGGTGAGGGTTGGTTGAGGGGGAGGGTTCGGTGTGGGGGGAGTGGGCGTGGGGGGGGTGTAGGTTGGGTGGGGGAGGGGGTGTGGGGTTGGTTTGGGGGAGGGGCATGAAGGTGGGGAGTAGGGGGAAGCTGGGGTGATGTCGGGAGGGGAGTGGGGTGAGGTTGAGAAAGAGAAGCGAGGTTGGGGGTGGGTGTTGGGTTGTGAGAGGGGTGGGTGTAAGGGGGAGGGAAGGGTTGAGAGGGGGTGGGGACAGCAGTGGGGGTGAGGGGAGGGGTTTGGGAGAGGTGTTGGGGAAGCGGAGAGGGAGCTTTTGGGGTGGGGAGGGAAGTGGTATAGGGTTTTGGGGAGGGAGATGGGGTCGGAGTTAGTGATAGTGCTGGGGGAGGGCGGGTGAGGGGAGAGAGCCATTCCCTGAGTGAAGCACTGGGATATAGTGCTGGGAATGTGGAAGCCATTACCAGCAGAGTTTGAGATCTATGTCTGAGCCAAAAATATAGAGGTAACTCACACTGTAACCAGATTGTTAACCAGCTGCGGGAGGAAAGAAACTCACTCTACAGGCATGATAGGTGCTTGATGGCTGGCGCTGACACAGTAATGGTCACTTACTGTGCTGTGGACCACATGAGTCCATTGTCAGGTGGAACAGTGGTTCGCATTGCTGCCTCACAGCGCCAGGAACCCGGGTTAGATTCCCGGCTTGGGTAACTGCCTTTCCAGAGTCTGCACATCCTCCCTGTATTTGCATCGGTTTCCCGGATACTCTGGATTTCTCCCACAATTCAAAGATGTGTAGGTTAGGTGGATTGGCCATGCTAAATTGCCCCTTAATGCCAGGGGGATTAGTAGGGTAAATACATGGGGTGACGGGTATAGGGCCTGAGGGGGATTGTTGTCGGTGAAGGCTTGATGGGCTGAATGGCCTTTCCTGGGACTGTCGGGATTCTGTGATTCTAACTGTACGGAACTGCTGTTGTAATGGCACAAGCCATCGGCAAGACCACATCTGGAGTACCACACACAATTTTAGTCCCCTTACTTTTCTTGCAGGACAATTGGTGAAGATTCTTAGACAGGAAACTCGATCCAAGCATCACATCGAAGTTGGACAGAATCACTCGATTTGTCAGGACTTGGATATTATCAGCCTCTGAGTGTAAGTATTGAATTCCAGGTCATTACCACTCACTGTGTAAAAATTCTTCTCCACATATTTGATTTGATTTATTGTCACATCTTTAGTATACAGTCAACGTATTACTTCTTGCGCACCATACAAACAAAGCATAACATTCATAGAGAAGGAAGGGAGAGTGTGCAGAATCTAGTGCTACAGTCATAGCTAGGGTGTTGAGAAAGATCAACGTAATGCAGGGTAGGTCCATTCAAAAGTCTGATGGGAGCAGGGAAGAAGCTGTTCTTGAGTCGGTTGGTACGTGACCTCAGACTTGTGTACCTTTTTTTTCCGGTCGTAGAGAGTATGTCCTGGGTGCGTGGGCTGCTTAATTATGCTGGCTGCTTTTCCCGAGGCAGCGGGAAGTGTGGACGGTATCAACGGGTGGGAGACTGGTTTGTATGATAAACTGGGCTTCGTTCACAACCCTTTGTCATTTTTTGCAGTCTTGGGCAGAGCAGGAGCCATACCAAGCTGTGATAGAGCCAGAAACAATGCTTTCTATGGTGCATCTATAAAAGCTGGTGAGAGTCATAGCAGGCATGCCAAATTTCCTTGGCCTCCTGAGAAAGTTAGTGAGCTTTCTTAACTTTGGCCTCGGCATGGGGGGACCAGGACAGGTGGTCGATGATCTGAGCATGTAAAAAGTTGAAGCTCTTGACCATTTCTACTTTGTCCCCTTTGATGTAGACAGGGGCATGTCCTCCACTACGCTTCCTGAAGGCAATGATTATCATCTTCATTTTGCTGATAATCAGGGAGAGATTATTGTCGTTGCACCAGTTCACCAGATTCTCCATCACCAGATTCTCCTGTTCGCCGTCTCATCATTGTTTGAAATCCGACCCACTATGGTGGTGTCATCAGCAAACTTGAAAATCAAGTTGGAGGGGAATTTGGCCACACAGTCATAGGTGTATAAGGAGTATAGTAAGGAGCCTTGAATCTACTTTGCTTCAAGGAGAACCCCAGTTTCTCTACCCACAGTGGTAGCCGTATGTGCCATCTCCACAATGCACTGCAACAACACACCAGGTTCCTTCGGCAACACATTCCAAGCGGTGACGTGGACTTCTAAGGACAAGGGCAGCAAATGCAAAGGAACCTGCAAGATTTCACTCCAAGTCACACAGTATCTTGACTTGGAACTATATTGGTGTATGACCTGGAGGGGAACTTGAGGATGAGGATGTTCAGATACACCTATGACTATCTTGGTGGTGGAGAATGAGGTTTTAGAGGATTCTGTCAGAATTCTGGTTAAGAGGTGACTATATAATATCTCTCCTTCACCCTCTTCTTCACCAACTTCTATCTCTCCCTCTCTTGTTCGCTCAACCTCTCCTACTTTGTGGACCAGGGTCTTGTGCAATCCCAGATCACATTTCAGGTTCCCTTCCCTAAAGGACATTCGTGAATCAGTTGGGTTTTTATGACGATCCAACAGCTTTCATGGTCACTTTTTCCGAGTGCCGGCCTACAAATTACCAGATTCAATCTGCTCAATTTCACAGCCTGTGTTTGTGGGTTCTCTTTCACCCCCTTTTGTTCTGTTTTAAATTAATTTCACGGGGTATTTTTTTTTATTCATTCGTGGGACACGGGCGTCGCTGGCTGGCCAGCATTTATTGCCCATCCCTAGTTGCCCTTGAGAAGGTGGTGGTGAGCTGCCTCCTTGAATCGCTGCAGTCCATGTTCTGTGGGTTGACCCACAATGCCGTTAGGGAGGGAATTCCAGGATTTTGATCCAGTGATTGAAGGAACGGTGATATATTTCCAAGTCAGGATGGTGAGTGGCTTGGAGGGGAACTTGCAGGTGGTGGTGTTCCCATGTATCTGCTGCCCTTGTCCTTCTAGATGGAAATGGTCGTGGGTTTGGAAGGTGCTGTCTAAGGATCTTTGGTGAACTGCTGCAGTGCATCTTGTAGATAGTACACACTGCTGCTAATGAATGTCGGTGGTGGAGGGATTGAATGTTTATAGATGTGGTACCAATCCAGCAGGCTACTTTGTCCTGGATGGTGTCAAGCTTCTTGTGTGTTGTTGGAGCTGCACCACCCCGGCAAGTGGGGAGTATTCCATCACACTCCTGACTTGTGCCTTGTAGATGGTGGATAGACTTTGGGGAGTCAGGCAGTGAGTTGCTCACTGCAGTATTTCTGACCTTCTTTTGTCGCACTGTGTTAATCTGGTGAATCCAGTTGAGTTTCTGGTTAATGGTAATCCCAAGTATGTTGACAGTGGGGGATTCAGTGATGGTTACACCATTGAATGTGAAGGGGCGGTGGTTAGAATGTCTCTTATTGGCGATGGTCATCGCCTGGCATTTGTGTGGCGTGAATGTTACTTGCCACTTGTCAACCCAAGCCTGGATATTGTCCAGATCTTGTTGCATTTGCACATGGACTGCTTCAGTCTGACGAGTCGCGAATAGTGTTGAACATTGTGCAATCTTCGACGAACATCCCCACTTCTGATCTTATGAAGGTGGGAAGTTCATTGATGAAGTAGCTGAAGATTATTGGGCTGAGGACACTACCCTGAGGGACTCCTGCAGAGACGTCCTGGAGCTGAGATGACTGACCCTCCACAACCATCTTCCTATATACCAGGTTTGACTCCACCCAGCCAAGTGTTAGCCCCTTGATACCCATTGATTTCAGTTTTGCTTGGACTCCTTGATGCCACACTTGGTCGAATGTGGCCTTGATGTCAAGGGCTGTCACTCTCACCTCACCTCTGGAACTCAGCTCTCTTGTCCATGTCTGGCCCAAGGCTATAAAGAGGTCAGGAGCTGAGTGACCCTGGCGAAACCCAAACTTGGCCACTAAGGTTGAGACAATCCAATCCGCTGTCTCTGCTGCTTCCCTCCCATCCACTAGCCCCCTGGACAAACTGTTGGAGCTGCACCACCCAGGCAAGTGGGGAGTATTCCATCTCACTCCTGACTTGTGCCTTGTAGATGGCGGATAGGCTTTGGGGAGTCAGGAGGTGAGTTGCTTGCTGCAGTTTTGCCTTGTTTGAGCCTTGAACTCGCATCTTTCTTTACTTTCTTTTCCATGTCATAGAGGTTTACAGCATGGAAACAGGTCCTTCGGCCCAACTTATCCATGCTGCCTCCCTTTTTTTTGAAACCCCTAAGCTAGTCCCAATTGCCCGCATTTGGCCCATATCCCTCTGTACCCATCATACTCATGTAACTGTCTAAATGCTTTTTAAAAGACAAAATTTTACCCGCCTCTACTACTACCTCTGGCAGTACCTTGTTCCAGACACCACCCTCTGTGTGAAAAGCGTACCCCTTTGGACCCTTTTGTATCTCCCCTCTCACCTTAAACCTATACCCTCTAGTTTTAGACTCCCCTACCTTTGGGAAAATATATTGATTATCCAGCTGATCTATGCCCCTCATTATTTTATAGATCTCTATAAGTTCACTCCTAAGCCTCCTAGGGTCCAGACAATAGACTCCCAGTCTGTCCAGCTCTCCTTATAACTCAAACCATCAAGTCCCGGTAGCATCCTAGTAAATCTTTTCTGCACTCCTTCGAGTTAAATAATATCGTTTCTATAATAGGGTGACCAGAACTGTACACAGTATTCCAAGTGTGGCCTTACCAATGTCTTGTACAACTTCAACAAGACATTCCAACTCCTGTATTCAATGTTCTGACCAATGAAACCAAGCATGCCGAATGCCTTCACCACTCTGTCCACCGTGCCGCCACTTTCAAGGAGCTATGAACCTCTCTCCAACGCCCTACCATTAACTGAGTAAGTCCTGCTCTGGTTTGATCGACCAAAATGCATCACCTCGCATTTATCTAAATTAAACTCCATCTGCCATTCGTCAGTCCACTGGCCCAATTGATCAAGATCCTGTTGCAATCCGAGATAATCTCCACTATGCTACCAATCTTGGTGTCATCTGCAAATTTACTAATCATGCCTCCTAAATTCTCAACCAAATCATTAATATAAATGACAAATAACAGTGGACCCAGCACCGATCCCTGAGGCACACCGCTGGTCACAGGCCTCCAGTTTGAAAAGCAACCCTCTACAACCACCCTCTGTGTTCTGTCATTAAGCCAATTTTTGATCCATTCGGCTACCTCACTCTGGATCCCGTGAGATTTAATCTTATGCAACAACCTACCATATGGTACCTTGTCTAAGGCCTTGCTAAAGTCCATGTCGACAATGTCAACTGCATTGCCCTCATCTACCTTCTTGGTTACCCCTTCAAAAAATTTAATCAAATTTGTGAGACATGATTTTCCACTCAGAGTCATGCTGACTGTCCCTAATCAGTACTTGCATCTCTAAATGCTTGTCGATCCTGTCTCTCAAAATACCTTCTCATAACTTACCCACTACAGATGTGAGGCTCACCAGCCTGTAGTTCCCAGGCTTTTCCGTGC
The DNA here is from genome assembly GCF_964213995.1 of Mustelus asterias. Classification (NCBI taxonomy): domain Eukaryota; kingdom Metazoa; phylum Chordata; class Chondrichthyes; order Carcharhiniformes; family Triakidae; genus Mustelus; species Mustelus asterias. Next base: position 14,881,322 of record NC_135830.1, read on the forward strand.
AGCCCTACTTGAACAAAGGCACAACATTTGCCACCTTTCAATCTTCAGGCACCTCACCTGTGACTATCAATGATTCAAATATCTCTGCTCGGGGACTCGCAATTTCCTCCCTAGTTTCCCAGTGTCCTGGGATACACTTCATCAGGTCCCGGGCATTTATCTACCTTGATGCGCTTTAAGACTTCCAGCACCTCCTTCTCTGTTATAAGTACACTCCTCAAGATATCACTATTTATTTCCCCAAGTTCCCTAGCATCCATGCTTTTCTCAACAGTGAATACTGATGAGAAATATTCATTTCGGATCTCACCATCTCTTGTGCATCCGCACACAGATAACATTGCTGATCCTTAAGAGGTCCTACTCTCTCCCTAGTTACTCTTTTGCCCTTTTTGTATTTGTAGAAGCTCTTTGAATTCTCCTTTGCCTTTTCGGCCAAAACAATCTTGTGTCCCCTTTTTGCCCTCCTGATTTCTCTCTTAACTCTACTTCTGCACTCTCTATACTCTTCAAGGGATCCACTTGATCCCAGCTGCCTATGCATGTCATGTGCCTCCTCCTCCTTCTTGACCAGGGCCTCAATATCCCGAGTCATCCAGGATTCCCTACTTATACCAGCCTTGCCCTTCACTTTCAGAGGAATGTGCTTACCCTGAACACACTTTTGAAAGCCTCCCCCCGACCAAACGTCCCTTTGCCTTCCCACAAGCTCCCCCGATTAACTGTTGAAAGTTCCTGCCTGATACCGTCAAAATTGGCCTTGCCCCAAGTTAGAATTTTAACTTTTGGGCCAGACCTATCATTCTCCATAGCTGTCTTAAAACTAATGGAATTATAATCACTGGTCCCAAGGTGATCCCTCACGAACACTTCTGTCACCTGCCCTTCCTTTTTCCCAAGAGGAGGTCAAGTCACCCATGCTCTCCAAGTGCTCATCTTGCCATTGGGACCCACCTCCTGCTTCTCGATCTAATCCCCAACAATCTGCTGACCACCCAACTTTCTCATGTTTGCTGATATTGTTAAAAGTTCTGTTCCTTTAGGTCATGTCTCCCTCTGTTATGCGAACACACTCTGCTTTAAATCTGCCATCGTTTTCCCCTGATCAAAATAAATCTAATACTTCACTCTTCCATCTTTGGAAATTATGGATCATCTCCAACCACACTTTCCTGTCAAAAATGCTGAGATCTTTTGTTATCTCTCAAATCCATGTCCATCTTTCCAGAACTGCACGATTCTGAACACCCCCCTCACCCCCTGCCACTCCCCCCCCCCCCCCCCCCCAGCCATGCCCCAATCAGGTTTCTGCTCCTGTGATGAACCAGCTCTGATCAAAGTCTCTAATGGCATCCTGTGTGACTGTGACAAAGGGGAAACTTTCTCTTCTCGACGTGTCTGTGGTGGCTCTCCCTCTCACAGGTTCTGGCTTCCCTGTGTTGTTCATAATGCTGACAACATGAACCTTTTCCCTGATTTGTCCTAACCCTTCTACCATAAACTACAAAGAGTCGTAAATGAAGACCAGTCCATCACCCAAATCAGTCTCCCATCCATTGACTCTGTCTACACTTCCTGCTGCCTTGGTAAAGTAACCAGCATAACTAAGGACCCCACACACCTTGGACATTCTCTCTTCCACCTCCTTCCATCGGGAAAAAGATATAAAAGTCTGAGGCCATGTACGGACCGACTCAAAAACAGCTTCTTCTCTTCTGTCATCAGACTTTTGAATGGACCTACCTCGCGTTATGTTGATCTTTCTCTCCACCCTAGCTATGACTGTAACACTACATTCTGCACTCTGTTTCTTTCTCGATAAACGGCATGCTTTGTCTGTATAATGTGCAAGAAATAATGCTTTTCACTGTATGCTAATACATGTGGCAATAAATCAAATCATTGCAGTAACAAATGTTGAAATGCTTGCTCCACACCCACAGCCTTTCATCTGGTTTAAGACACAAACTCAAAGGGCCACTTTTCCCCTGAACTTCCACACCAATCAGCATCCACAATATGGAGATGCTGGTGTTGGACTGGGGTGGGCACAGCAAGGAGTCTCACAACACCAGGTTAAAGTCCAACAGGTTAATTTGGAATCACGAGCTTTCAGAGCGCTGCTCCTTCATCCATAATGAGGCTGACTTTCAGCCAATAAGGGAGGACCGGCCTCAGCTCCGCCCCTCTTTCGCTCTGGTTGGAGGACCAGCTGCTTCAGCTCAGTCCTCCAGCTCCACCCCTCCTCTTCTCATTTGTCTGGAGCTGCTGTCAATCAGTGTGGGCGCTCATTACATCCCCACACACTAAGTTTTGGACACAAAGTTAACATCTGAGGAAACGCAAAGTTAACGCAATGAGGAAATAAATGTTTCTTGCGGATAGCGAAGAGCATTGTCGGGCAATACAGCAGGATATAAATAGGCTGGAAAATTGGGCGGAGAGGTGGCAGATGGAGTTTAATCTGGATAAATGCGAAGTGATGCATTTTGGAGGAAATAACGTAGGGAGGAGTTATACAATAAATGGCAGAGTCATCAGGAGTATAGAAACACAGAGGGACCGAGGTGTGCAAGTCCACAAATCCTTGAAGGTGGCAACACAGGTGGAGAAGGTGGTGAAGAAGGCATATGGCATGCTTGCCTTTATAGGACGGGGTATAGAGTATAAAAGCTGGAGGCTGATGATGCAGCTGTATAGAACGCTGGTTAGGCCACATTTGGAGTACTGCGTCCAGTTCTGGTCGCCGCACTACCAGAAGGACGTGTAGGCATTAGAGAGAGTGCAGAGAAGGTTTACCAGGATGTTGCCTGGTATGCAGGGTCTTAGCTATGAGGAGAGATTGGGTAAACTGGGGTTTTTCTCCCTGGAAAGACGGAGAATGAGGGGACATCTAATAGAGGTGTACAAGATTATGAAGGGGATAGATAGGGTGAACGGTGGGAAGCTTTTTCCCAGATCAGAAGTGACGTTCACGAGGGGTCACGGGCTCAAGGTGAGAGGGGCGAAGTATAACTCAGATATTAGAGGGATGGTTTTTACACAGAGGGTGGTGGGGGCCTGGAATGCGCTGCCAAGTAGGGTGGTGGAGGCAGGCACGCTGACATCATTTAAGACTTACCTGGATAGTCACATGAGCAGCCTGGGAATGGAGGGATACAAACGATTGGTCTAGTTGGACCAAGGAGCGGCACAGGCTTGGAGGGCCAAAGGGCCTGTTTCCTGTGCTGTACTGTTCTTTGTTCTTTGTCTGCTATTATATATGGTCCACTCACCTGATGAAGGGGCAATGCTCTGAAAGCTCGTGATTCCAAATAAACCTGTTGGACCTTAACTGGTGTTGTGAGACTTCTTATTCTGTATGGTCGGTGAATGGGTTGGTTATCCCTCGTTGTGCAAGTTTGTTAAAAAGCTACAGGAAGAATTTTCCAAAGCTTTGTTTGGATTTGAGCACAGTGAGGAGGGAGCGTTGGTGGGATGGGGATTTGCAGCTTTGGGGGACAAGAGAGGAAAATTTGTTCCATAGAAACTAGAATTGTCTGTTCTGAATTTTTCTTCTGTACTGACAGTGATGCCTTTTGTAAACTCTTTTCACAGCAGATTGGAAGGGAAGAATTTGCAGACTGAAAACTCAACCAAACATCACATTGAGACCTGACGAGTTACTCGATTCATCAGGACCTGAATATCATCTTTGAATTCAGAAGGAGAAATCTTTGTCTCTTCTGTCTGTGGGAGAAGATTCCAAACATCAGTGTGACTGGAAAAGCACCGAGCGACACACACTCAAGTGAACTGACTGTGGAAAGAGCTTTAACCAGTTACACAGCCTGAAAAAAACATAATTCACCATTCACATTGTGGAGTAACTGCACACGTTGAGTGTGGACTGATCACCAAACCTGGAGAGACACAAGGACACCGGCACCATGGGGAAACTGTGCGAATGCAAGGACTGTGGGAAAGGATTCAATTACCCATCACTGCTGGAAATCCATCGACGCACTCACACTGGGGAGAGACCATTCACCTGCCCTGAATGTGGGAAGGGATTCACTCAGTTATCAAATCTGCAGACGCACCAGCAAAATCATACTGAGAGGCCGTTCACTTGCCCTGAATGTGAAAAGGGATTCACTCAGTTATACAATCTGCAGATACACCAGAGAAAACACACGGGTGAAAGGCCTTTCACCTGCTCTGAATGTGCGAAAGGATTCACTCGATCCTCTGACCTGTTGAAGCACCAACGAATTCACACTGAGGAGAGGCCGTTCAGTTGTACTTTCTGTGGGAAGAAATTTAGGTCGTCTTCCAACCTCGGTGTCCACCAGCAAGTTCACACTGGGGAGAAACCTTTCAGCTGTACTTCCTGTGGAAAGAGATTCAGATCTTCATTCCACCTCAAAGTACATCAGCGAGTTCACACCGAAGAGAAGCCTTTCACCTGCTCAGAGTGTGGGGAAGGATTCACTCAGTCAGCAAACCTGCTGAGACACCAGCGAATTCACACTGGGGAGAGGCCATTCACCTGCCCTGAATGTGGGAAAGGATTCATTGGAGCATTTGACCTACAGAAGCACCAGCGAGTTCACACTGAGGAGAGGCCGTTCAGCTGTACTTCCTGTGGAAAGGGATTCAGGTCTTCATTCCACCTCAAAGTACACCAGCGAGTTCACACCGGGGAGAGGCCATTCACCTGCTCTGAGTGTGGGAAGGGATTCATTCAGTCAGCCTACCTGTTGAGACACCAGCGAGTTCACAAGTGACTACAGTGGTTGGATTCTGCTGTTGTGCTCTTGATCACATCCAGGACTAAACCATGTTCATTCTGACAGTTGGGGTTTGTTTTTGTTGATGTTAATAATCTCTGTAACTGGGCTGGAGTTTAATATTCTGGATCTATAGCTGATTGTGTTCTCGGGGCTGCACTTTCCTTTTAAGAAACACTCTCTGTGATCATTCCCCATAATTCAGGAACCCTCATCAGAAATTAGTTTGTAACAACATTCTGAACTTTTACTCCAATCCTAAATTGGTCTCAGAATCATACAGTGCAGAACAGGCCCTTTGGCCCATTGAATCTGCACCAACACGCAAGACACACCTGACCTCCCACCTCATCCCATTTACCAGCACGTGGCTCACAACCTTGAATGTTATGGCGTGCCAAATGGTTTTGCAGGTACTATTTAAAGGATGTGAGGAAACCCCCCTCTAGCACACTCCTCGGCAGCGAATTCCAGACTCACCACCCTCTGGGTAAAAAAGTCTTTCCTCACAGCCCCCCGACACCTCCTGCTCCTCGCCTTGTACTCATGTCCCATCATGACTAACCCTTCAACTAAGGGGAACAGCTGCTCCTTCTCCACTCTGTCCATGTCTCTCATAATCTTGTACACCTTAGGTCACCCCTCAGACATAGAACATTACAGCGCAGTACAGGCCCTTCGGCCCTCGATGTTGCGCTGACCAGTGAAACCAATCTAAAGCCCATCTAACCTACACTATTCCAATATCATCCATATGTTTATCCAATAACCATTTGAATGCTCTTAATATTGATGTCTTCTATGCTCCAATGAAAACAACTCAAGCCTATCCATTTTTGGTACGAACTCTACAATTCAGTGCGTGAGAGGTTCCGTTGATTAACATCTCCAATTAGAAAGTGCAGATTAATCCGGACAATTCTCACTGACTGCACATTACACACAGTGACACCTCCATTCCCCACCAGAAAGAAGGAGAATGGGAATTGGGTGGCGAATTGAGAGTTCCCAAATGTTACCCTTCCCGCCTGGTACAGAAATCCCCTTGGCATGGGAATGGAGACAAGATCAATCGAAGTAATGGACTGTCAGAAATCACTGACAACCTTACAAAAACCTTCAGAAATTTATGGACTGTTATAGAAATATCTGATATTCTCTTAAGAAAATTTACATAGCAGCTTGCTAGCTGACAACGTAGGATTGGCCTGTTATCTTTGTCAAAGACATGTTTCTAGCACAGGCCCATAATCAAGGCATTTCTGACCCTGATACAATTGGATCTCATGACCCACACACAACCCAACTGTCTGCATAAAGTTAAAACAGGCTCTCGAGAGCAGAGGTTTTGAAGTGGCTTCAGCCCAACACCCACACTCTGGCTCACATCAGTTAGCCGTTCAGAGAAGTCTGCCACCACCAGCTACAGAGACTAGCACTCTGCATCATCCGTCCATTTGTCCTCTGGGACCGGTAAACCATTCTCACCTATCATGGGAGTGTTCTTCCTGTTAATTTAACTTCCATGTCAAGGGAATAGTTATGATGATGGATTTAGATGTGGACAGATGGGAGGGGACTCTCATGGAGCAGAAACACAATCAGGAACTGGATGGGCTGAATGGCCTGTTTCTGTGTTGTGTTAGAAACTAGAAGCAGGAGTAGGACATTTGGCCCTTTGAGCCTGCTCCTCCATGCATCTTGATCATGGCTGATCATCGAATTCAATATCCTGATTTCCCCCCCCCCTCTCCCATATTCCTCGATCGCTTTAGCCCCAAGAGCTATATCTAATTTCATCTTGATATCGGACAACATTTTGGCCTCAACTACTTTCTGTGGTAGTGAATTCCACACATTCACCACCCTCTGGGTGAAGAAATTGCTCCTTACCTCAGTTCTAAAAGGTTTACCCCCTTATCTTCAAACTATGACCCCCTAGTTCTGGATTCCCTCACCATTGGGAACATTCTTTCTGAATCTACCCTGTCTCATCCTGTTAGAATTTTATAAGTGTCCATGAGATCCCCTCTCACTATACTTTAACTCCTTACTTAAACTCCTGAAGGGTCTGGTTTGAACTGTTAGACTATATCACCAATTCCAAAACTTCCTCACCAGGGAGAATAACTTCTGTTTACCCTCTGTTCCCCTTAATGTGCTTGAATCTGCTGTTACTGTCACTGCTAATCACACCTAAACTGAACACGTTCATTCTGTTTCTCTGTCCTGAAATGGTCAAACTGTGGAGTCATGTTGAACTTCAAGATCTTGTTTCTCATAAATAGAATTGGGCTGGGATATTTCAGGATGCTGTCGAGACATTGATCGAATAATGGAATTGTAAAATGACCACAGCTCATTAGGAAGCCATTCGATCCATCGCTCCTGTGCCAGCTTTTATCAAAGATCAACACAGTTAGTAACAATATTCTTCTGTTTCTAAATAATCCCAAGTCTTCTCCCTTTCACGCCATTGTCCAATTCCATTTTGAAAACTGAGTTAAGAAAAACAATATTGAAATAGGAACAGGAGTTTCTGTAGTTTCCACGCACAGTGCTTGAAAATTAAGTTTCCCTGACCCAATGATATGCAGAGTTGGATTTGACATTTCATATCTTTTCAAGTTAAATATACATATGTAATTTATTTCAAAGGAATATTTAAAAGATGATTATCCTGATCTATAATGTCCTCACTTTTTCCAGTTAATATATAATCTAACTCCCCTCACTGTACAACCTGGTACAGAGACGGGTCTCTACCACAGTCGCCACTTTATGTTCAATTATGGGCTACAGATTATTTGCAATAAGACCTCAATTGTAAATTAATTCAGATGAGGGGGTTGTCTAATGAAAAGGGGCTGAGTAAATGAGCCTGAAAGTCTCTGGAGTTTAGAAGAATGAGAGGCGATCTCATTGAAACCTAAACAATTCTCAGCACGGTTGATAGGGGGGGAGACAGTGAGATTGTTTCTATTGGTCAGGGAATCCAAACCACAGGGGCTGATCATTTAGGACTGTGATAAGGCAAAATTCCTTCACTCAAAGGTTGTGAATCTTTGGAATTCTCTACCAGACAGTTATGGATGTTCCATCATTGAACACATTTCAGGCGGGGATAGACAGGTTTCTCAGCTCTTGGGGAATTCAGGATATGAGGAGTTGGTGGGAAAATGGAGTTGAAGCTCAAGGTTAGCCATAATGGTATTGAATAGGGTAGCAGGCTCGATGGGGCAACAGGTTCGCTCCTTTTCCTATTTATTGTGTTCATGTGTATGATGAAGTCAATAATTCATGTTACAATAAAAACAGTGTTGGAAGTTCTCAGCAGTTCTGGCAACAAATGTGATGCATGAAACATAGTTAACTTTTCAACTCTAATATGATTCTTGTGGATTACAATATTTTGCACAACATCGAGTCGGGAAACTGAACCCAGGTGGAGAAAACACTGAACCCAAGCAACTGGCATATTTAATCTGTAACTTGTTCAATAAATTTACCTGCCAACTGAAAGGCTGGAGGTTCGAGATCACCTCGGGCCAAGTCGACACCCTCTATTCCTGCTTCTACTTATATTCCTGACATAGTTCTGTTTTGTATCCTTTTGCTATCATGAAATACTGTTCAAACTTTGCCAGCCCGGTTATTATTCAGTAAGTTGCCACACAAAGAGATTTTGGATTGAACATGTTTTGCTGTGAATGCAGTGCATTCTTACTGATAAGTCATGGCATAAGTCAATGTCCGTTTATGCTGAGAAAATCCCTTGTTTACTCTATCTGTTGAAACTCCAGTAAGTTCACATCTAACTGTGTTTGTTCTGTGTTAATAACAGCTGGAACAGAATTATGGTGGAGTTCCTCCGCACCTTCCTTTCTGTATCAATTCATTTAGCATATTTGTAAATTGGCCCCATGGTTCAGATTATAATAGGATCATGTATAATAATATTGGATGGAACATGTTTTCCTGTGAATGTTTGGGGTGGCACAGTGGTTAGCACTGCTGCCTCACAGCACCAGAGGCCCGGGTTCAATTCCGGCCTCGAGTCACTGTTTGTGTGGCGCTTGCACATTCTCCCCGTTTCTGCGTGGGTGCTCCGGTTTCCTCCTACACTCCAACGATGTGTGTGTTAGGTTTGACTGGCCATGCTAAATTGACCCTAGTGTCAGGGGGATTAGCAGGGTAAATATGAGGGAATAGGATCTGGGTGGGATTATGGTCGGTGCAGACTCGATAGGCTGAATGGCCCCCTTCTGCGCTGTAGGGATTCGATGAATCTATGAGGCGCTTCCCCAGAATCTGCGAGAAAGAGAAGCTGCACGAAAAACTCTCATATGCGCAAAAGTGAGTTACCAATGGAGCATGCATGGTGTGTGCACTCCAGATACCACATGACAGTTATCCCGGCTTCAACATTGGAGAGAAACTGGATGTAAAAGAGGCAACGGAGTGGATAGAGAAGCTTCATGAACACCCAGTGGAGGGTCTGAAACTCTGATAAGCATCTATGATATAAAATGTAAACTCTGCTTTTCTCTCCACGGACACTGTAAAATCTGCCAAGCATCAGCAACATTTCTGTTTTAATTTCACACATACAGCATCAACAGTATTTTGCTTTTATTTACCTGGAGAGAGTTGAGAATGTGGAACCGATTACCAGGAGGGTCTGAGATTCCTATCTGAGCTGGAAATCCATGAGCAAATCTCAGCTGAAAACACAATTCATTGCTGAAAGCTCAGAAGGATTCACTGGGTTACCCAAATCACTGACACAACAAGAGAATCACACGAGAGAAAGACAATTCAGATACTACACACGTGCAAAGCCAGTTCCTCAGTTTCCCAGGATCTAAAACACAATTTACGAAAGGTTCAAGGGATTTGATTCACAATTAACTCATTCCTAATGGCAAGATGTGGTTTACATTTTTGGTATGGGGGGCATAATTTGTTTACTTACTCCTGCAACTGCAGTAAATTCACATCTAACTAAATACAGAAACAGAAAATGCTGAATTACCCCAAAACGTTGGCTCTATTCGCTCTCCACAGATGCTGTGAGATGTGCAGAGAACTTCCAGCATTTTCTGTTTTTGTTTCTGATTTCAGCATCTGCAATATTTTACCTTCATCTAACTGTAGGTGTTTGTTCAGCTGTTAATTACATCCAGGACATAACTGGTGGAGGGATTTTATGCATTCGTCCCATAGCTCCGATTATAAAAAGATCATGTATCTTAATTGATTTGATTTATTATTGTTACATGTATTAACAAACAGTGAAAAGTATTGTTTGCCGTGCGCTATACAGACAAAGCATAGTGTTCATAGAGAAGGAAACGAGAGAGTGCAGAATGTAGTGTTACAGTCATAGCGAGGGTGTAGAGAAAGATCAACTTAATGCAAGGTAAGTCCATTCAAAAGACTGACAGCAGCAGGGAAGAAGCTGTTCTCGAGTCGGTTGGTACGTGACCTCAGACTTTTGTATCTTGTTCCCGAAGAAAGAAGGTGGAAGAGAGAATGTCGGGAGTGTGTGGGTCCTTAATTATGCTGGCTGCTTTGCCGAGGCAGCGCGAAGTGTAGACAGAGTCAATGGATGGGAAGCTGGTTTGCGTGATGGATTGGGCTATGTTCATGACCTTTTGTAGTTTCTTGCGGTCTTGGGCAGAGCAGGAGCCCCATACCAAGCTGTGATGCAACCAGAAAGAACGCTTTCTCTAGTGCATCTAAAGGTTAGTGAGAGTTTTATCTGACATGCCAAATTTCTTTAATCTTCTGAGAAAGTAGAGGCGTTGGTGGGCTTTCTTAACAATAGTTTCGGCATTGGGGGACCAGGACGGTTGTTGGTGATCTGGACACCTAAAAAATTGAAGCTCTCGACCCTTTCTACTTTGCCCCTGTTGATGTCGACAGGATGTGGAGATGCTGGCGTTGGACTGGGGTGAACACAGTAAGAAGTCTCACAACACCAGGTTAAAGTCCAACAGGTTTATTTGGTAGCAAACAATTTGGTAGCAAAGTAGCAAATAGACAGGGGCATGTTCTCCTTTACGCTTCCCAAGGTCGATGACAATCTCCTGTTTTGTTGACATTGAGGGAGAGATTATTGTTGCCGCACCAGTTCACCAGATTCTCTATCTCATTCCTGTACTCTGTCTTGTCATTGTTTGAGATCCGAACCACGATAGTGGTGTCATCAGCAAACTTGAAAATCGAATTGGAATGGAATTTGGCCGCACAGTCATAGGTGTATAAGGAGTATAGTAGGGGGCTGAGAATACAATCTTGTGAAGCACCGGTGTTGAGGATGACCATGGAGGAGATGTTACTGCCTATCCTTACTGATTGTGATCTGTGAGTTAGGAAGTGGGCCACGGAATTTGGAGATGAATTTCGTGGGAATAATAGTGTTGAAGGCTGATCTGTAGTCAATAAATAGGAGTCTGACATAGGTGTCCTTGTTGTCGAGGTGTTCCAGGGTTGAGTGCAGGGCCAGAGAAATAGTGTCTGCTGTGGACCTGTTGTGGTGGTAGGTAAACTGTAGTGGATCCAGGCAGTCCGGGAGGCTGGAATTGATTCGTGCTGTGACTAACTTTTCGAAGGACTTCATAATGATGGATGTCAGAGCCACCGGCCGATAGTCATTAAGGCACGATGCTTGGTTTTTCTTAAGTACCGGGATAATGGTTGCCTTCTTGAAGCAGATAGGGACCTCAGATTGTTGTAAAGAGAAGTTGAAGATGTCTGTGAATACCGCCGCCAGCTGATCCGTGCACAATCTGAGTGTACGTCCGGGTACCCATCTGGACCAGTCGCTTTCTGTGGGTTGACCTTCGAGAAGGCTGCTCTGACATCTGCAACTGTGACCCCAGATACGGGTTCATCCAGGGCTTCCAGGGTGGAGGGCATGCTCTCGCTGACCTCTTGCTCAAAACGGACGTAGAATGCATTGAGCTCATCAGGGAGGGATGCGTTGGAGCCGGCGATTTTACATACCTTCATCTTGTATCCTGTTATGTCTTGCAGACCTTGCCATAGTCGGCAGGAGTCTGTGTGGCTAGCCTGGGACTCTAGCTTGGTCCGGTACTATCTTTTTGCATGTTTGATGGATCTCCTTAGATATTACACACATCACTGTGGCGATATAGTGGCACAGTGGTGAGCCCCTGTGGCTTCTCCCCACTGGCGTAACTCAAGAGACTGTTTGTCGACTGAATCAGGCTTGAATGTTGAATGATTCTTCTGAGTTTATTCCCACCCACACACTGGGTACATTGCCAATTCATCCTTGGGAGTGGCCTGATAGGCCGTGGTCCAGACTAAATGTGACCTTTGGGGGACCTTTCATGAATCACATGTGTTTGGTTGTTGTAGATGTGCATTCAAAATGGTTGGAAGCACAGATCATGAGTAATATTCCAGCTCCTGTGACAATAGAGAAGCTCTGTCAAATTTTCACAAGCCCTGGGTTACCAGATTCGCTTGTTTCAGATAACGACGCTCTGTTTACAAGTCAGGTGTTTCAGGAATTCCTGTAAAGGAATGGTCTACGCCATGTGCGTACTGCACCGTTTCATCTGGCTACAAATGGTCTCACAGAAAGAGCTGTTCAAACTCTGAAGGAGGGATTGAAGAGAATGGCAGGCGATACTTTAAGAACAAAGCTCTTAAGATTTGTGTTCCAGTTTCGTATCACACCACAATCCACAACCAGACTCTCTCCTGCGGAATTTTTAGGTCGAAGATTGAAGTCTCATCTGGATCTGCTTCATCCAGATCTCAGAGCAAAAGTGAGCAGGAGACAAGAGAAGCAGAAGGAGGGACAGGACGACCGCGCCAAAGAGAGGCAGTTCAAACCGGGTGATCAGGTTTACATCAGAAACTTTGGGAGTAACCAAAGGTGGTTACCGGGAATAATTTTAAACCAAAGTGGTCCAGTATCTTGGGTGGTGAGACTGTAAAACGGAAGAGTTGTTCGCAGACACCAAGACCATATTCGCTTGCGGTGTGACCCCGAGTCAGGAACAGTTTCAGAGTCAGCAACCATTACTGAGAACATGGCAGAGGGTCATGCTGCTGTGGATGTTCACCAGGAAATGGTTCCAGCTTTGCCAGTTGACTCTGCTGTGGGAGTGGAAGAGGAATGTTCATGTACAGATTCTCAAACTACCTCTTCACCTCCCATTCCAGAAACACCATTACAAGATTTATCAGTGGTATTGTACAGGTCGCAATGAAACCACAAAGCTCCTGACAGACTTCCGTATTATTAAAGACATTACTTTGTTGTATTTCTGTCCTGATGGGGGATTGAAATTTAAAGGGAGGAGAAGTGTTACAGAGTGTTCTTCACAACCTCTCTCCCTTCTGAGCACGTGCAGGCTTTGGTGGGGTTTCAGTCTGCAAGTACAGGCTGGTTCCAATGCTCCTGTTTCCTTCAGTTTGCCGCTGTTTTTTTAAAAAACTTTTTTATTTATATAAAGAACACTATTATTCGGCTATTAATCTAAACACATTCCAAGCATCCCAGTTTAATAAGACAATCAAGAACAGGAGTCAATCTTAATTAATGCACCAATTTCTTTCTTTATTTAACACTTCAGTTACCAATTTAAACAGTTGCAATTCACTAATTATTTTACTGAACTACAGCTTCTTCCCAGCTGCCATCAGACTTTTGAATGGACCTACCTTCTATTAAGTTGATCTTTCTCTACACCCGAGCTATGACTGTAACACTATATTCTGCATCCTCTCCTCTCTATGAATGGTATGCTCTGTCTGTATAGCGCGCAAGAAATAATACTTTTCACTGTATGCTAATACATGTGACAATAATAAATCAAATACTATAGCTCTTAACTAAACATCAACTTTACTGAACTTTAACTCCTAACTGATCATTAACTTTAATTATTTAAATGAATATCCCCAATGCAGAATCTATCTTCTCTCTGAAGATTCCTTCAGGGCATACCTCTTACAATGTTAACCTCTATTGTCACTGACAAACAAAGGACTGCAATGTTCTTTATCTACAAATGCTTCACTTGCTTCTTAAGATTCCCTGTCATCCAGCCAACTGTGTAAACAGAAACCAATCACATGGTTCAAATAGCCAATGAAATTACTCGTAAACAATGCCATTATGCTTACTTCAGATGACATGTCTCTCACATAACGACAATAAAATTCGATGCCAACCATACTTCTCAAAAGTAAGCAACTTCTCTCATTTGGTCAACACAGGAAGCTCCGGCCACAGTTTCCAGACCAGAATTCTGACTCCGAGTTACTGTATGACCTGCATTTGGTTTTAATTATAAATTGACCAAAAATCCCAGCGTGTTTACCTCTCAGCCAGAGAAGCCATTTGGAAGCCACTGTTGTCATTCCTATTGTTGGAATCATTGTAGAAGTCATTCTTTCTCCATCTACACTGGGAAAATCATCAGTTTGCCCATTCCCAGTTGCAAACACAGGACACATCTGCTGTCTTTGTTCTTTTTATCTGTCCTTGCCTAGCAATATTCACAGCCGCAGCTGTTTCAGGCCGAGTACATCTTATCACACACTGTTTACTCAACAGCTGCTTCAGCAACTACAGCTGTTTTCACACTCACTGCGCTTGTGTAAGATTGGCTACTTTTCCCATCATGCCTTCTGGATGTTCAGCAGTTAGCCATCAGGCTACGTTCTGCATCTATTTTAAATCCAGCTGTATTGGTAAGAAAAGCACTATTTAATATCCAGGAAAAGATTAATGTCCTTCATCAGCTTTTGTGGATCAATTTTCAATGGAAATGTGCTTTCCCAGGCTCAAAGAACACCAGCCCACTGGAAGCAAAGTTGTGAGAGCGGCCAGTCCAGCAGAAATGAACCCTCCGACCCGCCCACTTCACGAATTGTCAGAATGAACATGGTTCAGTCCTGGATGTGATCAACAGCAGAACTCAACCCCTGTCATCACTTGTGAACTCGCTGGTGTGTCTGAAGATTGATTAACTGAGTGAATCCCTTTCCACACACACAGCAGGTGAATGGCCTCTCCCCAGTGTGAACTCGCTGGTGTCTCCACAGGCTGGATGAAGAATTAAACCTCTCCACACAATAACAGCAGCTGAACGGTCTCTCCTCAGTGTGAATGCGCTGGTGGACCATCAGTACCTGAGAGCTTTTGAAGCCACTCCCAGTCAGAGCATTTAAACGGTCTCTTATTGGTGTGAGTGATGTTGTGCCTGAGCAGGCTGGACAACGGAGCAAATCCCTTCCCACGCACCGTGCAGGTGAACGGCTTTTCCCTGGTGTGAACTCGCTGGTGTGTCTTCAGGCTCGATGACTGAGTGAATCCCTTCTCACACAGAGCAGGTGAATGGCCTTTCCCCAGTGTGACTGCGTCGATGAGTTTTCAGCACAGATGGGGATATGAATCCCTTCCCACATTCGCCACATTTCCATGGTTTCTCCATGGCGTTACTGTCTTGCGACATTCCAGGATTTCCGTCAGTTGAAACTTTGTCCACACACAGATCACAGGTACGGTCTCTCCCCACTGTGAACGCAGAGATATTTTTTCAGGCTGAGTAACTGGTTAAAACTCTTTCCACATTCGGGGCACTGGAACACTCACTCACACGCCCGTGTGTGTGTTGGTGCTTTTAAAGTCACGCTGATGTTTAAAGTCTTCTGAAGCAGATAAATAGACAAACATTTCACCAATGTTTCAAGGCCAATGATATTCAGGTCCCAAGGAATGGAGTGACTCACTCAGATCCAGAAGTGATGTTTGAGATATCTGCCTCTGATTCCTTCTCTTATGATATCCTGTAAAAAATTTGAGAAAAGTCATTGTCAGCACAGGATAGAAGTCCAGAACAGACAATTCTAGTTTCGATGGAACATTCTTTCCTCCCTCATTCCCCAAAAGCTGTGAATCTCCATCCCACACACTCTCCCTCCATTCTCACTCTGCTGTATCTAATTGGCACAGACAGGCGATTCTGTGGGTGCGAACGGGACTCCAGGATGGTAGTCTGCCTACCTGGTGCTGGGGTCATGGATGTCTCCGAGCGGATAGGAGGCATATTAAAAGGGGAAGATAAAGAAACGGATGTCATTGTACACATTGGTGCAAATGACGTAGATAGGAAGAGCAGGGGGATCCTACGAGAGCAATTCAGGGAGTTGGGAAATAGGCTAAAAAGTAGGGCCTCCAGGGTGGCCATCTCTGGGCTGCTCCCAATGCCTCGTGCCAGTGAGGCTAAGAATAGGGAGTTAGTACAATTGAATGCTTGGCTAAAGGACTGGTCCAGGAGGGAGGGCTTCATTTTCCGAGATCAATGGGAAGTTTTCAGGAGAGGATGGCACCTGTACAAGAAGGACGGGTCACAACTAAGTTGGAAGGGCACGAATATCCTGGCTGGGAGTTTTGCTAGTGCAGTTCGGGGGGGTTTAAACTAGTATGGCAAGGGGGTGGGGATCAAAATATTAGGTCTACAAGTGTAGAGGCTGGGGACGAGCTTGGGGCTGGGACAAGGCTGGCAAAGAAGAAGAGCACTCTGGGGGAGGATGACCTCACTGGGCCTGGAGGTCTGTCGTGCTTATACTTCAATGCAAGGAGCGTAGCAGGTAAGACAGACGAACTTAGGGCCTTAATGCTCACGAGGAATTTGGATGTGGTTGCGGTGACAGAGACTTGGTTGAAAGAGGGACAGGACTGGCAGCTGAACATTCCGGGGTACAAGTGTTTTAGGCGAGACAGAGGAGGGGCCAAAAGAGGTGGGGGAGTAGCAGTATTAGTTGGAGAGCATATTACAGCGGTGCAGAGGAAGGACAATTCAGAGGGGTCTTGTAACGAGTCACTCTGAGTGGAGCTTAGAAACAGGAAGGGCGCAGTCACTATGTTGGGGGTGTACTACAGGCCCCCCAACAGCCCAAGGGAAGTGGAAGAACGGATATGTCAGGAGATACTGGATAGGTGCAGGAAAAATAGGGTTGTTGTAGTGGGAGACTTCAATTTCCCTGGTATAGACTGGAAATCGCTGAGAGCAGGGACTCTGAATGGGGAGGAATTTGTAAAATGCGTACAGGAGGGTTCTTTGGAACAAGATGTAGATAGCCCGACTAGAGAGGGGGCTATACTGGACCTCGTACTGGAGAATGAGCCCGGTCAGGTCTTCAAAGTTTCGGTTGGGGAACATGTGGCAAATAGTGACCACAATTCTGTTAGCTTTAGGATAGTGATGGAAAAGGATGAGTGGTGTCCCAAGGGTAAGGTGTTGGATTGGGGGAAGGCTAACTTTAGTGGGATTAGGCAGAAATTGGCAGCTCTTGATTGGGAGAGGCTGTTTGAGGGTAAATCCACATCTGGCATGTGGGAGTCTTCTAAGGAACAGTTGTTAGGGCTACAGGACAGGCATGTGCCTGTAAAAAAGGATAGGAAGGGTAGGATTCGAGAACCGTGGATAACCAGGGAAATTGAGGGACTGGTCAAAAAGAAAAGAGAGGCGTATGGTACGTCCAGGCAGCTAAAAACGGAGGGAGCTCTGGAGGAGTACAAAGAAAGTAGGAAAGAATTCAAACGGGGAATTAGAAGAGCAAAAAGGGGTCACGAAATGTTCTTGGCAGACAGGATTAAGGAGAATCCCAAGGCATTTTATTCATACGTTAGGAACAAAAGGGTTGTCAGGGAAAAAATCGGACCTCTCAGGGACAAAAGTGGGGAATTATGCTTGGAGCCCAAAGAAGTAGGGGAGATCCTAAATGAATACTTTGCGTCGGTATTCACAAAGGAGAGGGATGCGTTGACTGGGAGTGTCTCGGAGGGGAGTGTTGAACCGTTGGAGAAAATCTCCATTACAAAGGAGGAAGTGTTAGGTTTGTTAGAGAATATAAAGACTGACAAATCCCCAGGGCCTGATGGAATCTATCCAAGGCTGCTCAGGGAGACGAGAGATGAAATCGCTGGGCCTCTGACGCAAATCTTTGTCTCGTCACTGGACGCAGGTGAGGTCCCAGAGGATTGGAGGATAGCTAATGTGGTCCCGTTATTTAAGAAGGGTAGGAAGGATAACCCGGGTAATTATAGGCCGGTGAGCTTGACGTCCGTGGTGGGGAAGTTGTTGGAGAAGATTCTTAGAGATAGGATGTATGCGCATTTAGAAAGGAATAAACTCATTTACGATAGTCAGCATGGTTTTCTGAGAGGGAGGTTAACATAGAACATAGAAACCCTACAGTGCAGAAGGAGGCCATTCGGCCCATCGAGTCTGCACCGACCACAATCCCACCCAGGCCCTACCCGCACATATTTACCCGCTAATCCCTCTAACTACACATCTCATGGACAATTTTTTTAACCTGGCCAATCAACCTAACCCGCACATCTTTGGACTGTGGGAGGAAACCGGAGCACCCGGAGGAAACCCACACAGACACGAGGAGAATGTGCAAACTCCACACAGACAGTGACCCGAGCCGGGAATCGAACCCAGGACCCTGGAGCTGTGAAGCAGCAGTGCTAACCACTGTGCTACCGTGCCGCCTGTATTTTTTTTTTTAGTGAGGTCATGCCTCACTAACCTGGTGGAGTTTTTTGAAGAAGTGACCAGAATGGTTGACGAGGGAAGGGCCGTGGATGTCGTCTATATGGACTTTAGTAAAGCGTTTGACAAAGTCCCTCATGGTACGGTGGTGAAAAAGGTTAGATCTCATGGGATAAAGGGGGAGGTGGCTAGATGGGTGGAGAACTGGCTTGGTCACAGAAGACAGAGGGTGGTAGTGGAAGGGTCTTTTTCTGGCTGGAGGCCTGTGACTCATGGTGTTCCGCAGGGCTCTGTATTGGGACCTCTGCTGTTTGTGATTTATAAAAATGATCTGGAAGAAGGTGTAACTGGGGTGATCAGTAAGTTTGCGGACGACACAAAATTGGCAGGACTTGCAGATAGTGAGGAGCATTGTCAGAAGGTACAGAAGGATATAGATAGGCTGGAAATTTGGGCAAAGAAATGGCAGATGGAGTTCAATCCTGATAAATGCGAAGTGATGCATTGTGGTAGAAATAATGTAGGGAGGAGCTATACGATAAATGGCAGAACCATAAAGGGTGTAGATACGCAGAGGGACCTGGGTGTGCAAGCCCACAGATCTTTGAAGGTGACGTCACAGGTGGAGAAGGTGGTGAAGAAGGCATATGGCATGCTTGCCTTTATAGGACGGGGCATAGAGTATAAAGGTTGGGGTCTGATGTTGCAGATGTATAGAACGTTGGTTCGGCCGCATTTGGAATACTGCGTCCAGTTCTGGTCGCCACACTACCAGAAGGACGTGGAGGCTTTGGAGAGAGTACAGAGGAGGTTTACCAGGATGTTGCCTGGTATGGAGGGGCTTAGTTATGAGGAGAGATGGGGTAAACTGGGGTTGTTCTCCCTGGAAAGACGGAGGATGAGGGGAGACTTAATAGAGGTGTATAAAATTATGAAAGACATCGATAGGGTGAACGATGGGAAGCTTTTCCCCAGATCGGTGGTGACGTTCACGAGGGGTCATAGGTTCAACGTGAAGTGGGGGAGGTTTAACAGATATCAGAAGGACATATTTTACACAGAGAGTGGTGGGGGCCTGGAATGCGCTGCCAGGCAAGGTGGTGGAGGCGGACACACTGGGAACGTTTAAGACTTATCTAGACAGCCATATGAATGGAGTGGGAATGGCGGGATACAAAAGAATGGTCGAGTTTGGACCAGGGAGCAGTGCGGGCTTGGAGGGCCGAAGGGCCTGTTCCTGTGCTGTATTGTTCTTTGTTCTTTGTACCCACTCTCCCAATTCTCCTGAAGGTGCTGATTGAGGCTGATTGACAGATCCATGCTCACTGCTTCCTGTCCTGGACACAGAGAGCTGGAAATCTCCATGCAGGCTGCCAGACAGATATACGTCTATATGACTGGACTAACAATGTGAGGAATATACAGACTGGATTCACTTCCTTTCTCATCAGTTGCTGCAAGTCCCCAGTTTCCCCCAGAATGAGAAAAGAAATGGAAAGGGGGAGAAAAGAATGTGTTTTACTCACAGATATTGTCTCTTTTAAGGTCAAACGAAATAAACAAACTCAAATTAAATCCGGACAAAGTAAAAGGGGCAGCTCCCCAAAAGGAGGGGGTACAGCCCAAACAAAAATCAAAGTACAAAGGAAACTTAAAAACATCAAATTAAAATGTGATTATTCGGTTCGATAACCCACCCCAACCCCTGAGGTGCCCAACGGGCGCGGAAGGCGTCAACCGTGCCCGTGGACACCGCATGCTCCCTCTCCAGGGACACCTGGCCGCAAACGTAGCCGCGGTAGAGGGGAAGACAGTCAGGATGGATGGCCCCCTCGATTGCCCACTGCCTGGACCTGTAAATGGCACGTTTTGCCAGGCCCAGGAGCAGGTTCATGAGGAGGTCGCCATCCCGACCCGCCCCTCTCCGCACCAGGTATCCGTAGATCAGGAGCGTGGGACTGAAGTGCAAACAGAGGAGCTGCTGACGGTTAGCCCGCCCTCTTTCCAGCGAGTAGAAGAAGGGGGAGCTGCGGTCCAGGTCCACCTGGAACTGGAGCCGCGACCTCACGTACGCGCCGCGAGACCTGGCAAGCTGCAGGTCCCGCAGCGCGTCCTTCTTCTCCCTGTACTCCGAACGCAGGGCCGGGTCCACGTCGGGCTGACTGAGACGTGCCTCCAGGTCGAGCACCTCCTTGTCCAAGTCCTCGAGCCTGGATTTCCGCCTCTTTGTCGACCCCCTCGCGTACCCCTGACAGAAGGTACGGACGTGAGTCTTGCCCACATCCCACCAGAGCCTCAAGGAGGGGAAGCCTCCCCGCTTCCTTCTCCAGCCGGCCCAGAATCGACGGAACGAGTCCAGGAAGTGCTTGTCCTCCAGCAGCATGTTGTTAAAGTGCCAGTACGCGGACCCCCGCCGGATGCGAGACGGCGCAAAGTCCGCCCACACCAGGTTGTGGTCCGTGCTCGACACCTGCCGCACGGAGGCCTAAGACGTGCCGGACACGTGCGCCCTCAAAATGTAAAGGCGGTCGAGTCTGGACGCTCCAGTCCCAGGCCTCATGCAACTGGTGAAGTTGCGGGACCTGCTCTGGTCCCACGACTTGGTGGAGGTCTGGAGCCAGGATGGAGATGGTCTCCAGACGTCCACCAAGTCATGGGACCCGAACAGGTCCCGCAACTTCACCGTTGCCGGAGTGCGCAGCCAGGGGCCGGTGCGGTCCCGTGCCTCGAGGATGCAGTTGAAATCTCCCCCGAGGATAATGCATTCGCCCCCCGCGATGGTGTCGATGTGAGCGGACACTTTCTTGTAGAAAGTCGTTTGCTGCGGTCTGCCGCCCGGGGCGTAGACATTCAGCAAGTGAATGACCACGCCCCCCTCACGGACCGTCAAGTGCAGCAACCAGCCTGGCACCGGCTCCTTGACCCCCCAAGATTTCCTGCTGATAATGCGGGGCCAACAAGATAGCCACCCGGCTAGAAGCGAGCGTGAGGTGGCTCATGTAGACCCCGCCTCGCCACTCCAGGAGCCATTGGGCTTCATCTCCCGGAATGGTGTGGGTTTCCTGCAGGAAGCACACCGCATACTTCCCGTCACGGAGGACCGAGAAGTTCTGGAACCTGCGGTGTGGCTCACTGCTGCCGTTGATGTTGAGGCTGGCTATGGTCACCTTCATGTCAGCAGCTTTCTGCCACCATCACCACTTATCTAAACGTGTTGGGGAGCGCTGGCACAAGACACGCCAGTCCACTCCCCCTCGAGCCCATGGAGGAACTCCAGTACCCAGCGCTGCTCTGTTTCAGTCAGGCCCGACGCGGCCTGTGAGCAGGCCTGCACGGACCGGACGAGCAGCGCCAGCTCCGACCAACGGTCGAGGGCTAGTCGGACACTGTCAGGTTGACCAGAATGTTGTTTGAGAAAGGCCCTGAGCTCCCCAGAGGGGATGAGGGATGATTCGGTGGGGGGCACGAGGGAGTCCCCCGCCTTGCTCCGGGCAGACTCTAAAAGTGTCCCTGTGCCCATCACCGTACTGCTGACCTCCTCAGGGCAGTCGCCCTCGACTCCGAGTCCCCCGCCGCAGGACGTACGGCGGGCGGCACGGAGCCACCAACTAGCCCTAGCCCCTCCCCGATCCCACCCCCAGGATCGGCAGAGGAGGGGTTTCCCCCTGGGCTCCTCTTCCCTGGTTTGTGGGTCCGAGGGCGGCGGCGGCTCAGACGCCCGCTCCGCCCCAGACGCCTGGACACCCCCCAAGCCCGGAGAGTCCTCTGGATCCCAGTCGGGGGTGCCCAGCATCAAAGGTTGGCATGGAGAGGAAGAGACCACCTCCTCGCCACTGCCGCCCGGGGACCCAAACATCGGGGTGCTGCTCCAATCCCCCAACAGACTGTAAAAGAACTCCGGGGTGAAACCTACCGGGTGGAACGAAGCCACGGGGGCCCCGCTCCCACCCGGCCCCGGGGAGTCCTGCCCGGAGGACTGCGGCAGCGTGTGTTTTTTGTTCAGTTTCTTGCCCCCACTCTGGGGACAAGGTGTAAATACGGGTGGGGGCGTGGCAGGAGATGGTGTGAAAGGGGAGAGGGGCTCACAGGCCTCAATCTCCACAACTCCCGAGGTGCTGCGCCTCTATTTGAGGGACAGCCCACGGGCAGGAGATGCCCCTCGCACTCTGCCCCTCTCCTCCCTGTCCCGCCCTTTTTGCCTTCCCATCCCGTCCCCGGGAGGTGTCAGTTGTGCGGGCTCGGGGTCGCCTACCCTCCCATGCCCGGACCCGGGATCCCGCATAGCCGCAACGCCGGGCCCAGCACTGGGCCCCGGAGAGCCCACGGGCCTGGTAGATGGTGGTGGAGGGGGGGCGCAGGTGGGAATAACCCCCGAGCCGGCTGCCGGGGTGACTGGGGTAGTGGGGGCTGGGGTTCCGGTACCCCCTTCTTTTTCTTCTTCCCTTTTGGACCCGGGGTCTTCTGGCCACGTGGAGGCTCCTCTCCCCGCCGCCCCCCCCCCCCCCCCCCCCCCCCCCGCTGGCAGCTGAGGTGGCGGTTACTGCCGGCGTGGCCTCCCCTCGTGGGGGGCCAGGTGGTACTTGGTTAGGGGGAGAGGGGGCTGCGTTGCCAGCTGCGGCCGCCCTGGGTTGGTGGTCGGGGGCCTCTAGAGGGTCCACCGCCAGGAACGTCCCGCCCACCATGAGCCCCTTTTCCAGGGCGAGGTGGACCGCCCGCTCGGCCTTCAAGAAGAATACGGCCCGGCCGTACATCTTGGAGGCCGCGACAATGGCTGAGGGGCCTACAACCCCAGCCATTGCCTTTACACCGGACTCGATAGACGTGTCGGGGTGGGCGTAGCACTTCACCCCGAGCTGCTTTGTAATCAATGAAAACGGTGGAAGGGCCTTGGGAGCGGCGGGGGCTCTTGCAGCCGTCACGCCCGCATAGGTGGGCCGCGAAGGCCCTGCCACTGGCGACGCTGGCAAGGTCGCCATAGTAATCAAGGGAGTGCTACACCTACCCCGAGACTGCCCAGATGCACGGCAGGGCGTACATGTGTGTCCATGGGGAGCGATAGAGGGGTCGCGTTGTCGGGAGGGACAGGTAATAGGCCTCTCTGCCCAGGTGGCATGGCGGGGTCAGAGAGGGAAATAAAGGAGGGTGGGGTCGGTGGGTGGGGGTCCATGTGCTCTCTCCCCAGAGTTGGAGAGGGAGAGAGGAGGTTGGAGGAGCAGGAAGGAGGACGAGGGACAAGGCACAGAGGAGGGCTGGTGCCCCAGTCAGGAGGAAAGGAGGGGGGGTGGTGCCCGTGTTGGGGGCAGCAGCAGTGCGTAGGGGGACTTTGCTCCTCAGCCCTCTTGGGCGCAACAGTTTAAGTCCAGGGTGTCTTCACCCCCCCCCCCCCATCCCCCACCCCCCACCCACTGTAGATGGAAATCAGTCTTAATATTCTTCCCCCCTCTCCTTTTCAGGCACCGACCTGCTGATGATGAGGGCACCAGCCCAACCACTCAGTCCCTTGATGTTGATATGTTTAAGTCGCGCTGTCCTCCCTCCTGTAGATGGAAAAAAACAACAAAGAGAAACTCTCTCTGTGTCTCCTCTCTCTCTCTCCCTCCAGTCGTCGGATGGCAGGCAGGCAGGCCGGATGGCAGCAAGCAGGCAGGCAGGCAGGCAGGCAGGCGCTAGCTCTCCTCCTACCCCCTTCGTTCCTTCCTTCCTTCTTCCTGGAAGCCAACAATTCGGCAGAAACAACAAAAACGGGTGTCTCCAGTGAGATAGCTCCGTAACCCACAGATGTTTCAGACAGGAGGAAGTTTCAGTCTGTCTGAAGCTCAATCTTCATTCACACAAAGCCCGCGCTCTGATTGGCCAAACTCCTTCCGGTCCTCCAACTCGTTCGTCAATCCCAAAGAAGGTCAGGGGGCAGGATCTCCCCTGCAATGCGCAGCTTCCCCCTCCCTTGGACATGCGCAGTCCTGGGCCGGGGGGAGGGGGAGCTCACTGAGCGGCTTCTCACTCTGGCCGGAGCCGTCAGCCGGTTGCCTGGAAACCTTGGCTCGATGTGGTGCAGGGGGAGGGGAACAATGGGTGGGGGCGGGGCTCCCGGGTCCGAGGGCCCGGGCCTGCGCACTGGAACCCGGAGACATCACCGCGGAGCACAGTGATTCCTATTGGCTGATTCAGGGATGACTCCACTGTGACGTCACAAAGGGGAAGTTGGCCAATGATGATGTAATTTAAACAATGCCTGAGATCACTTCACTTCTTGGTCAGACCCCCTTTTCAGTCCAGTGCTACTTGGAGTTTACCGTCAATTCAACAACTATTGGGTTACAAGTCCCTCACAGTTCTGATCACATATTTATGATAAAATAATTTAAATAATGCATGAGAACGCTTCTTAACTAACTACCGACCACTGTTTGTTGATTGGTCAGACCCCCTTTTTACAGATTCGGGAATCTCAGCCACTGAACACCAGCCGGTCCTGGAATAAGTTTAATTCTAACTCATTCTGAGTAAATATTCTCACCAGGTCCTCTGTTGGGGCCCTGCTAAGCAGCTTTAATGGTTCATGATTGCAGAAACTGAGCAGTCACAGGAACGTGGTCAAGATAGTCCAGTCCCACAATGCCTCACATTCAATCTGCAGTCCTTCAATGATGTAAGAAGTTTAACAACACCAGGTTAAAGTCCAACAGGTTTATTTGGTAGCAAAAGCCACACAAGCTTTCGGAGCTGCAAGCCCCTTCTTCAGGTGAGTGGGAATTCTGTTCACAAACAGAGCATATAAAGACACAAACTCAATTTACATGAATAATGGTTGGAATGCGAATACTTACAACTAATCAAGTCTTTAAGAAACAAAACAACACGAGTGGAGAGAGCATCAAGACAAGCTAAAAAGATATGTATTGTCTCCAGACAAGACAGCCAGTGAAACTCTGCAGGTCCACGCAACTGTGGGAGTTACAAATAGTGTGACATGAACCCAATATCCCGGTTGAGGCTGTCCTCGTGTGTGCGGAACTTGGCTATCAGTTTCTGCTCAGCGACTCTGCGCTGTCGTGTGTCGCGAAGGCCGCCTTGGAGAACGCTTACCCGAATATCAGAGGCCGAATGCCCGTGACCGCTGAAATGCTCCCCAACAGGAAGAGAACAGTCTTGCCTGGTGATTGTCGAGCGGTGTTCATTCATCCATTGTCGCAGCGTCTGCATAGTTTCCCCAATGTACCATGCCTCGGGACATCCTTTCTTGCAGCGTATCAGGTAGACAACGTTGGCCGAATTGCAAGAGTATGTACCGTGTACCTGGTGGATGGTGTTCTCACGTGAGATGATGGCATCTGTGTCGATGATCCGGCACGTCTTGCAGAGGTTGCTGTGGCAGCGTTGTGTGGTGTCATGGTCACTGTTCTCCTGAAGGCTGGGGTAGTTTGCTGCGGACAATGGTCTGTTTGAGGTTGTGCGGTTGTTTGAAGGCAAGAAGTGGGGGTGTGGGGATGGCCTTGGCGAGATGTTCGTCTTCATCAATGACATGTTGAAGGCTCCGGAGGAGATGCCGTAGCTTCTCCGCTCCGGGGAAGTACTGGACAACGAAGGGTACTCTGTCTACTGTGTCCCGTGTTTGTCTTCTGAGGAGGTCGGTGCGGTTTTTCACTGTGGCGCGTTGGAACTGTTGATCAATGAGTCTAGTGCCATATCCTGTTCTTATGAGGGCATCTTTCAGCGTCTGGAGGTGTCTGTTGCGATCCTCCTCATCCGAGCAGATCCTGTGTATACGGAGGGCTTGTCCGTAGGGGATGGCTTCTTTAACGTGTTTAGGGTGGAAGCTGGAGAAGTGGAGTATCGTGAGGTTATCCATGGGCTTGCGGTACAGTGGTCCTTCAATTATAACAGAATATGTGGCTGTATGTAGCTGCCTCGGCCACGATCAGTGCCAACACTGCCTTCTTGAACTGCTATAATGCCTAAGGTGTAAGTACACCCACGGTGCTGTTAGGGAGGGATTTCCAGCTACACATTCCACATTTCCTCCAGACTGTGGGTGGATACGAGATTGATACATTTCATCCAACTGCACCCAAGCTTGAGTTATTCAAATCCCTTTATTGTACAGGACAATATATTCATGATTTCTTTAAAACAGAAATTAAACATTCCCATTTGATTTCAGGTATTAACATATTCTGTTAGTTTGTTCTTTATTGTCGATGTCAGGCTGGGGTTGTTCCCCTTGGAGCAAAGGATGTTGAGGAGAGATTTGATAGAGGTGGACAAGATTCTGACAGATTTAAATAAGGTGGACAAAGAAAAGCTGTTCCCATTAGCTGACGAGAGAAGGATGACGGGGGAATCAGATTGATGGTTTTGGGTCAGAGACGCGGGGCAGGCGGGGGGGCGGATGTGAGGAAGAATATTTTGATGGAGTGAATGGTAATGACCTGGAACACTCTGCCTACGAGGGAGGAGGAAGTGGAGACAATAAACAATTACAAAGGAAATTGGATAGGCATTGGGAGGTTTCAAACAGAAATACTGACTAAATATCTCTGAACTTCCTCATACCCGGTCACTCTCTGGTCCTTGTGAAATCTGAAACCAGGTATTCGCAACAAGACTCAAAGAGCATCAGCCCACTGGAGGCAAAGTCATGAGACCGGCCAGTCCAACAGAAAGAAACCCTCTGACCCTCCCCATTGACCAACTGTGAGAATGAACAAAATGCAGTCCTGGATGTAATTCAGAGCAGAAACAATAACAGCAGAATCCAATCCCTGGAATCATTCGTGAACTTGTTGGTGTCTCAGCAGGTTAGATAATTGACTGAATCCCTTCCCACACTGACAGCAGGTGAACGGCCTCTCCCCAGTGTGAACTCGCTGGTGTATCTGCAGGTCAGATAATTGACTGAACCCCTTCCCACACAGAGAGCAGGTGAACGGTCTCTCCCCAGTGTGAACTCGCTGGTGTCTCTGCAGGTTAGATAATTGACTGAACTCCTCCCCACACTGAGAGCAGGTGAACGGCCTCTCCCCAGTGTGAACTCGCTGGTGTCTCCGCAGGGTGGATAAATCAGTGAATCCCTTCTCACACTGAGAGCAGGTGAACGGCCTCTCCCCAGTGTGAACTCTCTGGTGTCTCCGCAGGGTGGATGAATCAGTGAATCCCTTCCCACACTGAGAGCAGATGAATGGTCTCTCCCCAGTGTGAACACGCAGGTGCATCTGCAGGTCAGATAATCGACTGAACCCCTTCCCACACTGAGGGCAGGTGAATGGCCTCTCCCCAGTGTGAACTCGCTGGTGTGTCTGCAGGGTGGATAACCGAGTGAATCCCTTCCCACACTGAGAGCAGGTGAACGGTCTCTCCCCAGTGTGAACTCGCTGGTGTGTCTGCAGGTTAGATAATTGACTGAACCCCTTCTCACACTGAGAGCATGTGAACGGCCTCTCCCCAGTGTGAACTCGCTGGTGTGCCTGCAGGCTGGATAACTGACAGAATCTCTTCCCACACTGAGAGCAGGTGAACGGTCTCTCCCCAGTATGAGCTCGCTGGTGTGTCTGCAGGACGGATAACTGAGTGAATCCCTTCTCACACTGAGAGCAGGTGAATGGCCTCTCCCCAGTGTGAACTCGCTGGTGTGTCTGCAGCTGGGATAACCGAGTGAATCCCTCCCCACACTGAGAGCAAGTAAATGGTCTCTCTCCAGTGTGAATATGCTGGTGTGTCTGCAGGCTGGATAAATGACTGAATCCCTCCCCACACTGAGAGCACATGAATGGTCTCTCCCCAGTGTGGCTGCGCCGATGAGCTTCCAGCTCTGATGGGGCTCTGTATCCCTTCCCACAGTCCCCACATTTCCATGGTTTCTCCATGGTGCAGGTGTCCTTTCCTCTCTTCAATTGAAGACTCGTCCACACACACAACAGTCCCCCCCCCCCCCCCCCCCCCGCCTGCTGTGAATGGTGTGATATTTATTCAGGCTGTGTAACTGGTTAAAACTCTTTAGTCAATGCACTGGAACACACTCACTCCAGTGTGGCAGTCTGTTGGCGCTTTTCCAGTCACACTGATGTTTGAAATCTTTTCAAGTCATCAGACCGGACAACCATTTCTCCTCGATTCAAAGGCCGATGATATTCAGGTCCTAAGGAATATGACTCTGTCAGATCTAGACACAACATTTGAGATTTCGGCCTGTGATTCCTCTTTCAGTATCCTGTAAAACAAGTTTACAGAGGTCATCAGTGTCAGTGCAGGATAGAAATTCAGAACACACAATTCTAGTTTCTATGGAACATTCTTTCCTCTCTCCAGACTCGAAACATTGGCTCTATTCTCTCTCTATCTGGGGGATAAAGTGGGAAATGATGCTGCGATATATCAGCCAATTCTCAATGAATGGTTGAGGCACTAGTATACAGTGAAAAGAATTGTTTCTTGCACACTATCAAGACAAGGCATATAGTTCATAGAGAAGGAAAGGAGAGAGTGCAGGATGTAGTGTTACAGTCATAGCTAAGGTGGACAGAAAGATCAACTTTGTGCGGGGTAGGTCCATTCAAAAGACTGATGGCAACAGGGAAGAAGCTGTTCTTGAGTTGGTTGGTATGTGAGCTCAGACTTTTGTTTCATTTCCCCAACAGAAAAAGGTGGAAGAGAGAATGTCCGGAGTGCGAGGGTTGATTATGCTGGCTGCTTTTCCGAGGCAGCCGGATGTGTACACAGAGTCAATGGATGGGAGGCGGGTTTGCGCAATGGACTGGGTTTCATTTACAATCCTTTGAGAAACACTTTGTTGAGAAAAGCATGGATATTAAGGAACTTGGGGAAATAAACAGTGATGGCTTGAGGAGTGCACATATAACAGAGAAGGTGGTGCTGGAAGTTTTAAAGCACATCAAGGCAGATAAATCCCCGGGACCTGATGAAGTGTATCCCAGGACATTGTGGGAGGCTAGGGAGGAAATTGTGGGTCCCCTCGCAGAGATATTTGAATCATCAATAGTCGCAGGTGAGGTGCCTGAAGATTGGAGGGTGGCAAATGTTGTGCCTTTGTTTAAGAAGGGCTGCAGGGAAAAGCCTGGGAACTACAGGCCGGTGAGCCTCACATCTGTAGTGGTTAAGTTACTAGAAGGTATTTTGAGAGACAGGATCTACAGGCATTTAGAGACACAAGGACAGATTAGGGACAGCATGACTTTGTGAGTGGAAAATCATGTCTCACAAATTTGATTGAGTTTTTTGAAGGAGTAACCAAGAAGGTAGATGAGGGCAGTGCAGTTGATGTTGTCTACATGGACTTTAACAAGGCCTTGACAAGGTACCACATGGTAGGTTGTTGCATAAGGTTAAATCTCATGGGATCCAGGGTAAGGTAGCCAAATGGATACAAAATGGGCTTGATGACAAAAGATGGTTGGTTGTGGAGGGTTGTTTTTCAAACTGGAGGCTTGTGACCAGCAGTGTGCCTCACAGATTGGTGCTGAGTCCTCTGTTATTTGTCATTTATATTAATGATTTGGGTGGGAATATAGGGGGCATGGTTATTAATTTTGCAGATGACACCAAGATTGGTGGCATAGTGGACAGTGAAGGTTATCTAGCATTGCAACAGGATCCTGATCAATTGGGCCAGTGGGCTGCTGAATGGGATGGAGTTTAATTTAGATAAATGCAAGGTGATGCATTTTGGTAGATCGAACCAGGGCAGGACTTACTCAGTTAACGGTGGGACATTGAAGAGAGTTATAGAATAAAGAGATTGAGGAGTACAGGTTCATAGCTCCTTGAAAATGGAGTCACAGGTGGACAGAATGGTGAAGAAGGCATTCGACATGCTTGGTTTCATTGGTCAGAACATTGAAGACAGGAGTTGGGACGTCTTGTTGGAGGTGTAAAAGACATTGGTGAGGCCACACTTGGAATACTGTGTACAGTTCTGGTCATCCTATTATAGAAAGGATATTATTAAACAAGAAAACATGCAGAAAAGATTTACTAGGATCCACCGGGACTTGATGGTTTGCGTTATAAGGAGAGGCTGGATAGACTGGGACTTTTTTCTCTGGAGCGTAGGAGGCTGAGGGGTGATCTTATAGAGGTCTATAAAATAATGAGGAGCACAGATCAGCGAGATACTCAATATCATTTCCCAAATGTAGGGGAGTCTAAAACTAGAGGGCATAGGTTTAAGGTGAGAGAGGAGAGATGCAGAAGTGTCCAGAGGGGCAAGTTTTCACACAGAGGGTGGTGAGTGTCTGGAACAAGCTGCCAGAGGTAGTAGTAGAGGCGGGCACATTTTGTCTTTTAAAAAGTATTTCGACAGTTACATGGGTCAGATGGGTATAGAGCGACATGGGCCAAACGTGGGCAATTGGGACTAGCTTAGGGGTTAAAAAAGGGACAGCATGGACAAGTCTGAAGGGCCTGTTTCCATTGTGTGAACCTCTATGACTCTGTAGTTTCTTGTGGTTTTGGGCCGAACAGGAGCCATACCAAGCTGTGATACAACCAGAAAGAATGCTCCCTATGGCGCATCTGTAAAAGTTGATGAGAGTCGTCGAGGAAATGCCACATTTCCTTAGTCTCCTGAGAAAGTAGAGGCGTTGATCAGGTCCAGAAGATTTATCCACCTTACTGCACTTTAAGGCTGCAATACCTCCTCCCTAGTAATAGGCATGTGGTCCGAGACATCGCCACTTGTTTCCCTTATTTCCTTAGCACCCATCATGTTGCCCTCAATTAACACCAAGGAGAAAGATTCATTAAAAATCTCACCCATCTCCTGTGGCTCCATGCTCAGTTGGCCATGCTGATTTTTAAGGGGACCTATTCTCTCTCGAGCCACCATTTTACTCTTTGTATAGTTACAGAACCTTCAACCTTACCTGCCAGATCCATATCATACCCTCTTTTTGCCCTCCTGATTTCTCCTTAAGTGTTCTCTTATGCATTTTATAGCCATAGTCATAGAGGTTCACAGCAATGAAACAGGCCCTTCGGCCCAACTTCTCCATGTTGCCCTTTTTTATAATAAATGACGAAGCAATTCCCAATTGCCCGCATTTGGCCCATATCCCTTGATAGCCATCTTACTTATACAACTGTCTAAATGCTTTTTAAAAGACAAAATTGCACCTGCCTCTATTACTACCTCTGGCAGCTTGTTCCAGACATTGAGGGATTTACTTGTCCCTGATTGCCCAAACCCAATGTATGCTTCCTTCTTTTACTGGCCAGAGCCTCAATGTCCCTTGTCAGCCAGGGATCCCAATATTTACCATTCTTTCCCTTCACTCTAACAGGAATATATTGCCGCTGGACTCCTTATCACACTTTTAAAAGCCTCACATTTGCCAATCATTCCTTTCCCTTCAAACAGACTCACCTGGTCAACATCTGCTAGATCCTGCCTAATGCCCACAAAATTGGCCCTGCTCCAGTTCAGGGCCTTCACCTGTGGACACGCCCTATCTTTTTCTATAACTAAGTTAAAACTAATAGAGTTGTGGTCAGAGTCTGCAGCCTCCCTGGATTCACTTCCTTTCCCTTCAGTTGCTGCAAGTCCCCAATTTCCCCCAGAATGAGAAAAGAAATGGAAAGGGGGAGAAAAGAAAGTGTTTTACTCACAGATGTTGGCCTCTTTTTAGGTCAAACCAAATAAACAAACTCAGATTAAGTCAGGACAAAGTAAAAGGGGCAGCTCCCCAAAAGGAGGGGGAACAGCCCGAACAGAAATCAAAGTGCAAAGGAAACTTAAAAACATCAAATTAAAATGTGATTATTAGGGTCGATAACGCACCCCAACCCCTGCGGTGCCCAACGGGCACAGAAGGCGTCAACCGCGCCCGTGGACACCGCATGCTCCCTCTCCAGGGACACCCGGCCGCGAACGTAGCCGCGGTAGAGGGGAAGACAGTCAGGATGGACGGCCCCCTCGATCACCCGCTGCCTGGACCGGTAAATGGCGCGTTTCGCCAGGCTCAGGAGCAGGTTCCCGAGGAGGTCGCCATCCCAACCCTCCCCTCTCTGCACCGGGTGTCCGTAGATCAGGAGCGTGGGACTGAAGTGCAGGCAAAACATCAACAAAAGGTTCTTTAGGAAAACATAAAGGGAGTGCAGCCTAAGACACTCAACATAGACATGGTCCACGGACTCCACAAGGCCGCAGAAAGGGCTGTCTTCGGAGCCCGTGAACCAGTGAATCCTACGGTTGTGCGGAACTGCTGCATGCATCACTCTCCACCCCAGGTCCCCGACGTAATTGGGGGAGATCCCTCCGTAGAGGGACCTCCAGCGGGGACCTCCGCCGCCCGGTGGCAACAAGGCCCGCCAAGGTGTATCCGGGCGACAGGCGAGGAGGCGGTAGTGGAAGGTGTGCAGCAGCAGCCCGCACAGGAAATGCCTCCGCGCGGTAGAAAAAGGCACGGAGGATATTTCCGCGAGGCGGCTCAGGCTGTGGGGCACCTCACCCAGGGAGGGGGGTTGAAGTTTTGGGCCAATGTGGAATTCCGTCCGAACAGGGGAACGCTCGGGCGGGATCCCACCGCACGCCTGCGCCGTCTCCAGTTTGCGTGCAGTTTCGGGGCCGAGCACAACCGTCCTAAGGTCTAGGATGGCTTTGGCCGTGCGCCGGACGGACGTCCCCGCGCGCTCAGCCAGCACGCGGGGACTCATCCAGCCCGCTCCTCCGCCATCGAGCACGTCCCCGATTCTGGTCACCCCGGCGTCCACAGCCCCCCTCTCCGCCAGCCACCTGAAGTTATACGGCTGGAGGAGCGGATTCCTGAGCAGCGGCTCTCGTGCGAGAGCCGCTACTCCTGACGGGGGAGAGCTGCATCGCGAGGCGACCTTGTTCCAGACAGTGAGGAGGTCCTGGTAAAAGACGGGCAACTCCTGCAGGGTGGTCGAAGCACGCCCCAGTTCGATATGCAGGAGCTGCACGTCATAATTGAGGCCGTGCCACTGGCGGAAGAAATACGTCGCCATGGCACACCACTGTGGAGGGGGCTCAACGTAAAGGTACCTCTGCAGGGCCTGGAGGAGGAAGGTCGCTATCTGAGTGCGGAGGCACACCAGACCTTGTCCGCCCTCCTCAAGCGGGAGATACAGGACCGCAGCAGGGACCCAGTGCAGTCGATTGTCCCAGAAGAACCACAGGAGGGTTCTTTGGATATTGGCGACAAAGCCAGGGGGAGGGGTCAAAGGGACCAGCCGGTACCACAGCATGGAGGCGACCAGCTGGTTTATGACGCGAGCTCGCGCCCCGTAGGACAGCACTCGGAGCAGTCCTGTCCAGCGACCCAGGCGGGCGGAGACTTTGGCCTCCAGCTCCCGCCAGTTCGCCGGCCAGGATTCCTCGGCTGGGCAGAGATGGGCCCCCAAGTAGAGGAGGTTGGTCCTGCTCCAGGTGAAAGGCCTGAGCTCCTCCGGAAGGGGGTCCGTCTCCCAAGGACCGACAAGGGGTCCGCTGGTGTATCCGTAAGCTGGGTAACTGATTAAATCCCTTCTCACACTGAGAGCAGATGAACGGCCTCTCCCCAGTGTGGCTGCGCCGATGAGCTTCCAGCTCTAATGGCGTTCTGTATCTCTTCCCACAGTCCACACAGTTCCATGGTCTCTCCATGGTGCAGGTGTCCTTACCTCTCTCTTGAGTGGACAATTAGTTGAAACTTCGTCCACACACACAACAAGATTACAGTCTCTACCTGCTGTGAATGGTGTGATATTTATTCAGACTGTGTAACTGGTTAAAGCTCTTTAGTCAGTGCAGTGGAACACACTCACTCGAGTGTGGCAGTGTGTTGATGCTTTTTCACTCACACTGACATTTCAAATCTTTTCAAATCGACAGACTGGACAATCATTTCTCCTTCTGGATTCAAAGTCCGATGATATTGAAGTCCCAAGGAATATGACTGTCAGATCGAGACGTGACGTTTGAGATTTCAGCCTGTGATTCCTCTTTCAATATCCTGGAAAATGAGTTTACAAAAGTCATCAGTGTCAGTACAGGATAGAAATTCAGAACAGACAATTTCTATGGAACATTCTTTCCTCTCTCATTCCCCAAAAGCTGTAAATCTCCATCCCACACACTCTCTCCCCATTCTCAGCAGGTCTGGCAGTATCTGTATGGAGAGAAAAGAACTGATGTTTCAGAGCTTTGACAAAGGGTCATCTAGACAAGAAACATCAGCTCTTTTCTCTCCTTACAGATGCTGCCAGACCTGCTGAGATTTTCCAGCATTTTCTCTCTTGGTTTCAGATTCCAGCATCCGCAGTAATTTGCTTTTATAAGGCTGCAGATACCACCTCCCAAGTAACATGCGTGTGCCCAACACATCACCACTTGGTTCCCTTGTTTCTTCAGCACCTATGGTGCTCTCCGCAGTAAACACAGAGGAGAAGTATTCATTAAAAATCTCACCCATCTCCTGTGGCTCCACACACAGATGGCCATACTGATTTTTAACGGGATCTATTCTCTCTCTAGCCACCCTTTTACTCTTAATATAGCTATAG
Source organism: Mustelus asterias (assembly GCF_964213995.1). Taxonomy (NCBI): domain Eukaryota; kingdom Metazoa; phylum Chordata; class Chondrichthyes; order Carcharhiniformes; family Triakidae; genus Mustelus; species Mustelus asterias. Next base: position 14,916,168 of record NC_135830.1, read on the forward strand.
AACCTCTTGGAATTTTCTTTAATCTTACCTGCCAGATCCATATCATACCCTCTTTTTGTCCTCCTGATTTCCCTCCTCAGTATTTTCTTACACTTTTTATAGTCAGAGTGATTCACTTGTCCCCGATTGTCTAAACCCAATGTATGCTTCCTTCTTTTACCTGACCAGAGCCTCAATGTCCCTTGTCTGCCAGAGATCACTAAATTTACCATTCTTTCCCTGCATCTTAACAGGAATATACTGCCCCTGGACTCTTGATATCACACTTTTAAAACCTTCCATTTGCCAGTCATTCCTTTCCCTTCAAACAAACTCACCTCATCGACATCTGCTCGATCCTGCCTAATGCCCACAAAAGTGGCCCTGCTCCAGTTTAGGGCCTTGACCTGTGGACCTGTCCTATCTTTTTCCAGAACTATTTTGAAACTATTGGTGCTCCCAATAGTGGTCCCTGACTGACACTTCAGTCACTTGCTCCACCTCATTTCTTAACTGTCTAATAGAAAGTGAGTCCAGGAATTGATGATGAAAAATAAGGAGCTGGGAGATGAATTGAACAAGTATTTTGCCTCGGTGTTCACAATAGAGGATACAGTTAAAACTCAGAAACAGCTGGAAATCAGAAAACAGAAGTGTGGGATGAACTCTGAAAAAGCACAATTCCCAGGGAAGTGGTCCTCAGCAAACTGTTGGAGCTGTGGGCTGATGAGTCCTCGGGTCCTGCTGGGCTTCATTCTCGGGTCTTAACAGAGTGAGAGAGTTGATGTGTTGTTCAATTTTCTAAAATTCCCCATCGGGAATTGGATAAAGGGAAACCGGTGGATGCGCTGTACTTAGATTTCCAGAAGACATTTGATGAGGTGCCACATGAAATGTTATTGCAGCAAATAAAAATTCATGCTGCGGGGATAACATATTGGCGTGGATAGAAGATTGGCTTACAGCAAACAGTGGGCAGAAATGGATCATTTTCTGGTTGAAGAGAGAGAGAGACCTGGGGCAACCTTTCCAGAGTCGGCACATTCCCTGGATTCACTTCCTTTCCCTTCAGTTGCTGCAAGTCCCCAATTTCCCCCAGAATGAGAAAAGAAATGGAAAGGGGGTTGAAGAGAAAGTGATTTACTCACAGATATTAGCGACAGGAGGAAGTTTGAGTCTGTCTGAAGATCAATCTTCATTCACACAAAGCCCGCGCTCTGATTGGCTGGAAGACCAGAGTCCTTCCAGTCCTCCAACTCTTCCCATTGGTCAACACCTCAGCAAGATGATCAGAGAGTGGGTTCTCCCCTGCACACGGGGCAGGGCTCCCGGGTCCGCACGCCCGGGCCTGGAAGGTGGAGACATCAACACGGAGCAGAGTGATTCCTATTGGCTGATTCAGGCAGGGCTCCATTGTAACGTCACAATGTGGAAGTTGTCCAATGAACTTCAGAGTGAAACTTCCTCCTCTGGGCAACATCTGTGAGTAAATCAATGTTTCCCCCTTTCCATTTCTTTTCTCATTCTGGGGGGAATTGGGGACTTGCAGCAACTGAAGGGAATGAAGTGAATTTGGTCTGTATATTCCACACATTTTTACTCCACTAATGTAGACATTTATCTGTCTGGCAGCCTGCATGGAAATTTTCAGCTCTCTGCGTCCAGGGCAGGAAGCAGTGAGCATGGATCTGTCAATCACACATGAGGACAGCCTCAACCGGGATCTTGGGTTCATGTCACACTATCTGTAACCCCCACAACTTGCCTGGGCTTGCAAAATCTCACGAACTGTCCTGGCTGGAGACAATACACATCTCTTTAACCTGTGCTTAACCCTCTCTCCACTCACATTGCCTGTACCTTTAAGACTTGATGACCTGTAAAGACTCGCATTCCAACCATTATCTTGTAAATTGAGTTTGTGTCTTTATATGCCATGTTTGTGAACAGAACTCCCACTCACCTGATGAAGGAGCAGCGCTCCGAAAGGCTTGTGGGTTATGCTACCAAATAAACCTGTTGGACTTTAACCTGGTGTCCTGAGACTTCTTTCCGTGCTTACCCCAGTTCAACGCCGGCATCTCCACACTCTGAGTGGAAACAGAGAGAAGTAGGAGAGGCCGGATGTGAGGAGAGAGATTTTATACATCCACAACTCAACAGGAACTTTGACAGAATTTCCAAATCCTGTGAACAGCATCAGCTCCAAGTTCCTCTCCAACCCATACACCATCCTGACTTGTCTGACATCCAGTACTGAAAGAACAGAAATTTATTTCATATAAATACTGGGAAGACTGAACCCATTGTGTTCAGTCCCCACTACAAACTCCACTCCCTCACCAACATCTTTATCTCTCCTCCTGGCAACTGCCTGAGGCTGTTCACAACCAGGGTGAAATAGTTCATCCCAAGATGAGCTTCCAGCCACATGTCCACATCATCATCAAGACCACCTTCATTCATAGAAGCATTGATAGTAATTAAGTAATAATAATGAATAATAAAATACAGTGTAGGAGGAGGCCATTCAGCCCATCGAGCCTGCATCGGCAAAAATCCCATCCAGGCCCTATCCACATATTTACCTGTTAATCCCCCTGATACCAAGTGGCAATTTATCATGGCCAATCCGTCTAACCAGCACATCTTTAGACTGTGGAAGGAAACCGGAACACCCGGAGGAAACCCACACAGACACGGGGAGAATGTAGAAACTCTGCACAGACAGCGACCCGAGGCTGGAATTGAACCCGGGTCCCTGGCGCTGTTAGGCAGCTGCACTAACCACTGTGCCACCGAGTCACATGTCAGTGCCATCGCCCGATTCCAGCCCAGTCTCAGCTCATCTGGAACCCTCACCCATTCCATTGTGACGTCACACCCTCACCCATTCCATTGTGACGTCACACTCTCACCCATTCCATTGTGACGTCACACTCTCACCCATTCCATTGTGACGTCAGGGCTTCACTCTCCGATCACAATCCCTGCCGGCCTCCCACATGCAGCCTCAATGGCGGCAGTCAGCCCGGGTCTAACACTACAAGCTGCCGCTCCATTTGGTACAAAGGGGGGGACCGGGAAGTTCATTTCCGGGGTTTGGGTTTGAACAACATGTTTACAAAGTCTCTCCACCCACCCGCCACATTTATCATTCCCCGCACGCCGCCCTCTACCTCGTACTGATCTCGCTTCCAAGTTAAAACCGTCCGTCCGCCGCCATTACCCGCACTGCGCATGCTTCAGGTCCCGCCCCTCATTCACTCCGATTGGTTGGAGGACCAGCCGCTCCCGCTCGGTCCTCCAGCCCCGCCCCCTCTTCCTATTGGTCCGGAGCTGCCGTCAATCAGTGCCCGGGCATTGTGATGTGGAGCATGCGCAGTGTCATTGCTGTCCTTGGCGCTTGTTTGTCCCGGAGAAGCGGAGTCAGCGTTAGGCGGTGGCTGGGAGGATTTGGAAACACTTTGTGGATCCGCAAACCCTTCAGAATCATTGTCAGCTCCCTGGTTTGCAGCTGCGGGGCTTCTCCCTCCCTCCCTCCCGGGAACAGGCCCAGGTTAACGGCCCCATCCTGGCTCAGCCACTGGAGGATGGTTCACATCAGAGGATGGGGGAGGGGGACAATAAATAAGAGGTTACACTTTGGCCTCAAATCAATGAGGATTCTGATTTCTGGGAAGGAAGGAAACCCTGGGAGGTGGGTGGGGAGGATTCACAAACACCCGCTGGAGGCTCCAACACCACCAATCAGGTCCATTGGTTTTATTGTCAGTCTTGCAGACAGGAGCTGGAGAACTGAACCCAGTAAGAGTTTTAACAACACCAGGTTAAAGTCCAACAGGTTTATTTGGTCGCAAATACCATTTGCTTTCGGAGCGCTGCTCCTTCATCAGATGGAGTGGAAATGTGCTCTCAAACAGGGCACAGAGACACAAAATCAAGTTACAGAATACTGATTAGAATGCGAATCCCTTCAGCCAACCAGGTCTTAAAGATACAGACAATGTGGGTGGAAGGAGCATTAAGCACAGGTTAAAGAGATGTGGCTGTCCTGTCTGGAGACAATACACATCTCTACCCACAGACACATCATGTCTGTGCTAGCTTATTTTCAAACAGTTGTACAATTAGTCCTAATATCATTCCCCTTCATAAAAACATGCATTATTTCTCCTTTCAAATGATTGCTCTTTATGAAAAATCTGAGTTAACAAAAAACAACATCGGAAGAGTTGCAGAAGCCTCTGCAGTATTCATGGTCATTTTTTAAATTAACAAAGTTTCTTTGACTCAATAACATGAAGAGTCAGGTGGGAATTCTCATACAGTTTTGGAAATAAAACTATTTGCAGTCATGCAGTCGATTTTGTACCTTTTCAAGGAACATAAAATCCTACAGTGCAGAAGAAGGCCATTCAGCCCATCGAGTCTGGACCGACCACAATCCCACCCACGCCCTATCCCCATATCCCCATGCATTAACCCTAGCTAGTCCCCTTGACAATTTTTAGCATGGCCAATCCACTTAACCCGCATATCTTTGGACTGTGGGAGGAAACCAGAGCACCCAGAGGACACCCACGCAGACACAGGGAGAACGTGCAAACTCCACACAGATCGTGACCCAAGCTGGGAATAGAACCCAGGTCCCAGGCACTGTGAGACAGCAGTGCTAACCACTGTGCCGCCCCTCAATGTTGGTCTTGGAAATAGGGCAATGCTGACCCAGTCAGTTCTGGAATGTAAGTGGTCAGTTATCCTATTTACAGCAGCACAGCCACACCAGAAAGAGACCATTCAGATATGTTATGTGTGCAAATGGATTTATTCAATTTCCCGTTCTGTTAACATATTTAAAAGTTCAAAGGATTTGATCAATCATGAGTTCATTCTGATTGTCAAGTCCATGTATGTGTGTGTGTGTGTGTGGAGAGGGGGTGGATGGTAAATCATCAGCTTGTTACACCAGCTGACACTCCAAGGAGTTCATCTTCAGGTGTAGATGTTTGTTCTGCTATCAATTAAACTCAGATGTGGAGATGCCGGCGTTGGACTGGGATAAGCACCGTAAGAAGTCTCACAACACCAGGTTAAAGTCCAACAGGTTTATTTGCTACCAAATAAACCTGTTGGACTTTAACCTGGTGTTGTGAGACTTCTTACATTAATTAAACTCAGGACGGAGCTAGCTGCTATATTAGTTATTTTCATTTTCATCATAGAAATCATAGAAACCCCACAGTGCAGAAGGAGGCCATTCGGCCCATCGAGTCTGCACTGACCACAATCCCACCCAGGCCCTACCCCCACATATTTACCCACTAATCCCTCCAACCTACGCATCCCAGGATTCTAAGGGGCAATTTTTAACCTGGCCAATCAAGCTAACCTGCACATCTTTGGACTGTGGGAGGAAACTGGAGCACCCGGAGGAAACTCACGCAGACACGAGGAGAATGTGCAAACTCCACACAGACAGTGACCCGAGCCGGGAATCGAACCCGGGACCCTGGAGCTGTGAAGCAGCAGTGCTAACTACTGCACCATTTTATACCTTGGTGCTTTGGCTTCAGTCGTAATTGAATCACAAAACATGATTTTTTTTAATGCAATAACATACATCAATGGTGGCTATCTTACCCAGCATTCACAGTGAATCAGAATATGATCCAGCCGCTCAATAGACTTTGCGCATGCGCAGTGGATGTTGCTGCCGCAGTAGCAGCAGGGCGGTTATATCGGCTCCGGGTTTCCAGGGAAACGGCTTACTCTGGAGGGTAATGGAGGCGGCGGGGTGGGTGGAGAGGCTTCATAAGCACCCAGTGGAGACAGGAAAACCAGAATAATAACTGTTCAGTGCCGCGTTCCTACCATTCGGGGCCGCGACCGCAGATGCCTGATTTGGAGGCCCCGAGTTGACGGAGGCCATCTTTCTCGGGGCGATGGGCAATAGTGCGCATGCGCGCTGCTCCCTGTCAGCAGGAGGAGAGAATGTTGTGAATTTCTATCCTGGACTGACAGGGATGGACTTTGGAAACTCCTTTTACAGGGAGTTAGAAGGGGAGGATTTACACACAGAAAACTCAACCCAAGGGAAATATTTCTCGCTTAATTTCTATTCTTGACTGACAGTGATGATCTTTTTTTACAGGAAATTTGACGACAAAATTTGAAGGGAAACTCAAACCAGACATCAGACCAAAACCTGCCAGAGTCACTCCATTCATCAGAACCTGATTGTAAGTGTGTCCGTAGAAAAAGATTCAAACATCTGTGTGACTGGAAATAGGAAACAATAATGTCATGGAAGGATTTGCAAAAAAAGATGCAATGTTTTAAATTGAGTTGTTTAACCGGGAGCCTGTGTGGGTCAGTGTTTTAAAGTTTATTTATTAGTATCACAAGTAGGCTTAGCCTACATTAACACTGCAAGTTGCTGTAAAATTCCCCTAGTTGTCACACTCCAGCACTTGTTCGGGTCAATGCACCTAACCAGCAAGCCTTTCTGACTGTGGGAGGAAACCCATGCAGACATGGGGAGAACGTGCAGACTCCACACACACAGTCACCCAAGCCATGAATTGAACCCACTGTGAGGCAGCAATGCTAACCACTGCAGCCCCATGGTGAGGACATGGTGATAGGTGAGTGTGTGGGACTTGATGCAGAGGACAGGGGTTTATATACACCAAAGTTTTTCATGGGTTAAATGAGGGACGCTGACAGTCAAGTCTAAAGAAAATAAAGGAATGAATGAAAGTCCTAGAAACCTCAGCTGAGACAGGGATTTAGCGAAACTCAAGTTGGTAATGAATAGATGAGGCTGTCCGGTCAAGTCAAGAGGGAATGCATGAAATTTTCAGAAACAATACTAATATTCTGATGCAGCGAATGGTAATGACCTGAAACTCTATGTTCTAAAAAACTCAATCAAATTTGTGAGACATGATTTTCCACTCACAAAGCCATGCTGTCCCTAATCAGTCCTTGCGTCTCTAAATGCCTGTAGATCCTGTCTCTCAAAATACCTTCGAGCAACTTAGCCACTACAGATGTGAGGCTCACCCACTGGCCTGTAGTTCCCAGGCTTTTCCCTGCAGCCCTTCTTAAACAAAGGCACAACATTTGCCACCCTACAATCTTCAGGCACCTCACCTGTGACTATCGATGATTCAAATATCTCTGCTAGGGGACCCACAATTTCCACCCTAGCATCCCATAATGTCCTGGGATACACTTCATCAGGTCCCAGGGATTTATCTCCCTTGATGCACTTTACGACTTCCAGCACCTCCTTCTCTGGTTACATGTGCACTCCTCAAGACATCACTATTCATTTACCCAAGTTCCCTAACATCCATGCTTTTCTCAACAACGGATTTCTCAAAGGATTGTGAATGAAGCCCAGTCCATTGCGCAAACCTGCCTCCCATCCATTGACTCTGTGTACACATCCGGCTGCCTCGGAAAAGCAGCCAGCATAATCAACCCGCACACCCCGGACATTCACACTTCCACCTTTTTCCATTGGGGAAATGAAACAGAAGTCTGAGCTCACGTACCAACCAACTCAAGAACAGCTTCTTCCCTGTTGCCGTCAGACTTTTGAATGGACCTACCTCGCACTAAGTTGATCTTTCTGTCCACCTGAGCTATGACTATAACACTACATCCTGCACCCTCTCCTTTCCTTCTCTATGAACTGTATGCTTTGTCTTGATAGTGTGCAAGAAACAATTCTTTTCACTGTATACTAATACATGTGACAATAATAAATCAAATCAAGTGCATCCTTGGATCTTGTGGGAACTTGGGGATGAAATTGCAGACGCCCTTGCAGAGGTATTTGCTTCATCCCTTTCCACTGGCAAAGTTCTGGAAGACTAGAGTGTGGCTAATGTTGTTCCATTGTTGAAGAAGGGCAGCAAAGAGAAGCCTGGTAATTACAGGCCGATGAGCCTGACAACAGTGGTGGGTAAGTTACTGGAGAGGATTCTGGCCAACCTTTGGATAGTCAAGATCCGGTTAGGGATAGTTGTCAGAGATCCTGGGTGCCAGCAACTTTAGGCATTCTTAGTCGACTTGAGTACAAACAGCACTGGACACCACGCACAATCCAATGTGGGGCCTTTAATGACTTGTGCACAAGGAGAAACCCTGTGCAGCTGTCCCGCAAGTGGTTCTGATGTTACAGAAAAATAACTTGGCAATAATAGTCAATTACAGCAAATCAGAAACCAGGAATGTTTCTAATCCTTCATTGACGGACATATTTGCCAATTAAATCCTCGCTTCTCACCCTTTCGCATTCAATGAAAAATTGACTTCTGCTAATCTTTTATTTGCATAGCATATCCCCATATCTCGCCTTTGGTATTTGTTATGGAGAAATCTGGCCTTGCTCACCCTCTGGTGAAGGCCAAAAAGCAGAATGTTCTGGGGCCTACGTAGGTGAAGATTAGCCTGTTCATGCTGAAATAGCAGACACTGACTCCTTTGAAGGTCTGCAAGCCGATAAACATTTTCACTCACTGTTAAAGAGAAGGCAGGAAACTTTAATCTGAGCATTTCCACATAGTCAGCACTGCTTCGTGCATGTGTTAGAGTGGGCCAAGGCTGAGGCAGCTGTCCTATATATATTTATAGAGAGAGAATAGACTAACATCTCAAGTCTGGATGACCCTTTGTTAGAGCTCTGATGAAGGGTCATCCAGACTTTAAATGTTGGCTCCATTCTCTCTCCACAGATGCTGTCAGACCTACTGACATTTTCCAGCATTTTCTGTTTTTGTTTCAGATTCCAGCATCCGCAACATTTTGCTTTTATCTGTATTTATATATCCAAATGTGCTATGTTAACAAAATGGGCAGTTACTAACCAAAACATAAAGCATCATGTGATTTAGCTGACTTGACCATATTCCTATAGTTATTCAGTCATTAAAGACACAGTCATGGAGCATTAAACTTGCCTCGCAGGGCCCCTTGTATCAACACACAGGCAGCTGCTTTGTGAGACTGCGAGCAGCACAGACAAGTCAGAGATAAGAGTGTCTTGAGAAGAGAGATTCATTGTGAAGGCTCAGGAATGGTTGATAAGATGTAGGAATTCTATGATTCTAATGAACATTCTTTCCTCTCTCATTCCCCAAAAGCTGTAAATCTCCATCCCACACACTCTCCCTCCATTCTCACTCTGCTGTATCTAATATTCACCCTCCCAATTCTCCTGAAGGTGCTGATTGAGGCTGATTGACAGATCCATGCTCACTGCTTCCTGTCCACCACACACAAATCATAAGAAACAGGAGCTGCAGTTGGCCATTCAGCCCATCGAACTGCCTCAACCATTCATTGAGAATTGGCTGATCTACCGCAGCATCATTTCCCACGCTATCCCCCAGATAGAGAGAGAAAAGAGCCAATGTTTTGAGTCTGGAGAGAGGAAAGAATGTTCCATAGAAACTAGAATTGTCTGTTCTGAATTTCTATCCTGCACTGACACTGATGACCTCTGTAAACTTGTTTTACAGGATACTGAAAGAGGAATCACAGGCCGAAATCTCAAACGCCACATCTAGATCTGACAGAGTCATATTCCTTGGGACCTGAACATCATCGGCCTTTGAATCGAGGAGAAATGGTTGTCCGGTCTGATGACTTGAAAAGATTTCAAACATCAGTGTGACTGGAAAAGAGCCAACACATTGCTACACTGGAGTGAGTGTGTTCCAGTGCACTGAGCTTGAACCAGTTACACAGCCTGAATAAATATCACACCATTCACAGTGGGGGGGAGGGGTGGGGGGACTGTTCTGTGTGTGGACGAGTCTTCAGCTGAAGAGAGAGGCAAGGACACCTGCACCATGGAGAAACCATGGAAATGTGGGGACTGTGGGAAGAGATACAAATACCCATCTGAGCTGGAAGCTCATTGGCGCAGCCACACGGGGGAGAGGCCATTTACTTGCTCTCAGTGTGGGAAGGGATTCAGTCAACCATCCCACCTGCAGACACACCAGCGAATTCACACTGGGGAGGGGCCCTTCACCTGCTCTCAGTGTGGGAAGGGATTCACTCAGTTATCCAGCCTGCAGAGACACCAGCGAGTTCATACTGGGGAGAGACCGTTCACCTGCTCTCAGTGTGAGACGGGATTCACTCGGTTATCCAACCTGCAGAGACACCAGCGAGTTCACACTGGGGAGAGGCCATTCACCTGCCCTCAGTGTGGGAAGGGATTCACTGATTTATCCACCCTGCAGACACACCAGCGAGTTCACACTGGGGAGAGGCCGTTCACCTGCTGTCAGTGTGGGAAGGGATTCACTCGGTCATCCAGCCTGCGGATACACCAGCGAGTTCATACTGGGGAGAGACCGTTCACCTGCTCTCAGTGTGGGAAAGGATTCATTGATTTATCCACCCTGCGGAGACACCAGCGAGTTCACACTGGGGAGAGGCCATTCACCTGCTCTCAGTGTGGGGAGGGATTCACTCGGTTATCCACCCTGCAGACACACCAGCGAGTTCACACTGGGGAGAGACCGTTCACCTGCTCTCAGTGTGGGAAGGGATTCATTGATTTATCCGCCCTGCGGAGACACCAGCGAGTTCACACTGGGGAGAGACCGTTCACCTGCTCTCAGTGTGGGAACGGGTTCCATCAATTATCTGACCTGCAGCGACACCAGCGCATTCACACTGGGGAGAGGCCATTCACCTGCTCTCAGTGTGGGAAGGGGTTCAGTCAGTTATCCAGCCTGCGGAGACACCAGCGCATTCACACTGGGGAGAGGTCATTCACCTGCTCTTAGTGTGGGAATGGATTCACTCAGTTGTCCAGCCTGCAGAGACACCAGCGAGTTCACACTGGGGAGAGGCCATTCACCTGCTCTGAGTGTGGGAAGGGATTCAGTGTTTCATCCCACCTGCTGAGACACCAACAAGTTCACGAGTGATTCCAGGGGTTGGATTCTGCTGTTATTGTTTCTGCTCTCAATTACATCCAGGACTGCATTTTGTTCATTCTCACAGTTGGTCAATGGGGAGGGTCGGAGGGTTTCTTTCTGCTGGACTGACCAGTCTCACAACTTGGCCTCCAGTAGGCTGATGCTCTTTGAGTCTTGTTGCGAATACCTTGTTTTAAATTTCACAAAGATCACAGAGTGACAGAGTGTGAGGAAGTTCAGAGATATTTAGTCAGCATTTCTGTTTGAAACCCCCCAAATGTCCATCCAATTTCCTTTGTAATTGTTTATTGTCTCCACTTCCTCCACCCTCGTAGGCAGCGGGTTCCAGGTCATTACCATTCGCTGCATCAGAATATTCTTCCTCACATCCCCTCCTACATGTCTGACCCGAAACTTTATATCTGTGACCCCCTCTCCTTCTCCCATCAGCTAATGGGAACAGTTTTTCTTTGTCCACCTTATCGAAACCTGTCAGAATCTTGTCCTTTGCTCCAAGGGGAACAACCCCAGCCTGACATCGACAATAAAGAACAAACTAACAGAATATGTTAATACCTGAAATCAATTAGGAATGTTTAATTTCTGTTTTAAAGATATTGTGAATATATTGTCCTGGATAATAAAGGAATTGGAATAACTCACCTTGGGTGTGGTTGAATGGAATATATCAATCTGGTATCCACCTACAGTCTAGGGAAAGTCTGGAATGTGTAGCTGGAAATCTTTCCCTAATATCACTGCGGATGTACTTACACAATGTGGAGGTGCCGGCGTTGGACTGGGATAAGCATCATAAGAAGTCTCACAACATCAAGTTAAAGTCCAACAGGTTTATTTGGTAGCAAACGCCACTAGCTTTCGGAGCGCTGCTCCTTCGTCAGGTGAGTGGGAGTTCTGTTCACAAAACAGGATTTTTTATGATCAGAACTCCCACTCACCTGACGAAGGAGCAGCGCTCCGAAAGCTAGTGGCGTTTGCTACCAAATAAACCTGTTGGACTTTAACTTGGTGTTGTGAGACTTCTTACAGTGTACTTATGCCTCAGGCATTGCAGCAGTTCAAGAAGGCAGTGTTGGGGTTGACCATGGCCGAGGCAGCTGCATACAGCCACATATTCTGTTATAATTGAAGGACTGCAGATTGAATGTGAGGCATTACGGGACTGGACTATCTTGACCACATTCCTGTGACTGCTCAGTTTCTGCAATCATGAACCATTAAAGCTGCTTAGCAGGGTCCTGACAGAGGACCTGGTGAGAATATTTACTCAGAATGAGTTCGAATTAAACTTATTCCAGGACCGGCTGGTGTTCAGCGGCTGAGATTCCTGAATCTGTGAAGAGGAGGTCTGACCAATCAACAAACAGTGGGAGATAGTTGGTTAAGAAGTTAAAAAGCGTTCTCAGGCATTGTTTAAATTATTATATCCCAAATTTGTGATAAGAACTGTGAGGGACTTGTGATCCAATATTCAGTGAAGTGCCAGCATACTCCAAGTAGCACTGGACTGAAACGCAGACGTCTGAGAGTGGATTCTAATGGTTGCAATCCGACCCAAGCATGGCCAGTGAAAAATCAGAGCTTGAGTGGGGACCGGACAGGTCTCTTACCTGCCATTTGGAACTAAGAACAAGAAACTTATTGATAAAATTATTAGAGAATAGAGCCAACGTTTCGAGTCTGGAAGACATTTCATAACAGTTCTTATGAAGGGTCATCCATATTTGAAACATTGGCTCTATTCTCTCTCCACAGATCTGTCAGACCTGCTGACATTTTCCAGCATTTTCTGTTGTTGTTTCAGATTCCAGCATCCGCAGTATTTAACTTTTATGATAAAATGATTAGTTCTGATTGGAATCCCCACGACCCTCCCGCAAAACAGTGGGAGTGGTGGCAAAAGGGGAAAAAGGATAAGGATGATAAAGTCTGGCTTCTGACTCTCAAGCCCATGTAGAATCAACAAAATGAGTGAACCAGTTTGTAAAGAACAGAAGTTGTCCATCCCTAACAAAAACTGATCAAATTAAAGTAAATAGGTTCTGGAATATAACAAAAAAATTAAGAGCTGAAGTTTACAATCGAGTTTGTTTTGATTTTTATACTTGTGTAAAGTGGTATTATTGTGGGCCAATTTTTTTCTGCTCACTCCCCATCCCTTCAGGTTCTGTAGAAAAGTTAACCCTTTCAGCAGACAGTTCATTTCTTTTCAAATCATCTGAAAACTCATGTCTATTTTAGTTTATAATTGAAGATTTATGGGAATTGGCTAAGGTGGGCTTTTGACATTTTTAAAGTATAAAAAAGTGGTCTTGAGAAGCCAATTTGGTAGAGAGAGGTGGAGGGAGATATGTTTACGGAGAGGTGTTGAGAGCCGTTGGTTTTACAAGTTATCCATGTTTTTGGAGCGGTCACTTCATGTCCTGGTCTGAGAGGGATGGAGAGACATCTGTTCAATTGTTAAAGTTAAGCTTTCTCTATTAACTGTTAATCGATACTTTACCTTTTATCGTTCTGACTTGTTACATTTTTAATGGTTAATTAACTTTCTGAATTCACCATTTAAAGTGTTCTTTCTTGCCATATGGTTAAGACACTGGAACCTGGTGTGATTTACAATTGGGGAGGTTATTGTAAACAAGAAAACCCCCATAAATCTTAGTACAAATAAATTAAACTTCTTACAAATGGAATGCTATCCATTATTACGAGAGAAATTGAACATAGAAGTAAAGATGTTCTGCTTCAGTTATGCAGGTCGTTGCTGAAACTGCATCTTGAAAACTGGGTGCAGCTTTGTCTCCTATTCAAGAAATGATACAAATGCATTGAAAGTGGTTCAGAGGAGGTTTAATGGATTGCTTCCCAATTCTTGACCCTCGCAGGATAAATTTTGTCCGATTTTCCTTGTCTTCAGCTCTGACAAAGATTCATCCTGACTCAAAATGTTGTCTCTATTCTCTCTTTACAGATGCTGTCAGACTTGCTGAGATTGTCCAGCATTTTCTGTTTTTGTTTCAGATTCCAGCAACAGCAGAATTTTGCCTTTGTACCAATTCTTGTTGGATAAGAGATTCAAAAGTATCGGGTGTAGAACGAGAATGTGGAATGCAAGACAAATAGATCAGCCATAATCCAAATAAGTCGTGGAGCAGACTCAAAGGGCCGAATGGCCTAGTTCTGCTCCTATATTCAATGTTGGTCACAAATTCCTGACAATTGTGAAACAAGGCTGGAAGATTCGCCTTGCTTTTGTTATTGGGAAAATGCCCTGGGGAACCATCACTGTGAAAGACAGTTCTGGGATTAAAGGTTGCCAGTCTGGAAAAGGAAAACTGTAGAAATAAACCCTCGGGGAGTGAAGAATCACTTTGGACTGGTTTTGAATAATTGGGTGTCCAAGACAGAGTAAAATATAACCGTTGAGTGGGATATTTGATTGTGTTCAGAGTAAAAGGATAAATTCAATTTGACAGTTTGAGGACTATGTTCCCTACAAAAAGTGTTTAATCATTGTTGCTTCCAGTTTGTTCGACTAAAAGTCAGAAAAATTTAAGTTTTGTCATGTGATTCTTTAATTTGTTCACTGGATTTAGAATTCAGTTTTTCAAAATTATTGATCGTCACAGAAATCCAAGCAGTTCATTTAAAGCCACAAGTTTCAACTTCCCATTTGCGCCTGCTGCTCCTTTCTGTCTCTCTATTGCTCGTGTCAATGACAGCCAGGTGACGGAGCTGAGGGCTGAATTTAGCTGAGAATAACGGGGCCTGCGCCCCAGTTGGGAAACTGCCTTGGGCGTCGCACTAATAGAGAGACTGGGAAGGTGCTGGAGGACTGAGTGGGAAATGGGCCTCCAACCAATTGTTATATCGGTCACTCAGAGCTAAAGAGAAACCCATCTCTTTAAATACATACAGGGAAGAGGCTGCACTGAAATCTGTCCCTTTTAACCTGCACAAAAGCAGGAGGCTGAGATTCACAGGCTGCAGGTGGAGACCATTCAGCCCAGCATGCCCCTGCTATCTCATAGAAACATAGAAAAACTACAGCACAAAACAGGCCCTTCGGCCCCACAAATTGTGCCGAACATATCCCTACCTTTTAGGCCGACCTATAACCCTCCATCCTATTAAGTCCCATGTACTCATCAAGGAGTCTCTTAAAAGACCCCATTGAGTTTGCCTCCACCACCATTGACGGCAGCCGATTCCACTCGCCCACCACCCTCTGTGTGAAAAACTTCCCCCTAACATTTCCCCTATACCTACCCCCAGCACCTTAAAGCTGTGTCCTATCGTAGCAGACATTTCCACCCTGGGAAAAAGCCTGTGAAAGTCCACCCGATCTATGCCTCTCAACATCTTATATACCTCTATTAGGTCTCCTCCCATCCTACGTCTCTCCAAGGAGAAAAGACCGAGCTCCCTCAGCCTATCCTCATAAGGTATGCCACTCAATTCAGGCAACATCCTTGTAAATCTCCTCTGCACCCTTTCAATCTTTTCCACATCCTTCCTGTAATGAGGCGACCAGAACTGAGCACAGTACTCCAAGTGGGGTCTGACGAGGGTCTTATATAGCTGCATCATTATCCCCGGACTCCTAAACTCAATCTCTCGATTGATAAAGGCCAGCACACCATACGCCTTCTTAACCTTGGCCTCCTCCACCTGCGGGGCCGATTTTAGTGTCCTATGGACCTGGACCCCAAGGTCCTTCTGATCCTCTACAGTACGAAGAGTCTTTCCCTTTATATTGTACTCCTTCATCCCATTTGACCTGCCAAAATGGACCACTACGCATTTATCTGTGTTGAAGTCCATCTGCCACTTCTCCACCCAATCTTGCATCCTATCTATGTCCCTCTGTAACTTCTGACATCCCTCCAGACTATCCACAACCCCACCAACCTTCGTGTCGTCGGCAAACTTACCAACCCATCCCTCCGCTTCCTCATCCAGGTCATTTATGAAAATGACAAACAGCAAGGGTCCCAGAACAGATCCCTGGGTCACACCACTGGTGATTGACCTCCATTTAGAAAAAGACCCATCCATACCCACTCTCTGCCTCCTTTGGGCAAGCCAGTTCTGGATCCACAGGGCAGCAGCCCCTTGGATCCCATGCCCTCTCACTTTTTCTAGAAGTCTTGCATGGGGGACCTTATCGAACGCCTTGCTAAAATCCATATAAACCACATCTACCGCTTTCCCTTCGTCAATGTATTTAGTCACGTTTTCGAAGAACTCCACCAGGCTCGTAAGGCACGATCTGCCTTTGACAAAGCCATGCTGAGTCTTCTTGAGCATACTAAACCTCTCTAAATGCTCATAAATCTTGTCCCTCAGGATTGTCTCCATCAGCTTACCAACCACTGAGGTTAGACTCACCGGTCGGTAATTTCCTGGGCTATCCCTATCTCTTTGAAAGTACTCTCTGATTCATCCAACTGCTCTGTTCTTTCGCCACAGCCCTGCAAATTCTTCCCTTTCAAGTCTTTACCCTTTGGAAAGATTCTATTGAATCTGCTTTCAGGCAGATCAGAACAACTCGCTGTGTCAAAAAAAATAAAATCCCATCTCCCCCTCTGGCTCCTTTGCCAATTACCTTGGAGGGACTCAAATTCTGTTAAAGAGCCTGCCAACCCCTCTCACCCACTTTCCCTAAAGTGCATCAATCTCATCAGGAAAAGTCCAGAACAACCAAACACCTTTACTGATGAAAGTTTATTAATGAAACAGAACTTGGTTAAAAACAAACAGAAAATGACTTGAGGATCAAAGACAACCAGAGTAAAAGAATGTTCACAATGTTCTGGACCCAAATGGTTTCTCTTTAATTCATCTGTAGCCTGTTCCCTGCCCTCTTTGTGGAACACCTCCGCTCAGCCCACAAGCATGACCCTGACCTTCCGCTTGCTTACCATTAGAATTCATCACCTTGCTCTCACGCTCACATTTCTGTCCTCGGCCTGCTGCAATGTTCCGGAGAAGCCCAATACAAGCTGGACGAACAACCCCATATCTTCCGATGAGGCACTTTACAGCCTTCTGGACTCAACATTGAATTCAACAACTTCACATCCTGAACTCTCTCCTCCATTTTGATTTGTTTTTTGCCGAGTGCCGTTGTTTAAGAAGGGTAGCAGGGATAACCCAGGAAATTATAGGCCGGTGAGCTTGACGTCCGTGGTAGGGAAGTTGTTGGAGAGGATTCTTAGAGACAGGATGTATGTGCATTTAGAACGAAACAATCTCATTAGTGACAGACAGCATGGTTTTGTAAGAGGGAGGTCGTGCCTTACAAATTTGGTGGAGTTTTTTGAGGAAGTGACAAAAACGGTTGATGAAGGAAGGGCCGTGGATGTCGTCTATATGGATTTCAGTAAGGCATTTGACAAAGTCCCACATGGCAGGTTGGTTAAGAAGGTTAAGGCTCATGGGATACAAGGAGAAGTGGCTAGATGGGTGGAGAACTGGCTTGGCCATAGGAGACAGAGGGTAGTGGTCGAAGGGTCTTTTTCTGGCTGGAGGTCTGTGACCAGTGGTATTCCGCAGGGCTCTGTACTGGGACCTCTGCTATTTGTGATATATATAAATGATTTGGAAGAAGGTGTAACTGGTGTAATCAGCAAGTTTGCGGATGACACGAAGATGGCTGGAATTGCGGATAGCGAAGAGCATTGTTGGGCAATACAGCAGGATATAGATAGGCTGGAAAATTGGGCGGAGAGGTGGCAGATGGAATTTAATCCGGATAAATGCAAAGTGATGCATTTTGGAAGAAATAATGTAGGGAGGAGTTATACAATAAATGGCAGAGTCATCAGGAGTATAGAAACACAGAGGGACCTAGGTGTGCAAGTCCACAAATCCTTGAAGGTGGCAACACAGGTGGAGAAGGTGGTGAAGAAGGCATATGGTATGCTTGCCTTTATAGGACGGGGTATAGAGTATAAAAGCTGGAGTCTGATGATGCAGCTGTATAGAACGCTGGTTAGACCACATTTGGAGTACTGCGTCCAGTTCTGGTCGCCGCACTACCAGAAGGACGTGGAGGCATTGGAGAGAGTGCAGAGAAGGTTTACCAGGATGTTGCCTGGTATGGAGGGTCTTAGCTATGAGGAGAGATTGGGTAGACTGGGGTTCTTCTCCTTGGAAAGACGGAGAATGAGGGGAGATCTAATAGAGGTATACAAGATTATGAAGGGTATAGATAGGGTGAACAGTGGGAAGCTTTTTCCCAGGTCGGAGGTGACGATCACGAGGGGTCACGGGCTCAAGCTGAGAGGGGCGAAGTATAACTCAGACATCAGAGGGACGTTTTTTTACACAGAGGGTGGTGGGGGCCTGGAATGCGCTGCCAATTAGGGTGGTGGAGGCAGGCACCCGGACATCGTTTAAGACTTACCTGGATAGTCACATGAGCAGCCTGGGAATGGAGGGATACAAACGATTGGTCTAGTTGGACCAAGGAGCGGCACAGGCTTGGAGGGCCGAAGGGCCTGTTTCCTGTGCTGTACTGTTCTTTGTTTGTTCTTTGCATCTTGTTTTCATGTTTTTTGCTTCCAGACAGAGCTGTCCTTTATTCTGCCATTAACACTTACTGTGGACCAATGCTTTGTTTCTTTACCACAACCATTACCTCTCCCTTTGCCTTTTGCTCCGGGATATTTTTGTCATTTAATCTCACCCGCCCTCTAACCAATCCGTGACTTTCCCTTTTGTTCGACCTGACCCTCCCCCATTTCTTACATAGAACATAGAACAGTACAGCACAGAACAGGCCCTTCGGCCCACGATGTTGTGCCGAGCTTTATCTGAAACCAAGATCAAGCTATCCCACTCCCTATCATCCTGGTGTGCTCCATGTGCCTATCCAATAACCGCTTAAATGTTCCTAAAGTGTCTGACTCCATTATCACTGCAGGCAGTCCATTCCACACCCCAACCACTCTCTGCGTAAAGAACCTACCTCTGATATCCTTCCTATATCTCCCACCATGAACCCTATAGTTATGCCCCCTTGTAATAGCTCCATCCACCCGAGGAAATAGTCTTTGAACGTTCACTCTATCTATCCCCTTCATCATTTTATAAACCTCCATTAAGTCTCCCCTCAGTCTCCTCCGCTCCAAAGAGAACAGCCCTAGCTCCCTCAACCTTTCCTCATAAGACCTACCCTCCAAACCAGGCAGCATCCTGGTAAATCTCCTCTGCACTCTTTCCAGCGCTTCCACATCCTTCTTATAGTGAGGTGACCAGAACTGCACACAATATTCCAAATGTGGTCTCACCAAGGTCCTGTACAGTTGCAGCATAACCCCACGGCTCTAAAACTCCAACCCCCTGTTAATAAAAGCTAACACGCGATAGGCCTTCTTCACAGTTCTATCCACTTGACTGGCAACCTTTAGAGATCTGTGGATATGGACCCCAAGATCTCTCTGTTCCTCCACAGTCTTCAGAACCCTACCTTTGACCCTGTAATCCACATTTAAATTAGTTCTACCAAAATGAATCACCTCACATTTATCAGGGTTAAACTCCATTTGCCATTTTTCAGCCCAGCTTTGCATCCTATCTATGTCTCTTTGCAGCCTACAACAGCCCTCCACCTCATCCACTACTCCACCAATCTTGGTGTCATCAGCAAATTTACTGATCCACCCTTCAGCCCCCTCCTCTAAGTCATTAATAAAAATCACAAAGAGCAGAGGACCAAGCACTGATCCCTGTGGCACTCCGCTAGCAACCTGCCTCCAGTCCGAAAATTTTCCATTCACCACCACCCTCTGTCTTCGGTCAGACAGCCAGTTACCTATCCAATCGGCCAACTTTCCCTCTATCCCACACCTCCTTACTTTCATCATAAGCCGACCATGGGGGACCTTATCAAACACCTTACTAAAATCCATGTATATGACATCAACTGCCCTACCTTCATCAACACACTTAGTTACCTCCTCAAAAAATTCAATCAAATTTGTGAGGCACGACTTGCCCTTCACGAATCCGTGCTGACTCTCCCGGATTAATCCGCATCTTTCTAAATGGTCGTAAATCCCATCCCTAAGGACCTTTCCATCAATTTACCAACCGCCGAAGTACGACTAACCAGTCTATAATTACCAGGGTCATTTCTATTCCCTTTCTTAAACAGAGGAACAACATTCGCCACTCTCCAGTCCTCTGGCACCATCCCCGTGGACAGTGAGGACCCAAAGATCAAAGCCAAAGGCTCTGCAATCTCATCCCTTTCCTCCCAAAGAATCCTCGGATATATTTCATCAGGCCCAGGGGACTTATCGACCTTCAGTTTATTCAAAACTGCCAGTACATCCTCCCTCCGAACGTCTATTTCCTCCAGCCTATTAGCCTGTAACACCTTCTCTTCCTCAAAAACATGGCCCCTCTCCTTGGTGAACACTGAAGAAAAGTATTCATTCATCACCTCGCCTATCTCTACTGACTCCATACACAAGTTCCCACTACTGTCCTTGACTGGCCCGAACCTCACCCTGGTCATTCTTTTATTCCTCACATAAGAGTAAAAAGCCTTGGGGTTTTCCTTGATCCAACCCGCCAAGGACTTCTCATGCCCCCTCCTAGCTCTCCTAAGTCCCTTTTTCAGCTCATTCTTTGCTAACTTGTAACCCTCAATCGAGCCATCTGAACCTTGTTTCCTCATCCCTACATAAGCTTCCCTCTTCCTTTTCACAAGACATTCCACCTCTTTCGTGAACCATGGTTCCCTCACTCGGCCATTTCCTCCCTGCCTGACAGGGACATACCTATCAAGGACTCCCACTTTTTGTTCCTTGAAAAAGTTCCACTTTTCATTATTGCCTTTCCCTGACAGTTTCTGTTCCCATCTTATGCCCCCTAATTCTTGCCTAATCGCATCATAATTACCTCTCCCCCAATTGTAAACCTTGCCCTGCCGTACGGCCCTATCCCTCTCCATTGCAATAACAAAAGACACCAAATTGTGGTCACTATCTCCAAAGTGCTCTCCCACAACCAAATCTAACACTTGGCCCGGTTCATTTCCCAGTACCAAATCCAATGTGGCCCCACCTCTTGTCGGCCTATCCACATATTGTGTCAGGAAACCCTCCTGTACACACTGCACAAAAACTGCCCCATCCGAACTATTTGACCTACAAAGGTTCCAATCAATATTTGGAAAGTTAAAGTCCCCCATGACAACTACCCTGTGACCCCCACACATATCCATAATCTGCTTAGCAATTTCTTCCTCCACTTACCAACATCAAACCCATCACATTTCTCCCTCTCTTTCGTTCTGAAGTAGAGTTACATTGGACATGAAACATTAACTCTGTTTCTCTCTCCACAAATGCTGCCAGACCTGCTGTGTTTTTCCAGTTCTTTCTGTATTTATTTTAGATCTATCTGTAGTGGCAGGAAAAACACTATTTACTACCCAGGATAAAATAAATGTCCTTCATCAGCTTTTGTGGATCATTTCAGTGAAATGTGCTCTCCCAGACTCAAAGAGCATCAGCCCACTGGAAGCAAAGTTGTGAGACTGGCCAGACCAGCAGAAAGAAACCCTCCGACACTCCCACTTCACCAACTGTCAGAATGAACATGGTTCAGTCCTGGATGTGATTAACAGCAGCAATAACAGCAGAATCCAACCCCTGTAATTGTTTGTGAACTCGCTGGTGTCTCCACAGGTTGGATGACTGAGTGAATCCCTTCCCACATACAGAGCAAGTGAATGGTCTCTCCCCAGTGTGACCTCGCTGGTGTTTCCGCAGTGTGGATGACGTTCTAAACCTCCTTGAGCAGTGAGAGCAGCTGAACGGTCTCTCCTCCGAGTGGAAGCACTGGTGGGCCATCAGTTCCTGAGAGCTTTTGAAGCCACTGCCACAGTCAGAGCATTTAAAGGGTCTCTCACTGGTGTGAGTGACATTGTGTGTCAAAAGATGGGAAAACTGAGTGAATCCCTTCCCACACACAGAGCAGGTGTATGGTCTCTCCCCAGTGTGAACTCGCTGGTGTGACTGCAGTGTGGATGAATTACTGAATCCCTTCCCACAGTCAGTGCAGGCAAATGCTCTCTCCCCGGTGTGAACCCGCTGGTGCCTCGCCAGGGTGGATGTCTCGCTGAATTGTTTTCCACGCTTAGAGCAGGTGAATGGTTTCTCCCCGGTGTGAACCCGCTGGTGTCTAGCCAGGGAGGATGTCTCGCTGAATTGTTTTCCACGCTTAGAGCAGGTGTATGGTCTCTCCCCAGTGTGAACCCGTTGGTGTGTCAGCAGGCTTGATGAATCTCTGCATCTCTTCCCACACTCAGAGCAGGTGAATGGCCTCTCCCCGGTGCAAATTCACTGGTGCTTCCACAGGTTGGATGATGTTCTAAACCTCTTTGTGCAGTGAGAGCAGCTGAACGGTCTGTCCTCAGTGTGAATGCGCTGGTGGAACATGAGTTCCCGAGAGCTTTTGAAGTCACTCCCACAATCAGAGCATTTAAAGGGTCTGTCATTAGAGTGAGTGATGTTGTGTCTCTGCAGGCTGGGTAACTCAGTGAATCCCTTCCCACACTGAGAGCAGGTAAATGGTCTCTTTCCAGTGTGAATGTGTCGATGAATTTCCAGCCGAGATGGGAATCTGAATCTTTTTCCACAGTCCTCACATTTCCACAGTTTCTCCATGGTGCGGGTGTCCTTGTGACTCTCCAGATTAAACAATCATTTAAATCTCACATAGAACATGGGTACAGTCTCTCCCCACTGTGAATGCTGTGGAACTGGTTAAAGCCCTATCCACAGTCAGTGCACTGGAACACTCTCACTCGGGGGTGTGTGTGTGTGTGTGTGTGTGTGTATATCGGTGCTTTTCCAGTCACATTGATGTTTAAAATCTTCTGAAGCAGACAGAACAGAGAAACATTTCTCCTTCAACATTTAAAGGACAATATATTCAGATTCCGATGAATTGAGTGTCAGATGTTGATGTGACGTTTGGTTTGAGATTTCAGTCTGTAAATCCTCACCTCCTGATATCCTGTCAAAAGGAGTTCACAAGAGTCATCACTGCCATGATAGGATAGAAATTCAGAACAGACAGTTCCAGTTTCTATGGAATATTCTTTCCTCTCTCATTTAAAGCTGTAAATCGCCGTCCCACACACTCTAGGATATTTTAAAGCAACTTCATTGCAGTGTTAATGTAACCTGATTTGTGACAATAAAATAAATTTTGAAAACTCCCTCCATTCTCACTCTGCTGTATTTAATACTCACCGTCCCAATTCTCCTGAAGGTGCTGATTGAGGCTGATTTGACAGATCCATGCTCACGGCTTCCTGTCCTGGACACAGAGGTGGAAATCTTCAAGCTGACATCACGTTAAAGTTTTACATTTGGCCATAAGTGAGCAGACTGACGATGTGTGTAATACACTGTATTAGCTGGTTACAGATACAAGAAGAGTGTGAGGAGGATCTTTATTTAGGCATCGAGTGGTGACCTGGAAGTTAAAAATTGAAGTCAGGAATGAGGAAAGAAATGGAAAGGGGAAGAAAGGAAAAGGTTTTACTCACAGATGTTGGCCTCTTTTAAGGTCAAACCAAATAAACAAACTCAAATTAAATCAGGACAAAGTAAAAAGGGCAGCTCCCCAAAAGGAAGGGGAACAGCTCGAACAAAAATCAAAGTACAAAGGAAACTTAAAAACATCAAATTAAAATGTGATTATTAGGGTCGATAACGCACCCCAACCCCTGCGGTGCCCTCTTTTGAGGTCAAACAAAATAAACAAACTCAGATTAAATCAGGACAAAGTAAAAGGGGCAGCTCCCCAAAAAGGAGGGGGAACAGCCCGAACAGAAATCAAAGTACAAAGGAAACTTAAAAACATCAAATTAAAATGTGATTATTGGGGTCAATAATGCACCCCAACCCCTGCGGTGCCCAGCGGGCGCGGAAAGCGTCAACCTCGCCCGTGGACACCGCATGCTCCCTCTCCAGGGACACCTGGCCGCGACCTCTTTTTTAGGTCAACCAAGTAAACAAACTCAGATTAAATCAGGACAAAGTAAAAGGGGCAGCTCCCCAAAAAGGAGGGGGAACAGCCCGAACAGAAATCAAAATACAAAGGAAACTTAAAAACATCAAATTAAAATATGATTATTAGGGTCAATAATGCACCCCAACCCCTGCGGTGCCCAGCGGGCGCGGAAAGCGTCAACCCCCCCCTGGACACCGCATGCTCCCTCTCCAGGGACACCTGGCCGCGACCTCTTTTTAGGTCAAACCAAACCAAGTCAACAAACTCAGATTAAATCAGGACAAAGTAAAAGGGGCAGCTCCCCAAAAAGGAGGGGGAACAGCCCGAACAGAAATCAAAATACAAAGGAAACTTAAAAACATCAAATTAAAATGTGATTATTAGGGTCAATAATGCACCCCAACCCCTGCGGTGCCCAGCGGGCGCGGAAAGCGTCAACCTCGCCCGTGGACACCGCATGCTCCCTCTCCAGGGACACCCGGCCGCGACCTCTTTTTTAGGTCAAACCAAGTAAACAAGCTCAGATTAAATCAGGACAAAGTAAAAGGGGCAGCTCCCCAAAAAGGAGGGGGAACAGCCTGAACAGAAATCAAAATACAAAGGAAACTTAAAAACATCAAATTAAAATGTGATTATTAGGGTCAATAATGCACCCCAACCCCTGCGGTGCCCAGCGGGCGCGGAAAGCGTCAACCTCGCCCGTGGACACCGCATGCTCCCTCTCCAGGGACACCTGGCCGCGACCTCTTTTTAGGTCAAACCAAGTAAACAAACTCAAATTAAATCAGGACAAAGTAAAAGGGGCAGCTCCCCAAAAAGGAGGGGGAACAGCCCGAACAGAAATCAAAATGCAAAGGAAACTTAAAAACATCAAATTAAAATGTGATTATTAGGGTCAATAATGCACCCCAACCCCTGCGGTGCCCAGCGGGCGCGGAAAGCGTCAACCTCGCCCGTGGACACCGCATGCTCCCTCTCCAGGGACACCCGGCCGCGACCTCTTTTTTAGGTCAACCAAGTAAACAAACTCAGATTAAATCAGGACAAAGTAAAAGGGGCAGCTCCCCAAAAAGGAGGGGGAACAGCCCGAACAGAAATCAAAATACAAAGGAAACTTAAAAACATCAAATTAAAATGTGATTATTAGGGTCAATAATGCACCCCAACCCCTGCGGTGCCCAGCGGGCGCGGAAAGCGTCAACCCCCCCCTGGACACCGCATGCTCCCTCTCCAGGGACACCTGGCCGCGACCTCTTTTTAGGTCAAACCAAACCAAGTCAACAAACTCAGATTAAATCAGGACAAAGTAAAAGGGGCAGCTCCCCAAAAAGGAGGGGGAACAGCCCGAACAGAAATCAAAATACAAAGGAAACTTAAAAACATCAAATTAAAATGTGATTATTAGGGTCAATAATGCACCCCAACCCCTGCGGTGCCCAGCGGGCGCGGAAAGCGTCAACCTCGCCCGTGGACACCGCATGCTCCCTCTCCAGGGACACCCGGCCGCGACCTCTTTTTTAGGTCAAACCAAGTAAACAAACTCAGATTAAATCAGGACAAAGTAAAAGGGGCAGCTCCCCAAAAAGGAGGGGGAACAGCCCGAACAGAAATCAAAATACAAAGGAAACTTAAAAACATCAAATTAAAATGTGATTATTAGGGTCAATAATGCACCCCAACCCCTGCGGTGCCCAGCGGGCGCGGAAAGCGTCAACCTCGCCCGTGGACACCGCATGCTCCCTCTCCAGGGACACCCGGCCGCGACCTCTTTTTTAGGTCAAACCAAGTAAACAAACGCAGATTAAATCAGGACAAAGTAAAAGGGGCAGCTCCCCAAAAAGGAGGGGGAACAGCCTGAACAGAAATCAAAATACAAAGGAAACTTAAAAACATCAAATTAAAATGTGATTATTAGGGTCAATAATGCACCCCAACCCCTGCGGTGCCCAGCGGGCGCGGAAAGCGTCAACCTCGCCCGTGGACACCGCATGCTCCCTCTCCAGGGACACCTGGCCGCGACCTCTTTTTAGGTCAAATCAAACCAAGTAAACAAACTCAGATTAAATCAGGACAAAGTAAAAGGGGCAGCTCCCCAAAAAGGAGGGGGAACAGCCCGAACAGAAATCAAAATACAAAGGAAACTTAAAAACATCAAATTAAAATGTGATTATTAGGGTCAATAATGCACCCCAACCCCTGCGGTGCCCAGCGGGCGCGGAAAGCGTCAACCTCGCCCGTGGACACCGCATGCTCCCTCTCCAGGGACACCTGGCCGCGACCTCTTTTTAGGTCAAATCAAACCAAGTAAACAAACTCAGATTAAATCAGGACAAAGTAAAAGGGGCAGCTCCCCAAAAAGGAGGGGGAACAGCCCGAACAGAAATCAAAATACAAAGGAAACTTAAAAACATCAAATTAAAATGTGATTATTAGGGTCAATAATGCACCCCAACCCCTGCGGTGCCCAGCGGGCGCGGAAAGCGTCAACCTCGCCCGTGGACACCGCATGCTCCCTCTCCAGGGACACCTGGCCGCGACCTCTTTTTAGGTCAAACCAAACCAAGTAAACAAACTCAGATTAAATCAGTACAAAGTAAAAGGGGCAGCTCCCCAAAAAGGAGGGGGAACAGCCCGAACAGAAATCAAAATACAAAGGAAACTTAAAAACATCAAATTAAAATGTGATTATTAGGGTCAATAATGCACCCCAACCCCTGCGGTGCCCAGCGGGCGCGGAAAGCGTCAACCTCGCCCGTGGACACCGCATGCTCCCTCTCCAGGGACACCTGGCCGCGACCTCTTTTTAGGTCAAACCAAGTAAACAAACTCAGATTAAATCAGGACAAAGTAAAAGGGGCAGCTCCCCAAAAAGGAGGGGGAACAGCCCGAACAGAAATCAAAATACAAAGGAAACTTAAAAACATCAAATTAAAATGTGATTATTAGGGTCAATAATGCACCCCAACCCCTGCGGTGCCCAGCGGGCGCGGAAAGCGTCAACCTCGCCCGTGGACACCGCATGCTCCCTCTCCAGGGACACCCGGCCGCGACCTCTTTTTTAGGTCAAACCAAGTAAACAAACGCAGATTAAATCAGGACAAAGTAAAAGGGGCAGCTCCCCAAAAAGGAGGGGGAACAGCCTGAACAGAAATCAAAATACAAAGGAAACTTAAAAACATCAAATTAAAATGTGATTATTAGGGTCAATAATGCACCCCAACCCCTGCGGTGCCCAGCGGGCGCGGAAAGCGTCAACCTCGCCCGTGGACACCGCATGCTCCCTCTCCAGGGACACCTGGCCGCGACCTCTTTTTAGGTCAAATCAAACCAAGTAAACAAACTCAGATTAAATCAGGACAAAGTAAAAGGGGCAGCTCCCCAAAAAGCAGGGGGAACAGCCCGAACAGAAATCAAAATACAAAGGAAACTTAAAAACATCAAATTAAAATGTGATTATTAGGGTCAATAATGCACCCCAACCCCTGCGGTGCCCAGCGGGCGCGGAAAGCGTCAACCTCGCCCGTGGACACCGCATGCTCCCTCTCCAGGGACACCTGGCCGCGACCTCTTTTTAGGTCAAATCAAACCAAGTAAACAAACTCAGATTAAATCAGGACAAAGTAAAAGGGGCAGCTCCCCAAAAAGGAGGGGGAACAGCCCGAACAGAAATCAAAATACAAAGGAAACTTAAAAACATCAAATTAAAATGTGATTATTAGGGTCAATAATGCACCCCAACCCCTGCGGTGCCCAGCGGGCGCGGAAAGCGTCAACCTCGCCCGTGGACACCGCATGCTCCCTCTCCAGGGACACCTGGCCGCGACCTCTTTTTAGGTCAAACCAAACCAAGTAAACAAACTCAGATTAAATCAGTACAAAGTAAAAGGGGCAGCTCCCCAAAAAGGAGGGGGAACAGCCCGAACAGAAATCAAAATACAAAGGAAACTTAAAAACATCAAATTAAAATGTGATTATTAGGGTCAATAATGCACCCCAACCCCTGCGGTGCCCAGCGGGCGCGGAAAGCGTCAACCTCGCCCGTGGACACCGCATGCTCCCTCTCCAGGGACACCTGGCCGCGACCTCTTTTTTAGGTCAAACCAAGTAAACAAACTCAAATTAAATCAGGACAAAGTAAAAGGGGCAGCTCCCCAAAAAGGAGGGGGAACAGCCCGAACAGAAATCAAAATGCAAAGGAAACTTAAAAACATCAAATTAAAATGTGATTATTAGGGTCAATAATGCACCCCAACCCCTGCGGTGCCCAGCGGGCGCGGAAAGCGTCAACCTCGCCCGTGGACACCGCATGCTCCCTCTCCAGGGACACCTGGCCGCGAACGGAGCCGCGGTAGAGGGGCAGACAGAGGAGGGAGTTTCACTCTGAAGCTCATTGGCTACCTTCCGCATTGTGACGTCACAACGGAGCGCTGCCTGAATCAGCCAATAGGAAACAGAATTCTCCGCGGTGACGTCTCCAGGTTCCAGTGCGCAGGCCCGGGCGCGCGGACCCGGGAGCCCCGCCCCCACCCATTGTTCCCCTCCCCCTGCACCTCCTCAAGCCAAGGTTTCCAGGCAACCGGCTGACGGCTCCGGCCAGCGCGAGAAGCCGCTCAATGATCTCCCCCTTCACCCCCCGGCCCAGGACTGCGCATGTCCAAGGGAGAGGGGACTCTGCGCATGTGCGACGGAGTGCCCACCCTTTGACCTTCATGCTGAGGTATTGGCCAATGGGAAGAGTGGAAGGACCGGAAGGACTCGGGTCCTCCAGCCAATCAGAGCTCCCCATTGTCTGAATGCGGAAGTTGCACAATGAGCTTGTTCAGCTGCTCATTCCTGCCCAGCGAAGCTGCTGCTGCTTCTCTCTCTCTTTCTGAATGAGAATTGAGCTTCAGACGGCCTGAAACGTGCCTCCTCTGGGGCAGCGCCTGCACTTTGTTTCCGTGGTGAAGTGGTTTCACGTTCGCCCGAGTAGCGGGGGGCCCCGGGTCGGAGCCGGGCGGAAACTGTGGGTTTGTTTTCTTTTCTTTTTTTTGTGAGTACCTTTATTTATTTATTTTTTTTTTCTCTCTCGTTTGTGCTCACGGAGACGCCCGGTTTTTGTTTTTGTTTTGTTGGGTTTGTTTGTTTTTCGCTCCCTGCGGGGAGGAAGGAGGGAGGTGAGCTGCTGCCTGCCTTGCCCGGCCTGCCTGTTGCCTGCCTGCCTGCCGTCTGGCCTGCTTACCTGCCTGCCTGCCGTCTGGCCTGCTTACCTGCCTGCCTGCCGTCTGGCCTGCTTACCTGCCTGCCTGCCGTCTGGCCTGCTTACCTGCCGTCTGGCCTGCTTACCTGCCTGCCGTCTGGCCTGCTTACCTGCCTGCCTGCCGTCTGGCCTGCTCACCTGCCTGCCTGCCGTCTGGCCTGCTTACCTGCCGTCTGGCCTGCTTACCTGCCTGCCTGCCGTCTGGCCTGCTTACCTGCCTGCCGTCTGGCCTGCTTGCCTGCCTGCCGTCTGGCCTGCTTACCTGCCTGTCTGCCGTCTGGCCTGCTTACCTGCCTGCCGTCTGGACTGCCTGCCTGCCGTCTGGGCTGCCTGCCGTCTGGACTGCCTGCCTGCCTGCTTGCCGTTTGGCCTACCTGCCGTCTGGACTGCCTGACTGCCTGCTTGCCTGCCATCCGGCCTCTGGAGGGTGCGCTCTCCCCGGGGGGAGGGAGGAAGAGAGGACAGGGAGTGACTGGAGGAGAAGGGGGGGGGCGAAGGCGTTTGGACTGTCTCTTTTCCATCTGCAGTGGGGGGGGGTGAAGGCCTTTTCCTAATTCCCCTACCCACTACTGCTGCCTCCGGGACCGGCATCCCCTCCCCTTTTTCCCTCCTGACTGGGGCACCGGCCTTGTGCCTCATCTCCCTCCTGCTCCTCCAACCTCCTCTCTCCCTCTCTCGCTCCGGGGAGAGAGCACCTACACCCTTCCCCGCCTACCCCACCCTGCCTTATCTTCCCCATCCCACATACGCCCTGCCGTGCATCTGGGCAGTCTCGGGGTGGGTGTAGCACTTCCCCTGATCACTATGGCGACATCACCAGCGTCGCCGGTGGCAGGGCCTTCTCGGCCCACCTATGCGGGCGTGGCGGCTGCCAGAGCCCCCGCCGCTCCCAAGGCCCTGCCGCCATTCTCTTTAATCACGCGGCAGCTCGGGGTGAAGTGCTACGCCCACCCCGACATGTCTATCGAGGCCTGCGTCAAGGCAATGGCTGGGGTTGTCGGCCCCTCAGCCATTGTCGCGGCCTCTAAGATGTACGGCCGGGCTGTATTCTTCCTGAAGGCCGAGCGGGCGGTTCGCCTCGCCCTGGAAAAGGGGCTCACGGTGGGCGGGACGTTCCTGGCGGTGGACCCATTGGAGGCCACCGCCCACAAGATAGTAATATCGAACGTCCCGCCCTTCCTACCGAGTGAGCTCCTCCTCCCCCACCTCCATCTACTGGGGGAGGTCAGGTCCGGGGTGCAGCCGATCCCGCTCGGCCTTCGGGACCCCTCCCTCCGCCACATATACTCCTTCCGGCGCCAGGTTTTTGTCCGCCTGGCCCGGGAGGAGGAACTGGAGGGAGGTTTCAATGTCCCCCACGAGGGGACCACGTACCGGGTCTTTTGGTCCGCGGACGGTGTGCGGTGCCATGCCTGTAAGGAGGCGGGGCACGTGAGGAAAAACTGCCCCGTCTCCAAGGCCGCCGACCACCAACCCAAGGCGGCCGCAGCTGGCACCGCAGCCCCCTCTCCCCCCAAGCGAGTACCATCTGCCCCCCCGCGAGGGGAGGCCACGCCGGCAGCAGCTGCCACCTCAGCTGCCGGCGGGGGGGGAGCGGAGCCCCCGCGCGGCCAAAAGGCCCAGAAGGGACCTACAAAAAAGAAGGGGGGTACCGGAACCCCGGCCCCCAGGGAAAACACCCCAACCACCCCGGCAGCCGGCTCGGGGACCGCCTCAGTCTCCACCTGCGCCCCCCCCCCACCACCACCACCACCACCACCACCACCATCTGCCGGGCCCGTGGGCTCTCCGGGGCCTAGTGCTGGGTCCGGCGCCCGGGATCATGGGCCCGAGCATGGGGGGGTAAGCGACCCCGAGCCGGCAAAACTGGCGACGCCGCCACCTCGGGGGGAAGTGACGGGAGAGCAGGGGGGGCGCGGCAAGGCGAAGAGGGGCGGAGGGCGAGGGGCCTCGCCTGCCCGAGGGCAGATTAACAAAAAGAGGCGGGGCCCCTCGGGCACCGTAGAGTTCGAGGTCTGCGTGCCCCTCCCCCCTTGTGAGTCATCTCCTGCCGTGCCCCCACCTGTCTTTGTGCCTTGTCCCGCGAAAAAAGGGGGCAAGGCACCCTGCAAATCCAAGCATGTGTTGCCTCAGTCCCCCGGCGAGGAGTCTCCGGGGCCGGGTGGCAGCGGGGCCCCCACGGTTCCGTTCCACCCGGCCGGTTACAACCCGGAGTTCTTCTTCAGTCTGTCGGGGGACTGGGGCGACACTCCAATGTTCATGTCCTCGTGCGGCGGCGGCGAAGAGACGATCCACTCGTCCTCTCCGTCCCGACCTTGGACGCTGGACATCCCCAACCTCAGTCCGAAGGATACACCGGACCTGGGGGGTGTCCAAGCGTCTGGGGCGGGGGGGGCGGCTGGGCCGCCGTCGCACGGGGGCCCGCAATCCGGGAAAGGTGAGCCCGGGGGGAACCCCTCCTCCACCGATCCTGGGGGTGGGATCGGGGAGGGGCTAGGGCTAGTTGGTGGCTCCGTGCCGCCCGCCGTACGTCCTGCGGCGGGGGACTCGGAGTCGAGGGGCGACCGCCCTGAGGAGGTCAGCGGCTCGGTGGAGGGCACGGGGACACTTTCAGAGTCTGCCCAGAGCGAGGCGGGGGACTCCCTCGTGCCCCCCACCGAGTCGTCCCTCATCCCCTCCAAGGACCTCAGGGTCTTTATCCGTAGCCATTCCGGTCGCTCCGACATAATCCGGCTAGCCCTCGGCCACTGGCCGGACCTGGCGCAGCTCGTCCGGTCCGTGAAGGCATGCTCGCATGCCTCCGCGGGCCTGGAGAAAATAGAGCGGCGCTGGGTACTGCGGTTCCTCCACAGGCTCGAAAAGGTGGGGGGTGGACTGGTGAGAATTGCGCCAGCGCCCCCCACACACCTAGTTAAGTGGTGACGGTGGCACAAAGCTGCTGACATGAAGGTGACCATAGCCAGCCTCAACATCAACGGCAGCAGTGGGCCACACCGCAGGTTCCAGAACTTCTCGGTCCTCCGTGACGGGAAGTATGCGGTGTGTTTCCTGCAGGAAACCCACACCGTTCCGGGAGACGAAGCCCAATGGCTCCTGGAGTGGCGAGGGGGGGTCTACATGAGCCACCTCACGCTCGCTTCTTGCGGGGTGGCTATCTTGTTGGCCCCGTGTTATAAGCCGGAGATCTTGGGGGTCAAGGAGCCGGTGCCAGGCCGGTTGCTGCACTTGACGGTCCGTGAGGGGGGCGTGGTCATTCACTTGCTGAATGTCTACGCCCCGACCGCTGGACCGCAGCAAACGACTTTCTACGAGAAAGTGTCCGCTCACATCGACACCATCGCGGGGGGCGAATGCATTATCCTCGGGGGAGATTTCAACTGCATCCTCGAGGCACGGGACCGCACCGGCCCCTGGCTGCGCACTCCGGCGGTGGTGAAGTTGCGGGACCTGATCGGGTCCCACGACTTGGTGGACGTCTGGAGACATCTCCATCCTGGCTCCAGCGCCTTCACTTTCGTGAGGCCTGGAGTCGGAGCGTCCAGGCTCGACCGCCTTTACATTTCGAAGGCGCACGTGTCCGGCGTGTCCTCGGTCTCCATGCGGCCGGTGTCGAGCACGGACCACAGCCTGGTGTGGGCGGACTTTGCGCCGTCTCGCATCCGGCGGGGGTCCGCGTACTGGCACTTTAACAACACGCTGCTGGAGGACGAGCGCTTCCTGGACTCGTTCCGTCGATTCTGGGCCGGCTGGAGAAGGAAGCGGGGAGGCTTCCCCTCCTTGAGGCTCTGGTGGGATGTGGGCAAGACTCACGTCCGTACCTTCTGTCAGGGGTACGCGAGGGGGTCGACAAAGAGGCGGAAATCCAGGCTCGAGGAGTTGGAGAAGGAGGTGCTCGACCTGGAGGCACGTCTCAGTCGGCCTGACGCGGACCCGGCCCTGCGTTCGGAGTACAGGGAGAAGAAGGACGCGCTGCGAGACCTGCAGCTTGCCAGGTCTCGCGGCGCGTACGTGAGGTCGCGGCTCCAGTTCCAGGTGGACCTGGACCGCGGCTCCCCCTTCTTCTACTCGCTGGAAAGAGGGCGGGCTAACCGTCAGCAGCTCCTTACGCTGCTGGCCGACGACGGTTCCCCCGTCTCGGATCCGGAGGGCATCCGGGCCATTGCCCGGGAGTATTACACCTCGCTCTTCTCTCCGGATCCGTCCAGCGAGGATGCCCGCAGACTTCTGTGGGAGGACCTGCCGCAGGTCGGCCCGGAGGGCGTCGGCAGGCTCGAGGCCCCTACCACCATGGCCGAGCTGACCGGCGCCCTAAATGGCCTCAGCCGGGGCAAGGCCCCTGGGCTGGACGGGCTGACAGTAGAGTTCTTCAGGGCGTTCTGGGACGTCCTGGGGAGCGACTACGCGGGGGTCCTGGGGGAGAGCGTCGCTACCGGGGAGATGCCCCTTTCGTGGCGCAGGGCCGTCATTGCCCTGCTGCCCAAGAAGGGGGATCTCCACCTGCTCAAGAACTGGCGCCCGGTCTCCCTCCTCAGCACGGATTATAAAATCTTTGCCAGGGCTATGGCTTCACGCCTTGGATCCGTGCTGGACCACTTGATCCACCCTGACCAGTCCTACACGGTCCCGGGCCGTTGCATACATGACAATCTCCACCTGGTCCGGGACCTAATCCATCACACCCAGAGGGCTGGTCTGTCGGGCGCCTTCTTGTCATTAGATCAGGAGAAGGCGTTCGACAGGGTGGAGCACGAGTATTTACTCGGGACTCTGCGGGCATTCGGGTTCGGGACGCATTTTGTCGCCCGGATCCGATTACTGTACTCTGCCGCAGAGTGTCTGATTAAGGTTAACGGGTCCCTGACGGCGCCCCTTCGCTTCGGGAGAGGAGTACGGCAGGGCTGCCCCTTGTCCGGCCAACTGTATTCCGTATGCGTGGAGCCATTCCTGCGCCTCTTGCGGAGGAGGTTGTCAGGTTTGGTCCTGCGCGGACCGGACGTAGGGGTGGTCCTGTCAGCTTACGCCGACGACGTGCTCCTCATGTTCACGGACCCGGCTGACCTGCGGAGGATGCGAGAATGCCAGGCGGTGTACTCCGCCGCGTCCTCCGCCAGGATCAACTGGGCCAAGTGCTCCGGACTCCTTGTCGGTCCTTGGGAGACGGACCCCCTTCCGGAGGAGCTCAGGCCTTTCACCTGGAGCAGGACCAACCTCCTCTACTTGGGGGCCCATCTCTGCCCAGCCGAGGAATCCTGGCCGGCGAACTGGCGGGAGCTGGAGGCCAAAGTCTCCGCCCGCCTGGGTCGCTGGACAGGACTGCTCCGAGTGCTGTCCTACGGGGCGCGAGCTCGCGTCATAAACCAGCTGGTCGCCTCCATGCTGTGGTACCGGCTGGTCCCTTTGACCCCTCCCCCTGGCTTTGTCACCGATATCCAGAGAACCCTCGTGCGGTTCTTCTGGGGCAATCGACTGCACTGGGTCCCTGCTGCGGTCCTGTATCTCCCGCTTGAGGAGGGCGGACAAGGTCTGGTGTGCCTCCGCACTCAGATAGCGACCTTCCGCCTCCAGGCCCTGCAGAGGTACCTTTACGTTGAGCCCCCTCCACAGTGGTGTGCCATGGCGACGTATTTCTTCCGCCAGTGGCACGGCCTCAATTATGACGTGCAGCTCCTGCATATCGAACTGGGGCGTGCTTCGACCGCCCTGCAGGAGTTGCCCGTCTTTTACCAGGACCTCCTCACTGTCTGGAACAAGGTCGCCTCGCGACGCAGCTCTCCCCCGTCAGGAGTAGCGGCTCTCGTGCGAGAGCCGCTGCTCAGGAATCCACTCCTCCAGCCGTATAACTTCAGGTGGCTGGCGGAGAGGGGGGCTGTGGACGCCGGGGTGACCAGAATCGGGGACGTGCTCGATGGCGGAGGAGCGGGCTGGATGAGTCCCCGCGTGCTGGCTGAGCGCGCGGGGACGTCCGTCCGGCGCGCGGCCAAAGCCATCCTAGACCTTAGGACGGTCGTGCTCGGCCCCGAAACTGCACGCAAACTTGAGACGGCACAGGCGTGCGGTGGGATCCCGCCCGAGCGTTCCCCTGTTCGGGCGGAATTCCACATTGGCCCAAAGCCTCAGCTCCCTCCCCTGGGTGAGGTGCCCCACAGCCTGAGCCGCCTCGCGGAAATGCCCTCCGTGCCTTTTTCTACCGCGCGGGGGCGTTTCCTGTGCGGGCTGCTGCTGCACACCTTCCACTACCGCCTCCTCGCCTGTCGCCCGGATACACCTTGGCGGGCCTTGTTGCCGCCGGGCGGCGGAGGTCCCCGCTGGAGGTCCCTCTACGGAGGGATCTCCCCCAATTACGTCGGGGACCTGGGGTGGAGGGTGATGCATGCAGCAGTTCCGCACAACCGTAGGATTCACTGGTTCACGGGCTCCGAAGACTGCCCTTTCTGTGGCCTTGTGGAGTCCGTGGACCATGTCTATGTTGAGTGTCTTAGGCTGCACTCCCTTTATGTTTTCCTGAAGAATCTTTTATTGATGTTTTGTTTGCACTTCAGTCCCACGCTCCTGATCTACGGACACCCGGTGCGGAGAGGGGAGGGTCGGGATGGCGACCTCCTCGTGAACCTGCTCCTGGGCCTGGCGAAACGCGCCATTTACCGGTCCAGGCAGCGGGCGATCGAGGGGGCCGTCCATCCTGACTGTCTTCCCCTCTACCGCGGCTACGTTCGCGGCCAGGTGTCCCTGGAGAGGGAGCATGCGGTGTCCACGGGCGAGGTTGACGCTTTCCGCGCCCGCTGGGCACCGCAGGGGTTGGGGTGCATTATTGACCCTAATAACCACATTTTAATTTGATGTTTTTAAGTTTCCTTTGCATTTTGATTTCTGTTCGGGCTGTTCCCCCTCCTTTTTGGGGAGCTGCCCCTTTTACTTTGTCCTGATTTAATTTGAGTTTGTTTACTTGGTTTGACCTAAAAAGAGGTCTCTCTGAATGAAGATTAAGCTTCAGACAGACTCAACCTTCCTCCTGTCTCCTACATCTGTGAGTAAAACACTTTCTTTTCTCCCCCTTTCCATTTCTTTTCTCATTTTGCACTTCAATTTTTAACTTCTGGGTCACCACTCGCTGCCTAAGTAAAGATTCTCCTCACATTCTCTATGTATCTATAACCAGGTAATACAGTGTATTACACACACCATCAGTCTGCTCATTTATATCCAAATGTAAAACTGTAACGTGACTGTCAGCTTGAAGATTTTCAGCTCTCTGTGCCCACAACAGGAAGAAGTCTCACAACACCAGATTAAAGTCCAACAGGTTTATTTGGTGGCACAAAGCCATCGTCACAATGCCACATTTGGTAGAACAGGAAACTTGAGAAACTCGGCATCACCACCAGCAGCAATCAAGCCTCCCCCGTACCACAGTAGAAAACAGTACCACTGCAGGGAAGTCCATTGTCAACTTGTCGGACACACTTCAACCAGATGAAATCGAAGTTCTCAATTTCTGCCCCACCACCAAAATAGACCCCAGCAGTCTCGCAGCAGACACAGAGGAATTCATCAGGCGAATGAGGCTGCGGGAGTTCTTCCACAAACCCCAAGAGTCCAACAGCGAACATAATGAGATAGTCAATGAACTGGAACAGCCGATAGAGAGATCCACGGTACAGCAACCGAAGAGGAAAGAGTCGAATTGGACTCCTCCGGAAGGCCGCTGCCCTCGACTTGACATGTATGCCCAAGCCGTCAGGAGGTGCGTCAATGCCAGATTCATCAGTCACACTCACAAGACAGCCCCGAACATCACCCAAGCACAACGCAACGCCATCTGCGCTCTCAAGATCAAGCGCACCATTGTCATCAAACCAGCAGACAAAGGAGGGGCAATCATCATGCTGAACAGAACGAATTACTGCAAAGTGTCCTGACAACTGAACAATGAGGAAAACTACAGACAGTTACCTGCAGATCCGACCAAAGAATACACCCGTCAACTCAACAGACAGATCAAGACATTTGATCCGGACCTTCAGAGCACCCTCCGTGCTCTCATCCCACGTACTCCCCGCGTTGGAGATCTCTACTACCTCCCGAAGATACACAAGGCAAACACACCTGGCCGTCCCATCGTATCGGGCAATGGGACCCTGTGCGAGAAACTCTCCGGCTACGTCGAGGGCATCCTGAAACCCATTGTACAAAGAACCCCAGCTTCTGTCGTGACACTACGGACTTCCTTCAGAAACAGCACACATGGAGCAGTTGAACCAGGAGCACTCCTCATCACAATGGATGTCTCGGCACTCTACACCAGCATCCCCCACGACGATGGCATTGGTGCAACTGCCTCAGTACTCAACGCCAACAACTGCCAATCTCCAGATGCAATTTTACAATCATCCACTTCATCCTGACCACAATGTCTTCACCTTCAACAACCAGTTCTTTATCCAGACACACGGAATAGCCTTGGGGACCAAATTCACACCTCAATATGCCAACATCTTCATGCACAGGTTCGAACAAGACCTCTTCACTGCACAGGACCTTCAGTCGAAGCTGTACACTAGATACATCGATGACATTTTCTTCCTTTGGACTTATGGTGAACAATCACTGAAACAACGATATGATGACATCAACAAGTTCCATCCCACCATCAGACTCACCATGGACTACTCTCCGGAATCGGTTGCATTCTTGGGCACACGCATTTTCATCAAGGACGGTCACCTCAGCACTTCACTGTACCGCAAGCCCACGGATAATCTCACGATGCTCCACTTCTTCAGCTTCCACCCTAAACACGTTAAAGAAGCCATCCCCTACGGACAAGCCCTCCGTATACACAGGATCTGCTCAGATGAGGAGGATCGCAACAGACACCTCCAGACGCTGAAAGATGCCCTCATAAGAACAGGATATGGCGCTCGACTCATCGATCGACAGTTCCGATGCGCCATGGCGAAAAACTGACCTTCTCAGAAGACAAACACTGGACAGGAGGACAGAGTACCCTTTGTCGTCCAGTACTTCCCTGGAGCGAAGAAGCTACGACATCTTCTCCGGAGCCTTCAACATGTCATTGATGAAGACCAACATCTCGCCAAGGCCATCCCCACACCCCCACTACTTGGCTTCAAATAACCGCACAACCTCAAAAAGACTATTGTCTGCAACAAACTACCCAGCCTTCAGGAGAACAGTGACCATGACACCACACAACCCTGCCACAGCAACCTCTGCAAGACGTGCCGGATCATCGACACAGATGCTATCATCTCACGTGAGAACACCATCCACCAGGTACACGGTACATACACTTGCAACTCGGCCAACGTTGTCTACCTGAGACGCTGCAGGAAAGGATGTCCCGAGGCATGGTACATTGGGGAGACCATGCAGACGCTATGACAGCGGATGAATGAACACCGCTCAACAATCACCAGACAAGAGTGTTCTTTTCCTGTTGGGAACACTTCAGTGGTCACGGGCATTCGGCTTCTGATCTTCGGGTAAGCGTTCTCCAAGGCAGCCTTCACGACACACGACAGCGCAGAGTTGCTGAGCAGAGACTGACAGCCAAGTTCCGCACACATGAGGACGGCCTCAACTTGGATCTTGGGTTCGTGTCATGCTATTTGTAACCCCCACGACTTGCCTGGGCTTGCAAAATCTCACTAACTGTCCTGGCTGGAGACAATACACATCTCTTTAACCTGTGCTTAAACGTCTCTCCACTCACATTGTCTGTACCTTTCAGACTTGATTACCTGTAAAAACTCGCATTCCAACCATTATTTTGTAAATTGAGTTTGTGTCTTTATATGCCCTGTTTGTGAACTGAAATCCCACTCACCTGATGTAGGGGCAGCGCTCCGAAAGCTAGTGGCTTGTGCTGCCAAATAAACCTGTTGGACTTTAACCTGGTGTTGTGAGACTTCTTCCTGTGTTTACCCGAGTCCAACGCCGGCATCTCCACATCCAGGACAGGAAGCAGTGAGCATGGATCTGTCAATCAGCCTGAATAGTATATATATTATATATTTCCAGTTATTCATCTCTTGCTTATTAGAATCATTAGTCTTTGGATTTTTCTTCCACAGGGATCAGTGGAAGCTGAGGGTTATTGAAGATATTCGAGGATGAGTTAGGTGGATATTACATTGATAAAGGAGTCAAGCGTTGTGGAGAACAAGTGGGAAAATGGAGTGAAAGTTAAGATGAGGAGGATGTGGTGAAGTTTTTGAATTCTGCACTCCAGAGGACTGTGGACCCTCATTCATCAAATATTTTCAAGAGAGAGATTGGTAACTTTTGAGGCATTGAGCAACATGGGGGACAGAACATAGAACATAGAAAAGCTACAGCACAAACAGGCCCTTCGGCTCACAAGTTACGCCGAAATGTCCCTAGCTCCGAGGCTTACCGATAACCCTCTATCTTACTAACTTCCATGATAGTTTGGGAAATAGTGGCGCTGTGCAAATAGTGTGAGGTCGATCAGCCAATTCTCAATGAATGGTTGAGGCAGTTCGATGGGCTGAATGGCCAACTGCAGCTCCTGTTTCTTATGATTTGTGTGTGGTGGACAGGAAGCAGTGAGCATGGATCTGTCAATCAGCCTCAATCAGCACCTTCAGGAGAATTGGGAGGGTGAATATTAGATACAGCAGAGTGAGAATGGAGGGAGAGTGTGTGGGATGGAGATTTACAGCTTTTGGGGAATGAGAGAGGAAAGAATGTTCCATAGAAACTAGAATTGTCTGTTCTGAATTTCTACTTCTATTTCTAACTCATTTTACAGGATATTGAAAGAGGAACCACAGGCTGAAATCTCAAATGTCACGTCTAGATCTGACAGAGTCACATTCCTTGGGAGCTGAATATCATCAGCCTTTGAATCTAGAAGGAGAAATGATTGTCCAGTCTGTTGATTTGAAAAAAAATTCAAACATCAGTGTGACTGGAAAAGCACCAACACACGGCCACACTCGAGTGAGAGTGTCCAATGTACTGACTAAAGAGCTTTAACTAGTTACACAGCCTGAATAAATATCACACCATTCACAGTGAGGAAAGACTGTACCAGTGTCCTGTGTGTGGACAAGGCTTCAACTCATTGTCCACCCAAGAGAGAGGTAAGGACACCTGCACCATGGAGAAACCATGGAAATGTGGGGACTGTGGGAAGAGATACAGAGCCCCATCAGAGCTGGAAGCTCATCGGCGCAGTCACACTGGGGAGAGGCCGTTCACCTGCTCTCAGTGTGGGAAGGGATTCGCTCTGTTAGCCACCTTGCAGAAACACCAGCGCGTTCACACTGGGGAGAGACCGTTCACCTGCTCTCAGTGTGGGAAGGGATTCAGTCAGTTTTCCAACCTGCGGACACACCAGCGAGTTCACACTGGGGAGAGGCCGTTCACCTGCTCTCAGTGTGGGGATGGATTCAGAGCTTCATCCAGCCTGTGGACACACCAGCGAGTTCACACTGCGGAGAGGCCGTTCACCTGCTCTCAGTGTGGGAAGGGATTCACTCTGTCATCCAGCCTGCTGATACACCAGCGAGTTCACACGGGGGAGAGGCCATTCACCTGCTCTCAGTGTGGGAAGGAATTCACTCGGTCATCCAGCCTGCGGAGACACCAGCGAGTTCACACCAGGGAGAGGGCCTTCACCTTCTCTGTGTGGGGATGGATTCAGAGCTTCATCCAGCCTGCGGACACACCAGCGAGTTCACACTGGGGAGAGACCGTTCACCTGCACTCAGTGTGGGAAGGAATTCACTCGGTCATCCAGCCTGCGGACACACCAGCACGTTCACACTGGGGAGAGACCGTTCACCTGCTCTCAGTGTGGGAAGGGATTCAGAGCTTCATCGAGCCTGCTGACACACCAGCGAGTTCACACTGGGGAGAGACCGTTCACCTGCTCTCAGTGTGGAAAGGGATTCACTCGGTCATCCAGCTTGTGGAAGCACCGGCAAGTTCACACTGGGGAGAGACCGTTCACCTGCTCTCAGTGTGGGAAGGGATTCAGAGCTTCATCCAGCCTGCTGACACACCAGCGAGTTCACACTGGGGAGAGGCCGTTCACCTGCTCTCAGTGTGGGAAGGGATTCACTCAGTCATCCCACCTGCGGAGGCACCAGCGAGTTCACACTGGGGAGAGGCCATTCACCTGCCCTCAGTGTGGGACGGGATTCAGAGCTTCATCTAGCCTGTGGACACACCAGCAAGTTCACATTGGGGAGAAGCCATTCACCTGCTCTCTGTGGGAAGCGGTTCAGTGATTCATCCAGCCAGCAGAAACACCAACAAGTTCACACTGGGGAGAGACCGTTCAGCTGCTCTGTGTGTGAAAAGAGATTCAGTCTTTCATCCCAGCTGTTGAGACACCAGCGAGTTCACGAGTGATTCCAGTGGTCGATTCTGCTGTTATTGTTTCTGCTCTCAATTATATTGGTCAATGGGGAGGGTCGGAGGGTTTCTTTCTGCTGGACTGGCCGGTCTCACAACTTTGCTTCCAATGGCTGATGCTCTTTGAGTCTTGTGAATACCTGGTTTCAAATTTCACACGGATCACAGAGTGACAGGGTGTTAGGCAGTTCAGAGATATTTAGTCAGGATTTCTGTTTGAAACCCCCCCAATGTCCATCCAATTTTCTTTGTAATTGTTTATTGTCTCCACTTCCTCCACCCTCGTAGGCAGCGAGTTCCACGTCATTAGCATTCACTGCATCAAAATATTATTCCTCACATGGGCAGCACGGTAGCACAGTGGTTAGCACTGCTCCTTCACAGCTCCAGGGACCTGGGTTCTATTCCTGGCTTGGGTCACTGTCTGTGTGGAGTTTGCACATTCTCCTTGTGTCTGCGTGGGTTTCCTCCAGGTGCTCGGGTTTCCTCCCACAGTCCAAAAATGTGCGGGTTAGGTTGATTGGGCATGCTGAAAATTGCCCCTGAGAGTCCTGATATGCGTAGGTTAGAGGGATTAGCGGGTAAATGTGTAGGGATATGGGGGTAGGGCCTGGGTGGGATTGTTGTCGGTGCAGACTCGATGGGCCGAATGGCTTCTTTCTG
Organism: Mustelus asterias; assembly: GCF_964213995.1. Taxonomy (NCBI): domain Eukaryota; kingdom Metazoa; phylum Chordata; class Chondrichthyes; order Carcharhiniformes; family Triakidae; genus Mustelus; species Mustelus asterias. The sequence continues at coordinate 14,958,477 of NC_135830.1, forward strand.
CACTGTAGGGTTTCTCTGATTCTATGATCCCACCCAAAACTTTAAATTTGCTTGTCATCCTTGTCCCATCAGCTAATGGGAACAGCTTTTCTTTGTCCACCTTATCTAAACCTGTCAGAATCTTGTCCACCTCTATCAAATCTCCCCTCAACCTCCTTTGCTCCAAGGGGAACAACCCCAGCCTGACATTGACAAAGATCAATCCAACAGAATATGTTACTGTCTGAAATCAAATGGGAATGTTTAATTTCTGTTTTAAAGAGATTGTAAATATGTGGTCCTGGACAATAACGGAATTGGAATAACTTACCTTGGGTGTGGTTGAATGGAATATATCAATCTGGAACCCACTTACATTCTAGTGAAAGTCTGGAATGTGTCGCTGGACCTCCCTGCCTAACAGCACTTTGGGTCACCTATACCTCAGGCATTGTAGCAGTTCAGGAAGGCAGTGTTGGGGTTGACCATGGCCGAGGCAGCTACATACAGCCACATATTCCATTATCATTGATGGACTGTACTTTGAATGTGAGGCATTATGGGACTGGACTATGGAGTCATAGAGGTTTACAGCATGGAAATAGGCCCATCAGCCCTACTTGTCCATGCTGCCTTTTTTTTTAAACCCCTTAACTAATCCCAATTGCCTGCATTTGGCCCATATCCCTCTATACCCATCTTATTCATGTAACTATCTAAAACCTTTTTAAGAGACAAAATTGTACCCGCCTCTACTGCTATCTCTGGCAGCTTGTTCCAGACACTCACCACCCTCTGTGTGAAAAAATTGCCCCTTTCGACACTTTTGTATCTCTCCCCTCTCACCTTAAACCTATGCCTTCTAGTTTTAGACTCCCCTACTTTTGGGAAAAGATATTGACTATCTACCTCATCTATGCCCCTCATTATTTTATAGACCTCTATAAGGTCACCCCTCAGCCTCCTGCGCTCCAGAGAAAAAAGTCCCAGTCTATCCAGCCTCTCCTTATAACTCAAACCATCCAGTCCCAGTTGCATCCTACAAATCTTTTCTGCACTATTTCTAGTTTAATAATACCCTTTCTATAATAGGATGACCAGAACTGCACACTCTATTCCGAGTGTGGCTTTACCAATGTCTTGTACAACTTCAACAAGACGTCCCAACTCCTGTATTCAATGTTCTGACCGATGAAACCAAGCATGCCGAATGCCTTCTTCACCATTCTGTCCACCTGTGACTCCACTTTCAAGGAGCTATGAACCTGTACCCCTCGATCTGTTTGTTCTGTTACTCCCCAACGCCCTGCCATTAACTGAGTAAGTCCTGCCCTAGCTCAATCTACCAAAATGCATCACCTCGCGTTTGTCTCAATTAAACTCCATCTGCCATTCGTCAGCCCACTGGCCCAATTAATCAAGATCCCGTTGCAATCGGAGATAACTTTCTTCACTGTCCACTATGCCACCAATCTTGGTGTCATCTGCAAACTTACTAACCGTGCCTCCTATATTCTCATCCAAATCATTAATATAAATGACAAGTAACAGTGGGCCCAGTACTGATCCCTGAGGCACACTGCTGGTCACAGGCCTCCAGTTTGAAAAACAACCCTCTACAACCACCCTCTGGCTTCTGTCAAGAAGCCAATTTTGTATCCATTTAGATACCTCACCCTGGATTCCGTGAGATTTTAACCTTATGCAACAACCTACCATGCGGTACTTTGTCAGAGATCTTGCTAAAGTTCATGTTGACAACATCAACTGCACTGCCCTCATCTATCTTCTTAGTTACCCCTTCAAAAAACTCAATCAAATTTGACTACAGCTCAGTTTCTGCAATCATGGACCATTAAAGCTGCTTAGCAGTGCCCTGACAGAGGACCTGGTGAGAATATTTCCTCATTGAGTTAGAATTAAACTTATTCCAGGACCGGCTGGTGTTCAGTGGCTGAGATACCCGAATCTGTGAAAAGGGGGTCCGACCAATCAACAAACAGTGGTAGGTAGTTGATTAAGAAGTTAAGAAGCGTTCTCAGGCATTGTTTAAATTAATTTATCATAAATTTGTGATGAGAACTGTGAGGGACTATGACCCGATAGTCACTGAAGTGATGGTATACTCCAAGTAGCACTGGACTGAAAAACGAGAGTAGATTCTAATGAATGGTTATAAACCTACCCTAGTATGGCCAGTGAAAAATCAGAGCTCGAGTGATCAAGAATAATAATGTGATAAGGTGCGAAGGAATAAGATCTCACCGTGTAAAAATCAAGTTGGGACGACATTTGTATCACACAGGAGTCAATGAATGGAATACATTGGGTATTGCACATCCCCGAGCCTGGCCTGATTGAACACATGAATGGGCTATTGAAACAACAAATCAAGCTTGACCACACACTCAAAGAGTGGCAAAGGCCTTACATAATTTGAATAATAGGCCACAAAAAGGAGGGGTGGCACGGCGGCACAGTGGTTAGCACTGCAGCCTCACAGCACCAGGGACCTGGATTTGACTCCTGGCTTGTGTCACCGTCTGTGTGGAGTTTGCACATTCTCCCCGTGTCTGCGTGGGTTTCATCCAAGTGCTCCGGTTTCCTTCCACACTCCAAAGATGTGGGTTAGGTTGATTGGCCATGATAAATTGCCCTTTAGTGTCAGGGTGTTATAGGGTAAATAAGTATGGTTATGGGGGTAGGGCCTGGGTGGGATTGTGGTCGGTGCAGATTGGATGGGCCGAATGGCCTCCTTCTGCACTGTAGGGATTCTATGAAACCCCGTGAGTCAGATGATAAAACAACCTGTCCCTTCAATTCTTCCTCCAGACAGGGAATATGACACACCTGTATGTAAGGGTGGCAAGGTGTGGGTACATATCTCAAACCAAACCCCACAGAAAAGGGGAAATAATTGCTGCTGGACATGCTTGGCTTGTACCTCCTAAGCTGCGTTCACTCCCGCTGCATGGGGGATGGAAGGCATCCAGTAAAATATGCACTCAAAACAAATGTACTTGTGCAGAAGGACAGAAATATTATTTGTATAACGTCACTGTCCAGGCATCCGTGCTCAATGTGGCGGATTGTAGCCAATGGCCTTTTGTGGTGGTATGTCCTCTACATAACTCCTCATACATGAAGCTTGTACCTTACAGCTGAGTCATGGCCAATGTCAATAGGAATTATCGCCAGTTAATGATACTATTATGCATGAATTTGGACAAGTTTGGTGGGGAGGCGATGGCCTCGTGATATTATCGCTAGATTACTCATTCAGAACTCAGCTAATGTTCTGGGGACCCAGGTTCAAATCCCACCACAGCAGATAGTGAAATTTAATGAAAAAGATCTGGAAATAAGAATCTCCTGATGACCATGAAACCATTGTCGATTGTCAGAAAAAAAAACATCTGATTCACAATGTCCTTTCGGGAAGGAAATCTGCCGTCCTTAACTGGTCTGGCCCACATGTGACTCCATAAATAATTTAAAAAAACTATGTCTGCATTACCAGCACTCACAATGTACATCTGAATGCCAGACAGCTTGAACCCCCTGTAAACCAATGTTGGAAAGATGCATGGGACATATTTGATGTACATACTAATAGAACATATTATTTGATATAGACACACCCACGGTATTGTGCATCTGCCTTCAATTGAACTTAATAAATTATGCAGGTTTATTGAACAAAATACACACGTTTCTGCACACCTAAGTCAAGACAGGCAACATCTTCTTAGGCAGAGTGTGGAAATGACCTATGCTGAAGGCAAACTTCACCAAACATCGGATGAACTTAATTGCCTCAGTTTTCACCTTTGGTGGGATGTTTTTAATGTATGGTCACCCAAACCATCTGCTGTTTTTACTTTAATGTTACATCCTGTTGTCATACTGCTACTTTGTACCCTTTTGTTGTTCATTTTAATTGTCTTGTGGTACAGAGTGCGTGCATTGTTCACACAGGTCATTGCTGTGAAGGAAGTTATACAGGTACAGATGGGATTGCTGCGTTAACTGCTGAATCTCAGGGTGGAATGTATAGAAAGTAAAGAGTTAAGATATTCACCAGTCAACTCAGCATTTATTCATGCTGTGAGAACCTAAAGAAGCAGCTGCGCTACAGAAACAAGCTGACCTTCCAGTGCTGTATTTGTATATTGTTTCCCAAGCCTGGGAATTGACCAAATCTCCTGTCAGGTTGTTTGTGCCGCACTGTAAAACACGGGGGGCGGGGCTTCGACCCGGGTACGTTGGTCTTCACCTTGGACCGGGATCACGAACGTTGCCGGGACCTCTCGAGCTCCAGACCAGCTGTCGTTAGATTAGTCTCCGACAGGCAGAAGGCAGTGAGACTCATTGTTTTAATTTCTCTTGTATTATTTACTCTTTTTGAATAAACCATTATAATAGTTTAGGGATTATAATTCTTGTCTGTCTCTTATTTAACATTCACATGGATCATTGGTGGCACGGTGGCACAGCAGTTAGCTGCCTCACAGCGCCAGGGACCTGAGTTTGATTCCCAGCTTGGGTCACAGTCTAGGTTCTCCCCGTGTCTGTGTGGGTTTCCTCCGGGTGCTCCGGTTACCTCCCACAGTCTAAAAGACGTGCTGGTTAGGTGCATTGGCACCTAACCTAACTGGGTCCAGTGCTAAATTCTCCCTCAGTGTACCCGAACAGGCACCAGAGTGTGGCGACTAGGAGAGTTTCACAGTGTCTTCATTACAGTGCTCATGTAAACCTACTGTGACACTACCCAGAGGAAACCCATGCAGACATGGGGAGAATGTGCAAACTCCACACAATCACCCAAGGCTGCAATTGAACCCGGGTCCCTGGAGCTGTGAGACAGCAGTGCTAACCACTGTGCCAGCCCATGTTTGTGACCGGGTGGCCCTCGAGAGGGAGCATGTGGTGACGACCAACACAAGATCTTCCGTGGGCACTGCGGGGGCTGGAGTTCTTCATTTCTCACCAGAACCACATCATAGTTTTCAGTTTTTAACTTTTCATTCACGGTTTAGTTTTTGTCCCTTTAAAGGACTCCCCCCCGAACCCCCCCCGCCATTCATTTAATTTGATTGTTTAATTTGATAATTTGATCCAAATTCTGATGTTAATAAGAAGGGCAATTCATTATTGACCCCAAATAACAGAGAATATGGAACTTGGTCCATGGTGAGTGGTTGAGGTGAACAGCATGAATACATTGAAAGGAAAGTTAGATCCACACATGAGGGACACAGTAACAGAAGGATATACTGATCGGGAGGAGATGCAGTGGGGTAGGTGGAGGCTGATGTGGACCAAATTATTGACAGACCAAAAGAGCTGACTGGCCCGGCCCTGTGCTGGAGACTCAATGGAACAGAGACTAATGTATTTATCTGAGAACTACCTGTAGTGATAGATACAGAATCTATCAATAAATTCAGGCCAGGCTTAAGGTTCATGGTGTTGTAATCTCAGTGAAAACAGTATGGAGCAGCCCCAGCATCTCGGTTACAATGAATACTCATCTCCTGAAAGTCCTTGTGTGGCCAGTGACAATGTGCGTCTGTGAAAGCTGGACCATCGAGACGAGCGGCACAGTGGTTATCACTGCTGCTTCACAGCTCCAGGGACTTGGGTTCGAATCCCGGCTTGGGTCACTGTCTGTGTGGAGTTTGCACATTCTCCTCGTGTCTGCGTGGGTTTCCTCCGGGTGCTCCGGTTTCCTCCCACAGTCCAAAGATGTGCGGGTTAGGTTGATTGGCCATGCTAAAAATTGCCCTTAGTGTCCTGGGATGCGTAGGTTAGAGGGATTAGCGGGGGGATATGGGGGTAGGGCCTGGGTGGGATTGTGGTCGGTACAGACTCGATGGGCCGAATGGCCTCTTTCTGTGCTGTAGGACTTCTAAGATTCTAAGAGTGACGAGGTTCCAATAAAAGTGTTTGAAATGAAAGGACTCAGACGGATATTCCGTGTGTCACGGACGGCAAAGTGGGTGAATGAGTGGGTGCTGGAGAAAGCTGGTGTTCACCGGAACCTGTCTGAGGCTCTCACATCCCGGAAGCTCACCTATTTTGGACACGTGTTGTGAAAAGGGAGGGAGTGTTTGGAAAGAGGTAATGTGAGACAGAACACCTGGAAAATGTGTGCAAGGAAGGCCTGAGACGGGTGGATAATATCAGAATGTGGACCGGCCGCTCGATGGGACAGGCAGTGGAGAAAGATTGTCCAGAGCGCGGCCAACCCTCAGAACGAGGACGGATAAACGACAAGATACCTGTAGTGGGAGGAAAAAGACTATTTACTATCCAGGGTAAAATTAATGTACTCTATGGAAACTAGGAGCAGGCCATTCGTGTCTGCTCCACCATTCAATATGATCATGGCTGATCCTCGATCTCAATGCCATATTCTCCCCATACCACTTGAAGCCATTAAAATCTAAAAAAAATCTATCTCTTCCTTGAACATATTCAGTGACTGGGATTCCACAGCCTTCTGTGGTAGACAATTCCACAAGTTCACTGTCCTTTGAAGAATTTTTTCCTCATCTCAGTCTCATCTGACACCTGCTTTTGTGGATCATTTCAGTGGAAATGTGCCTTCGCTCAAAGGGAATCAGCCACTGGAATGAAAATTGAGAGACCGGCCAGTCCAGCAGCAAGAAACCCTCCGAACCTCCCACTTCACCAACTGTTAGAATGAACATGTTTCAGTCCTGGATGTGATTTACAGCAGCAATAACAGCAGAATCCAATCCCTGTAATCACTCGTGAACTTGCTGGTGTCTCAGCAGGTGGGATGGCCGAGTGAACCCCTCCCCACACTGAGAGCAGGTGAATGGCTTCTCCCCAGTGTGAACTCGCTGGTGTCTCAGCAGGTTGGATGATTGAGTGAATCCCTCCCCACAGTCAGAGCAGGTAAATCGTCTCTCCCCATTGTGAACTCGTTGGTGTGTCTGTCGGGTTGATAAATCACTGAATCCCTTCTCACATTCTGAGCAGGTAAATGGCCTCTCCCCAGTGTGAACTCGCTGGTGTCTCCGCAGGGTAGATAAATCACTGAATCCCTTCTCACATTCTGAGCAGGTGAATGGTCTTTCCCCAGTGTGAACTTGCTGGTGTCTCAGCAGATGGGATGACTGAGTGAATCCCTTCCCACAATTGGAGCAGGTGAATGGTTTCTCCCCAGTGTGAACTCTCTGGTGTCTCAGCAGACTGGAGGAATCTCCGAATCCTTTCCCACACACGGAGCAGGTGAACGGCTTCTCTCCCGTGTGAACTCGCTGGTGTGTCAGCAGATGGGATGACTGAGTGAAGCCCTTCCCACAATTGGAACAGGTGAACAGTCTCTCCCCAGTGTGAACTCGCTGGTGTTTCAGCAGAGTAGATAAATCACTGAATCCTTTCCCACACACGGAGCAGGTGAACGGTCTCTCCCCAGTGTGACTGCGTTGATGTGTTTCCAGCACAGACGGGAATCTGAATCCCTTTCCACAATCCCCACATTTCCACGGTTTTCCCATGGTGTGGGTGTCTGCGTCTCGGTGCTTTTCCTGACACTCTGATGGTTAAACAGGCAATGGTTTCCCCGTCCAAATGAGTGACTCTGTCAGAGCTTGGTGTGAAGTTTTGAGATTTCTGTTGGCAAATCCTCCCCTTTTAATATCCTGTAAAAGGAGTTTAAAATCTCATCACAGTCAGTACAGCTCAGAAACTGAGAATAGACAATTCAAGTTGCAATTCAACATTCTTTCCTCACTGGCTTAAAGTGAATAATGAATTTAAAACATTATTGCAAGTCAGCAAATCAATCAAAATGCTCACAAAGGAGTGGAATTTCTCTCCAGATGTACAGAAATCAGAAATCGTAAAATTATGTTTAATTCATACAGAATTTTAAGAACTCATAATCTCTACAGTGCAGAAAGAGGCTCTTCAGCCCATCAAGTCTGCACTGATGACTCAGATGAATGAACATGGTTCAATCCTGGATGTAATTAACAGCAGCAATAACAGCAGAATCCAACCCCTGTAACCACTTGTGAACTCGCTGGTGTCTGAGCAGGTGGGATGACTGAGTTAATCCCTTCCTACAGACATAACAGGTAAATGGCCTCTCCCCAGTGTGAATTCACTGATGTGTCAGCAGATGACACTAAAATAGGTGGTATTGCAGACAGTGAGGAAGGTTATCAAAAATTGCAGCAGGATCTTGATCAGCTGGGGAAGTGGGCCGAGAAATGGCAAATGGAGTTCAATACAGATAAATGTGAGGTGTTGCATTTTGGAAAGTCAAATCAGGGTTGGACTTTCACGGTGAATGGCTGGACCTGAGGGAGTATCGAGGAACAGAGGGAACTTGGAGTTCAAGTGCACGGTTCTCTAAAAGTAGAGTCACAGGTAGGTAGGGTAGTGAAAAAGGTTTTTGGCATGCTGGCCTTCATCAGTCAGGGCATTGGGTATAGAAGTTAGGAAGTTATGTTGCAGTTGTACAGGAAGTTGGTGAGGCCGCAGCTGGAATATTGTGTTCAGTTTTGGTTGCCTTGCTATAGGAAAGATGTTATTAAAGTGGAAGGAGTGCAGAAGAGATTTACAAGGATGTTGCCAGGACTCAAGGGACTGAGTTATAGAGAAAGATTGGATACACTAGACTTTTTTCTTTGGAGCGTAGGACACTGAGGGGTGATCTTATCGAGGTGTATATGATCATGAGAGGCATGGATAGGGTGAACATACTCAGTCTTTTTCCCAGGGTTGGGGAATCAAGAATGAGAGGGCATAGGTTTAAGTTAAGAGGGGAAGAATTAATGGGAACCTGAGGAGCATCTTTTTTACACAGAGGGTGATACATATGTGGAATGGACTGCCACAGGAAGTGGTTGAGGCAGGGACATTGACAACTTTTAAAAGGTATTTGGACAGATACATGGATAGGAAACGTTTCGAGGGATATGGGCCAAATGCAGCCAAATGGGGTCAGCTTGGATGGGCATTTTGATCGGCATGGACCAGTTTGGGCCGAAGGGCCTGTCTCCGTTCCATCGATTCTATGATTGGATGACTGAATCCCTTTGCACACACAATGCAGGTGAACAGCCTCTCCCCAGTGTGAACTTGCTGCTGAATCACAGCAGCCCCAGAGCCAAGGAACCTCTCACAGATAACAGAGCACAGCACTAAAAACTCTGAATTGTAGGTGAATGTTCAATAATACTCACCTCTGGAACAATTTCACTCTTTTCAAATTTAAAACCTCCTCCTGGAGCCTGCAGCTGGAAAGATATCAGAAGTACTGGAGTCAGGGAAAAATTGCAGTCATCAAATCTTCTAACTCCCTGTAAAAGGAGGTTACAAGAGTCATGTGTCAACTGTGGTTAGAAATTATGAGATAAACATTTTCCTTGTTTGAGATTGCTGTGTAAATCCTCCCCTTGCAACTCCCTGCTAAAGGAGTTTCCAAAATCCATCAGTCAGTCCAAGATAGAAATTTGTAACATTCTCTCCTATTTCCTTGTGTACGATTATTTAAGATCAATATGCTTACATTGGGAGCAGTTCAGACAGGATTCACTAAGCTGATTCCAGGCATAAATGTGTTTGTTTTATGAAGAAAGTTTGGGCAGGGTGCATCTGTACTCATTAACTTTTAGATAAATGAGAGATGAGCTTACTGAAGCATGTAAGATTATGTTGGTGCTTGACAAGATAAGTCCTGAAAGAATGTTTCTCCAAAACGGGAAATCTAGAACTGCAGGCAATTTAAAAATAAGGCTCTAAGACAGAGATGAGGAGAAATTTCTTCTCTGAGGACCAATAGCCTGTGGAATTCTCTCCCCCAGTGAGCAGTCAAGGCTGGTTCATTGAGTATATTCAAGACTGCTTTCTACACCATTTTCACTCCCACTCATGGGTTAGGGAGGTTGGGGCTGGAGGAAAATACAATGATCAGATGAGACATGAGTTTACTGAATGGTCGAGCTGAATGTGTCAATGTGTACTGAATGTGTACTGAATGTGTCAATGGCCTGCTCCTGCTCCTAATTCTGATGATCCTTTTCTTCTGTTATTCGGATGGCCACACATTCACCCTGCATAACCACCCCCTCTGAAGAGGGTGTACAGTAACCCAGCCCTGTTGGTCAACGAATCAAACATCTTCTCTCCTGGTCACCAGGACCCTGGAGCTCCACCCATTGCAGATGCCAGAATCTGAAATAAAAAGAGAAAATGCTGGAAAATCTCAGCAGGTCTGACAGCATCTGTGGAGAGAATAGAGCCAACGTTTTGAGTCTGGATGTCCTTTCGTCAGAGCTAAGGACAAAGAAAATCAAAAAGAAATTGAGGGAGGGGGAGCTGTAAAACGACAAAAAGAATGTAAATTAGGGTAAAGATGACAGAGAGAAATGCTAAAAGTGTCCATTAAGGGATCATAATGTGTGATTGGCAGAATAGAGGTACAGATGGTTCAGGCAGTTGGCTTGAACGGTGGGGTGGGGGTGGGGGAGGCAAGGAGAGTGGGATTGGAAAAGTGGAAAAATGAAAGAGAGAAAGAAGGATGATAAAAATGGATGAATGAGATGAAAAGAAGAAACAGGATTAAATAAAATAAATGGAAATGGGGTGATGGTGGAGGGGAGTGTTCATGCTCTGAAGTTGTTGAACTCAATGTTCAATCCAGAAGGCTTTAAAGTGCCCAATCGTTCCTCCAGTTTGCATTGGGGTTCACCAGAACATTGCAAGGATGGACATGTGGACTAGAGCGTAGTCTGGTCTGTTGAAGTGGCAAATGACAGGAAGGTCTGGGTCCTGCTAGAAGGTGCAACACCTGCCCCTTTACCTCCTCTCTGCTCACCATCCAAGATCCTAAACACCCCTTTCAGGTGAAGCCGTGCCATCTTTATCCTAATTACATTCCCTTTGTCCCATTCCACCCCATAGTATAAATCTTTTCTGATTCTCTTTACCCTTAGCTCTGACAAAGGGTCATCCAGACTGGAAACATTGACTCCATTCTGATTCTGTCCCCACAGAAGCTGTCAGACCTGTTGAGCTTTTCCAACATTGTCTGGTTTAGCTCCGCCCACTGACTGCGCATGCGCCCTGCTCCCCGCGGAACAAAGATGGCGACCGCGGCACAGGGCCTGATCCCGGATAAAATCCCCGCAGCTGCAAACCCGAGACCCGTAGGGTCTGATTCCGACCTTGCGGCCTACAGCGGGTGTTTGTGAAGCCTCCGCTCCCTCCCCCACCCCGGCTCTGCACCGCCCTCCGCCCCATCGACTCTCACCGCTGGAAAAACCGTCTCCCGCACTCGCAGGGCTCCGAGTAAAGTGACACTGCGCATGCGCATTGGGCGCCTGTGGCGTGAATAGGGCACCTTCACACCCGCAGCGAATGCTGGGTGATAACTGCACCATTGAATTCTCAAACAGTTAATACAAAATAAAATTGTTAACATTTGAGATAACAAAATATTGTGAATTGGTGATTTGCTGTGCTCTATTTCTGGAAGATCCGCTGTGGATCACACAGAGGTATCAAAGTTTTTACACCGGTTCCCCTCTCACTCATAGAGTCATAGAGGTTTACAGCATGGAAACAGGCCCTTCAGCCCAACTTATCCATGCCGCCCTTTTTTTAAACCCCTAAACCAATCCCAATTGCCCGCATTTGGCCCAGATCCCTCTATACCCATCGTACCCATGTAACTAAATGCTTTTTAAAAGACAAAATTGTACCCACCTCTACGACTACCTCTGGCAGCTTGTTCCAGACACTCACCACCCTGTGTGTGAAAAAATTGCCCCTCTGGACACTTTTGTATCTCTCCCCTCTCACCTTAAACCTATGCTCTCTAGTTTTAGACTCCCCTACCTTTGGGAAAAGATATTGATTATCGAGCTGATCTGTGCCCTTGATTATTTTATAGACCTCTATAAGATCACCCCTCAGCCTCCTACACTCCAGAGAAAAAAGTCCCAGTCTATCCAGCCTCTCCTTATAACTCAATCCATCAAGTCCCGGTAGCATCCTAGTAAATCTTTTCTGCACTCTTTCTAGTTTAATAATATCCTTTCTATAATAGGGTGACTAGAATTGCACACAGTATTCCAAGTGTGGCCTTACCAATGTCTTGTACAACTTCAACAAGACGTCCCAACTCCTGTATCCAAACTCCTCTGTTGATGGTGCTGATTCTGGCTGGGTTCAATCGCACAGTCACTGGTTCCTCTCTCTGTCCCTGATACTGAATATTCACTCTTCTATATAATGATACAACACAAATAGAAACCATTTGGCCCATTATGTCTCTGCTGGCTCTCTGGAAGATCTATCCAATTAATTCCACAGCCCTGCTGGCAGAGTCAGAACAATGTATATCTGCTGCAGTAATCTGAGACCTTAATGGAAAAAGTTTTCCAGTCGGATAGTTCTCAGACACAATTGCCCCTGTGGAAAGATTGATTATCCAATTCATTGAGCAGATATAAAGTGCCCATTAAGCACACAAAGTGCCTGCCAGAGATTAATTATATATTTCTGCAGACCCCCATATACTGTAGTGATATTATCCTAAAGGGACAAGGGAGTATTCCAGTGTGTTAAGAGTAATTGATTGATGGAATTACAAAGAAAAAGAATTAATGTCCTAAATCTTCAGAATTATTACTTGGCTGGGATGTTTCAGTATGAAAGAATCCCACATATTAGTCAGGCAAAGAGGTCATGTCCAATGGACCTGTTAAATACAAATCACTGTTAGATTGCACTGGGGTTTATGTGATCTGGTTTTATGAACAAGGTCCGTATCAGACTGGAGCTGTGTCTTTGATTCTCCACAACAGTTGTCATATCCTCACTAAATATCCACCACAACCACAACAGTTGGCCCAGAAATCTGAATTTATTGTGATCACAGCCTTCAAACTGTTACTGATACAATCACCAAATATTCTGAAAGCTCCTTTGGTTGTAATTCCCTCACAGAAAACCTACCCCTTTGGGGGAGAAAACACGGCTTCTCCACAGCAGAAAGGAAACCACTCCTCACCACTCCAAACTGAAAGATTGGGGATGTTGCTGGTAAGTGTCCAGGACAATTGCTATTTGTGAGGTGAAGGTAGATCAGCAGCAGGAGTTAGTGAAGGGAGTGATGGTAATAACCAGGCAAACTGAATCACCAGGAAAGCTGCTCTAGAGGAGATTCCATGGGATCCACTCAAAACACAATTGTTGGGACTTGTACGACAGACTCCAGGTAAATGTCTTTTAAAAACTTATCAGGACGCTGACCCAAATGTGACTGTGGGCAAAGAGGGTGGGCACCATAGAAAAAACTTTTCCTCATCACTCACAGCAAGTAAGGACTCACTCATCTGACATAGAGTTTTTTTAAAATCACAAGCATGGTTTGAATTTGACTTTAGTCACACCTTAGAAAGGTAGTATAAGATCAAAGCAAGGCATATTTCTTGTTTTTTGACTCCTCAATATTATACAAGATGATCATACTATCAGCAGCTGTGGATGCGTCAGAATGTCCATCAGCACCTGAAGCTGTGCCTCATCTGTATCTAAACTAATCAGATCCTGCAAAATGCATTGTCCTAATGAACACATCCCATATTATTGATCTTCCCTGGGAAACAATGCAGCTTGATTATACCGGCTCACTCTCCACACTAAAAGGAGGAGACTGGTATATCCTGCTAATTACAGGTATATTTAGCTGGTGGTTGAAGCTTTCCCTGTTTGTAAAAATGATGCAGACACTACAGCTAAAATCCTGTGGGAACAGATCTTTACCAGATGAGGTTTCCTGAAATGGATGGAGAGTGATAATGGTTCCTCAGCAGAAATAATGTAAAAGCTCTGTAGTCTTTGGAAAAGAAAAAATCCAGAAAAATATATATTTTTTAAAAAGTTGATGAATTTCATATTTATCCAGAAGTAAAGCCCAGTCAAGATAGGATGGTTATTATTGTCAGAAGCAAAACCTGACTCGCAGAATGAACATTGTTCAGTCCAATTGGGTGGCCCTGTGGCACAGTGGTTAACACTGCTGGCTCATAGTGTCAGGGACTCGGGTTCGATCCACAGCTTTTGTCACTGTCTTTGTGGAGTCTGCATGTTCTCCCCATGTCTGTGTGGGTTTCCTCTGGATGCTCTGGTTTCCTCCCACAGTCCAAAAGACATGCTGGTCAGGTACATTGGCCATACTAAATTCTCCCTCAGTGTACCCGAACAAGCGCCAGAGTGTGGTGACTAGGGGATTTTCACAGTATCTTTATTGCAGTGTTAATGTAAGGCTACTTGTGACACTAATAAATAAACTTTAAACTTTTTTAAAAAACAGCAGTAATGACAGCAGAAGCCAACCTCTACAGTCACCTGTGAAGTCACTGGTGTCTAACCAGGTTCATAGAAATCATAGAAATCCTACAGTACAGAAAGAGGCCATTCGGCCCATCGAGTCTACACCGACCACAATACCACCCAGGCCCTACCCCCATATCCCTACATATTTACCCGCTAATCCCTCTAACCTACCTATCTCAAGACACTAAGGGGCAATTTTAGCACGGCCCATCAACCTAACCCGCACATCTTTGGACTGTGGGAGGAAACCGGAGCACCCGGAGGAAACCCACGCAGACACAAGGAGAATGTGCAAACTCCACACAGACAGCGACCCAAGCCGGGAATCGAACCCAGGTCCCTGGAGCTATGAAGCAGCAGTGCTAACCACTGTGCTACCGTGCCACCCAGGTTGGATGACTGAATGAAGCCTTTCCCACACCCAAAGCTGATAAAAACTACTCTCCTCTGTGGACTAATTGGTGTCTCAACAGGTTGGAAGAAAGGGAAAGTCCTTTTGCATCCATGGATCAGGTGAATGATATCTCCCTCATGTGAATGAGTTGGTGATGCACATTTCATGTCTGCTTTTAAAGGTTTTCACACATTGGGAACATGTAAACACTCCTTTCAGTGTGAGCAGGGTAATGTTCAATGAGACACGGTGACTGAGCAAATCCCTTCCAGCACAAATGTTCGGATTTGGGAAGCACTGCCTAGATTGGGTGGAAGCAAGTTCAACTGAGGCATTCAGGAGGGACTTAGACTGTTATCAGAAAAGGAAGAATGTGCAGGGTTTGATTTGATTTGATTTATTGTCACATGTATTCATAGACAGTGAAAAGTATTGTTTCTTGCGTGCTGTGAAGGAAGGGATTCAGTCAGTTGTGCAGCCTGCGGACGCACCAGCGAGTTCACACTGGGGAGAGACCGTTCACCTGCTGTCAGTGTGGGAAGGGATTCAGAGCTTCATCCAGCCTGCGGACACACCAGCGAGTTCACACTGGGGAGAGGCCGTTCACCTGCTCTCTGTGTGGGAAGGGATTCACTCGGTCCTCCCACCTGTGGAGACACCAGCGAGTTCACACCGGGGAGAGGCCCTTCAGTTGCTCTCAGTGTGGGGAGGGATTCAGAGCTTCATCCAGCCTGCGGACACACCAGCGAGTTCACACTGGGGAGAGACCATTCACCTGCTCTCAGTGTGGAAAGGGATTCACTCTGTCATCTAGCCTGCGGATACACCAGCAAGTTCACACTGGGGAGAGGCCGTTCACCTGCTCTCAGTGTGGGGAGGGATTCACTCAGTCATCCCACCTGCGGAGGCACCAGCAAGTTCACACTGGGGAGAGGCCATTCACCTACTCTGTGAATGGATGCTGCAGGTCCCGGGGTTCAAATGTTTTAGTCGAAGTAGGGAAGGAGGTAGAAGAGGGGGAGGGGTAGCATTATTGGTCAGAGATTGTATCACAGTGTCAGAGAGGAGGTTTGATGAGGACTTATCTGTTGAGGTAGTATGGGCGGAGATTAGAAATAGGAGAGGAGAGGTCACCCTGTTGGGAGTCTTTTATAGACCTCCTAAAAGTTCTAGAGAGGTTGAGGAAAGGATTGCGGAGTCAATCCTGCTTAGGAGTGAAAGTAATAGGGCAATTGTTATGGGGGATTTTAACTTGACTAATATTGACTGGAATTGTTATAGCTCTAGCTCGTTAGAGGGGTCAGTTTTTGTTCAAAGCGTGCAGGAAGGTTTTTTGACTCAGTATGTAGATAGGCCAACTAGAGGTGAGGCTATATTGGATCTGGTGCTGGGAAATGAGCCAGACCAGGTGCTAGACTTGGAAGTTGGTGTGCATTTTGGTGATAGTGACCACAATTCGGTTACGTTCACCTTAGTGATGGAAAGGGATAGGCATGAACCTCGGGCCAGTGGTTTTAGCTGGGGGAAGGGTAATTATGAGGCTATTAGGAGAGAATTAGGAAACATAGGTTGGACTAGGAGATTACAGGGACTGGGAACGTCCGACATGTGGAGTTTTTTCAAGGAGCAGCTACTGCGAGTCTGTGATAGGTATGTCCCTGTCAGGCAAGGAGGAATTGGTAGGGCTAGGGAACCGTGGTGTACCAAAAAAGTTTCTTTGTTGGTTAAAAAGAAAAAGGAGGCTTATGTTCGGATGAGACGTGAGCACTCGGGTAGTGCACTAGAAAGCTTTAGATTGGCTAAGAGGGAGTTGAAGAGCGAGCTTAGAAGGGCTAAAAGGGGACATGAGAAGACTTTGGCGGATAGGGTTAAAGAGAATCCTAAGGCGTTCTATAGGTATGTCAAGAACAGAAGGTTGGTTAGGGCAAGTTTAGGGCCAGTTATAGATGGCAGAGGGAAGTTATGTGTGGAACCGGAGGAGATTGGTGAAGCATTGAACCAATATTTCTCTTCGGTGTTCACGCAAGGGGACATGAATATAGCTGAGGAGGACACTGGGTTGCAGGGGAGTAGAATAGACAGTATTACAGTTGATAAGGAGGATGTGCAGGATATTCTGGAGGGTCTGAAAATAGATAAATCCCCTGGTCCGGATGGGATTTATCCAAGGATTCTCTGGGAGGCAAGAGAAGTGATTGCAGAGCCTCTGGCTCTGATCTTCAGGTCGTCGTTGGCCTCTGGTATAGTACCAGAAGATTGGAGGTTAGCGAATGTTGTCCCATTGTTTAAGAAGGGGAACAGAGACTTCCCCGGGAATTATAGACCGGTGAGTCTCACTTCTGTTGTCGGCAAGATGTTGGAAAAAATTATAAGGGATAGGATTTATAGTTATTTGGAGAGTAATGAATTGATAGGTGATAGTCAGCATGGTTTTGTGGCAGGTAGGTCGTGCCTTACTAACCTTATTGAGTTTTTTGAGAAAGTGACCAAGGAGGTGGATGGGGGCAAGGCAGTGGACGTGGTATATATGGATTTTAGTAAGGCGTTTGATAAGGTTCACCATGGTAGGCTTCTGCAGAAAATGCAGATGTATGGGATTGGGGGTGATCTAGGAAATTGGATCAGGAATTGGCTAGCGGATAGGAAACAGAGGGTGGTGGTTGATAGTAAATATTCATCATGGAGTGCGGTTACAAGTGGTGTACCTCAGGGATCTGTTTTGGGGCCACTGCTGTTTGTAATATTTATTAATGATCTGGATGAGGGTATAGTTGGGTGGATTAGCAAATTTGCTGATGACACCAAAGTCGGTGGTGTGGTAGACAGTGAGGAAGGGTGTCGTAGTTTGCAGGAAGACTTAGACAGGTTGCAAAGTTGGGCCGAGAGGTGGCGGATGGAGTTTAATGCGGAGAAGTGTGAGGTAATTCACTTTGGTAGGAATAACAGATGTGTTGAGTATAGGGCTAACGGGAGGACTTTGAATAGTGTGGAGGAGCAGAGGGATCTAGGTGTATGTGTGCATAGATCCCTGAAAGTTGGGAATCAAGTAGATAAGGTTGTTAAGAAGGCATATGGTGTCTTGGCGTTTATTGGTAGGGGGATTGAATTTAGGAGTCGTAGCGTTATGTTGCAACTGTACACAACTCTGGTGCGGCCGCACTTGGAGTACTGTGTGCAGTTCTGGTCCCCACATTACAGGAAGGATGTGGAGGCTTTGGAGAGGGTGCAGAGGAGGTTTACCAGGATGTTGCCTGGTATGGAGGGGAGATCCTATGAGGAGAGGCTGAGGGATTTGGGATTGTTTTCGCTGGAAAGGCGGCGGCTAAGAGGGGATCTTATTGAAACATATAAGATGATTAGAGGTTTAGATAGGGTGGATAGTGATAGCCTTTTTCCTCTGATGGAGAAATCCAGCACGAGGGGGCATGGCTTTAAATTGTGGGGGGGTAGTTATAGAACCGATGTCAGGGGTAGGTTCTTTACCCAGAGGGTGGTGAGGGATTGGAATGCCCTGCCAGCATCAGTTGTAAATGCGCCTAGTTTGGGGGCGTTTAAGAGATCCGTAGATAGGTTCATGGACGAAAAGAAATTGGTTTAGGTTGGAGGGTCACAGTTTTTTTTTTTTTTTAACTGGTCGGTGCAACATCGTGGGCCGAAGGGCCTGTTCTGCGCTGTAATGTTCTATGTTCTATGTGTGGGAAGCGGTTCTGTCCTGTGGACAGACTACTCAGGAAATGGAATAGGTTGTTCAGCCCTTCAAGTCTGCTCTGTTATTCAATTAGACCCTGGTTGATACATTAGTCCATCTGAACTTGAACAAATACCTGAATTGTTAACTCAAGCTGGTTACAGCAGTTATTAACAGCAGCAGAAACACACCATAGCTATCAGAATGCACATGGGTCAGTGCAGGATGTGATTACCTGTTCAATAACTGGGGAATCTGCCTCCAGAAGACTTGTGAACTTGCTGGTGTCTCATTAGGTTTTGTGACTGAGTGAATCTGTTCCCACATATGGAGCAGGTGAACGGCCTCTCCCCGGTGTGAAGTCGCTGGTGTATCAGGAGATCAGATGAGTTAGTGAATCCCTTCCCACACACGGAGCAGGTGAAAGGCCTTTCCCCAGTGTGAGCACGCTTGTGTTTCAGCAGGTGAGATGAACTGCTGAATCCCTTCATACACACAGAGCAGGTGAATGGCCGCTCCCCAGTGTGAAGTCGCTGATGAGTGCGAAGGTTGAACATTCGACTAAAACTCTTCCCACACACGGTGCAGATGAACAGACTCTTCCCAGTGTGGCTGCGCTGATGTGCTTCCAGCTGGGATGGAGAACTAAATTCCTTCCCACAGTCCCCACATTTCCATGGGTTCTCTATGGTGTAGATGTCCTCGTGTCTCTCCAGGTTGGACGATTTAATGTGTGTATATTTCAAATATCCTGTCAAAGGAGTTTAGAAACATCACTGTCAGTACGGGATCGAAATTCAGAACAGACATTTCTACTTTCTGTGGAACATAGTTTCCTCACTTGTTCCTGTGCAGCAGTAAATCCTCATCCTGAACACTTTCCCTCCTCCCTGTCCTGCAACCAACTCGCACATTGAACAACCATCTCATATTTCACTGGATTGTCCCGTGTTTGAGTCCACTGTGCCAGGCTGCATGGTGTATGGGCGCTGTTTCACCCATAAGATGGATCTGTGCAGCACCCTCTTCCAACTGTTCTGGCTGCCAACCAGCCCCTGTCCACCCACGCAGTTCCAGCAGCACCACACACAATACTGCTCACCTGCTCTGACAGACTCATGAAGGATGTCCTTTCATTTTCTCTGAGAGAGTTGGTCAGCCTGGCAAACCCAGTGTGAAATATCTTCACAAATCTTTTCTCCCACCCTCTATTCTGGCTGGGTTCAATTCTCTTTTGTACAGAGTGAAAATAAAATCAATTATTTTCTTTCCCGGTCACTGCAGGGAGCTGCAGCTTCTTACTGGGGGTGTTGGGGCCTCCAGCGGGTGTTTGTGGATCCTCCCCGCCCACCTCCCAGGGTTTCCTTCCTTCCCAGAGATCAGAGTCCTCATTGATTTGAGGCCAAAGTGTAACCTCTTATTGTCCCCCTCCCCCATCCTCTGATGTGAACCATCCTCCAGTGGCTGAGCCAGGATGGGGCCGTTAACCTGGGCCTGTTCCCGGGAGGGAGGGAGGGAGGGAGGGAGGGAGAAGCCCCGCAGCTGCAAACCAGGGAGCTGACAATGATTCTGAAGGGTTTGCGGATCCTCGCAGCCACCGCCTGACGCTGACTCCGCTTCTCCGGGACAAAGGACTCTCGCTCCCGAGGCGAACAAAGGAATTGCGCATGCTCCACAATCAGATCGAGTGTTCAACCTCCATCAGCCGGACCGGACTGCGCATGTGCTAGTTCGCAATGCCCCGGGGAGGGTGATTGACGGCAGCTGCGGACCAATAGGGGGAAGGGGGCGGGCCTGGAGGACCGTGGGGGAGCAGCTGGTCCTCCAACCAATCAGCGTGAAAGAGGGGCTCCGACTGAAGCCTGCGCATTCCGGGTAATGGCGACGGCGAATGCTTATGACCTCAGATCCGTAATTTGTCAGCGGAAAATCGCCGATCGGTGGCTACGATGGAACCGGCGAGTGGACGGGAAGGCTTCATAAACAGGTTATGCGGATCTGTGAACTCCCCCCAAAATTCTCCGGTTACTCCATTTGCATCGAGCGGGTCAAAGATCCCTGAGACCGGCTCGCGCGTTAACGGCCTCCATCTTTATTGGGGGCAATATGCGGCAGTGCGCATGGGTGATCGCCATCTTTGTAGGGGGCAATATTGTCAATGACTGGGAGGGGCTTGTTCCCCATTGTTCAGAATGGAGACAACTTGTCCATCAAACTGCATCAACCCTCTGAGTCCCAATGTCTTATTGATGAGGCAGAGCGGTGGCAGAGAAGGAAAGAAATCACAAGATGCTTTATAAATATTTGAAGGGCAAGAAGGTAATCAGGGAAAGAGTAGGTTGGTAGGTTAGGAATTAATTGCCCATTCAGCAACCTGGGTGTGGAGCCGGAAGATGTATTTGAAGCATTAAAGGAGTATTTTGCATCTGTGTTCACTGTGTGGAAGGACAATGTAGGTACAGAAAGCAGGGACGGGTGTGTGATAGAATTGAACAGATTGTCATTGGTGGTGTGGTAAATAGCGAGGAGGACAACCTTGGATTGCAGGGTGATACAGACAGGCTGGTCAGACGGGCAGAACAGTGGCAAATGGAACTTAACCCTGAAAAGTATGAAGTGATTAATTTTGCGAGGATAAGGCCAGGGAATATAAAGGACCAGAGGGACATTGGGGAGCATTCCCAATTATCCCTGAAGGCAGCAGGACAGGTAGATAAGGTGGTTATGTTGGAGCTGTATAAACACTTGTTACTCATAACTCGAGTCCTGTGTGCTGTTCTGTTTGGAACACTATAGGAAGGATGTGATTGCATCAGAGAGAGTGCAGAGGAGATTCACCAGGATGTTGCCTGGGCTGGACCATTTCAACTATGAAGAGTGGCTGGTTAGGCTGAGGTTGTTTTCCTTCGAGCAGAGAAGGCTGAGGGGTGACCTGACTGAGGTGTACAAGATTATGAGGAATATAAATCAGGTAAATTGGAAGGAACTTTTCCCCTTAGTAGAGGGGTCAATAACCAGGGAGATAGATTTAAGTTAAGGGGCAGGAGGTTTAGAGTGGAGTGGAGGAATAACCTTTCACTCAGAGGGTGGTGGGAATCTGGAACTCACTGTCTGAAAGGGTGGTAGAGGCAAGAACCCTCACAATATTTAAGAAGCATTTAGATGAGCAGGTGAAACACCATAGTATTCAAGGCTATGAACCAATGAATGGAAATGGGATTAGAATAGATAGGTGCTTGCTGGCTGGCACAGACATGATGGGCCAAAGGGCCTCTTTCTGCACTGTAGAACTCTATGATGCTAAATGGAGGGAATTTCTGTTCATCCAGAATAAGATGCCAGATAAGTCAGGGTGATGTGTGACTTGAAGGGGATTTTGGAGGGATGATGTTCACATACACCGACTACCCTGGTCCTCCTCGGTGGTGGAGGTTGGTTGATTTGTAAGTAAATAAAATTCCCTCCCGTCACCCCATGCCGCTCCACTTCTCACCCTCTCCCTCCCCTCCCATAGAGAAGAGCCTGGTGTCAGTCCAGAAAAGGTGGTAGGTTCCCCTACCAGTGAACCAGTTGAGTTTTTCACAACAATGTCAGTTTTCATGGTCACATTTTTCTAGTGTCTGCCCCACAAATTACCAAATTTGTTCAGCTCAATTTCACAGCCTGCTTTTGCATTCTCTCATTCCCTTTTCTCTGTTTTGAAATAATTTCACATGGCAATTGGAAGGAAGGATTTGCAGTTGGAAAACT
Organism: Mustelus asterias; assembly: GCF_964213995.1. Classification (NCBI taxonomy): domain Eukaryota; kingdom Metazoa; phylum Chordata; class Chondrichthyes; order Carcharhiniformes; family Triakidae; genus Mustelus; species Mustelus asterias. The sequence goes on from NC_135830.1 coordinate 14,980,676, forward strand.
CAAACTAAACATCGCATCAGAATCTGATGGAGTCACTCAATTTATTCAAACCTGAAATCATTGGGTTGTAAACATGGAAGGAGAAAGTACCATTCACAGTGGGGAGAAACCGTACGTGTGTTGTGTGTGTGGACGAAGCTTCATCTGACTGTGGAACCTGGAGAGACACAGGACACCCACAGCATGGAGAAACTGTGGAAATGTGAGGACTGTGGGAAGGGATTCAGTTACTCAGTTATACTGGAAACTCATCAGTGCGTTCACACTGGGGAGAGGCCATTTACCTGCACCGAGTGTGGGAAGAGCTTCGTGAATTCAACCAACCTGCTGAGACACCAGCTCGTTCACACTGGGGAGAGGCCGTTCACTTGCACTGAATGTGGGAAGGGATTCACTCATTCATCATATCTGTTGAGACACCAACCAGTTCACACTGCGGAGAGACCTTTTAAATGCATGGACTGTGTGAAGTGCTGCAAAACTTCTGGGAACTGAAGCGCCATCAGCATGTTTCACACTGACATGAGACCATTCAGGTGCTCTCATTGTGGGACTAGGTTCACACAATCATCCGACCTCACTGTCCACCAGTGGATTCACACTGGGGAGAGGCCGTTCACCTGCAAAGAGTGTGGGAAGGGATTTGCTCAGATGTCCACTCCGCTGAACACACCAGTGGATTCACACTGGAAAGAGACCATTCACCTGCTCTGAGTCTGGAAAGGGATTCATTAATTCATCCCACCTGCTAACGCACCAGCAGATCCACACTGATGAGACTGAACTGCGGAAAGTGCAACAAAAGTTCCAGGGAACTGCTGTCCCATCAACAAATCCACACTGACTAGAGACAATTCAAGTGTTGTCATTTTGGTCTGAGTTTAGGTAACCTCTTCCCACTGTACACCAGCGCATTGACACTGAGGAGTGAATATTCACTCCCCCTGAATGTGGGAAGAGAGTCACTCATTCGTCCCATCCGCTGAGATCCAGTGATTTCAGAAATAACTACATTGATTGTATTTTACTTTTAATCACAACCAGTACTGAATCGCATTCTTTGGGCTCTGTTTCTACTGCTGATGATAAACTCCAGGCCAGTTGTATGTTTTTAATCTTCTGGTTAAAAGTTAAATAAATCAGCTGTATGTTAAGCTGAGTGTCAATCTTTTTGATATCTCCAATATGTTAGGAGCTTTTGAGATGCTCTGCCCATTCCCTCTTTCCTCCATCCTCACTTCTAATAACAAGTGTAAGCAGCTCATAGAACTTCTTTAAGATTGAGAACATCCAATGAATTACCTCTACTACTTCCAACAGCCCACCAGAAAAATACTGCTTCTAAAGTTCCTCATTGTCTGAGCTCTGAACCTGTATCTTCCTCTGGGTTCCATGGGGGGCAGCACGGTAGCACAGTGGTTAGCACTGCTGCTTCACAGCTCCAGGGTCCCGGGTTCGATTCCCGGCTCGGGTCACTGTCTGTGTGGAGTTTGCACATTCTCCTCGTGTTTGCGTGGGTTTCCTCCGGGTGCTCCGGTTTCCTCCCACAGTCCAAAGATGTGCGGGTTAGGTTGATTGGCCAGGTTAAAATTGCCCCTGAGATGCGTAGGTTAGAGGGATTAGCGGGTAAATATGTGGGGGTAGGGCCTGGGTGGGATTGTGGTCGGTGCAGACTCGATGGGCCGAATGGCCTCCTTCTGCACTGTAGGGTTTCTATGATTCTATGATTTCTATGATCAGTGGTGGTGTTTTTAACCCAGCATTCCCCATGGTTGAGAGTATCCCCTTTCCACAGCACAGGAGTGGGCAGGCCTGGTTCTGCCCTGTGTTTGGAGCATCCGCAGTGTCAGCCATGACAATGAACAGACATTTCTCTCTCGGATCTACGATGGGTAAAAGGTGGGATGGCGGGAGCAATGGATTTGGTAGGTGGATAGAGATTCTCCAGAAACCTGTTGTGTAAACTGCAAATCCCAAATGAGAAGCGACTGAGTGGACACAAGGGGAATTATCCTGGTGACAAAGCTGGAGCAGGAGGAGAGAATGTTGTGAATTTCTATCCTGGATGGATTTCGGAAACTCCTTTTACAGGGGGTTAGAAGAGGAGGATTTACACACGGCAATCTCAAACTAAAGAAAGGTTCATCTCTACAGGGTGGCACAGTGGTTAGCACTGCTGCCTCACTGTCAGTGTAGAGTTTGCACATTCCACCTGTGACTTTAGGGGTTTTCTCCAGATGCTCTGCTTTCGTCCCACAGTCAAAAGATGTGCAGGTTAGAGGATTAGTGGGGTAAACGTGTGGAGTTGCTGGCGGTGGGCCTGGGTAAGATGTTCTTTTGCAGAGTCAGTGCAGACTTGATGGGCTGAATGGTCTCCTTCTACACTGTAGGGGATTCTATGATTCTTCGGATACAGGTCTTCAAATGGGATGGACAGGTAAGTATGGACAGAATGTTTCCACTGAGACATGAATACACAGTAAATAGTAGTAAATCCAACCACTTACACCCAGGCACCAAATCCAGGGACCACTGGCACCATGACATCAAACTCAAGGACCACTTACAACGAGACACCAAATTTAAGCAGCAATAAAAGGACATCTAAGCAAGCAGCCAATGCCACAATAAAATAAAGCTGCTTACAAACTGCGGAGAACATGTTCTAAAAAAATACATTTCTTAAAGGCACACTGGCGTCACTTTCCTGGAAACATAAAAGGTGCAATCTTCCCCAACAAAAATTCTATTTGTCAAAAGAGTCTGATGAGTTTGACACTGCAATCTTCCCAAACTCTGTCAATTTCTTTAGCAATTGGGAGATTTGTGTCCATGGGGGAGGGGTGTGGAGCTTTTGCATGCCAGAGAAGCCATCAAAATCAACGATGACAATTGCAAAGATCAGAACATTTCAAAGGCTCTCACATGCAGTACGTGTGGTGGAGTTTTAATAAACAAGATTCCAAAAGGGTTAATTGAGCCAGAAAATAACAGATTTCTTCTGCAATATCGTTCTACAATGGGTGGTTCACAGGAACTCCAGATGTGTGTAAAGTGAAACACATTGACGAAGGGAAAGCGGTAGATGTGGTTTATATGGATTTCAGCAAGGCGTTTGATAAGGTCCCCCATGCAAGGCTTCTAGAAAAAGTGAGAGGGCACAGGATCCAAGGGGCTGCTGCCCGATGGATCCAGAACTGGCTTGCCCAAAGGAGGCAGAGAGTGGGTATAGATGGGTCTTTTTCTAAATGGAGGTCGGTCACCAGTGGTGTTCCCCAGGGATCTGTTCTGGGACCCTTGCTGTTTGTCATTTTCATAAATGACCTGGATGAGGAAGCGGAGGGATGGGTTGGTAAGTTTGCCGATGACACGAAGGTTGGTGGGGTTGTGGATAGTCTGGAGGGATGTCAGAAGTTACAGAGGGACATAGATAGGATGCAAGACTGGGCAGAGAAGTGGCAGATGGACTTCAACCCAGATAAATGCGAAGTGGTCCATTTTGGCAGGTCAAATGGGATGAAGGAGTACAATATAAAGGGAAAGACTCTTAGTACTGTAGAGGATCAGAAGGACCTTGGGGTCCGGGTCCATAGGACTCTAAAATCGGCCCCACAGGTGGAGGAGGTGGTTAAGAAGGCGTATGGTGTGCTGGCCTTTATCAATCGAGGGATTGAGTTTAGGAGTCCGGGGATAATGATGCAGCTATATAAGACCCTCGTCAGACCCCACTTGGAGTACGGTGCTCAGTTCTCGTCGCCTCATTACAGGAAGGATGTGGAAAAGATTGAAAGGGTGCAGAGGTGATTTACAAGGATGTTGCCTGGATTGAGTGGCATGCCTTATGAGGATAGGCTGAGAGAGCTCGGTCTTTTCTCCTTGGAGAGACGAAGGATGAGAGGAGATCTAATAGAGGTGTATAAGATGTTGAGAGGCATAGATCGGGTGGACTCTCAGAGGCTTTTTCCCAGGGTGGAAATGGCTGCTACGAGAGGACACAAGTTTAAGGTGCTGGGGTGTAGGTACAGGTGAAATGTTAGGGGGAAGTTTTTCACACAGAGGGTGGTGGGTGAGTGGAATCGGCTGCCGTCAGTGGTGGTGGAGGCAAACTCAATAGGGTCTTTTAAGAGATTCCTGGATGAGTACATGGGACTTAATAGGATGGAGGGTTATAGGTAGGCCTAAAAGGTAGGGATATGTTCGGCACAACTTGTAGGGCCGAAGGGCCTGTTTTGTGCTGTAGTTTTCTATGTTTTCTATTACAGTTCAATTTGTCACACCCACAAGTAGAACACTCAAACAGAACAAGTTTGTGGTTTCTTTTCTTCTGCTGTCTGAGAGAAGAAGCAAAAACCGTGCTAAATATTAATCTCTCAGCTCGATATCCAGGTCAAAGCTTCTGGTGTAAGATTTCTTATGCGTTTTGGGGCAGCCAATGGTGAAGTAATATTGAACAAGTAATCCAGAAACCCAAAGTCATGTTCTGGGGACCTGGGTTTGAATCCCACCATGGCAGCTGGTGGAATTTGAATTCAATAACAAAAAAATCCGGAAATAAACTTTTAATGAAACCATTGCCGATTGTCATAAAAAACTCATGTCCTTTAGGGAAGGAAATCTGCCACCCTTTCCTGGTATGTTCCACATGTGACTCCAGATCCATAGCAATGTGGGTCTTTAAATGGTCCAGCAAGCCATTCAGTTCAAGGGCAATTAGGGTTGAGCAATGAGTATGGACAGAGTAAATAGTCAGAAACTGTTCCCCCTCAAGAGAGCACCAAGAACTAGGGCACAGATTCAAAGTATTTAGCAAAGGAGTAAGAGTGATGTGAGTAAAAATGTTTCACTCAGAGGTTGGTTGGAGTCTGGAACAAATTCACTGAGAAGGTCGTGGAGGCAGGTTCTATCAAGGTATTGAAAAGAAAATTAGATTGCTATCCGAAAAGAAAGAATGTGCAATGTTACGGGAATAAGGCAGGGAAGTAGCACTGGGTACAATGCCCTTTCAGAGACCCAGGACAGACTCAATGGGCTGAATGATGTCCTTCTGCACTGTGAGGATTCTGTGTTTCTGTCAGCACAGACCCTACATCATCAGCATTGGAACTGAAACTCCCATCATTACATCAACACCAGAACCACGATGGAATTTCAGAAAACTGGGAAATCTTCCAAAAGGCAACTGATACCAACATCAGGTGGGTTTAACCAAGCACCCAATGTCTTCAATAGATTAATAGGATTGATGAAAGTTCAGAGTTTAATCTGGGAGAAGATCAATCAGAGAACAGAAATAATCTTGAGCAAGAAAAGGCCCAAATAATGGCACTGTCAAAAACAGGAGATCAATCATTCTCCTCTTATTCTTGGAGAAATCCAAAACACTGTGTTTGAATCAAAGCTGATTTAATCAACATTTACAAACAACATCACTGCACACACCAGCTTTCATGCTTATTAATATCAGCAGCAACAAACTCCAACTGTCAGAATGAACATGGTTCAGTCCTGGATGTGATTAACAGCAGATTCTAAATCCAATCCCTTCAGTTACTTGTGAACTCGCTGGTGCCTCAGCTGTGTGGATGAACGACTGAATCTCTTTCCACACACTGAGCAAGGAAATGGCCTCTCCCCGGTGTGAACTTGCTGGTGTGTCAGCAGGGTGGACGACTGAGTGAATCCCTTCCCACACACTGAGCAGATGAACGGCCTCTCCCCAGTGTGACTCCGCTGGTGATTAAGTAGGTTGGACATCCAAGTGAAGCCTTTCCCACAGAAAAAGCAGGTGAAGGGTCTCTCCCTGGTGTGAGTGAGTTGGTGCATCAGCAGATCTGTCTGGCTTTTAAAGTACTTCTCACAGTCAGGACATTTAAACAGTCTCTTATCAGTATGAACAAGTTGGTGTGTCAGTAGGTCGAATGAACAGGTAAATCCCTTCCCACACACGGAGCAGGGGAACAGTCTCTCCCCAGTGTGAGTGCGTTTATGGTTCAACAGATCATTTTTCCTTTGATAGTTTTTCTCACAGTCAGAACATTGGAAAGGTCTCTCCTCACTGTGGATTCGAAGGTGTGACAGGAGGTGGGATGAGTTTGTGAAGTCTTTCCCACAGACGGAGCAGGTGAATGGTCTCTCCCCAGTGTGAACACGCTGGTGTCTTAGAAGGTGGGATGATTTAGTGAATCCTTTCTGACACACAGAGCAAGTGAATGGCCTCTCCCCAGTGTGACTGCGAAGATGAATATGTAACTCAGATGGGTAATCAAATCCCTTCCCACAGTCTCCACATTTCCACGGTTTCTCCCCAGTGGGACAACACTTGTGTTTTGACAGGTTTGATGAGCGACTGAAACCTCGTCCACACACAGAACATGTAAACACCTTCTCCCCATTGTGAACGGTGCTTTTTGATTCCATGTTCAAAAGTTGATGATGTTCAGGCCCTGATGAATTGGGTGTCTGTCAGATCCTGATGTGATGTTTGATCTGAGTTTCCCACCTACACATCATCCTCTTCCAATATGCTGTAAAATTAATTCAAAAAGGAGAAAAAAACAGTGATAAACACAAAGGTAGGTTGTGAAATTGAGCTGAATGAATCCGGTAATTTGTGGAGCCGGCACAAGGAAAAAGTGACCACGAAAGCTGCTGGATTGTGATTAAAAACTCAAATGGTTTGCTAATGTCCTTCAATTCAGGAAACCTGCCACCCAGTCCAGATCTACACAAGAATTCAACCTTAATGGGAGGAGAAAGATAGAGATGAAACAGGGAGGGAATGAATGGTAAGGACTTTATACATCTACAACTAGACAAGAACTGACAGAACCTGCCAAACCACAACCTTCACCAACTCAAAGGATGCAGGAAAACTATCACCTCCAAATGTCGCTTTCAATCTCAAAACAACTTGTAATCCTGAGGTAACCTGTAACCTCCTGCATTTAAGGGGCAATTTAGCCTGGCCAATCCACTTAACCTGCACACCTTTGGGGTGTGGGAGGAAACCGGAGCACCTAAAGGAAACTCATGCAGTCACAAGGAGAACATGCAAACTCCACACAGTCACCCAAAGCTGGAATCGAACCCGGGTCCCTGGTGCTGTGAAACAGCAGTGTTGACCACTGTGCCATCCTGTGCCACTGTACTATGTTGCTCAGAAATAAGTTTTAGAATTTTGGCCGAGTGATTGTGAAAGCAGAGCAGTATACTACCAAGTCAGAATAGTGTGTGATTCTGAAGAGTAAATGCAGGTAGTGGGGTTACTGTGCACAAACTGCCCTAATCCATATTGGAGAAGAGGTTTGTAGTTTTGGAAGCTGCTGTCAAAGGAGGTTTAGCCAATTGCTGGTAATTCCAGTAATGTCCATGTTCCAGTTATTAATTTGAAAATTTTCTAAATGAAAATTTAATGAAAATCCCCGACAGAACTACTTTTTCCTTACTTGAAACACAGCTTTAAATGGTCCGTTTGTTTCTAGATTCAGTTCCATGAGCAACGCCTTCAACTAAACAAAATCAAAACACTGCAGCTGCTGGAAATCTGAAATGAAAAGAGAAAACGTTGGAAATACTCATCAGGTTAGACAGCACCTATAGAGACAGAAATAGAGTTAATGTTTGCAGTCACTGATGCTCTTCTAATGAAACACATACCAATAGCTGCTGTTTAATGGGGCCGTGGATCCCACAATCCCCTGTGCCCCAGAAACAGCTCTATCCACCACACACATTTCCCATTATGACACTTCTATGTCAAGAGGGCGAGCTGTTTAAAAGTCGTCAAGTTCCATTTTTGCGTGTTGATGTTCATTAAAGCTACGGATCGACTTCCCCCTCATTATGTATCAATTTCAGATACTTTGGTCGAGAATTTCCATTCCCCTACTTCCTGGTGGATAATGGATGCCTTGAGCACTTCGATTACAGTACAATTTGATTCCTAATTTTATTAACTGCACCCCTATCCCTAATTTTCACATCGCAGCAGAAAAAGCTACTGTTCACAAATGAGGAGTTTCGATGGCGTGCGTTTTACCCACCATTCCTCGCGGTGGGGAATGTCCCCTATCCACAGCACGGGAGAGTTGTGCATGCGCAGTGAAGCAGTGTTTGACGCATGCGTAGCGTGGACGATGGCAATGGAGAGGGACGTTCCTCTGTCTCATCAACAACCGGTAAGGATGCGGATACATGGAGGGAGGATTGGAACCGGCAGATGGACGGAGAGGGTTTCGAAATATCTGGTGAAGGTCTCAAACCTCTAATAGTAATCCGCAGGTCCCGTGTTTGCAGCTTCAGGTCTTTTTCCCGAGACGAGGCGAGGTTAACAGCCGCCATCTTGATTCAGCAGGGAGCGGAGCGCATGCGCTGGTGTCTTGGTGACGCAACAGAGAGTGGGTGGGGCTTAGGCATTTTCTGCTCCAAACCGGGTCCTAGTGACCGGAAAGCACAGCAATCTGAGCAACAGGTTTTAAACAGCTTCACCCACTCGCAGGCTGCAGCTAATGTTTGCAGCCTCGAGGAATCCATGGACCATGTACATACTCCAGAAGTTGTTTATTCCTGTTTGGCGCAAGAGTGGTAAGGGAATTGTGGCCAAGCCATGGCTTACAAGGGAAATTAGAGATAGTATCAGATTCAAGGAAGAAGCATTCAAATCGGCAAGAAAAAGCAATAGGCCCGAGGATTGGGAGCAGTTTAAAATTCAGCAAAGGAGGACCAAGGGATTGATTAAGAAGGGAAAAATGGAGTATGAAAGGAAGCAAGCAGGGAACATAAAAACTGACTGTAAAAGTTTCTATAGATATGTAAAGCGAAGAAGATTGACAAAGACAAATGTTAGAAATGGGAGAATTCATAATGGGGAATAAAGAAATGGCTGAGGGATTAAATTGGTACTTTGCTTCAGTCTTCACAAAGGAAGACGTGAATAATGTACCAGAAGTGCTGAAAGAAACATGTGTTAGTCAGGGGCTGAAGGAAATCAGCATCAGTTGAGAAGTTTTTGGGGAAATTGATGGGATTGAAGGTGGATAAATCTCCAGGTCCAGATAAGCTTCATCCCAGAGTACTTAAGGAAGTGGTCCTGGAAATAGTAGATACATTGGTGGTTATTTTCCCAAATTCTTTGGAATCGGTAATAGTTCCGACAGATTGGAGGGTAGCTAATGTAAACCCACTATTCAAAAAGGGAGGGAGAGAGAAAACACAGAACTATAGACCAGTGAGCCTAACATTGGTACTGGGGAAGTTGCTGGTGTCTATTATCAAGGATTTCACAACTCGGCATTTGGAAGGCAGTGGTATAATCAGACAAAGACAGCGTGGATTTATAAAAGGGAAATCATGTTTGACGAATCTATTGGAATTTTGTAAGGATGTAAGTAGTAGAGTTGACCGAGGAAAACCAGTGGATGTGGTTTATTTAGACTTTCAGAAGGCTTTCGACAAGGTCTCACATAACAGACTGCTATGTAAAGTTAAAGGACATGGGATTGCAGGTAATGTCTTGAGATGGATAGAAAGCTGGTTCGCAGATAAGAAGCGAAGAGTTGGCATAAATGAGTATTTTTCTGAATGGCAGTCAGTGACTCGTGGGGTTTGTCAGGGATCTGTGCTTGGACCCCAACTCTTCACATTATATATTAATGATTTGGAAGAGGGAACGGAATGTATTATCTCCAAGTTTGCAGATAATACAAAGTTGGGTGAGCTGTGAGGAGGCTGCAGAGATGCTTTAGCGTGATTGGGACTGGCTGAGTGTGTGGGCATCAGCATTGCAGATGCAGTATAATGTGGATAAATGTGAGATTATCCACTTTGGTAGCAATAATAGGAAGACAGATTATTACTTGAATAGGTGTAAATTGAGGGAGGTGTATACTCAACAAGATGTTGGATTCCTCGTGCATCAGTCACTGAAAGTAAGCGTGCAGGTACAGTAGGCAGTAAAGAACGCAAATGATATGTAGGCCTTCATAGCAAGAGGATTTGAGTATAGGGATAGGGATGTTTTGCTGCAGTTCTATAGGGCGTTGGTGAGGCCACACCTGGAGTATTGTGTACAATTTTGGTGTCCTTATCTGAGGAAGGATGTCCTTGTTAAAGAGGGAGTACAGCGAAGGTTTACCAGGCTGATTCCTGGGGTGGCAAGTCTGTCATATGGGGAGAAACTAAATTGGTTAAGATTATATTCACTAGAGTTTGGAAGAGTGGGATCTCATAGAAACTTATAAAATTGGAACAGGGTTAGACAGGGTAGATTCAGAAAGAATGTTCCCAATGGTGGGGGGAGTCCAGAACCCGGGGCACAGCTGGAGGATAAGGGGTAAACCTTTTAGAACTGAGGTGAGGAGAAATTTCTTCACCCAGAGGGTGATGAATGTGTGGAATTCACTGCCACAGAATATAGATCAAGGGATATGGGGGAACGGGAGTGGAGGTGTGTGATTAGGATATTGAATTTGATGATCAACCATGACCATAATGAATGGCGGAGCAAGCTCGAAGGGCTGAATGACCTACCCCCACTTCTAGATTCTATGTTTCAGTGAGAGAAGTTGCCTGAAGCGGTGGCAAAATATTTGGTTACACTTCAGCTCCTCATGTTTACATAGAAACATACTAGAAAATACAAGTGGGGAGGAGGCCACTCGGCCCTTCGAGCCTGCTCCGCCGTTCATTATGGTCACGGCTGATCATCAAATTCAATATCGTAATCCTGCCTCCCCCCCACCCCCACCCCCCGTATCCCTTGATCCCCAAGAAATGTATCTAATTCCTTATTGAAATCAGACTCTACTTCTACTTTTGAGGAAGGGACTTCCAAAGATTCAAGACTCTCTGAGTGAAAAAAATCTTCTCATCTCTGTCTTCAATGGGCAGCACTGTTTTTTAAACAGTGACCCCCAGATTCTCCCATAAGAGTAAACATCCTCTCCACATCCAAGTTCTTTCAGAACCTTGAAGGTTTAAATTAAGTTGCCTCTTACTCTTTTAAAGTCGAGCAGAAGCTAAACTTGAGCAGAGACAGTCTCTGGTGTTGTTATATGGGACAGATTTACTTCTGGTCCTGTAATAAATGCATTTATTATTTCCAGTCTTGTAATATAGTCCTGTAGCTACGTTATATATTTCCAGTCATAGAGTCATTCCAGCACAGAAGGAGTCCATTGGACAACTCGAGTCCATACCGACTCTCACAGTAATTTCATAGTTTTTCATGATTTTCACAGTGAATTCATTGCAGTGTTAATGTCAGCATCCTTGTGACACTAATTAATAAATTATCAAAAATAAACTATAAACTGTCTGTCGAGCAATTCTGTCCGTCTGGAGTGGGTCCCATTCTGTAACCCTGCAGCACACATCCAATCACATTTAGAAATTATTGATCATCTCTGCTTGACTACCCCCACAGGCAGCAAGTTCAAGATCATCATCAATCGCAACCCCCTGTATCTTCACCAACTGGAGCCATCCGATCCATTAAATATATTTTTAGTTCAGTCATCGCAGAGATATTTGTATCATCGATAGTCACAGGTGAGGTGCCTGAAGATTGGAGGGTGGCAAATGTTGTGCCTTTGTTTAAAAAGGGCTGCAGGGAAAAGCCTGGGAACTGCAGGCCAGTGAGCCTCACAGCTGTGGTGGGCAAGTTGTTGGAAGGTATTTTGAGAGACAGGATCTACAGGCATTTAGGGATGCAAGGACTGATTAGGGATAGTCAGCATGGCTTTGTGAGTGGTGAAGAAGGCATTCGGCATGCTTGGTTTCATTGGTCAGAACATTGAATACAGGAGTTGGGACGACTTGTTGAAGTTGTACAAGACATTGGTAAAGCAACACTTGGAATACTGTGTACAGTTCTGGTCACCCTATTATAGAAAGGATATTATTAAACTAGAAAGAGTGCAGAAAAGACTTATTAGGATGCTACCGGGACTTGATGGATTGAGTTATAAGGAGAGGCTGGATAGACTGGGACTTTTTTTTCTGGAGCGTAGGAGGCTGAGGGGTGATTTTATAGAGGTCTATAAAATAATGAGGGGCACAGATCAGCGAGATAGTCAATATCTTTTCCCAAAGTAGGGGAGTCTAAAACTAGAGTCCATAGGTTTAAGGTGAGATGGGCAATTTTTTCACACAGAGGGTGGTGAGTTACTGGAACAAGCTGCCAGAGGTAGTAGTAGAGGAAGGTACAATTTTGACTTTTAAAAAGCATTTAGACAGTTATATGGGTAAGATGGGTTTAGAGGGATATGGGCCAAATGCGGGCAATTGGGACTGGCTTAAGGGTTTAAAGAAAAAAGGCGGCATGGACAAATTGGGCCGAAGGGCCTGTTTCCATGCTGTAAACCTCTATGACTTTCAATAGACTGGCAGTCTGCATGGAGATTTTCAGCTCTCTGTGTCCAGTGAGCATGGATCTGTCAATCAGCACTTTCAAGAGAATATGGAGGGTGAATATTAGATACAGCAGAGTGAGAATGGAGGGAGAGTGTGTGGGATGGAGATTTACAGCTTTTGGGGAATGGAAGAGGAAAGAATGTTCCATTGAAACTAGAATTGTCTGTTCTGAATTTCTATCCTGTATTGACTGTGATGACTTTTGTAAACTCCTTTTACAGGCTATCAGAAGGTGAGGATTTACAGACAGAAATCTCGAACCAAACATCACGTCAACATCTGACAGAGTCACTCAATTCAATGGGACCTGAATATCATCGGCCTTTGAATCTAGAATGGAAATGTTTCTCTGTTCTGTCTGCTTCAGGAGATTTTAAACATCAGTGAGACTGGAAAGCACCGAATCTCACACACCAGAGTGAGAGTGTTCCAGTGCACTGTGTGGAAAATGCTTCAGTTGCACAGCCTGAAAAAACATCGCAGCATTCACAGCGGGGAGAGACTGTACCCGTGTTCTGTGTATGGATGAGGCTTCAACTGATTGTCCGACCTGGAGAGTCACAAGGACACCTGCACCATGGAGAAACGGTGGAAATGTGGGGACTGTGGGAAGGGATTTAGATACCCTTCTCACCTGGAAACTCATCGACGCAGCCACACTGGGGAGAGACCGTTCACCTGTTCTCAGTGTGGGAATGGATTCAGTCGATTATCCGTCCTGCAGACACACCAGAGAGTTCACAATGAGGAAAGGCCATTCATCTGCTTTCATTGTGGGAAGAGATTCACTCAGTCATCCGCCCTGCAGACACACCAGCGAGTTCACAATGAGGAGAGACCATTCATCTGCTCTCAGTGTGGGAAGGGATTCAGTCAGTCATCCAGCCTGCAGAGACACCAGCGAGTTCACACTAGGGAGAGGCCGTTTACCTGCTCTCAGTGTGGGAATGGGTTCACTCAGTTATCCACCCTGCAGACACACCAGCGAGTTCACACTCAGGAGAGGCCGTTTATCTGCTCTCAGTGTGGGAATGGGTTCACTCAGTTATCCCATATGAAGACACACCAACGGTTTCACACTGGGGAGAGGCCGTTCACCTGCCCTCAGTGCGAGAAGGGATTTGCTCAGTTATCCACTCTGCAAACACACCAGCGAGTTCACACCAAGGAGAGACCGTTCACCTGCTCTCAGTGTGGGAAAGGATTCACTCAGTTATCCAATCTGCGGAGACACCAGCGAGTTCACATGTGATTCCAGGGGTTGGATTCTGCTGTTATTGTTTCTGCTCTCAATTACATCCAGGACTGCATTTTGTTCATTCTCACAGTTGGTCAATGGGGAGGGTCGGAGGGTTTCTTTCTGCTGGACTGGCCGGTCTCACCACTTTGCCTCCAGTGGGCTGATAATCTTTTAACCTTGTTGCGAATATCTGGCTTTGGATTTCTCAAGGATCACAGAGTGAAAGAGCGTTAGGAAGTTAAAAGATATTTTGTTCACAATTATGTTTGGAAGGCTCGCAAAGCACGCAGAGGGAGTAGTGAGCATGAGGAACTGAAAGAGATTAGTATTCGTGAAAAAGTAGCACTGGAGAAATTAATGGGGTTGGAAGTGAATAAATCCCCAAAAAACTGATGATCTACATCCCAGAGTGTTGGAAGAGGTGGCTGTGGAGATAGTGGATACATTGGTGGTCATCTTTCCAAATTCTATAGATTGTGGAATGGTTGCTGCAGATTGGAAGGTGGTAAATGTAACCCCACTGTTTAAGGAGGGAGAGAGAAAACGGGGAACCACAGACCCATCAGCCTGACATCAGCCGGAGGGAAAATGCTACAATCTATTGTACAGGATGTGATAACAGATGAATATGCACATTCAGAATAGGGGTACGTCCCTCGAGCCTGCTCCACCATTCAATACATACACAGCTGATCTGATTGTAACCTCAACTTCACATTCCCACCGACCCCCCCAATGAGCTTCAGACTAAAACTCCCTCCTCTGGGCAACATCTGGAAGAAATCAATGTTTCCCCCTTTCCATTTCTTTTCTCATTCTGGGGGGAATTGGGGACTTGCAGCAACTGAAGGGAAAGGAAGTGAATCCAGGGAGGCTGCAGACTCTGGAAAGGTTGGCCCAGGTCTCTCTCTCTTAAAGATATTGACATCCTTTGCTCCCTCAGCTTGACACATTTATTTGTCTGGCTAAAAGGATGGTCTCTTTCCGAATGTTAACAATTAAAGGGTTGTTTCCCCAGGAAATGGCTGACATTTCAGGGGACAATGTAGTCAGGTAGGTGATGTCTCTGTTATGACTCGTGTTACATTTACATACTCTATATTTATGATTTTCTGGTACAGTAGGTTTATTATATTTCTAATCTTGCAGTATACTACTCGTCCTACACCTGAATGCAGGGCTGCCAGATGAGGGAGTGGTGGATGGAACTTTGCAAAATGTATTCTGTTTATTTTCTTACAAGTCAATACATTTTAATTTTTAACATCACAGGTTTTGTTTTTATCTTCACACAGGCCAAAACCTCCTCCTGTCTCCAACACCTGTGAGTAAAACACCTTATTTTTCTCCCCCTTTCCATTTCTTTTCTCATTCTGGAGGAAATTGGGGACTTGCAGCAACTGAAGGGAAAGGAAGTGAATCCAGGGAGGCTGCAGACTCTGGAAAGGTTGGCCCAGGTCTCTCTCTCTCTCTCTTAAAGACATTGACATAATTTCCTCTCTCAGCTTGACACATGTATTTGTCAGGCTAAAAGGATGGTCTCTTTTCTAATGTTCACGGGCTGGTTTCCCCAGGAGATAGAAACCTGCTCGACCTTCCATTATGATCATGGCCGATCATCCCTCCCAATATCCCTTCAGCGCCGAGAACTCTATCTAATTTCTTCTTGAAATCACACAATGTCTTGGCTTCAGCTACTTTCTGTGGGAGTGAATTCCACACATTCACCATTCTCTGGGTGAAGAAATTTCTCACTTCAGTCCTGAAAGGTTGACCCCTTATCCTCAACTCCCCCACCGTCAGGAACATCGAGAGATGGCTGACATTTAAGGGGACAGTAAATATAGGACAGACATCTGTCTAATGTTGTTACATGGTGCATAATTGGTTCTGTAACAAAATACATTTATTATTTCTAGTTTTGTAATATAGTACTTCAGCGACATTATATATTTCCATTATACATTCACAGCACAGGTGTCCATTCAGTAACTCGAGTCCATGCCGACTTTCTGTCGGACAATACAGTCAGTCCCACTACCCCTCTATAGCCCTGTTCCCCTGCAAGTTTATTTCCTTCAGATGCCCAACCCAATTTATTTTAAATTATTCTTCTCCACTTCCACACTGGTGTGATTTTCTGATTATACCCACTCGCTGTCTAAATAATGTTCTTCCTCACACATCCCCTACTCTACCTCAAATTAAAAGATACAGCACTCTCGATCAAACATTTTCTGGACAGCTAATTGTGCATCTGGCGAGATATATGTACATTTACTGAATTAAAATGTTTGGGTGTCTGACTCCAGGACCTTGTATCGATAGATCAACATGACTCACTGATTCAGGAGAATTGGGAGGGTGAATGTTAGACACATCAGAGTGAGAATGGAGGGACAGTGTGTGGGACGGAGATTTACAGCTTTTGGGATTTAAAAAATGTATTAGTGTCACAAGTAGGCTAACATTAACACTGCAATGAAGTTACTGCGAAAATCCCCAAGTCGCCACACTGGTTGGGTACACCAAGGGAGAATTTAGCATGGCCAATCCACCTAACCTGTGGATTGTGGGAGGAAACTGGAGCACCTGAAGGAAACCCATGCAGTCACGGGGAGAATGTGCAGACTCCACACATCACATCAACATCTGACAGAGTCACTCAATTCACCGGGACCTGAATATCATCAGCCTTTGAATGTAGGAGAAATGTTTGTCTTTTTGTCTGCAACAGAAAATTTTAAACTGGAAAAGCACCTGGACGCACAGAGATCCGAGTGAGAATGTTTCAGCTTTAACTAGTTACACAGTTTTTCAAAACATTACCCTTTGGAGTCGGGAAAGACACTCTCCGTGGTCTGTGTTTGTGGACACCTCAGTTGGTTCTTGAACGTGGAGAGTCACAAGGACACCTGCCCCATGGAGAAACCTTGGGAATGTGGGAAGGGATTCGTTACCCCATCAAGACTGGAAAGTCACCGACGCGTTCACACTGGGGAAAGGCCATTTACTTGCCCTGATTGTGGGAAGGGAGTCACTCAGTTATCCCACCTGTGGACACACCAGTGAATTCACACTGGGGAGAGGCCTTTTATCTGCACTGAATGTGGGAAGGGATTCACTCAGTCATCTAACCTGCTCGGACACCAGCGAGTTCACACTGGAGAGAGGCCATTCACCTGCACTGAGTGTGAAAAGGGATTCAGAGATTCATCCACTCTGCAGAAACACCAGAGAGTTCACACTGGGGAAAGACCATTCACTTGCTTTGATTATGGGAAGCAATTCCAAGATTCCTCCACCCAGGTGAGACACCATCAATTTTATACGGGGAGAGGCCGCTCACCTGCTCTGACTGTGGGAAGGGATTCACTCAGTTATCCACCCTGCAGACACACCAGCGAGTTCACAATTGCTTACATGAGGTGGATTCTTCTGTTAATCACATCCAGGACTGAACCATGTTCATTCTGACAGTTGGTGACGTGGGAGGGTCGGAGGGTTTCTTTGAGCCTGGGAGAGCACATTTCCACTGAATGATCCACAAAAACTGATGAAGGACATTTATTTACTCCAGGAGAGTAAATAGTGTTTTCCCCCGACTACATGCAGTTCTACAATAAACGCAGAAAGAACTGGAAAAATGCAGCCGGTCTGGCAGCATCTGTGGAGAAGAATTTTGTAGAACAGAAGCAAAAGGCGAGGTAATGGTTGTTGCAAAGAAGTGAGTGTTCAGGACAGAATAATGAACATCTCTGTCTGAAACAAAAAACCATGAAAACAAGTTCAGGGGGTGAAGTTGTTGAACTCAATGTTGAGTCCAGAAGGCTGTAAAGTGCCTCATCGGAAGATGAGGGGCTGTTTGTCCAGCTTGTGTTGGGCCTCTCCGGAACATTGCAGCAGGTCGAGGACAGAAATGTGAGTGTGAGAACAAGGTGGTGAATTCTAATGACAAGCGGAAGGTCAGGGTCATGCTTGTGGACTGAGCGGAGGTGTTCCACAAAGAGGGCAGGGAACAGGCTGCAGATGAATTAAAGAGAAACCATTTGTGTCCAGAACATTGTGAACATCCTTTTACTCTGGTTGTCTTTGATCCTCAAGTCATTTTCTGTTTGTTTTAACCATGTTCTGTTTCATTGATAAACTTTTATCAGTAAAAATATTTGATTGTTCTGGACTTTTCCTGGTGAGATTGATGCACTTTAGGGAAAGTGGGTGAGAGGGGTTGGCAGGCTCTTTAACAGAAAGTGAGTCCCTCTAAGGTAATTGGCAAAGGAGCCAGAGGGGGAGATGAGATTTTATTCTTTTGACAAAGCGAGTTGTTCTGATCTGCCTGAAAGCAGATTCAATAGAATCTTTCCAAAGGGCAAAGACTTGAAAGGGAAGAATTTGCAGGACTGTGGGGACAGATCAGTGTGGTAGGATGAATCAGACAGTCCTTTCAAAGAGATAGCAGGGGCTCCTCCTGCAGCCTGTCAATCTCAGCCTCCTGCTTCTGTGCAGTTTAAAAGGGACAGATTTCAGTGCAGCCTTTTCCCTGTATCTGTATTTAAAGAGACAGGTTTCTCTTTAGCGCTGAGTGACTGATATAACAATTGTTTGGAGGCCCATTTCCCACTCAGTCCTCCAGCACCTTCCTGTCTCTCTATTAGTGCGACGCTCATGGCAGTTTCCCAACTGGAGCGCAGGCCCCATTATTCTCAGCTAAATTCAGCCCTCAGCTCCGTCACCTGGCTGTCATTGACACCAGCAATAGAGAGACAGAAAGGTGCCCCAGGCTCAAATGGGAAATTGAAACGTGGGGCTTTAAATGAAATGTTAGGATCTCTGTAACGATCAACAATTTAATAAAAATGAATTCTAAACCCAGTAAACAAATTAAAGAATCACATGATAAAACTTCAAGTTTTCTGATGTTTACTCCAACAAACTGGAAGCAACAATGATTAAACACTTTTTCATCGGGAACATAGCCCTTAAACTGTAAAATTAAACTTTGTCCTTTTACTCTTAACACCATTAAATATCCACTCAATGGATATATTTTACCCTGCCTTGGAATGTTGACACACTTTCTCCAAAAACCAGTCCAAAGTGATTCTTTACTCCCCAAGGGTTTATTTCCATTGTTTTCCTTTTCCAGTCTGGCAACCTTTAATCCCAGAGCTGTCCTTCACAGTGATGGTTCTCCTGGACATTTTCCCACTAACACAAGCAAGGCGAATCTTCCAGCCTTGTTTCACAATCCTCAGAAATCTGTGACCAACATTCGACATCGGAGCAGAAGTCGGTCATTTGGCCCTTTGAGTCTGCTCCACCGTTTATTTACATCATGGCTGATCTTTTTGTGTTGAGTTCCACATTCCCGTTCTACACCCGATACTTTTGACGCCCTTATCCAACAAGAATTGGTATAAAGGCAAAATTCTGCTGTTGTTGGAATCTGAAACAAAAACAGAAAATGCTGGACAATCTCAGCAAGTCTGACAGCATCTACAGAGAGAGAATAGAGACAACATTTTGAGTCAGGATTACTCTTTATCAGAGGTGAAGACAAGGAAAATCTGACAACATTTATCCTGTGAGGGTCAAGAATTGGGAAGCAATTATTAAACCTCCTCTGAACCACTTTCAATGCATTTGTATCATTTCTTAAATAGGAGATAAAGCTGCACCCAGTGTTCAAGATGCAGTCTCAGCAACGCCCTGTATAACTGAAGCAGAACATCTTTACTTCTATGTTCAATTTCTCTCGTAATAGAACAAAGAACAAAGAAAATTACAGCACAGGAACAGGCCCTTCGGCCCTCCAAGCCTGCACCGACCATGCTGCCCGACTTAACTAAAACCCCCTACTCTTCCGGGGACCATATCCCTCTATTCCCATCCTATTCATGTACTTGTCAAGGCGCTCCTTAAAAGTCACTCCCGTATCCGGTTCCATTACCTCCCCCGCCAACAAGTTCCAGGCACCCACTACTCTCTGTGTAAAAAATCTGCCTCGTACATCTCCTTGAAACCTTGCCCCTTGCACCTTAAACCTGTGCCCCCGGATAATTGACTCTTCCACCCTGGGAAACAGCTTCTGACGATCCACTCTGTCCATGCCTCTCATAATCTTGTAGACTTCTATCAGGTCTCCCCTCAACCTCCGTCGCTCCAGTGAGAACAAACCAAGTTTCTCCAACCTCTCCTCATAGTTAATGCCCTCCATACCAGGCAACATCCTGGTAAATCTTTTCTGAACCCTCTCCAAAGCCACCACATCCTTCTGGTAGTGTGGCAACAAACATTGAACACTATATTCCAAGTGCGGCCTAACTAAGCTTCTACAAAGCTGCAACATGACTTGCCAATTTTTAAACTCAATACCCCGGCCGATGAAGGCAAGCATGCCGTATGCCTTCTTGACTACCTTCTCCATCTGCATTGCCACTTTCAGTGACCTGTGTACCTGTACACCCAGATCCATTTGCCTGTCAATACTCTTAAGGGTTCTGCCATTTACTGTATATTTCCTATCTGTATTAGACCTTCCAAAATACATTACCTCACATTTGTCCAGAATAATAAAGGATAACATTCCATTTATCAGAACTTTGATTTATTTGAACTAAGATTTATGGGGGTTCTCTTGTTTACAAAAACCTCCCCAATCGTAAATCACACCAGGTTCCAGTGTCTTGACCATATGGCAAGAAAGAACACTTTAAATCGTGAATTCAGAAAGTTTATTAAGCATTAAAATATAACAAGTCAGAAAGATAAAAAACAGAGTGTCGATTAACAGTTAATAGAGAAAGTTTAACATTAACAATTGAACAGACTTCTCTCCATCCCTCTCAGACCAGGACATGAAGTGACCGCTCCAAAAACATGGATAACTTGTAAAACCAACAGCTCTCAACACCTCTCTGTAAACATATCTCCCTCCACCTCTCTCTACCAAATTGCCTTCTCAAGACCACTTTTTTATACTTTAAAAATGTCGAGAGTCCATCTTAGCCAATTCCCATAAATCTTCAATTATGAACTAAAATAGACACGAGTTTTTGGGCGATTTAAAAACAAATGAACTGTCTGCTGAAAGGGTTAACTTTTCTACAGAACCTAAAGGGGTGGGGAGTGAGCAGCAAAAACTTGGCACACAATTACATCACTTTACACAAGTTTAAAACAAAACAAATGATTTTAAACTTAATCTATTAATTTTTTTTGTTATATTCCTCAACCTATTTAATTTGATCAGTTTTTGTTAGGGATGGGTAACGTTTGTTCTTTATAAACTGATTCACTCATTTTGTTGATTCTACATGGGCTCAGAGAATCAGAACCCAGACTTTATCATCCTTATCCTTTTTCTCCTTCTGCCACCACTCCCTCTGTTTTGCGGGAGGGTCCTGGGGATTCCAATCAGAACTAATCATTTTATCATAAAAGTAAAATACTGCGGATACTGGAATCTGAAACAAAAACAGAAAAGGCTGGAAAATCTCAGCAGGTCTGACAGCATCTGTGGAGAGAGGATAGAGCCAATGTTTTGAGTCTGGATGACCCTTGATAAGAGCTCTTACGAAGTGTTATCCAGACTCGAAAGATTGGCTCTATTCTCGAATCATTTTAATCGATAAGTTTCTCATTCTTAGTTTCCAAATGGCAGGTAAGAGACCTGTCCAGTCCCCACTTGAGCTCTGATTTGTCACTGGCCATGCTTGGGTAGGATTATAACCATTAGAATCTACTCTCAGAGGTCTGCTTTTCAGTCCAGTGCTACTTGGAGTATACCGTCACTTCACCGACTATCAGGTCACAAGTCCCTCACAGTTCTTATCACAAATTCATGATAAAATAATTTAAACATGCCTGAGAACACTTCTTAACTTCTTAGTCAGCTACCTACCCCATTTGTTGATTAGTCAGACCCCTTTTTCACAGATTCCAGGTTTCTCAGCTGCTGAACACCAGCCGGTCCTGCAATAATCTCATAGAATCTCTACAGTGCAGAAGGAGGCCATTCGGCCCATCAAGTCTGCACCAACCACAATCCCACTGACCCTATCCCCATAACCTCATGCATTTACCCTAGCTAGTCCCCCTGACACGATGGGGCAATTTAGCATGGCCAATCTACCTAACCCGCACTTCTTTGGACTGTGGGAGGAAACCAGAGCACCCAGAGGAAACTTACACAGACACGGGGAGAATGTGCAAACTCCACATAGACAGTGATCCAAGCTGGAAATCGAACCCGGGTCCCTGGCGCTGTAAGGCAGCAGTGCTAACCACTGTGCTACCGTGCCGCCCCAGTTTAATTCTAACTCATTCTGAGTAAATATTCTCACCAGGTCCTCTGTTGGAGCCCTGCTAAGCAGCTTTAATGGTCCGTGATTGCAGAAACTGAGCAGTCACAGGAATGTGGTCAAGATTGTCCAGTCCCACAATGCCTCACATTCAATCTGCAGTCCTTCAATTATAACAGAATATGTGGCTGTATGTAGCTGCCTCGGCCATGGTCAACCCCAACACTGCCTTCCTGAACTGTTACAATGCCTGAGGTGTAAGTACACCCACAGTGCTGTTAGGGAGGGATTTCCAGCTACATATTCCAGACTTTCACTGGACTGTAGGTGGATATCAGAAACTGTTGGTGGGTTCCAGATTGATATATTCCAATTAACCACATCCAAGGTGAGTTATTCAAATCCCTTTATTGTCCAGGACAATATATTCACAATATCTTTAAAACAGAAATTAAACATTCCCATTTGATTTCAGGTACTAACATATTCTGTTAGTTTGTTCTTTATTGTTAATGTCAGGCTGGGGTTGTTCCTCTTGGAGCAAAGGAGGTTGAGGGGAGATTTGATAGATGTGGAAAAGATTCTGACAGGTTTAGATAAGGTGGACAAAGAAAAGCTGTTCCCATTAGCTGACGGGACAAGGATGAGGGGGACGCAGATTTAAGGTTTTGGTTCAGAGATGCAGGGGGGGATGTGAGGAAGAATATTTTGATGCAGTGAATGGTAATGACCTGGAACTCGCTGCCTTCGAGGGTGGAGGAAGTGGAGACAATAAACAATTACAAAGGAAATTGGATGGGCATCTGGGGGAGTTTCAAACAGAAATAGTGACGAAATATCTCTGAACTTCCTCACACCCTGTCACTCTGTGATCCTTGTGAAATTTAAAACCAGGTATTCGCAACAAGACTCAAAGAGCATCAGTCCACTGGAAGTAAAGTTGTGAGACCGGCCAGTCCAGCAGAAAGAAACCCTCCGACCCTCCCCATTGACCAACTGTGAGAATGAACAAAATGCAGTCCTGGATGTAATTGAGAGCAGAAACAACAACAGCAGAATCAAACCCCTGGAATCACTCGTGAACTTGTTGGTGTCTCAGCAGGTGGGATAAAAGACTGAATCTCTTCTCACACACAGAGCAGGTGAATGGCCTCTACCCAATGTGAATTCGCTGGTGTGTCAGCAGGTTGGATGAATCACAGAATCCCTTCCCACATTGAGAGCAGTTGAATGGTCTCTCCCCGGTGTGAACTCGTTGGTGTTTCCGCAGGTTGGAAGACTGAGTGAATCTCTTCCCACACTGAGAGCAGGTGAACGGCCTCTCCCCGGTGTGAACTCGCTGGTGTTTCCGCAGGTTGGAAGACTGAGTGAATCTCTTCCCACACTGAGAGCAGGTGAACGGCCTCTCCCCAGTATGAATGCGCTCATGGACCGGCAGGTCGGAAGATCGACTGAATCCCTCCCCACACTGAGAACACGTGAATGGCCTCTCCCCAGTGTGAACTCGCTGGTGTCTCTGCAGGCTGGATGACTGAGTGAATCCCTTCCCACACTGAGAGCAGATGAACGGCCTCTGCCCAGTGTGAACTCGCTGGTGTTTCTGCAGGCCGGATGAGTAGGTGAATCCCTTCCCACACTGAGAGCAGGTGAATGGTCTCTTCCCAGTGTGGCTGCGCCGATGAGCTTCCAGCAGAGATGGGGATCTGTATCTCTTCTCACAGTCCGCACATTTCCATGGTTTCTCCATGGTGCAAGTGTCCTTGCCTCTCCCTTGGGTGACCAATCAGTTGAAGCCTTGTCCACACACACAACACGGGTACCGTCTCTCCCTGCTGTGAATGGTGTGATATTTATTCAGGCTGTGTAACTGGTTAAAGCTCTTTAGTCAGTGCACTGGAACACTCTCACTCGAGTGTGGCAGTGTGTCGCTGCTTTTCCAGTCACACTGACATTTGAAATCTTTTCAAATCAACAGACCGGATAATCATTTCTTCTTCTAGATTCAAAGTCCGATGATATTCAGCTCCCAAGGAATATGACTCTGTCAGATCTAGATGTGACGTTTGAGATTTCAGCCTGTGATTCCTCTTTCAATATCCTGTAAAACGAGTTTACAAAAGTCATCAGTGTCAGTACAGGATAGAAATTCAGAACAGACAATTCTAGTTTCTATGGAACATTCTTTCCTATTTCAGTCCCAAAAAGCTGTAAATCTCCATCCCACACACTCTCCCTCCATTCTCACTCTGCTGTATCTAATATTCACCCTCCCAATTCTCCTGAAGGTGCTGATTGAGGCTGATTGACAGATCCATGCTCACTGCTTCCTGTCCTGGACACAGAGACCATAACAAATAGGAGCTGCAGTCGGCCATTTGGTCCATCGAGCCTTTTAAACTATTCAATGAGATAATTCGTTCATCTACCTCAGCATCATTCTCCCCACACTAAACCCATATCCCTTGATATCCTCAATATCTAGAAACCAATCAATCTCTCTCTCGAAAATAGTTGATGACTGAGGCTTCACTGTCCTCAGGGGTTGAGAATTCCAAAGCTTCACCACATCCTTGAGTGAAGAAATCCCCCCACATCTTAGCTTTTGCTCCATCTTCTTCTCTGTTCCCCATAACCCTTGACACCCTTGTCAGTCAAAGATCTGTCTAACTGGAATATATTCAATGATCCTCAGCCTCCACTGGTCCCTGTGGAAGAGAAATCCAAAAGACTAACAACCCTCTGAGGGAAGAGATGTCTGGAAATATATAACGTAGCTACAGTTCCATATTACAAGATATTCAGATCCCAAGGAATATGACTCTTTCTAGATGTGACAGTTGAGATTTCTGCCTGTGATTCCTCGTTCAAAATCCTGTGAAATGAGTTTGCAAAAGTCATCACAGTCAGTATAGGATAGAAATTCAGAGCAGACAATTCTAGTTTCTATGGAATGTTATTTCCTATTTCATTCCCAAAATGTTGTAACTCTCCATCCATATCTATGGATTCTATTTAAAAATGAAAGTGGATGGGCACTTGAAGGAAATAAACTTTCAGGAGAATGGGGATATAGAGTGGGAATGGGACTGGAATGTTATACAGAGAGTCAGCATGGACTTGAGTTACCGAATGGATTCCTTCTGTGCTGTAATGACTTTATGACTGGAAATGTATAACATCGCTGCAGCATTATATTATAATGCAAGAAATAATAATAAATGTATTTTACTACAGAAACATAAATAATATATCTAATCTGGGTACCTTATAATAACACTAGACATATCTCTGTCCTATATTAATTTACTGTCCCCTTAAATGTCAGCCATCTCCTGGGGAAAGCTGCCCTTTAATGTGAACATTAGGAAAAAGACCATCCTTTTAGACAGACAAATAAATGTGTCAAGCTGAGGGAGCAAAGGATGTTCACCAGGCTGATTCAGGGAATCGCGGGACTGATGTATGAGGAGAGACTGACTGGGTTAGAATTGTTTTCATTGGAGTTCAGATGAATGAGGGGGGAGTCTCAAAGAGACTTATAAAATTCTAAGGGTCGAGACAGGATAGATGCAGGGAGGATGTTCCCGATGGAGTCCAGAACCGGGGGTCACAGTCTGAGGATTCAGGGCAGACCATTTAGGACGGATTTGAGGAGACATTTCTTCACCCAAAGAATAGTGACCCTGTGGAATTTATTACCACAGGAAGTGGTTGATGCCAAAACATTGAATGTATTCAAGAGGCGGCTGGATAAAGCACTTGGGGCGAATGGGATCACAGGTTATGGGGAAAAAGCAGGATTAGGCTATTGAGTTGGATGATTAGCCATGATTGTAATGAATGGCGGAGCAGGCTCGAAGGGCCAAATGGCCTCCTCCTGCTCCTATCTTCTATGTTTCTATATCAATGTCTTTAAGAGAGAGAGAGAGACCTGGGCCAACCTTTCCAGAGTCTGCAACCTCCCTGGATTCACTTCCTTTCCCTTCAGTTGCTGCAAGTCCCCAATTTCCCCCAGAATGAGAAAAGAAATGGAAAGGGGGAGAAAAGAAAGTGTTTTACTCACAGATGTTGGCCTCTTTAAAGGAATGCAGTGCCAATTTGCAGATAGCACAGAAAGCCAGCAAAGGGGCCCTGCCGAAACCCGGGATTGAACCAGGGACCTTTAGATCTTCAGTCTCACACTCTTAATTGCTTGCACTTAATTGAAACAGGAGGAAGTTTGAATCTGCCTGAAGCTCAATCTTCAATCACACAAGGCCCGCGCTCTGCTTGGCTGGAGGACCAGAATCCTTCCGGTCCTCCAACTCTTCCCATTGGCCAGAGCTGGTGAGGGGCAGTGAATCAAAAGTGCGCATGTGTGGGTTTTTAGGAGGAATGCGCATGTGCGGGTGTGGGGGGGGCCCGGGACAAAGCCGGCGCACTGACCATTGTCTGTCCGGGTCTTCCAACCTTTTCCAATGGACAACAGCTCAGCGCGGCTGGAGGGCAAAGTCCCGCCCACCCCCACGAGGGGCTCCGCCCCTCATTGTCTGTGCAGGGGATTGACCAATGGGAACTCTGGAGGACCGGAAGGACTCTGGTTCAGCTGCTCATTCCTGCCCAGCAAAACTGCTGCTGCTCTCTGTCTGAATGAAGATTGAGCTTTCGACAGACTCAAGGAAGTGAAAAGGATCAGCCAATGCCTACGGCAATACCAGACTGAAAACGCCTGACCTCGGAAGCTAAGCAGACTCAGGCCTGTTTAGTACTTGAATAGGAGACCTCCTGGGAATACTAGGTGTAGTAGACTTTAGGATGGCATGGTGGCACAGTGGTTAGCACTGCTGCCTCACAGCGTCAGGGACTTGGGTCAATTCCTGTTTTGAGTCACTGTCTGTGTGGACTTTGCATGTTCTCTCCCCATGTGGGTTTCTCCCGGGTGCTCCGGTTTCCTCCCACGGTCCAAAAGATGTGCGGGTCGGGTGGATTGGCCATGTTAAATTGCCCCTTAGTGCCAGGGGGACAAGTTAGGGTAAATGCACAGAGGTACGGGGATAGGGCCCGAGTGGGATTGTGGTTGGTGCAGACTCGATGGGACGAATGGCCTCCTTCTACACTATAGGATTGTATGATTCTATGAAGTGAATCCAGAGAGGGTGCAGACTCTGGAAAGGTTGGCCCAGGTCTCTCTCCCTCTCTTAAAGACATTGACGTTCTTTGCTCCCTCAGCTTGACACATTGATTTGCTTGGTTAAGAGGATGTTCTCTTTCCTAATGTTCAGAATTAAAGGGCTGCTTTCCCCAGGAGATGGCTGACATTTAAGGGGACAGTAAATTAATATAGGACAGAGATATATCTTGTGATTTTTTTTGTCACAGATTTGATAAATTATTTATGGTTCTGCAATGAAGTAATTTATTCTTATTTATATTCTTGTAATATTGTTCTGTACCTCTGTTATATACTTCCAGTTATGGAGTCATTACAGCAAAGGGGTCCTTTCAGCCACACACGTCCATCCTGACTCTTGGTCAAAGTGAAGCAGTGAACATGGATCTGTCAATCAGCCTCAATCAGCACCTTCAGGAGAATTGGGAGGGTGAGTATTAGATACAGCAGAGTGAGAATGGAGGGAGAGTGTGTGGGATGGAGATTCACAGGAATGAGAGAGGAAAGAATGTTCCATAGAAACTAGAATTGTCTGTTCTGAATTTCTATCCTGTACTGACACTGATGCATTTTGTAAACTCCTTTTACAGGATATCTGAAGGTGATGATTTGCAGGCAGAAATATCAAACCAAATGTCACACTAAGATCTCACAAATTCACTCTATTTATCGGAACCTGAATATCATCAGTCTTTCAATTTAGAAGGATAAATATTTGTCTGTTCTGTCTTTTTCAGGAGATCTTCAATATCAGTGTGCCTGGAAAAGCACTGAAACACACACACACCTGAGTGAGCGTGTTCCAGTGCACGGACTGTGGAAAGAGCTTTAACACAGTCTGAAAAAACATTGCATCATTCACATCAGGGAGAGAAATTAATTGAAACCAGCAGAGAAATTAAGTGAAACCAGCAGAGTCACAAGGACACCTGCACCATGGAGAAACGGTGGAAATGTGGGGACTGTGGGAAGGGATTCAATTACCCATCAAAGCTGGAAACTCATCGACGCAGTCACACTGGGGAGAGACCATTCACCTGCTCTCAGTATGGGAAGGGATTTAGTCAATTCTCCCTTCTGCTTACACACCAGCGAGTTCACACCGGGGAGAGGCCGTTCACCTGTTCGGAGTGTGGGAAGGGATTCAGCGATTTACCCACACTGCGGAGACACCAGCGAGTTCACACTGGGGAGAGACCATTCACCTGCCCTGTTTGTGGAAATGTTTTCAGCAATTCATCCACACTACTGACACACCAGCGAGTTCACACTGGAGACAGACCGTTCAATTGCTCTGACTGTGGAAAGGGATTCATTCAGTCATCCCACTTGCTGACACACCAGCGGGTCCACAGAGGGGAAAAGCCATTCACCTGCTCTGAGTGTGGGAGAGGATTCAGTGATTCATCAAACCTGCTGACACACCAGCGAGTTCACACTGAGAAGAAGCCATTCAACTGCTCTGTGTGTGGAAGGGGATTCAAACATTCAGCAACCGTGATGAAACACCAGCGAGTTCACACCAGGGAGAGGCCGTTCACCTGCTCCATGTGTGGGAAGGGATTCACATTGTTCTGCAACCTGCAGAGACACCAGCGAGTTCACAAATGATGACAGGGTTGGATTCTGCTGTTATTGCTGTGGTTAATCGCATCCAGGACTGAACCATGTTCATTCTGACAGTAGGTGAAGTGGGAGGGTCGGAGGGTTTCTTTCTCGTGGACTGGCCGGTCCCACAACTTTGCTTCCAGTGGGCTGATGCTCTTTGAGCCTGGGAGAGCACTGAAATGATCCACATTTGATGGCAGGATTAGAGGATACATGTGAAGCTTCTTGTAGTTTAATTGTGAATGTCAATGCTGGAGAAATACTATGTCGTAATTGTATTCGCTTTTTAACTTAAAGAGAAATAGTCACTTTCCTTCAACATACACACAGATTAGTGTGGGTTTGATTATCAGTTTCTGTCATGGTGTTGTTGTGATGCATTTTCTGTGACTTTTATTTCTTATGAAAATAAAATAAAAATGGTATTTTGTAATGTGTATGTTGCTTCCTGAGCTTTAGCACACCTGTCACCTTTCTGTGTAGATTTTCTATGTTCTGTAGTAATTGCTGTATTAGTTTGTGTAGCTCTTGTACTTTTAGTTATTTGTCTTTAAGTAACTTGCATCAGGCATCAGCAGCCAGTAAGAAATGAAACATCACACCTCAGATGTATCAGTTAGGTCGATGAGCCTGAGGAACATCAATCATCAGGAAGTGACACCACACGTCCTTTTATTACAAGGAAGCAGACACACAAATTACCTTGTGCTGCCTTGTTATCTCAGCGGAAAAGCTTTGAACTTACTACAGCAGCAGAGAAAAGCAATGAAGAAAAGGATGTTGCTGCAAGTGACTGAGATCCTGGATTAACTCAGTTAGGAGTTAATGGGAAGTGATGTCAGCAAGGTGACCGGGGCAGCACGGTGACACAGTGGTTCGCACTGCTGCCACACAGTGCCAGGAACCCGGGTTCAATTCCGGCCTTGAGCAACTGTGTGGAGTCTGTACATTCTCCCCGTGTCTGCGTGGGTTTTCTTCAGGTGCTCCGGTTTCCTCCCACACTCCAAAGATGTGCAGGTTAGATTGAATGGCTGTGTTAAATTGCCTCTTAGTGTCAGGGGAATTAGTTGGGTAAATACGTGGGGTTGCGGGGATAGGTCCTGGGTGGGATTGTGGTCAGTGCAGACTCGATGGGCCAAATGGCCTCCTTCTGCACTGTAGGGATTCTATGAGTTAATAGGAAGTGACATCAGCAAGATGACCAATATCCTTCAGGGACCAATCAAACATTGATCATGCACCATTTAACCAATCAGGGACTGATCATGTGCTGCTTGGGCCACTCAGAACCACAGGAGACGAGTGACAAAGCTGAATGAGTGAATGCCGCACAGAGATAGTTGTGAGCCAGGGTTAATGAGTGACAATTTTCCGGAGCTCGGTGCGCAACACGACACAGCATGAAGTAAGAAGATAGACTTTGGTCAACAGAACAGCAGACAGCCACAGTCAACTAAAAGCAAAGAGTTGGTGTTCCAGAGTGAGTGGACTGATCCACTGTGTTTAAATATTGTGATTTTGTACTTATTACGATTAAATTCTGTGACAACATTTTTGTACCTGGAATGTTCTGTAACTCCTCAGGAACTGCAGATTCCTTTCACAACTTATTCCAATGGGTTACTGACTTCAGGATTACAATTGAGATTGGAGCCAAACCCATATCTGACAACAGGATAGAATTGAAGGGGAGAAGTGTGGGTCTAAGACCAGTGTTTTAAACCAAAATAAAGGGTCTGAAGGGAGAGCTGGCGAAGCCATACAAAGTAAGGGAAATTATATTGTTTGACCTTTGATTTGTTTGACATATTTTCTGTGTATTTTTATGATCCTGGTTGGGACCGTTAATGTTTAAAGAGAAATTCAAAAAGCTAATAATTAACTGTAAGAATTATACCACAAGATTTTATGCATTTAACCAAAAACAAACTTTATTGGATATATAAAACAAAAGAAAATTAAAAACCAACACTGCAAACTTAACACTGTAGTTTAGAAAGACTTATGTTATAAACTCAGTTCTACTTTTTAACTTCTACCCCTAGGTTTCCCTTAGACTTAATGATATCCTGAAGGTTCATTCACTTCTGTTCCTGTGAATATATGGAAGGTACGTCAAAGCTCCCCAGAATTCACTTTAATTCTCCTCCGTGTTCCAGCTATTCTCCAAACTTTTATGAGGTCCTTCCATTAGTTTCCCACTAAACAACCTTCTAACTTTCCTCTAAGATCTCAAAACTGTGGACTGCTCAGTCCAGGCCTGAGCTTCACTGCCTTCTTCTGGAGGGATTTAAACATTAGGAACAGCCCTGGTTCCTCATGGCCCTCTGGGCTTCTAGTCCCACAGCTGGTTCACAGCTCCTGGTCCCACAACTGACGGCTTCCAGGCTAACTGCAGACTGCCTGATTTCTGTGAAATGTCGAAACCTCTCTCTTTTCTCCTTCCTGTTTAACAAAGGGGTTGTGTGGAATATTCCATTCAGGGGGAGGTGGTGGGAATGTCGCTGGCCGAGTAATGCAGAGACCCAGCAAAGAATCTGGGGACAGGCAGCTGGTGGGATTTGAATTCAGTGAATCAATCTGGAATTATATAAAGTTAGTTTCATGGTCACCGTTACGAGACTATCATTGATTGTTGTAAAAACCTGTCCGGTTCACCGTATTAATGTTCCCCATTAAGGAAGGAAATCTGCCATCCTTACCCGGTCTGGCCTACATGTGAATCCAGACCCACACAGCGATGTGGGTGAATCTTAACTGCCCCTCTGAAATGGCTGAGCAAGTCACTCCGTTCAGGGGCAATTAGGAGCTGAGCAACGTGTGCTGGGGCTTTGCCAGCAGTGTCCACATCCCAGGAAAGAATAAAGAATATTCCACGGAAAGCGATGGGTGATTTGAAATGAATTGAAAGGAGGTCAGGAGGTGCTCATATCGCCCAGAGCTGCTTTTCAATGGATCCTCCTGTTTAAAATAAAAACACATCAGTGTGCCCCTTTCCCAGACACAGTTGACCTTGGAATATCACAATGCTGTTTTTAAACATTCCTATGTTAAAGAATCAGTCATTTAGAATTGTGAAACAGACAGAAATTAAACGGTCCGTTTTTCCTGGGATCCTCCTGTGCCTGGCACCGGTGTCCTGAACAAGGTTATTAACATTCTCTGGGTTAAAGGTTCCTCCTGGTTCTTGCTGTCTGTTGTGTCCTTTGTCACAGTCGGTACCAGGACATTTCTATTGAAAGGTTGTTAAGAAATTCCAGTGAATTCCAGCCCCTTGTGTAACGTTCCATTTGGTGTGTGTCAGATTCAGAGATGTCCACGTGTGTGTGAAAAGGGTTCTGGGTAAGGGTTTTAACCCTTCTTTCCCCGTTAGTAACAATGAGCCCTGTATTCAATTCTAAAGTATAAAGTCCTCATTAGATATCAATTCTACCTGTTATCTACATTTCACCAACCAGTCTATATTTTCATCACAGGACTGCAGTGGGAGCACCGTCAACATCTTACTGACTGGATCGATTTTATCGAGGAGATGACGAAGGTGATCGATGAGGGTAGAGCAGTGGATGTTGTGAACATGTATTTTAGTAAGGCTTTCGACAAGGTCCCTCACGGTCGGCTCATCCAGAAGATTAAGATGCATGGGATTCACGGTCACTTGGCCACTTGGATTCAGAATTGACTTGCCCATAGAAGTCAGGGAGTAGTGGTGGAGGGTGTTTTTCTGGCTAGAGGTCCGTGACTAGTGGTGTTCTGCAGGGATCCGTACTGGGACCTGCGCTATTTGTGACATATATAAATGACTTTGATGAAAACGTGGATGGGTGGGTTAGTAAGCTTGCAGACGACACAAAGCTAGATGGAGTTGTAGATAGTGTAGAAGGTTGTGAAAGGTTTCAGTGGGATGTAGATCAGCTGCAGATATGAGCGGAGAAATGGCAGATGGATTTTAATCCAGACAAGTGTGAGGTGCTGCACTTTGGAAGATCAACTATTAAGGATAAGTATACAGTTAATGTACAGGGGGATCTTGGGAATCAAGAAAGTTCAAAGGAGATGTGAGAGGTAAGTTTTTTTACACAGAGAGTGGTAGGTGTCTGGAATGCGCTGCTCGGAGTGGTGGTGGAGGCAGATACGATAGGGGCGTTTAAGGGGGTTTTAAATAAGCACATGAATATGCAAGGAATAGAGGAATATGGACCATGGGCAGGCAAAAAGGAATAGTTTAATTTGGCATCATGTTCGACACAACATGGTGGGCTGAAGGGTCTGTTCCTGTGCTGTGCTGTTCTACGTTCTATTTGTGATCTCCATTTAGAAAAAGGAAATAGAGGCACTGGAGAAGGGGCAAGAAAGATTCACAAGAATAATCCCAGAACTGGAATCACTTGTGAACTCACTGGTGTTTCACCAAGTTTGCTGACTGAGTGAATCCCTTCCCAGTCAGAGCAGGTGACCAGCCTCTGCCTGGTGTGAACTCACTGGTGGGACATTAGTTCCCGAGAGCTTTTGAAGCCACGCCCACATTTAAAGGGTCTCTCCTGGGTGTGATGATGTTGTGTCTGGGCAGGCTGGATAACTGAGTAAATCCTTTCGCACACACCGAGCAGGTGAATGGTTTCTCCCCGGTGTGAACTCACTGGAGTTTCAGCAGTGTTGATGATATTCTAAACCTCCTTGAACAGTGAGAGCAGCTGAACGGCCTCTCCCCGGTGTGAATATGCTCGGGATCATCAGTTCCTGAAAGCTTCTGAAGCCGGCCTCTCAGGCAGAACATTTAAAGGGCTCTCCTTGGAGTGAGTGGCTTTGTGTCTCAGCAAGGTGGATGAATGAGTGAATCCCTTCCCACACACAGAGCAGGTGAATGGCCTCTCCCCAGTGTGAACTCGCTGGTGTATCCGCAGGCTGGATGACCATTTAAACCTCTTTGAGCAGTGAGAGCAGCTGAACGGTCTCTCCTCAGTGTGAATGCGCTGGTGGGACACCAGTTCCTGAGAGCTTTTGAATCCGCTCCCACAGTCAGAGCATTTAAACGGTCTCTCATTGGTGTGAGTGAGATTGTGTGCGCGCAGGTTCGATGAAACAGTGAATCCCTTCCCACACACAGAGCAGGTGAACGGTCTCTCCCCAGTGTGAACTCGCTGGTGTTTCCGCAGGTCGGATGATGTTCTAAACCTCTTTGTGCAGTGAGAGCAGCTGAACGGTCTCTCCTCAGTGTGAGTGCGCTGGTGGGACATCAGCCCTCCAGAGCTTTTGAAACCACTCCCACAGTCAGAGCATTTAAAGGGTCTCTCCTGGGTGTGAGTGACTTTGTGTGTCAGCAGGTGGGATAATTGAGTGAATCCCTTCCCACACACAGAGCATTTAAACGGTCTCTCATTGGTGTGAGTGAAATTGTGCCTCTGCAGGTGGGATGACTGAGTGAATCCCTTCCCACACACAGAGCAGGTGAACGGTCTCTCCTCGGTGTGAATTCGCTGGTGTCTCTGCAGGTCGGATGACGTTCTAAATCTCTTTGAGCACTGAGAGCAGCTGAACGGTCTCTCCTCAGTGTGAATGCGCTGGTGTTTCAGCAGTTCTCCAGAGCTTCTGAAACCACTCCCACAGTCAGAGCATTTAAAGGGTCTCTCATTGGTGTGAGTGAAATTGTGTCTGTGCAGGTGGGATGAATGAGTGAATCCCTTCCCACACACCGAGCAGGTGAATGGCCTCTCCCCAGTGTGAACTCGCTGGTGTCTCCGCAGACCGGATGATGTTCTAAACCTCTTTGTGCAGTGAGAGCAGCTGAACGGTCTCTCCTCAGTGTGAATGCGCTGGTGGCCCATCAGTTCCCGAGAGCTTTTGAATCCGCTCCCACAGTCAGAGCACTTAAAGGGTCTCTCCTGAGTGTGAGTGACCTTGTGTTTCTGCAAGCTGAATGACTGAGTGAAACCCTCCCCACACACAAAGCAGGTGAATGGTCTCTCCCCAGTGTGAATGCGTTCATGAATTTCCAGCTCATTTGGGAACCTGTATCTCTTCCCACAGTCCCCACATTTCCACGGTTTTTCCCTGATGCGGGTGTCCTTGTGACTCTCCAGGTTAAACAATCAGTTAAATCTCACACAGAACACGGGTACAGTCTCTCCCGCTGTGAATGCTGCGATGTATTTTCAGGCTGTGTAACTGGTTAAAGCTCTTTCCACACTCAGTGCACTGGAACACTCTCACTCGGGTGTGTGTATCTCAGTGCATTTCTAGTCACAGTGATGTTTACAATCTTTTGAAGCCAAGAGGCCAAACAAACATTTCTCCTGCTAGATTCAAAGGCCAATGATATTCAGGTCTCAAGAAATCGAGTCACTCTGTCAGATCTAGGTGTGATGTTGGAGATTTCTGTCTGATTTCTCCTTGTCTAATATCCTGTAAGTCAATTTAGAAAAAAAACATCACAATTCAGAATACGATCGAAATTCAAATCTACATTTCTAGTTTCTATGGAGCATTCATTAAAGACACAGTCATGGAGCATTAAACTTGCCCAGCAGGGCCTCCCATATCAGCACACAGGCAGCTGCTTTGTGAGACTGCCCGCAGTACAGACAAGTCAGAGATAAGGGTGTCCTCAGAAGTGGGATTCATTGTGAAAGCTCAGGGACGGTTGATAAGATGCAGCAATTCTATGATTCTAATGAACATTCTTTCCTCTCTCATTCCCCAAAAGCTGTAAATCTCCATCCCACACACTCTCCCTCCATTCTCACTCTGCTGTATCTAATATTCACCCTCCCAATTCTCCTGAAGGTGCTGATTGAGGCTGATTGACAGATCCATGCTCACTGCTTCCTGTCCAGCACAGAAATCATAACAAATAGGAGCTGCAGTCAGCATTCGGCCCATCGAGTCTGCTCAACCATTCATTGAGATTATTGGTTGATCTACCTCTGCATTATTTTCCCCACACTGCCCCCATATCCATCGATATCTTCAATATCTAGAAACCTATCAATCCCTCTCTTGAAAATTTTTGATGACTGAGGCTCTATAGTCCTCTGGGGTAGAGAATCCAAAACATCACCACATCCTTGAGTGAAGAAATCCTTCCTCATCTGAGCTTTCTCTCCATTTTCCAGCCTGTTCCCAATAATTATTGACTCCCTTGTCATTCAAAAACTGTCTAACTCATCCTTGAATATATTCAATCCCTCCACTGGTCCCTATGGAAGAGAAATCTAGATACTAACAATTCTCTGAGGGAAGAGATTGTTGGAAATATAAAATATAGCTGCAGTCCAAAATTACACAGCCAGATATAATAAGTGCATTGTATTACAGAGCTTAAATAATATATCGAATCTGTACCATATAACAACAGGGGAGCTGATAGCCTTGTGGTATTATCGCTAGACTATTAATCCAGAAACTTAGCTGATACTCTGGGGACTCAGGTTCGAATCCTGCCACGGCAGATGGTGGAATTTGAGTTTAAGGGAAGGAAATCTGCCGTCCTTACCCAGTCTGGCCTACATGTGACTCCAGAGCCACAGCAATGTGGTTGACTCTCAACCATCCTCCGAAATGGCCCAGCGAGCCATTCAGTTCAAGGGCAATTAGGGATGGGCAATAAATGCTGGCCCAGCCTGCAATGCCCGTGTCCCAAGGATGAATTAAAAAAAACCAACATCAGACACATCTCTGTCCTATATTAGTTTACTGTCCCCTTTAATATATTTCAGAAACCAGATGGGCACATGAAGGAAATAAAGTTGCAGGGGAAAGGGAATATAGAAAGGGAATGGGACTGACTGGATTGTTCTACAAAGAGTCGGCATGGATTCGAGTTGCTGAATGGACTCCTTCTGCGCTGTAATGACTCGATGAGTGGAAATATATAACATAGCTTCAGTGCTACATTACAAAACGAGAAATAATAATAAATGTACTTTGTTACAGAACCATAAATATTATACCAAATCTACAATGTAACAACACTCGACATATCTCTGTCCTATATTAATTTATTGTTCTCTTAAATGTCAGCCATCTCCTGGGGAAACCAGCCCTTTAATTGTGAACATTAGGAAAGGGACCATCCTTTTAGCCAGACAAATCAATGTGTCAAGCTGAGGGAGCAAAGGATGTCAATGAGAAGTGATTGCAGAGCCTCTGGCTCTGATCTTCAGGTCGTCGTTGGCCTCTGGTATAGTACCAGAAGATTGGAGGTTAGCGAATGTTGTCCCATTGTTTAAGTTGGCCTCTGGTATAGTACCAGAAGATTGGAGGTTAGCGAATGTTGTCCCATTGTTTAAGAAGGGGAACAGAGACTTCCCCGGGAATTATAGACCGGTGAGTCTCACTTCTGTTGTCGGCAAGATGTTGGAAAAAATTATAAGGGATAGGATTTATAGTTATTTGGAGAGTAATGAATTGATAGGTGATAGTCAGCATGGTTTTGTGGCAGGTAGGTCGTGCCTTACTAACCTTATTGAGTTTTTTGAGAAAGTGACCAAGGAGGTGGATGGGGGCAAGGCAGTGGACGTGGTATATATGGATTTTAGTAAGGCGTTTGATAAGGTTCACCATGGTAGGCTTCTGCAGAAAATGCAGATGTATGGGATTGGGGGTGATCTAGGAAATTGGATCAGGAATTGGCTAGCGGATAGGAAACAGAGGGTGGTGGTTGATAGTAAATATTCATCATGGAGTGCGGTTACAAGTGGTGTACCTCAGGGATCTGTTTTGGGGCCACTGCTGTTTGTAATATTTATTAATGATCTGGATGAGGGTATAGTTGGGTGGATTAGCAAATTTGCTGATGACACCAAAGTCGGTGGTGTGGTAGACAGTGAGGAAGGGTGTCGTAGTTTGCAGGAAGACTTAGACAGGTTGCAAAGTTGGGCCGAGAGGTGGCGGATGGAGTTTAATGCGGAGAAGTGTGAGGTAATTCACTTTGGTAGGAATAACAGATGTGTTGAGTATAGGGCTAACGGGAGGACTTTGAATAGTGTGGAGGAGCAGAGGGATCTAGGTGTATGTGTGCATAGATCCCTGAAAGTTGGGAATCAAGTAGATAAGGTTGTTAAGAAGGCATATGGTGTCTTGGCGTTTATTGGTAGGGGGATTGAATTTAGGAGTCGTAGCGTTATGTTGCAACTGTACACAACTCTGGTGCGGCCGCACTTGGAGTACTGTGTGCAGTTCTGGTCCCCACATTACAGGAAGGATGTGGAGGCTTTGGAGAGGGTGCAGAGGAGGTTTACCAGGATGTTGCCTGGTATGGAGGGGAGATCCTATGAGGAGAGGCTGAGGGATTTGGGATTGTTTTCGCTGGAAAGGCGGCGGCTAAGAGGGGATCTTATTGAAGCATATAAGATGATTAGAGGTTTAGATAGGGTGGATAGTGATAGCCTTTTTCCTCTGATGGAGAAATCCAGCACGAGGGGGCATGGCTTTAAATTGAGGGGGGGTAGTTATAGAACCGATGTCAGGGGTAGGTTCTTTACCCAGAGGGTGGTGAGGGATTGGAATGCCCTGCCAGCATCAGTAGTAAATGCGCCTAGTTTGGGGGCGTTTAAGAGATCCGTAGATAGGTTCATGGACGAAAAGAAATTGGTTTAGGTTGGAGGGTCACAGTTTTTTTGTTTTTTTTTAACTGGTCGGTGCAACATCGTGGGCCGAAGGGCCTGTTCTGCGCTGTAATGTTCTATGTTCTATGTTCAATGTCTTTAAGTCAGAAAGAGAGAGACCTGGGCCAACCTTTCCAGAGTGTGCAGCCTCCCTGGATTCACTTCCTTTCCCTTCAGTTGCTGCAAGTCCCCAATTTCCCCCAGAATGAGAAAAGAATTGGAAAGGGGGATAAAAGAAAGTGTTTTACTCACAGATGTGGGAGACAGAAGGAAGTTTGAATCTGTCTGTACTCAATCTTCATTCAGAGAGACCTCTTTTTAGGTCAAACCAAGTAAACAAACTCAAATTAAATCAGGACTAAGTAAAAGGGGCAGCTCCCCAAAAAGGAGGGGGAACAGCCCGAACAGAAATCAAAATGCAAAGGAAACTTAAAAACATCAAATTAAAATGTGATTATCAGGGTCAATAATGCACCCCAACCCCTGCGGTGCCCAGCGGGCGCGGAAAGCGTCAACCTCGCCCGTGGACACCGCATGCTCCCTCTCCAGGGACACCTGGCCGCGAACGTAGCCGCGGTAGAGGGGAAGACAGTCAGGATGGACGGCCCCCTCGATCGCCCGCTGCCTGGACCGGTAAATGGCGCGTTTCGCCAGGCCCAGGAGCAGGTTCACGAGGAGGTCGCCATCCCGACCCTCCCCTCTCCG
Organism: Mustelus asterias; assembly: GCF_964213995.1. NCBI lineage: Eukaryota > Metazoa > Chordata > Chondrichthyes > Carcharhiniformes > Triakidae > Mustelus > Mustelus asterias. The sequence goes on from NC_135830.1 coordinate 15,019,697, forward strand.
CACCGGGTGTCCGTAGATCAGGAGCGTGGGACTGAAGTGTAAACAAAACATCAATAAAAGGTTCTTCAGGAAAACATAAAGGGAGTGCAGCCTAAGACACTCAACATAGACATGGTCCACGGACTCCACAAGGCCACAGAAAGGGCAGTCTTCGGAGCCCGTGAACCAGTGAATCCTACGGTTGTGCGGAACTGCTGCATGCATCACCCTCCACCCCAGGTCCCCGACGTAATTGGGGGAGATCCCTCCGTAGAGGGACCTCCAGCGGGGACCTCCGCCGCCCGGCGGCAACAAGGCCCGCCAAGGTGTATCCGGGCGACAGGCGAGGAGGCGGTAGTGGAGGGTGTGCAGCAGCAGCCCGCACAGGAAACGCCTCCGCGCGGTAGAAAAAGGCACGGAGGGCATTTCCGCGAGGCGGCTCAGGCTGTGGGGCACCTCACCCAGGGGAGGGGGCTGAGGCTTTGGGCCAATGTGGAATTCCGCCCGAACAGGGGAACGCTCGGGCGGGATCCCACCGCACGCCTGCGCCGCCTCGAGTTTGCGTGCAGTTTCGGGGCCGAGCACGACCGTCCTAAGGTCTAGGATGGCTTTGGCCGCGCGCCGGACGGACGTCCCCGTGCGCTCAGCCAGCACGCGGGGACTCATCCAGCCCGCTCCTCCGCCATCGAGCACGTCCCCGATTCTGGTCACCCCGGCGTCCACAGCCCCCCTCTCCGCCAGCCACCTGAAGTTATACGGCTGGAGGAGCGGATTCCTGAGCAGCGGCTCTCGCACAAGAGCCGCTACTCCTGACGGGGGAGAGCTGCGTCGCGAGGCGACCTTGTTCCAGACAGTGAGGAGGTCCTGGTAAAAGACGGGCAACTCCTGCAGGGCGGTCGAAGCACGCCCCAGTTCGATATGCAGGAGCTGCACGTCATAATTGAGGCCGTGCCACTGGCGGAAGAAATACGTCGCCATGGCACACCACTGTGGAGGGGGCTCAACGTAAAGGTACCTCTGCAGGGCCTGGAGGCGGAAGGTCGCTATCTGAGTGCGGAGGCACACCAGACTTTGTCCGCCCTCCTCAAGCGGGAGATACAGGACCGCAGCAGGGACCCAGTGCAGTCGATTGCCCCAGAAGAACCGCACGAGGGTTCTCTGGATATCGGTGACAAAGCCAGGGGGAGGGGTCAAAGGGACCAGCCGGTACCACAGCATGGAGGCGACCAGCTGGTTTATGACGCGAGCTCGCGCCCCGTAGGACAGCACTCGGAGCAGTCCTGTCCAGCGACCCAGGCGGGCGGAGACTTTGGCCTCCAGCTCCCGCCAGTTCGCCGGCCAGGATTCCTCGGCTGGGCAGAGATGGGCCCCCAAGTAGAGGAGGTTGGTCCTGCTCCAGGTGAAAGGCCTGAGCTCCTCCGGAAGGGGGTCCGTCTCCCAAGGACCGACAAGGAGTCCGGAGCACTTGGCCCAGTTGATCCTGGCGGAGGACGCGGCGGAGTACACCGCCTGGCATTCTCGCATCCTCCGCAGGTCAGCCGGGTCCGTGAACATGAGGAGCACGTCGTCGGCGTAAGCTGACAGGACCACCCCTACGTCCGGTCCGCGCAGGACCAAACCTGACAACCTCCTCCGCAAGAGGCGCAGGAATGGCTCCACGCATACGGAATACAGTTGGCCGGACAAGGGGCAGCCCTGCCGTACTCCTCTCCCGAAGCGAAGGGGCGCCGTCAGGGACCCGTTAACCTTAATCAGACACTCTGCGGCAGAGTACAGTAATCGGATCCGGGCGACAAAATGCGTCCCGAACCCGAATGCCCGCAGAGTCCCGAGTAAATACTCGTGCTCCACCCTGTCGAACGCCTTCTCCTGATCTAATGACAAGAAGGCGCCCGACAGACCAGCCCTCTGGGTGTGATGGATTAGGTCCCGGACCAGGTGGAGATTGTCATGTATGCAACGGCCCGGGACCGTGTAGGACTGGTCAGGGTGGATCAAGTGGTCCAGCACGGATCCAAGGCGTGAAGCCATAGCCCTGGCAAAGATTTTATAATCCGTGCTGAGGAGGGAGACCGGGCGCCAGTTCTTGAGCAGGTGGAGATCCCCCTTCTTGGGCAGCAGGGCAATGACGGCCCTGCGCCACGAAAGGGGCATCTCCCCGGTAGCGACGCTCTCCCCCAGGACCCCCGCGTAGTCGCTCCCCAGGACGTCCCAGAACGCCCTGAAGAACTCTACTGTCAGCCCGTCCAGCCCAGGGGCCTTGCCCCGGCTGAGGCCATTTAGGGCGCCGGTCAGCTCGGCCATGGTGGTAGGGGCCTCGAGCCTGCCGACGCCCTCCGGGCCGACCTGCGGCAGGTCCTCCCACAGAAGTCTGCGGGCATCCTCGCTGGACGGATCCGGAGAGAAGAGCGAGGTGTAATACTCCCGGGCAATGGCCCGGATGCCCTCCGGATCCGAGACGGGGGAACCGTCGTCGGCCAGCAGCGTAAGGAGCTGCTGACGGTTAGCCCGCCCTCTTTCCAGCGAGTAGAAGAAGGGGGAGCCGCGGTCCAGGTCCACCTGGAACTGGAGCCGCGACCTCACGTACGCGCCGCGAGACCTGGCAAGCTGCAGGTCCCGCAGTGCGTCCTTCTTCTCCCTGTACTCCGAACGCAGGGCCGGGTCCGCGTCAGGCCGACTGAGACGTGCCTCCAGGTCGAGCACCTCCTTCTCCAACTCCTCGAGCCTGGATTTCCGCCTCTTTGTCGACCCCCTCGCGTACCCCTGACAGAAGGTACGGACGTGAGTCTTGCCCACATCCCACCAGAGCCTCAAGGAGGGGAAGCCTCCCCGCTTCCTTCTCCAGCCGGCCCAGAATCGACGGAACGAGTCCAGGAAGCGCTCGTCCTCCAGCAGCGTGTTGTTAAAGTGCCAGTACGCGGACCCCCGCCGGATGCGAGACGGCGCAAAGTCCGCCCACACCAGGCTGTGGTCCGTGCTCGACACCGGCCGCATGGAGACCGAGGACACGCCGGACACGTGCGCCTTCGAAATGTAAAGGCGGTCGAGCCTGGACGCTCCGACTCCAGGCCTCACGAAAGTGAAGGCGCTGGAGCCAGGATGGAGATGTCTCCAGACGTCCACCAAGTCGTGGGACCCGATCAGGTCCCGCAACTTCACCACCGCCGGAGTGCGCAGCCAGGGGCCGGTGCGGTCCCGTGCCTCGAGGATGCAGTTGAAATCTCCCCCGAGGATAATGCATTCGCCCCCCGCGATGGTGTCGATGTGAGCGGACACTTTCTCGTAGAAAGTCGTTTGCTGCGGTCCAGCGGTCGGGGCGTAGACATTCAGCAAGTGAATGACCACGCCCCCCTCACGGACCGTCAAGTGCAGCAACCGGCCTGGCACCGGCTCCTTGACCCCCAAGATCTCCGGCTTATAATGCGGGGCCAACAAGATAGCCACCCCGCAAGAAGCGAGCGTGAGGTGGCTCATGTAGACCCCCCCTCGCCACTCCAGGAGCCATTGGGCTTCGTCTCCCGGAACGGTGTGGGTTTCCTGCAGGAAACACACCGCATACTTCCCGTCACGGAGGACCGAGAAGTTCTGGAACCTGCGGTGTGGCCCACTGCTGCCGTTGATGTTGAGGCTGGCTATGGTCACCTTCATGTCAGCAGCTTTGTGCCACCGTCACCACTTAACTAGGTGTGTGGGGGGCGCTGGCGCAATTCTCACCAGTCCACCCCCCACCTTTTCGAGCCTGTGGAGGAACCGCAGTACCCAGCGCCGCTCTATTTTCTCCAGGCCCGCGGAGGCATGCGAGCATGCCTTCACGGACCGGACGAGCCGCGCCAGGTCCGGCCAGCGGCCGAGGGCTAGCCGGATTATGTCGGAGCGACCGGAATGGCTACGGATAAAGACCCTGAGGTCCTTGGAGGGGATGAGGGACAACTCGGTGGGGGGCACGAGGGAGTCCCCCGCCTCGCTCTGGGCAGACTCTGAAAGTGTCCCCGTGCCCTCCACCGAGCCGCTGACCTCCTCAGGGCGGTCGCCCCTCGACTCCGAGTCCCCCGCCGCAGGACGTACGGCGGGCGGCACGGAGCCACCAACTAGCCCTAGCCCCTCCCCGATCCCACCCCCAGGATCGGTGGAGGAGGGGTTCCCCCCGGGCTCACCTTTCCCGGATTGCGGGCCCCCGTGCGACGGCGGCCCAGCCGCCCCCCCCGCCCCAGACGCTTGGACACCCCCCAGGTCCGGTGTATCCTTCGGACTGAGGTTGGGGATGTCCAGCGTCCAAGGTCGGGACGGAGAGGACGAGTGGATCGTCTCTTCGCCGCCGCCGCACGAGGACATGAACATTGGAGTGTCGCCCCAGTCCCCCGACAGACTGAAGAAGAACTCCGGGTTGTAACCGGCCGGGTGGAACGGAACCGTGGGGGCCCCGCTACCACCCGGCCCCGGAGACTCCTCGCCGGGGGACTGAGGCAACACATGCTTGGATTTACAGGGTGCCTTGCCCCCTTTTTTCGCGGGACAAGGCACAAAGACAGGTGGGGGCACGGCAGGAGATGACTCACAAGGGGGGAGGGGCACGCAGACCTCGAACTCTACGGTGCCCGAGGGGCCCCGCCTCTTTTTGTTAACCTGCCCTCGGGCAGGCGAGACCCCTCGCCCTCCGCCCCTCTTCGCCTTGCCGCGCCCCCCCTGCTCTCCCGTCACTTCCCCCCGAGGTGGCGGCGTCGCCAGTTTTGCCGGCTCGGGGTCGCTTACCCCCCCATGCTCGGGCCCATGATCCCGGGCGCCGGACCCAGCACTAGGCCCCGGAGAGCCCACGGGCCCGGCAGATGGTGGTGGTGGTGGGGGGGGGGGGGCGCAGGTGGAGACTGAGGCGGTCCCCGAGCCGGCTGCCGGGGTGGTTGGGGTGTTTTCCCTGGGGGCCGGGGTTCCGGTACCCCCCTTCTTTTTTGTAGGTCCCTTCTGGGCCTTTTGGCCGCGCGGGGGCTCCGCTCCCCCCCCGCCGGCAGCTGAGGTGGCAGCTGCTGCCGGCGTGGCCTCCCCTCGCGGGGGGGCAGATGGTACTCGCTTGGGGGGAGAGGGGGCTGCGGTGCCAGCTGCGGCCGCCTTGGGTTGGTGGTCGGCGGCCTTGGAGACGGGGCAGTTTTTCCTCACGTGCCCCGCCTCCTTACAGGCATGGCACCGCACACCGTCCGCGGACCAAAAGACCCGGTACGTGGTCCCCTCGTGGGGGACATTGAACCCTCCCTCCAGTTCCTCCTCCCGGGCCAGGCGGACAAAAACCTGGCGCCGGAAGGAGTATATGTGGCGGAGGGAGGGGTCCCGAAGGCCGAGCGGGATCGGCTGCACCCCGGACCTGACCTCCCCCAGTAGATGGAGGTGGGGGAGGAGGAGCTCACTTGGTAGGAAGGGCGGGACGTTCGATATTACTATCTTGTGGGCGGTGGCCTCCAATGGGTCCACCGCCAGGAACGTCCCGCCCACCGTGAGCCCCTTTTCCAGGGCGAGGCGAACCGCCCGCTCGGCCTTCAGGAAGAATACGGCCCGGCCGTACATCTTAGAGGCCGCGACAATGGCTGAGGGGCCGACAACCCCAGCCATTGCCTTAACGCAGGCCTCGATAGACATGTCGGGGTGGGCGTAGCACTTCACCCCGAGCTGCCGCGTGATTAAAGAGAATGGCGGCAGGGCCTTGGGAGCGGCGGGGGCTCTGGCAGCCGCCACGCCCGCATAGGTGGGCCGAGAAGGCCCTGCCACCGGCGACGCTGGTGATGTCGCCATTGTATCAGGGGAAGTGCTACGCCCACCCCGAGACTGCCCAGATGCACGGCAGGGCGTATGTGGGATGGGGAAGATAAGGCAGGGTGGGGTAGGCGGGGAAGGGTGTAGGTGCTCTCTCCCCGGAGCGAGAGAGGGAGAGAGGAGGTTGGAGGAGCAGGAGGGAGATGAGGCACAAGGCCGGTGCCCCAGTCAGGAGGGAAAAGGGGAGGGGGTCCCGGTCCCGGGGGCAGCAGTAGTGGGTAGGGGAAATAGGAAAGGTCTTCACCCCCCCCACTGCAGATGGAAAAGAGACAGTCCAAACGCCTTCGCCCCCCCTCTCCTCCAGTCACTCCCTGTCCTCTCTTCCTCCCTCCCCCCGGGGAGAGCGCACCCTCCAGAGGCCGGATGGCAGGCAGTCAGGCAGTCCAGACGGCAGGCAGGCTAGACGGCAAGCAGGCAGGCAGGCAGTCCAGACGGCAGACAGCCCAGACAGCAGGCAGGCAGGCAGTCCAGACGGCAGGCAGGTAGGTAAGCAGGCCAGACGGCAGGCAGGCAGGTAAGCAGGCCAGACGGCAGGCAGGCAGGTAGGCAGGCCAGACGGCAGGCAGGCAGGTAAGCAGGCCAGACGGCAGGCAGGCAGGTAAGCAGGCCAGGCGGCAGGCAGGCAGGTAAGCAGGCCAGGCGGCAGGCAGGCCAGGCGACAGGCAGGCAGGCCAGGCGGCAGGCCAGGCAACAGGCAGGCAGGCCAGGCGACAGGCAGGCAGGTCAGGCGACAGGCAGGCCAGGCAACAGGCAGCAGCTCACCTCCCTCCCAAAGTTTCCGCCCGGTTCCGACCCGGGGCCCTCCGCTACACGGGCGAACACGAATCCACCTCACCCCGGAAACAAAACTGGGTGTTGTCCGAGAGGAGGCACGTCTCAGGCCGTCTGAAGCTCAATCTTCATTCAGAGAGAGAGCAGCAGTTAGTTTTGCTGGGCAGGAATGAGCAGCTGAACAAGCTCATTGTCCACTTCCGCATTCAGACAATGGAGGAGCGTTGATTGGCTGGAGGCTGGAGTCCTTCCGGTCCTCCAGGATGCCCATTGGCCAGAGCCTGTGAGAGGCAGGACCGGAGCAGAGTCCTTCCGGTCCTCCAGAGTTCCCATTGGTCAATCCCCCGCAGACAGACAATGAGGGGCGGAGCCCCACGTGGGGGTGGGCGGGACTTTGCCCTCCAGCCGCGCTGAGCTGTTGTCCAAGGGGAAAGGCTGGAAGACCCGGACAGACAATGGTCAGTGCGCCGGCTTTGTCCGGGCCCCGCCCCACACCCGCACATGCGCATTTACCCTAAAAACTCGCACATGCGCATTTTTGATTCACTGTCTAGCTCTGGCCAATGAGAAGAGTTGGAGGACCGGAAGGCCTCAGGTTTCCCAGCCAATCGGAGCGTGGCTTTTTTGCGTGAATGAAGATAGGGCATCAGACAGACTGAAACTTCCTCCTGTTCCAACATCTGTGAGTAAAACACTTTGTTTTCTCCACCTTTCCATTTCTTTTCTCATTCTGGGGGAAATTGGGGACTTGCAGCAACTGAAGGGAAAGGAAGTGAATCCAGGGAGGCTGCAGACTCTGGAAAGGTTGGCCCAGGTCTCTCTCTGTTAAAGACATTGACATCCTTTGCTCCCTCAGCTTGACACATTGATTTGTCTGGCTCAAAGGTCCCTTTCCTAATGTTCACAATTAAAGGGCTGGTTTCCCCAGGAAATATCTGACATTTAAGGGGACTGTAAATTAATATAGATTAGAGATATGTTCAGTATTGTCATATGGCAAGATTAGACATGTATGGTTCTGCAGTAATGTACATTTATTATTATTTCTAATCTGTAATATCGTACGGTCGTGTGACATTAGTGTTTCTTTACGAATTTTTTAATCTCAAAATCATGATCCTGCTGTTGTAAATAAACCTTTCAGTTTTTTTTACATTATGGCACCGGCTTGTCTACAAAGAGTCCTTTATTTGCTCCTTAAGTGGCTTATATAGAGGTTGTTTGTTTTTACTTTGGGATTTGTGGATAAAAAACTGGTTGCAGGTCAGGTGACAGAAGTTCTTTCATTTTCACTTCTGAGATGCAGTTTAGTTTTAGAAGGGGCATCACGCTGAAAAGAGACGTCTCTCTCGCTTTCTCTCCCCTGTTTTATTTGGAAATTCCGTTGGTTATCTGAAAGCAAGGTCTTGCCTTCCTGAAGAAAATATTCTGCTGTTGATGGGTTAGGCATTATCTTGGTTGTTTTGTTTTGTTTGTAATTGCTAAAAGTTCTTGCTAATTTTCTTACGAAACATGTTAACTATATTCTTAAGTAAACTTTGTGAAAAGGTGGGTCATTTGAATCATACCTGAAGTGAAACATTTCATGCCAAATTCAAGATGTAAAACGTATGATTCAGGCCGGTTCCATAAAACATTTTGGAGTTTCTAACCTGAGCCCTAACATGTAGCTACGGGATATATTTCCAGTAATAGAGTCATTACAGCACAGAAGGAGTCCATTGGACCATTTGGGTCAATGCCGACTTTCTGTCAGTGTCGAGTGGATCCCATTCTGCAGCACCTCCAATTTCATTTCCAAGTTATTGATCATCTCTGCTTGGACACCCTCACAAGTAGTTCAAGATCATGATCAATTGTAGCCCCCTGTATCTTAGCCAACTGAAACAATTCTATCCATTAAACATATTTTTAGGCCCGTAATAGAGACATATATCTGTCTGGCCGCCTGCATGGAGATTTTCAGCTCTCTGTGTCCAGGGCAGGAAGCAGTGAGCATGGATCTGTCAATCAGCCTCAATCAGCACCTTCAGGAGAATTGGGAGGGTGAATATTAGATACAGCAGAGTGAGAATGGAGGGAGAGTGTGTGGGATGGAGATTCACAGCTTTTGGGGAATGAGAGAGGAAACAATGTTCCATAGAAACTAGAATTGTCTGTTCTGAATTTCTAATCTGTGCTGACTGTGATGACTTTTGTAAACTCCTTTCACAGAATATGAGGTGGTGAGGATTGACAGACAGAAATCTCGAACAAATGTCATGTCAAATTCTGACAGTCATTCAGTTCATCTGGACGTGAATACCATCGGCCTTTCAATCTAAAAGGAGAAATATTTTTCTGTTCTGTCTGCTTCAGACTTTCTTTTTGCATAAATGTGACTGGAAAAATGCCGTGACACACATATACCCGAGTGAGAGTGTTCCAGTGCACTGACTGTGGAAAGAGCTTTAAACAGTTACACAGCCTGAAAATACATCGCAGCATCCACAGTGGGGAGAGACTGTACCCGTGTTCTGTGTGAGATTGAACTAATAGTTTAACCTGGAGAGTCACAAGGACACCCGCACCATGGAGAAACTGTGGAAATGTGGGGACTGTGGGAAGGGATTCAATTACCCATCTCTGCTAGAAACTCATCGCCGCAGCCACACTGGGGAGAGACCATTCACCTGCTCTGATTGTGGGAAAGGGTTTACTCAGTTATCCAGCCTGCAGATACACCAGCGAGTTCACACTGGGGAGAGGCCGTTCACCTGCTCTCAGTGTGGGGAAGGATTCACTCAGTTATCCCACCTGCAGAGACACCAGCGAGTTCACACTGGGGGGAGACCGTTCACCTGCTCTCAGTGTGGGAAGGGATTCAGTCAGTTATCCAACCTGCAGACACACCAGCGAGTTCACACTGGGGAGAAACCGTTCACCTGCTCTCAATGTGGGGAGGGATTCACTCGGTCATCCCACCTGCGAGTTCACACTGGGGAGAAGCCATTCACCTGCTCTCAGTGTGGGAAGGGTTTCAGAGCTTCATCTGCCCTGCTGAGGCACCAACAAGTTCACGAGTGATTCCAGGGTTGGATTCTGCTGTTATTGTTTCTGCTCTCAATTACATCCAGGACTGCATTTTGTTCATTCTCAGGTAATGAACCTGGATGAATGTATCTAATTTCTATGTGATGACCCTAGTGATTGTAAGTAAGTTCAGAATACCTGGTTACTCAAATTCCTGAGCTGTACACCCCACCTACTGAGATATAGAAAAATAATGTTCAGCAGAATGGGGAAAGCTCCGTGCTGTCAATGGTTGGATCATTCCTTTTGAGGTTCACATTGCTATGAAACTAGTTTTATAGCAGGAAGACACAACTCCTCCACACATCACAGACAGGCTGCTGAGTCAGTGACCTTCCTTTCTCAAAATAGGTGGCAAAGCTGTTCCTCCAATTTGCGACTCTGTCTCTGCAGATGTAGCAACATCGGGAGAGACAGAATCTGTGATTGGAGGAGATGGTCCTCATAGTTTCTGTCTCTCCCATGTACAGGGTGATTTTTCTTCCAGTAGTTCCACCCATGACAGAATTTCCACGGCCCTTTTGAGGGTGAATTCACCCTCCACAGCCATGTATTTTGAATCCTGGTTCTGAAATATTCTCACTCTGGGCTTAAGGCTTCCTGGCGTCATACACAGATTTAGATCTTACCACCGAACAGTGCCAGAAGACTGGAAGATAGCAAATGTTGTCCCTTTGTTCATGAAGGGGAGTAGGGACAACCCTGGTAATTATAGACCAGTGAGCCTTACTTCTGTTGTGGGCAAAGTATTGGAAAGGATTATAAGAGATAGGATTTATAATCACCGAGAAAGGAATAATTTGATTAGGGATAGTCAGCACGGTTTTGTGAAGGGTAGGTCGTGCCTCACAAACCTTATTGAGTTCTTTGAGAAGGTGACCAAAGAGGTGTTTGAGGGTAAAGCGGTTGATGTGGTGTATATGGATTTCAGCAAAGCATTTGATAATGTTCCCCATGGTAAGCTTTTGCAGAAAATACAGACACAGGGGATTGAGGGTGATTTAGTGGTTTGGATCAGGAATTGGCTAGCTGTAAGAAAACAAAGGTGGTTGATGGGAAATATTCATTCTGGAGTTCAGTTACTCGTGGTGTACCGCAAGGATCTGTTTTGGGGCCACTGCTGTTTGTCATTTTTATTAATGACCTGGATGAGGGCGTGGAAGGATGGATTAGTAAATTTGCGGATGACACTAAAGTCGGTGGAGTTGTAGACAGTGTGGAGGGAAGTGGCAGGTTACAGAGGGACATAGATAAGCCCCTCCATACCAGGCAACATCCTGGTAAACCTCCTCTGTACTCTCTCCAAAGCCTCCACGTCCTTCTGGTAGTGCGGCGACCAGAACTGGGCGCAGTATTCCAAATGCGGCCGAACCAACGTTCTATACATCTGCAACATCAGACCCCAACTTTTATACTCTATGCCCCGTCCTATAAAGGCAAGCATGCCATATGCCTTCTTCACCACCTTCTCCACCTGTGACGTCACCTTCAAGGATCTGGACTTGCACACCCAGGTCCCTCTGCATATCTACACCCTTTATGGTTCTGCCATTTATCGTATAGCTTCTCCTTACATTATTTCTACCAAAATGCATCACTTCGCATTTATCAGGATTGAACTCCATCTGCCATTTCTTTGCCCAAATTTCCAGCCTATCTATATCCTTCTGTAGCCTCTGACAATGTTCCTCACTATCTGCAAGTCCTGCCAATTTTGTGTCATCCACAAACTTACTAATCACCCCAGTTACACCTTCTTCCAGATCGTTTATATAAATCACAAACAGCAGAGGTCCCAATACAGAGCCCTGCGGAACACCACTAGTCACAGGCCTCCAGCCGGAAAAAGACCCTCTGTCTTCTGTGACCAAACCAGTTCTCCACCCATCTAGCCGCCTCCCCCTTTATCCCATGAGATCCAACCCTTTTCACCAGCCTACCATGAGGGACTTTGTCAAACGCTTTACTAAAGTCCATATAGACGACATCCACGGCCCTTCCCTCGTCAACCATTCTGGTCACTTCTTCAAAAAACTCCACCAGGTTAGTGAGGCATGACCTCCCTCTCACAAAACCATGCTGACTATCGTTAATGAGTTTATTCCTTTCTAAATGCGCATACATCCTATCTCTAAGAATCTTCTCCAACAACTTCCCCACGACGGACGTCAAGCTCACCGGCCTATAATTACCCGGGTTATCCTTCCTACCCTTCTTAAATAACGGGACCACATTAGCTATCCTCCAATCCTCTGGGACCTCACCTGCGTCCAGTGACGAGACAAACAACCCCAAGTTATCCAGCCTAACATTGGAACTATAATTCCTCATCCCTGGAACCACTTTGATAAATCTCCTCTGCACCTGGTCAAGGAGCCTCACATCCTCCATAATGTGTGGTGATCACTGGTTTGCACAGACCCAGGTATTCTGTGTTCCTGTCTGTGATCTCATCACATACTTACAATTGCACAGTGACATCACCCCTGCTCCCCGGGGATTTGCTCAACTGGGAGATTTTTCTCTGACTCCAGTGCTTCTGATATCTTTCCAGCTGCAGGCTCCAGCAGGAGATTTTAATATTAAAATCAGTTAAATTCTTTCAGAGGTGAGTGTTTGTGACCATTCACGGGCGCGGGTTCTCGTCATAAACCAGGTGTTCGCCTCCATGCTGTGGTCCCGGCTGGTCCCTTTGACCCCTCCCCCTGGCTTTGTAGCCAATATCCAGAGAACCCTCCTGCGGTTCTTCTGGGACAATCGACTGCACTGGGTCCCTGCCGTGGTTCTGCATCTCCCACTTGGGGAGGGCGAACAAGGTCTGGTGTGCCTCCGCACTCAGATAGCGACCTTCCGCCTCCAGGCCCTGCAGAGGTACCTTTACGTTGAGCCCCCTCCACGATGGTGTGCCATGGCGACGTATTTCTTCCGCCAGTGGCACGGCCTCAATTATGACGTGCAGCTCCTGCATATCGAACTGGGGCGTGCTTCGACCGCCCTGCAGGAGTTGCCCGTCTTTTACCAGGACCTCCTCACTGTCTGGAACACGGTCGACTCGCGACGCAGCTCTCCCCCGTCAGGAGTAGCGGCTCTCGTGCGAGAGCCGCTGCTCAGGAATCCGCTCCTCCAGCCGTATAACTTCAGGTGGCTGGCGGAGAGGAGGGCTGTGGACGCCGGGGTGACCAGAATCGGGGACGTGCTGAGCGCGCGGGGGTGTCCAAAGCCAAAGCCATCCAAGACCTTAGGACGGTCATGCTCGGCCCCAAAAGTGCACGCGGTCTTGAGGCGGCACATGCTTGCGGTGGAATCCCGCCCGAGCGTTCCCCTGTTCGGGCGGAATTCCGCATTGGCCCAAAGCCTCAGCCCCCTCCCCTGGGTGAGGTGCCCCACAGCCTGAGCCGCCTCGCGGAAATGTCATCCGTGCCTTTTTCTACCGCGCAGAGGCGTTTCCTGTGCGGGCTGCTGCTGCACACCCTCCACTACTGCCTCCTCGCCTGTCGCCCGGATACACCTTGGCGGGCCTTGTTGCTGCCGGGCAGTGGAGGTCCTCAGTGGAGGTCCCTCTACGGAGGGATCTCCCCCAATTACGTCGGGGACCTGGGGTGGAGGGTGATGCATGCAGCAGTTCCGCACAACCGTAGGATTCACTGGTTCACGGGCTCCGAAGACTGCCCTTTCTGCGGCCTTGTGGAGTCCGTGGACCATGTCTATGTTGAGTGTCTTAGGCTGCACTCCCTTTCTGTTTTCCTAAAGAACCTTTTGTTGATGTTTTGTCTGCACTTCAGTCCCACGCTCCTGATCTACGGACACCCGGTGCGGAGAGGGGAGGGTCGGGATGGCGACCTCCTCGTGAACCTGCTCCTGGGCCTGGCGAAATGCGCCATTTACCGGTCCAGGCTGCGGGCGATCGAGGGGGCCGTCCATCCTGACTGTCTTCCCCTCTACCGCGGCTACGTTCGCGGCCAGGTGTCCCTGGAGAGGGAGCATGTGGTGTCCACGGGCGAGGTTGACGCCTTCCGCGCCCGCTGGGCACCGCAGGGGTTGGGGTGCATTATTGACCCTAATAATCACATTTTAATTTGATGTTTTTAAGTTTCCTTTGTATTTTGATTTCTGTTCGGGCTGTTCCCCCTCCTTTTTGGGGAGCTGCCCCTTTTACTTTGTCCTGATTTAATCTGAGTTTGTTTACTTGGTTTGGTTTGACCTAAAAAGAGGTCTCTCTGAATGAATATTGAGTACAGACAGACTCAAACTTCCTTCTGTCCCCCACATCTGTGAGTAAAACACATTCTTTTATCCCCCTTTCCATTTCTTTTCTCATTCTGGGGGAAATTAGGGACTTGCAGCAACTGAAGGGAAAGGGAGTGAATCCAGGGAGGCTGCAGACTCTGGAAAGGTTGGCTCAGGTCCCCCTCTCTCTGACTTAAAGACATTGACATCCTTTGCTCCCTCAGCTTGACACATTGATTTGTCTGGCTAAAAGGATGGTCCCTTTCCGAATGTTCACAATTAAAGGGCTGGTTTCCCCAGGAGAAGGCTGACATTTAAGAGAACAATAAATTAATATAGGGCAGAGATATGCTTAGTGTTGTTACATTGTAGATTTGATATATTATTTATGGTTCTGTAACAAAGTACGTTTATTATTATTTCTCATCTTGTAATGTAACACTGAAGCTATGTGATATATTTCCACTCATCGAGTCATTACAGCGCAGAAGGAGTCCATTCAGTAACTCGAATCCATGCCGACTCTCTGTAGAAGAATCCAGTCAGTCCCATTCCTTTCTATATTTCCTTTCCTCCGACAACTTTATTTCCTTCATGTGCCCATCTAATTTCTGAAATATATTAAAGGGGACAGTAAACTAATATCGGACAGAGACGTGTCTGATGGTGTTTTTTATTCATCCTTGGGACACGGGCATTGCAGGCTGGGCCAACATTTATTGCCCATCCCGATTTGCCCTTGAACTGAATGGCTCGCTAGGCCATTTCAGAGGCTGGTTGAGAGTCAACCACATTGCTGTGGCTCTGGAGTCACATGTAGGCCAGACTGGGTAAGGACGGCAGATTTCCTTCCCTAAAGCACATTAATGAACCAGATGGGTTTTTCTGGTCAATCGACAATGATTTCATGGTCATCAGTAGATTCTTAATTCTAGATTTTGTTTTTAAATTCAAATTCCACCATCTGCCGTGGTGGGATTCGAACCGGGTCCCCCAGAACATCAGCTAAGTTTCTGGATTAATAGTCTAGCGATAATACCGCGAGGCTATCCGCTCCCCTGTTGTTATATGGTTCGATATATTATTTATAGCTCTGTAATAAAATACACTTATTATATCTGGCTGTGTAATTTTGGACTGCAGCTATATTATATATTTCCAACAATCTCTTCCCTCAGAGAATTGTTAATATCTAGATTTCTCTTCCATAGGGACCAGTGGAGGGATTGAATATATTCAAGGATGAGTTGGACAGTTTTTGAATGACAAGGGAGTCAATAATTATTGGGAACAGGCTGGAAAATGGAGAGAAAGCTCAGATGAGGAAGGATTTCTTCACTCAAGGATGTGGTGATGTTTTGGATTCTCTACCCCAGAGGACTATAGAGCCTCAGTCATCAAGAATTTTCAAGAGAGGGATTGATAGGTTTCTAGATATTGAAGATATCGATGGATATGGGGGACAGTGTGGGGAAAATAATGCAGAGGTAGATCAACCAATAATCTCAATGAATGGTTGAGCAGATTCGATGGGCCGAATGCTGACTGCAGCTCCTATTTGTTCTGATTTCTGTGCTGGACAGGAAGCAGTGAACATGGATCTGTCAATCAGCCTCAATCAGCACCTTCAGGAGAATTGGGAGGGTGAATATTAGATACAGCAGAGTGAGAATGGAGGGAGAGTGTGTGGGATGGAGATTCACAGCTTTTGGGGAATGAGAGGGGAAAGAATGTTCATTAGAATCATAGAATTGCTGCATCTTATCAACCGTCCCTGAGCTTTCACAATGAATCCCACTTCTGAGGCCACCCTTATCTGTGACTTGTCTGTACTGCTGGCAGTCTCACAAAGCAGCTGCCTGTGTGCTGATACGGGAGGCCCTGCTGGGCAGGTTTAATGCTCCATGACTGTGTCTTTAATGAATGCTCCATGAACTAGAAATGTAGATTTGAATTTCGATCATATTCTGAATTGCGATGTTTTTTCTAAATTGACTTACAGGATATTAGACAAGGAGAAATCAGACAGAAATCTCCAACATCACATCGAGATCTGACAGAGTGACTCGATTTCTTGGGACCTGAATATCATCGGCCTTTGAATCTAACAGGAGAAATGTTTGTTTGGCCTCTTGGCTTCAAAAGATTGTAAACATCGCTGTGACGAGAAATGCACTGAGATACACACACCCGAGTGAGAGTGTTCCAGTGCACTGAGTGTGGAAAGAGCTTTAACCAGTTACACAGCCTGAAAGTGCATCACAGCATTCACAGTGGGGAGAGACTGTACCCGTGTTCTGTGTGAGATTTAACTGATTGTTTAACCTGGAGAGTCACAAGGACACCCGCACCATGGAGAAACCGTGGAAATGTGGGGACTGTGGGAAGGGATTCATATCCCCATCTCGGCTGGAAATTCATCAACGCAGTCACACTGGGGAGAGGCCGTTCACCTGCTCTGTGTGTGGGAAGGGATTCACTCAGTTATCCAGCCTGCAGAAACACAATCTCACTCATACCAATGAGAGACCATTTAAATGCTGTGACTGTGGGAGTGGTTTTAAAAGCTCTCAGGTACTGATGATGCACCAGCGCATTCACACTGAGGACAGACCGTTCAGCTGCTCTCACTGCACAAAGAAATTTAGAACTTCATCCAACCTGCAGATTCACCAGCGAGTTCACACTGGGAGAGACCGTTCACCTGCTCTGTGTGTGGGAAGGGATTCACTCAGTCATCCAGCCTGAAGACACACCGAGTCATTCATACCAATGAGAGACCCTTTGAATGCTCTGACTGTGGGAATGGCTTCAAAAGCTCTCAGAAACTGATCGTCCACCAGCGCATTCACACTGAGGAGAGACCGTTCAGCTGCTCTCACTGCACAAAGAGGTTTAGAATATCTTCAGCATTGCTGAACCATCAGCGAGTTCACACCAGGGAGAGACCATTCAGCTGCTCGGTGTGTGTGAAAGGATTTACTCAGTTCTCCAGCCTCCGCAGACACAATCTCACTCACACCCAGGAGAGACCCTTTAAATGTTCTGACTGTGGGAGTGGCTTCAAAAGCTCTCATGAACTGATTACCCACCAGTGCATTCACACTGGGGAGTGACCGTTCACCTGCTCTGACTGTGGGAAGGGATTCGCTCAGTCATGCAACCTACGGGTACATCAGCGAGTTCACACTGGGCAGAGACTGTTCACCTGCTCTGACTGTGGGAAGGGATTCACTCGGTCAGCAAACTTGGTGAAACACCAGCGAGTTCACAAGTGATTACAGTTCTGGGATTATTCTTGTGAATCTTTCTTGCCCCTTCTCCAGTGCCTTTATTTCCTTAATCTAAATGGAGATCACAATAGAACATAGAACAGTACAGCACAGGAACAGACCCTTCAGCCCACGATGTTGGGTCGAACATGATGCCAAATTAAACTTATCCGTTCTGCCTGCCCTTGGTCCATATTCCTTGCATATTTATGTGTTTATCTAAACGCCCCTATCGTATCTGCCTCCACCACCTGTGCTGCAGCGTGTTCCAGACACGACCACTCTCTGTGTAAAGGAAAAACTTGCCCCTCACATCTCCTTTGAACTTTCCCCCTCCCACCTGAAGTGCATGCCCCCTAGTATTAGAAATTTTAACTCTGGGGAAAAAGATTCTGACTGTCAACCCTATCTCTGTCTCTCATAATTTTATAGACTTCAATCAGCTCTACCCTCAATCTCTGCAGTTTCAGAGAAAACAACCCTAGTTTGTCCAGCCTCTCATTATAGCTCATCCCCTCCAATCCAGGCAGCATCCTGGTAAACATCTTCTGCACCCTCTCCAAATCCTTTGCATCCTTCCTGTAATGTAGCAAACAGAATTGAATGCACGATTCTAAGTGCGGTCTAACCAAGGTTTTATAAAGCTGCAACATGACATCCTGAATAAAGGATGTCAGACTCAATAAAGGCAAGCATGCCATCTGCCTTCTTTACCACCTATCTACTGGTGTGACCAATTTCAGGGAGCTCTGGACTTGAACCCCAAGATCATTGCTGTTCAGGGGTCTGCCATTAACTGGATACTTACCCTTAACATTTGATCTCCCAAAGTGCAGCACCTCACACTTGCCCGGATTAAACTCCATCTGCCATTTCTGCGCTCATATCTGCAGCTGATCTACATCCCACTGTATCCTTTGACAACCTTCTACATTATCTACAACTCCATCTAGCTTTGTGTTGTCTGCAAACTTACTAACCCACCCATCCACGTTTTCATCCAAGTCATTTATATGTATCCCAAATAGCGCAGGTCCCAGTACGGATCCCTGCAGAACACCACTCGTCACGGACCTCCAGTCAGAAAAACACCCTCCACCACTATTTTCTGACTTCTATGGGCAAATCAATTCTGAATCCAAGCGGCCAAGTCACCGTGAATCCCATGCATCTTAATCTTCTGGATGAGCCGACCATGAGGGACCTTGTTGAAAGCCTCACTAAAATCCATGTACACAACATCCACTGCTCTACCCTCAATGGTCACCCTTGTCAGCTCCTCAATAGAATCAATCAAGTTAGAAAGATGTTGACATTGCTGCCAGTGTAGTCTGGTGATGAAAATATAGACTGGTTCAGTGAAATGTAGGTAACAGGTAGAATTGATATCTAATGAGGACTTTAGCAAGGGAGGTGTTGCATAAGGTTAAATCTCATGGGATCCAGGGTGAAGTAGCTAAATGGATACAAAATTGGCTGGATGATAGAAGACAGGGGGTGGTTATAGAGGGTTGTTTTTCAAACTGGAGGCCTGTGACCAGTGGTGCACCACAGGGATCAATGCTGAGTCTACTCTTATTAGTCATTTATAATAATGATTTGGATGAGAATATAGGAGGCATGGTTAGTAAGTTTGCAGATGACACCAAGATTGGTGGCACAGTGGACAGTGAAGAAGGTTATCTCCGATTGCAACGGGATCTTGATCAATTGGGCTAGTGGGCTGATGAATGGCAAATGCAGTTTAATTTAGATAAATGTGAGGTGATGCATTTTGGTAGACTGAATCAGGGCAGGACTTACTTAGTTAATGGCAGGGTGTTGGAGAGAGCTATAAAACAAAGAGATCTAGAGGTACATGTTCATAGTTCCTTGAAAGTGGAGTCACAGGTGGACAGAGTGGTGAAGAAGGCATTCAGCATGCTTGGTTTCATCGGTCAGAACATTGAATACAGGAGTTGGGACGTCTTGTTGAAGTTGTACAAGACATTGGTAAGGCCACACTTGAAATACTGTATACAGTCTGGTCACCCGATTATAGAAAGGATATTATTAAACTAGAAAGAGTGCAGAAAAGATTTACTAGCATGCTACCAGGCCTTGATGGTTTAAGGTATAAGGAGAGGCTGGATAGACTGGGTCTTTTTTCCCTGGAGCGTAAGAGACTTGGGGGTGATCTTATAGAGGTCTAAGTAAAGTAAGGTTTATTTATTAGTCACAAGTGGGCTTACATTAACACTGCAATTAAGTTATTGTGAAAATCCCCTAATCGCTGCACCGCGGCACCTGTTTGGGTACACTGAATGAGAATTTAGCATGACCAATGCATCAAACCTGCACATCTTTGGATTGTGGGAGGAAACTGGAGAACCCGGAGGAAACCCACGCAGACACGGGGAGAATGTGCAAACTCCACACAGACAGAGGGCATAGGTTTAAAGTGAGAGGGGAGAGATACAAAAGGGTCCAGAGGGGCATTGTTCATTGTTCCACAGGACCAGGCTGAGGAGAAGGCAGTTGGTTTGTTCACTACATTTATTTATTTATTTTAAGTTAAAGTTGTGTAAAAAATCGGAGGTTTTCTTTTAAAACAGGAAGTGGGCCCAGCAGGAGTCTGGGAAGGTTTTTGGAGGGTTTAAAAGTAGGCCGCACTTTTGAGCGGGCAGCGTCGTTAGCGGGCAGCAGAGTGAGCAGGAGGCAGAGTGAAAGTTGTAGGGCTTTGGCTCACAGGGCTTAGGCAGAAAGGGCGAGCAGGGGTGAGTTGAATTCATTTTTTGCTGTTTCTACCTGGTACTGGCAAGGTATCTAGAGGGGATGGGCGTGAAGGCAGTGCAATGTTCCTCTTGCACTATGTTCGAGGTGAGGGACGACGTCAATGTCCCTGCTGATTATACCTGTGAGAAGTGCATCCATCTGCTGCTCCTCCAAAACCGTGTAAGGGAACTGGAGCTGGAGTTGGAGGAACTTAGGATCATTAGGGATGCAGAGATGGCCATAGACAGAAGCTTCAGGGATACAGTTACTCCGCGGAATGAAAATAGATGGGTGACGGTGAGAGGGGCTGGGAAGAAGCAGTCGGTGCAGGGATCCCCTGTGGTCGTTCCCCTTAGCAACAAGTATTCCGCTTTGGATACGGTTGAGGGGGACGACATACCAGTGGTGAGCCGCAGTGAGAGGATCTCCGGCACTGAGTCCGTCCCTGTGGCTCAGGAGGGTAAGGAGGAGAGCGGGAGGGCAATAGTTATTGGGGACTCGTTAGTTAGAGGGATAGATAGGAGGTTCTGTGGCAGCAAAAGAGACTCGTGGATGGTTTGTTGCCTACCGGATGCCAGGGTCCGTGACGTCTCGGACCGTGTTTTCCGGATTCTTAAGGGGGAGGGGAAACAGTCACAAGTCGTGGTACACATTGGTACCAACGACATAGGTAAGAGAAGGGACGGGGATTTAAAACAGGAATTTCGGGAGCTGGGCTGGAAGCTGAGAGCAAAGACAAAACATGTGGTCATCTCTGGTACGCTACCGGTGCCACGTGATAGCGAGTTGAGGAACAGGGAGAGAGTGCACTTAAACATGTGGTTGCAGGGATGGTGCAGGAGGGAGGGTTTCAGATACGTGGATAATTGGAACACGTTCTGGGGAAGGTGGGACCTCTACAAACAGGACGGGGTGCACCTGAACCAGAGGGGCACCAATATCCAGGGAGGGAAATTTGCTACGGCTCTTCAGGGGGATTTAAACTAATTTGTCAGGGGAGTGGGAAAAGGAGTTGTAGTCCGGAAGTCAGTGTTGAGGGTGGTGAGATATTGGGGAAGGTATCAAGGTCAAGGGTGGGTACCGGTAGACAGGAAGATGGGTTGAAGTGTGTCTACTTCAATGCAAGGAGCATCCGGAACAAGGTGGATGAACTTGGGGCGTGGATTGCTACTTGGGACTACGATGTTGTGGCCATTACGGAGACGTGGGTAGAACAAGGACAGGAATGGTTGTTGGACGTTCCGGGGTATAGATGTTTCAGTAAGTGTAGGGAAGCTGGTAAAAGAGGTGGAGGAGTAGCATTGTTAATCAAGGATAGTTTAACGGCTGCGGAAAAGCACTTTGAGGGGGATATGCACACAGAGGTAATATGGGCTGCAGTTAGAAACAGGAAAGGAGCGGTCACGCTGCTAGGAGTTTACTATAGGCCCCCAAATAGTAATAGAGATGTGGAGGAAGAAATTGCTAAGCAGATTATGGATACGTGTGGGGGTCACAGGGTAGTTGTCATGGGGGACTTTAACTTTCCAAATATTGATTGGAACCTTTGTAGGTCAAATAGTTTGGATGGGGCACTTTTTGTGCAGTGTGTGCAGGAGGGTTTCCTGACACAATATGTGGATAGGCCGACAAGGGGTGAGGCCACATTGGATTTGGTACTGGGAAATGAACCGGGCCAAGTGTTAGATTTGGTTGTGGGAGAGAACTTTGGAGATAGTGACCACAATTCGGTGTCTTTTGTTATTGCAATGGAGAGGGATAGGGCCGGATGGCAGGGCAAGGCTTACAATTGGGGGAGAGGTAATTATGATGCGATTAGGCAAGAATTAGGGGGCATAAGATGGGAACAGAAACTGTCAGGGAAAGGCACTGATGAAAAGTGGAACTTTTTCAAGGAACAAATACTGGGTGTCCTTGATAGGTATGTCCCTGTCAGGCAGGGAGGAAATGGCCGAGTGAGGGAACCGTGGTTCACAAAAGAGGTGGAATGTCTTGTGAAAAGGAAGAGGGAAGCTTATGTAGGGATGAGGAAACAAGGTTCAGATGGCTCGATTGAGGGTTACAAGTTAGCAAGGAATGAGCTGAAAAAGGGGCTGAGGAGAGCTAGGAGGGGACATGAGAAGTCCTTGGCGGGTCGGATCAAGGAAAACCCCAAGGCTTTTTACTCTTATGTGAGGAATAAAAGAATGACCAGGGTGAGGTTAGGGCCGGTCAAGGACAGTGGTGGGAACTTGTGTATGGAATCAGTAGAGATAGGCGAGGTGATGAATGAATACTTTTCTTCAGTGTTCACCAAGGAGAGGGGCCATGTTTTTCAGGAAGAGAAGGTGTTACAGGCTAATAGGCTGGAGGAAATAGATGTTCGGAGGGAGGATGTATTGGCAGTTTTGAATAAACTGAAGGTCGATAAGTCCCCTGGGCCTGATGAAATGTATCCTAGGATTCTTTGGGAGGCGAGGGATGAGATTGCAGAGCCTTTGGCTTTGATCTTTGGGTCCTCGCTGTCCACGGGGATGGTGCCAGAGGACTGGAGAGTGGCAAATGTTGTTCCTCTGTTTAAGAAAGGGAATAGAAATGACCCTGGTAATTATAGACCGGTTAGTCTGACTTCAGTGGTTGGTAAATTGATGGAAAAGGTCCTGAGGGATGGGATTTACGACCATTTAGAAAGATGCGGATTAATCCGGGATAGTCAGCACGGATTTGTGAAGGGTAAATCGTGCCTCACAAATTTGATAGAATTTTTTGAGGAGGTAACTAGGTGTGTTGATGAAGGTAGGGCGGTTGATGTCATATACATGGATTTTAGTAAGGCGTTTGATAAGGTCCCCCATGGTCGGCTTATGATGAAAGTAAGGAGGTGTGGGATAGAGGGAAAGTTGGCCGATTGGATAGGTAACTGGCTATCTGATCGAAGACAGAGGGTGGTGGTGGATGGAAAATTTTCGGACTGGAGGCAGGTTGCTAGCGGAGTGCCGCAGGGATCGGTGCTTGGTCCTCTGCTCTTTGTGATTTTTATTAATGACTTCGAGGAGGGGGCTGAAGGGTGGATCAGTAAATTTGCTGATGACACCAAGATTGGTGGAGTAGTGGATGAGGTGGAGGGGTGTTGTAGGCTGCAAAGAGACATAGATAGGATGCAAAGCTGGGCTGAAAAATGGCAAATGGAGTTTAACCCTGATAAATGTGAGGTGATTCATTTTGGTAGGACAAATTTAAATGTGGATTACAGGGTCAAAGGTAGGGTTCTGAAGACTGTGGAGGAACAGAGAGATCTTGGGGTCCATATCCACAGATCTCCAAAGGTTGCCACTCAAGTGGATAGAGCTGTGAAGAAGGCATATAGTGTGTTAGCTTTTATTAACAGGGGGTTGGAGTTTAAGAGCCGTGGGGTTATGCTGCAACTGTACAGGACCTTGGTGAGACCGCATTTGGAATATTGCGTGCAGTTCTGGTCACCTCACTATAGGAAGGATGTGGAAGCGCTGGAAAGAGTGCAGAGGAGATTTACCAGGATGCTGCCTGGTTTGGAGTGTCGGTCTTATGAGGAAAGGTTGAGGGAGCTGGGGCTGTTCTCTCTGGAGCGGAGGAGATTGAGGGGAGACTTAATAGAGGTTTATAAAATGATGAAGGGGATAGATCGAGTGAACGTTCAAAGACTATTTCCTCGGGTGGATGGAGCTATTACAAGGGGGCATAACTATAGGGTTCATGGTGGGAGATATAGGAAGGATATCAGAGGTAGGTTCTTCACGCAGAGAGTGGTTGGGGTGTGGAATGGACTGCCTGCAGTGATAGTGGAGTCAGACACTTTAGGAACATTTAAGTGGTTATTGGATAGGCACATGGAGCACACCAGGATGGTAGGGAGTGGGATAGCTTGATCTTGGTTTCAGATGAAGGTCGGCACAACATCGTGGGCCGAAGGGCCTGTTCTGTGCTGTACTGTTCTATGTTCTATGTTCTAGGGGCAATTTTTTCACAGAGGGTGGTGGGTGTCTAGAATGATTGCCCTTGAATGGAGTGACTTGCTCAGCCATTTCAGAGGGGCAGTTAAGATTCACCCACATCGCTGTGTGGGTCTGGATTCACATGTAGGCCAGACCGGGTAAGGATGGCAGATTTCCTTCCCTAATAGGGAGCATTAATAGGGTGAACTGGACAGGTTTTTACAACAATTGATGACAATTTCATGGTCACCGTTACTGAGACTAACTTTATATAATTCCAGATTGATTCACTGAATTCAAATCCCACCAGCTGCCTGTCCCCAGATCCTTTGCTGGGTCTCTGCATTACTCGGCCAGCGACATTCCCACCACCTCCCCCTGAATGGAATATTCCACAAACCCTTAGTTAAACAGGAAGGAGAAAAGAGAGGCTTTGACCTTTGGATGACCTCATCATGAACTAAAGAAACCTTAAAGCTGACCATTCTGTAAAAGTTTGAAAACTTTATTTTTATAAAACACAGAGTAAGAAACAGGTGAAAAGTAACGATGGACGTTGTGACTGACATCAGAAACATTGATTGACCGGATAAACACTCACTACATCACAGAGCGATCTTCAACCATTAAAGAATTGACCCACAATAAGGAATGAGAGAGCCTTATAAAAAGGGGCAGGAGTTTACACAGAGAGGTGACACCCACAGCTGCTCAGGATGATGGAATTCAGTTCAGGAAGGGGATAAAGTGAGAAGCTTTTGTGATTCAAGGCAGAAGTATTGAACAATCTGGAATCAGTGCTTCTCGAGTTTGCTGACCAGCCGAACACTTCAATTAATCTCATCATAAAAACTCCCAGTGTAAATAACATGGGTTTGACTGACAAATGTTGAAGTGTTGATTTAGACCCACAAGTTTTGACTTCCCATTTGAGCCTGGGGCTCCTTTCTGTCTCTATTGCTCGTGTCAATGATAGCCAGGCAACGGAGCTGAGGGCTGAATTTAGCTGCAAATAACGGGGCCTGCGCCCCAGTTGGGAAACTGCCCTGGGCGTCGCACTAACAGAGAGACAGGAAGCTGCTGGAGAACTGACTGGGAAATGGGCCTCCAACCAATCAGGGCACCGGAGGAGGTGACCGGGGCTGATGGTGACGTGACCCCCCAGGGTTCAGTGTCCCTGTGTCCAAAGCGGGGAGTCACAGGAACAGGGGACAGAGGAGCTGAAGAGAATCCAGTTGTGTCCAGAACATTGTGAACATCCCTTTACTCTGGTTGTCTTTGATCCTCAAGTCATTTTCTGTTTGTTTTAACCATGTTCTGTTTCATCAATAAACTTTTATCAGTAAAAATATTTGATTGTTCTGGGCATTTCATGATGAGATTGATGCACTTTAGGGAAAGTGGGTGAGAGGGGTTGGCAGGCTCTTTAACAGAAAGTGAGTCCCTCTAAGGTAATTGGCAAAGGAGCCAGAGGGGGAGATGGGATTTTATTTTTGACACAGCGATGTTGGAAAATGGGGTTCAGGGAGTCAATTAACCCTTTCTCCCCTTTTCCCAAACTCTGAAATGATTGCCAGTGATAACCCTTATTGGTGACAGTGGTTAGATTTTATTCAGTATCAATAAGAGCTGACACAGGCTAATGTCTGAGCAGTCGTATCAAAGTGCAGCAGCATTACCATTACACTCTGGGTAGAAGCAGCATCTCCACGGAAATGCTCCCTGCTCTGCCCCAGATGCCATGGC
Organism: Mustelus asterias; assembly: GCF_964213995.1. NCBI lineage: Eukaryota > Metazoa > Chordata > Chondrichthyes > Carcharhiniformes > Triakidae > Mustelus > Mustelus asterias. The sequence goes on from NC_135830.1 coordinate 15,045,264, forward strand.
ACCAGTCAATGCAATATGTAAAACCTCGACAAATCTCTGTGCTCGGGGAATCCCTTCTTATACTTTTTTACATCACAAAGTCTATGGAGACTGATTTAACCCAATCATTACCGAGCCAACGTTTGAACGGATCAATTACAAAACCTGTCATTGAACCATCTGTACCTGCCCAAGCCACGTCAAACTCTCAAACAATTGTCTTCCCACGCTCCGTCCCTGGTACAGGGAGTCAGCATTCCCATGCCAAACAGTGAAAACATGGTGGCCTTGACACCCAGGTGTCATCCAGGATTCAAGGCACTCTTGTTTTCTCTGTCCTCTGCATTTATATTGAATTTAATTGTTTATCTCCCTGTTCCCACACAGCAAGTCATCTGTTTTCAGCTCTGCTGGATTTCTGCTGAAGTTTGGCCCCTTTTACACCTTTCAGATCAATAAAACATTTGGTCAATGACCCAAACCACAATTTCCCATCCTGTCACCTGTCAACCATCCTTACCCAGAGCGTAATCACAACAGGAATAAAAACAGGAGAAGTGTAACAATCAAATTCAATATAAATGCACAGCCAGTCATAGATTCACTAATTAGCAAGAAAATCCCAAGTAGGGGATCTCCCAGGATTCTTAAAGTCCACACCTTGAAGGGGAGGAAAATTATGTCGCTGACCCTCACTCAATTTCACTCCATTATTTTCCAGTTCTGTTCTGGCCCCGCCTGGGGTAACATCTGATCGATCTTTTTTGCTTCTGAAGGAGCACCGTGAGTTCTAGGTTACTTGTACATAAGGACAGATGCTTCAAGCAACAGATCAAGCATGGATGTAAAAGATTCTCCAGCTCTCTCTTTACCCCTATCCGAGGTGTGGACAGTTCTTACTCTGTATTATTTCTTCCAAGCCCTTAATTGTCCTAATCTATAATATTATCATTTTACCTTTCTTCACTGTGTGTCCATGTGCAGTGTGTTTAATTGGATCCTGATTGTTTTGAACTCAGTTTCTCTGGAGTGTGTTTCAATGCCTTGATGATGTCACAATGTTGTCTCAATCCCCTGGCCACATTAACCATTTCATCTCCTGCTGTGTCTCAAGTAGCTGTGTGTGTTTGGGACCCGCTCTTCACTCCATCTCACCATGAATTTAGGCTTGTTATTTTTCACATGTAACAAATCACATCTGTGCACTCACTCCGGTATCCCAAAATCATGTCACACATTGTTAACTCTCAGATGTGCTGACGAAAGGATCAAAGTGAGTGTCTGTCTTTCTTATCTCCCCCTGTTATGGTGCTGATATTTCATGCAGTGACCAGGCTTTCAAATGTGGATTTCTTTAAAACAAAGTTCATGGATGTCGGAGTGTTTCACAGACCAAATATTATGCTGGCCTTCACTGATTTACAACTCAGCTAATACAAAGAACAACATGGCAGTACGGTGGCACAGTGGTCAGCACTGCTGCCTCACAGCACCAGGGATCCAGGTTTGATTCCTGGCTTGGGTCACTGTCTGTGTGGAGTTTGCACATTCTCCCTGTGTCTGCGTGAGTTTTCTCCAGGTGCTCCGGTTTCCTCCCACAGTCCAAAGATGTGCGGGTTGGGTTGATTGGCCATGCGAAATTGACCCTAGTTTCTGGGGGATTAGCAGGGTGAACAGGTGGGGTTACGGAGAAAGGCTGGGATTATTGTCAGTGCAGGCTCGATAGGCTGAATGGCCTCTTTCTGTACTGTTGGGATTCTATTCTATGAATATAATGAAGCAATGTAATGGGCATCTTGTTGATTTTCAGCCTGGGTGAATACAGTGACCTGGAGTTTTATGACCCTTTTGGAATTGTTGGGTGGAGCCTGATTGAAAGTCAGGTGCTGTCTTTGGACAGTTTTTTTTTTAACAGGAGAAAGTTTTAGTTTCATTTTGTCACAAGCTGTCTGGACTGCAAACTGAAAGCAGTGTTTGTCGTCTCTCTCTCGAGAATGAAGATTCCGCTGCCTGAGAGTTGCCAGCTGGAACATAGAAGCAAGCAGTCTCTCTCTCTCTCGGTTTTGGAAGTTCCAGGACAGGGAAGGCAGAGTTTGAATTCAACATTTTAAGCGCTAATTCACAGCAGGTGTTAAAAAGCTGCCAAATCCAGCATCACGTGAGCAAACCTGCTTTCTGTGCAAAACCTAGAATGGGGTGTATATTTGTAGGGATTATTTGATTTGGAACACTAAGCTGCACTGGTTGATATAAGAAAGATCATGGTTGCTTTTTATTGCAATTGGTAAAAGTTATGCTATTTTTTCTAATTATATTTTAACTGTGTTCTTAAATTAACTTTGTTTGATAAAAGCTTCCTAGTGGGTCACTTGAATCGTACCTGGAGTGAAACACCTTACACTCACTCGAGTGCAAATCTTATGGCTCGGCTGACTTTGTAAAACACCTTGGATTTCTGACCTGGATCATAACACATTTCACCCACACCCAAGGTGAGTTATTCCAATTCCTTTATTGTCCAGGACAATATGTTTGCAATATTTTCAAAACAGAAATTCGACCTGCACATTTGATTTCAGGTATTAACATATTCTGTTAGTTTGTTCTTTATTGTCAATGTCAGGCTGGGGTTGTTCCCCCTGGAGCAAAGGAGGTTGAGGGGAGATTTGATAGAGGTGGACAAGATTCTGACAGGTTTAGATAAAGTGGACAAAGAAAAGCTGTTCCCATTAGCTGATGGGACAAGGATGAGGGGGACATAGATTGAAGGTTTTGGGTCAGAGATGCAGGTGGAGATGTGATGAAGAATATTTTGATGCAGCGAATGGTAATGACCTGGAACTCCCTGCCTACGAGGGTGGAGGAAGTGGAGACAATAAACAATTACAAAGGAAATTGGATGGACATTTGGGGGGTTTCAAACAGAAATTCTGACTAAATATCTCTGAACTTCCTAACACCCGGTCACTCTGTGATCTTTGTGAAATTGAAAACCAGGTATTTGCAACAAGACTGAAAGAGCATCGGTCCACTGGAGGCAAAGTCGTGAGACCGGCCAGTCCAGCAGAAAGAAACCCTCCGACCCTCCCCATTGACCAACTGTGAGAATGAACAAAATGCAGTCCTGGTGTAATTGAGAGCAGAAACAATAACAGCAGAATCTAATCCCCATATTCACTAGTGAACTTGTTGGTGTGTCAGCAGGGTGGATGAATCACAGAATCCCTTCCCACACTGAGAGCAGATGAACAGTTTCTCCCGGTGTGAACTTGCTGGTGTGATTGCAGGATGGATAACCGAGTGAATCCCTTCCCACACACAGGGCAGGTGAATGGCCTCTCTCCAGAGTGAACTCGCTGGTGTCTCCGCAGATTAGATAACTGAGTGAATCCCTTTCCACACTGAGAGCAGGTGAATGGCCTCTCCCCGGTGTGAACTCGCTGGTGTGTCTGCAGGTTTGATAAATCAGTGAATCCCTTCCCACACTGAGAGCAGGTGAACGGTCTCTCCCCAGTGTGAACTCGCTGGTGTGTCTGCAGGTTTGATAAATCAGTGAATCCCTTCCCACACTGAGAGCAGGTGAACGGTCTCTCCCCAGTGTGAACTCGCTGGTGTGTCTGCAGGGTGTACAACTGAGTGAATCCCTTCCCACACTGAGAGCAAGTGAATGGTCTCTCCCCAGTGTGAACTCGCTGGTGTGTCTGCAGGTGAGATAACTGAGTGAATCTTTTCCCACATGCAGAGCAGCTGAATGGCCTCTCGCCTGTGTGAACACGCTGGTGTTTCTGTAGGTTGGATGACTTACTGAATCCCTTCCCACACTGAGAGCAGGTGAATGGCCTCTCCCCAGTGTGAACTCGCTGGTGTGTCTGCAGGCTTGATATCTGAGTAAATCCCTTCCCACACTGACAGCAGGTGAATGCACTCTCACCAGTGTGAACTTGCTGGTGTCTCTGCAGAGTGGATGAATCAGTGAATCCCTTCCCACACACCCAGCAGGCGAACGGCCTCTCCCCAGTGTGGCTGCGCCGATGAACTTCCAGTAGAGAGGGCGCTTTGTATCTCTTCCCACAGTCTTCACATTTCCACGGTTTTTCCATATTGTCGGTCTCCTTGTATCATTGGAGGTCAATCATTTGAAGCCTTGTCCACACAGAACACGGGTACAGTCTCTCCCCACTGTGAATGCAGCGATGTTTTTTCAGGCTGTGTCACTGGTTAAAGCTCTTTCCACTGTCAGTGCACTGGAACACTCTCACTCGGGTGTGTGTTTGTGTCCCGGTGTTTTTCCAGTCACACTGCTGCTTAAAATCTTGCAGTAGACAGACCGGTCAAACATTTCTCCTTCCCATTCAGAGGCTAAGGATATTTAGTTTCCAAGGAATCGAGTGACTCTGTCAGATCGAGATGTGATCGTTAAGATTTATCGGTGTGATTCCTCTAATATCCTGTGAAAACAATTTACAAAATTCATCAGTGTCAGTACAGGATAGAAATTCAGAACAGACAATTCTAGTTTCTATGGAACATTCTTTCCTCTCTCATTCCCCAAAAGCTGTAAATCTCCATCCCACACACTCTCCCTCCATTCTCACTCTGCTGTATCTAATATTCACCCTCCCAATTCTCCTGAAGGTGCTGATTGAGGCTGATTGACAGATCCACGCTCACTGCTTCCTGTCCTGGACACAGAGCTGAAAATCTCCATGCAGGCTGCCAGTCCAAAAGAAATATGGCTACATTCTCGACTAAGAATGTTTTAACTGGATTGTTTCAGTGAGTGAAGATACAGGGGGGTTGTGATTGATGATGATATTGAACTTGCTGCCAACGTGGGTGATCATAGAGTTTTACAGCATGGAAAGAGGCCCTTCGGCCCATCGTGTTTGTGCCGGCCATCAAGCACCGTTCTATTCTAACCCCATTTTCCACACGTGATGTGTAACCTTGCATATTATGGCATTGCAAGAGTTTATCTAAATTCTTCTTAAATGTGATGATGATTCCCACCTCTACCACCCTTTCAGGCAGTGAGTTCCAGATTCCCACCACCATCTGAGTGGAAAAGCTTTCCCTCTCATCTCCTATAAACCTCCTGCCCCTGAACTTAAATCCAGGCCCCTGGTTATTGACCTCTCTACTAAAGAGAAAAGTTCCTTCCTCTCCCCCCTATCTGTGCCCCTCAGAATTTTATACACCTCAATGTTAGGCTGGATAACTTGAGGTTGTTCTCCTTGGAGCGAAGTAGATTGATTGAGGTGTACAAGGGTACATGGAGGTGTCAAAGTTTACATGCTCTGTTTACACGTGGACAAGCTCTGACTATGGGTCATCCAGTCTCGAAACGTTGGTTCTATTCTCTCTCCACAGATGATGTCAGATCTGCTGAGATTTTCCAGCATTTATTGTTTTTATTTCCCTTTCTATTTCCTTCTCTGTCACCGCTCTGCCTCATCAATAAGACATTGGGACTCAGAGGGTTGATGCAGTTTGATGGCCAAGTTGTCTCCATTCTGAACACTGGGGAACAAGCTCCTCCCACTGATTGACAACATTGCCCTCTACAGACATGGCGGCCGCACATGCGCACTGCTGCCTATTGCCCCCAATAAAAATGGCGAACGTTAACCCGGGACGAACATGAGGAACTGCAGGCCTGCTCGGTGCAAACTGGGTCCGGGAAGCTCTCTTCCGCATTTTGCGACTCTCACAACATGCTTACGCAGCGTTTCCACCCACCTGGACGATCCATTGCTCTCTCCGTAACGCCAATCACCTCGAACAGATTTCCGAGCCCAAAATAAAAACCGTTTTCCATCGCCATTACTCACACTGCGCATGCTCGAGTCAAAGGTGGCCCCGCCCCTCGTTCGCTCCTATTGGTTGGAGGACCAACTGCTCCAGATCGGTCCTCCAGGTCTGCCCCCTCTTCCCATTGGTCCACGCTGCCGTCAATCAGCTGGGCATTGTGACGGTGACTTGCTGCTTGTCCAATAATCAGTGACAGAGTCTGAGTGTAACAATGACACACACAGGCTCCAATACAATCAGAGTGGGGATGGAGCACAGAGACAACACAGCAAAGCACTGACTTACTCTCAGTGTAACAAATACAATGTTTGATCAAATAATAAGAGTCACGTTGCAGTATGTAAGTGAACACATCATTTGATCCAATGTAATGGTAATACAGTCAGTATCTAGTGCACCCTCACCAAAGTTTAAGTTTCATTTGATACTGTGAGTGAGTCATGGTATATTGATATAATGTATTTAAATTTCGATGTGTGTTACTCTCCCACTGTCAGTATCAAACAATAACCTGTCTGTTATTCCAATTCTGCTGTATTTTACAACTGCAGCTCCTGGGGCTGATTGGAGTCTGGTATAATAATCACAAAGGTCGGTTTCAGTGTCTCTGAGGTCATTTTAACTGCAGGTAATCTGACATTAAGGGAGACAAGAGGCCCAACAAACATTTGATTATAATAGGAGGACAAAGTGTAAGGGAACAATGATATTTTAAGGTGTCTGTGTTATGGTGAGTGTCACTGGGAGGTGAGTGATAAAATACAAGTGGAAACATCATGACAGAGACACATGTGACTGACTCGGCCTGACTGAGAGCTGTTATACTCGAGGCGAGAATAATGAGGACATGTGGATCTCCTGAGATTTCTGATATCTGAGGTGTATCTGTTAGAGGAACTGAAAATAATCAGTTCCTCCTCATGGTTATCTCCAGTTCTCAAGTTACACAGACACACAGGAAAGAGATCTGACAGCTCATCAAACCCAATATTTTAATCTTCTGTTTGAGACACATTATAACCGAAAAGATCAAACATTAAAACCTTAGGAGAGAAACATTCAGAATGTCACAAAGATGAGTGAACTGTCCAATTAATCCCATTCACCATAACTCTGCCAATTTACCTTCTGCAAGTATTTATCCAATTCCCTTTGAAAGCTACTATTAAACCTGCTTCGAGCACCTGTCAGTTTGTGCATTCCAGATCATATCAAGTTATTGTGCAAAAAATTCTCCTTATCACCCCCTTCAGTTCTGTTGTCAATTATATTAAATCTCTGTGTCCTCTGCTTACAGACCCTCCTGCACCGAGGAAATCGATTCTCTCCATCGACAGACTTCCTGCTCCTGGGAGATAATTTCTCTCCATTGACACTATCATAAATCATTTGTCATTTTAAACACCTCTATTAAATCTCCCCATCACATTCCCTAATCTAAGATGGATAACCCATGTTTTTCCTGCCCTGAAGAATTACATGGACTCAAAATGTTAACTCTCTGAACAGATGCCGCCGGACCTGCCGGGTTTTTCTGCTTTTCTCCCTGTTTATCCTTCTATAATCAATCAGAAACTCTTCATGATTTTGAACATCTTGATCAAATAGGAACACACAAAGCCTGAGAAAGATACAGAGGAAGGGAGAGACAGAAAGACAGAGAAAAATTGAGAAAGATTTTAAAAAGCAGAAAGATGAGACGGTCAAAGATAAAAGCTGAGAAACAGAGGAAACAAGCAATACAGAGAGAATGATCTAGAATTTAAGGGAGCAGGCTATCAGTTCCCAGCTATGGGGAGCAGAGTCGGCATCTCCACATCAGAGCAGAGGGAACTCAGTGGGCGGCACGATAGCACAGTGGTTAGCACTGCTTCTTCACAGCTCCAGGGACCTGGGCTCGATTCCCGGCTCGGGTCACTGTCTGTGTGGAGTTTGCACATTCTCCTCGTGTCTGCGTGCGTTTCCTCCGGGTGCTCTGGTTTCCTTCCACAGTCCAAAGATGTGTGGGTTAGGTTGATTGGCCATGCTAAAATTGCCGCTTAGTGTTCTGAGATGTGTAGGTTAGAGGGATTAGCGGGTAAATATATGTAGGGATATGGGGGTAGGGCCTGGGTGGGATTGTGGTCGGTGCAGACTCGATGGGCCGAATGGCCTCCTCCTGCACTGTAGGGTTTCTGTGATTCTATGATTCAGAAACTGATCCACAGACACAGCTGGTTTTATCTGCAAATGGAAACTCTGAACAGAAATAACTGACTCATTTGTAAATGTCACCACAATGTGACCTTTGTGACTCTGCCCTGACTCTCTGGACAGATACATAAGAACATAAGAAATAGGAGCAGGAGTAGGCCATCTAGCCCCTCGAGCCTGCCCCGCCATTCAATAAGATCATGGCTGATCTGACGTGGATCAGTACCACTTACCCGCCTGATCCCCATAACCCTTAATTCCCTTACCGATCAAGAATCCATCCATCCGCGCTTTAAACATATTCAGCGAGGTAGCCTCCACCACCTCAGTGGGCAGAGAATTCCAGAGATTCACCACCCTCTGGGAGAAGAAGTTCCTCCTCAACTCTGTCTTAAACTGAACCCCCTTTATTTTGAGGCTGTGTCCTCTAGTTTTAACTTCCTTACTAAGTGGAAAGAATCTCTCCGCCTCCACCCTATCCAGCCCCCGCATTATCTTATAAGTCTCCATAAGATCCCCCCTCATCCTTCTAAACTCCAACGAGTACAAACCCAATCTCCTCAGCCTCTCCTCATAATCCAAACCCCTCATCTCCGGTATCAACCTGGTGAACCTTCTCTGCACTCCCTCCAATGCCAATATATCCTTCCTCATATAAGGGGACCAATACTGCACACAGTATTCCAGCTGCGGCCTCACCAATGCCCTGTACAGGTGCATCAAGACATCTCTGCTTTTATATTCTATCCCCCTCGCAATATAGGCCAACATCCCATTTGCCTTCTTGATCACCTGTTGTACCTGCAGACTGGGCTTTTGCGTCTCATGCACAAGGACCCCCAGGTCCCTTTGCACGGTAGCATGTTTTAATTTGTTTCCATTGAGATAGTAATCCCATTTGTTATTATTTCCTCCAAAGTGTATAACCTCGCATTTCTCAACGATATACTCCATTTGCCATATCCTCGCCCACTCACTCAGCCTGTCCAAATCTCTCTGCAGATCTTCTCCGTCCTCCACACGATTCACGATACAGGCCGCATTGACAGATGTTCTCACCAGATTGTGGTCCCTGGATTTATTTTCTGCTCAGAAGTGAGATGTGAGGTTTGGAACCGGCAGCAGAGAAACAGGAAGTTGTGTTACCTGAGAATGAAACAGCCGGCGTCAGTTTGATGTTATCACCATGAACAGTCTTCCTGTCTGTGAGGGTGAACTCACTCTGACAGCATCAAGAACAACCACACAGATTGCTGCCAGTCTCAGCATTACATTCATCTCCATTCCCATTTTAAACAATAAAGGAGATTATTTGGACTTTTAACACATTCACTGAATTGGGAGATGGACTGAGGGTCATCAGTGGGAGAAATGAGGAGGAATTAGAGAACAAATGAGTTTTCCCAAAGAGGGTTATTAGAAAAGAGGAGATTTAAAGTGAGTCAAGGCCTGTCAGAGGAAGTGGGAGAGAGAAACAGAGAGGATTGAATCTCCATCAATTAAATGTTTTCTCAGACAGCGAAGAGAGATGAAGTGTGTTTGTGCTTTTTCAGAGAGAGGTAATGAGAGAGAGAAAACAATGAATAAGTTTAAGCATTATCTGAAATAGGAAGGTTAAATGAGTGAGTGTTTGAAAGAACGATAGAGAGACATTAAGTGACGAAGACAGTTTCTGAGAGGAGAGAGATTAAGTGAAAATGAGAGAGGAGCGAGGTTAGAGTGTAAGAGAGGTGGAAGGTGAGGTAAGTGTGAGTGAATGCCTGGAGAAAGAGAGACGTTCAGTGAGTGTTAGAGAGATGAGAGATGTTGAGCGATTGAGTTTCTGAGAGAGAGGAGATGTTAAGTGAGTGAATGTCTGAAAGAGAGGAGAGCAGGTTCACACCCAGGGGTCACTGAGAATGATCAAAATAAGGAGATCACCCAGAAAACTACCAACAGGAAACTTCAGCTGAACACATCACTCATTCTTAAATGGTCAGTCAGGGCTCTGGTGCTGCTCAGCTTCTCTCTGTTCTGTTTATAATGGTTAAAGGCTGATAGGAGTGAGGTTTATTTAAAAGGATAGTGTATGGGAAGCACACATCAACAAAACTGAGAATTTTTGGACACACACTGCAGCTCCTTCTCTATCTGGGAATCAAATTGTTGTCTCATTGTCCCAACAGTTAACAGGCTCCTTTGAACGTCTCCAGCTGCTACTTTAATGCAGACTTCAACCAATTTATTTGAAGCCAGTTTCTGTTCAATAAACCAGGACTGACACACACACATTAAAATGTTTTAGACTTTTTTTCATTTTTAGTCTGGAAACCTAAACCTGCCGTTTCACTCTCAGTCAGGAATAGATCCCAGTTTTACACCAATCTTTGACAGCACGTTTCCAGCATTCACCATTGTTCTTCCTGACTCTAAACACAGTTGTAAAGGAGCTTCTTTTCCGTGTCTAGGAGCTCGGAACCATGGAAAAGAGCGACTGGGACACATTTTTTTCACACCTCAGGATTCACCCACACGGGGACTTAGCTGTCAGTGAAAAGTGATGAAAAAGACCAAAGTGCTGTTTGTCCCTCTCAGCGAGACCCTGAAGGACTGGGTCAAGAATGAAGTTCTGTTCCTACTGTGTGACCCTCCCTCAGATTGCCCTTTCTGAGCTCCAGCCTGGTGACGTTAAACACTCAAATGGAAAAGACAAAAATCTACAACAATGATTCAATCAAATGTCTATTTCACATTTATTCAGAATATTAAACCTCAACAGAAGAAAAAAGTCAGAGAGAACATGATTCAGACCTGGATATGATTAACAGCATCGATAAGTGGAGAATCCAAACCTTGCAGTCGTTTGTGAACTTGCCGGTGTTACTTAGCAGGTGGGATGACTGAATAAATCCCTTTCCACAGACATTACAGGTGAACGGCCTCTCCCCAGTGTGAACTCGCTGGTGGTTCAGAAGATAAGATAAATGAGAAAATCCCTTCCCACAGACAGAGCAGGTAAATGGCCTCTCCCCACTGTGAATTCTCTGATGTGTCAGCAGGTTGGATGACTGACTGAATCCCTTCCCACACATGGAGCAGGTGAACGGCCTCTCCCCAGTGTGAACTCGCTGGTGATTCAATAGGTTGGATGAACGAGTGAATCCCTTCCCACACACGTAGCAAGTGAATGGCCTCTCCTCACTGTGAACCTGCTGGTGTGTCAGAAGGTTGTATGAACGGGTGAATCCCTTCCCACATTCAGAGCAGGTGAACGGTCGATCCCCTGTGTGGAGCTGCTGGTGTATCAGAAGGTTGGATGAATTAATGAATCCCTTCCCACAGTCTGAGCAGGTGAAGGGCCTCTCCCCAGTGTGAATTCTCTGGTGGTTCAATAGGGCAGGTGGACGGCTGAATCCCTTCCCACACACACAGCAGGTGAATGGCCTCTCCCCAGTGTGAGTATATTGGTGCGTCAGCAGATCCTTTTTGTTTTTAAAGCTCTTCGCACAGTGGGAACAATTAAAAAGTTTGTTATCAGAGTGAACAAGTTGATGTGTCTGCAGGTGGGATGACTGAATGAATCCTTTCCCACACACAGAGCAGGTGAATGGTCTCTCCCCAGTGTGAATACGTTGGTGCGTCAGCAGATCTTTTTTGCATTTAAAACTCTTCTCACAGTCAGAACATGTAAACATTCTCTCATCTGTGTGAACAAGTTGGTGTGTCACAATGTGGGATGAGCGAGTGAATCCCTTCCCACACACAGGGCAGGTGAACGGCCTCTCCCCAGTGTGAACCCGTCGGTGAGTCAGAAGGTTGTATGAATGGGTGAATCCCTTCCCACAAACAGAGCAGGTGAACGGTCTCTCCCCAGTGTGACTGCGCCGATGAACTTCCAGTTGTGATGGGAAACCGAATCCTTTCCCGCACTCCACACATTTCCACGGTTTCTCCATGGTGCCCTTGTGTTTCTCCAGGTTGGATGATCAGTTCAAGCCACATCCACACACACAACATACACGTAGTTTCACCCTGCTGTGAACTGTGATGTTTTTTCAGGCTGTGTAACTGGTTAAAGCTCTTTCCACATTCAGTTCACTGGAACACTCTCACTCGGGTGTGTGTTTGTCTCGATACTTTTCCGGTCATACTGATGTTTAATTTCTTTGCCCACAGGCAGAACAGACAAATATTTCTCCTTCCACATTCAAAGACCGATGATATTCAGCTCCGAAGGAACTGAATGACTTTGTCAGATGTGATGTCCGGTTTGAGTTTTCTGTCTGCCAATCTTTCACTTCCAATATCCTGTAAAAACAGTTTAGAAAAGTCATCACTGTCAGAACACGATACAAACTCTGAACAGACAATTCTAGTTTCTCTGGAACATTTTTTCCTTTCTTGTTCCCCCAAATCAGTAAATCCCCGTGCCACACACTCTCCCTCCTCCCTGGGCTGAAATCCAAACCCATCTCACCATTTCTTTCCTCCACTCCCAGTTTTCTCCCTCCCTCTCCTCTGTCTGGGTTCAGTTCTCCAGCTCCTGTCTGCAGACTGACAATAAAACCAATGGGTCTTATTGGGGGTGTTGGGGCCTCCAGCGGGTGTTTGTGAATCCTCCCCGCCCACCTCCCAGGGTTTCCTTCCTTCCCAGAGATCAGAGTCCTCATTGATTTGAGGCCAAAGTGTAACCTCTTATTTATTGTCCCCCTCCCCCATCCTCTGATGTGAACCATCCTCCAGTGGCTGAGCCAGGATGGGGCCGTTAACCTGGGCCTGTTCCCGGGAGGGAGGGAGGGAGAAGCCCCGCAGCTGCAAACCAGGGAGCTGACAATGATTCTGAAGGGTTTGCGGATCCACAAAGTGTTTCCAAATCCTCCCAGCCACCGCCTAACGCTGACTCCGCTTCTCCGGGACAAACAAGCGCCAAGGACAGCAATGACACTGCGCATGCTCCACATCACAATGCCCGGGATTGATTGACGGCAGCTCCGGACCAATAGGAGGAGGGGGCGGGACTGGAGGACCGAGCGGGAGTGGCTGGTCCTCCAACCAATCGGAGTGAATGAGAGTCGGGACCTGAAGCATGCGCAGTGCGGGTGAACCAGATAAACCTGTTGGACTTTAACCTGGTGTTGTTTGACTTGTTGCTGTGTTTACCCCAGTCCAACGCCGGCATCTCCACATCAGTGCGGGTAATGGCGACAGACGGCCGGTTTTAGTTTGGAAGGGAGATCAATACGAGGTAGTGGGCGGCGTGCGGGGAATGATAAATGTGGCGGGTGGGTGGAGAGACTTTGTAAACATGTTGTTCAAACCCAAACCCGGAAATGAACTTCCTGGTCCCCCCCTTTGTAGCAAATGGAGCGACAGCTTGTAGTGTTAGACCCGGGCTGACTGCCGCCATTGAGGCTGCATGTGGGAGGCCGGCAGGGATTGTGATCGGAGAGTGAAGCCCTGACATCACAATGGAATGGGTGAGAGTGTGACATCACAATGGAATGGGTGAGGGTGTGACGTCACAATGGAATGGGTGACGGTTCCAGATGAGCTGAGACTGGGCTGGAGTCGGGCGATGGCACTGACATGTGGCCCGGTGGCACAGTGGTTAGTGCAGCTGCCTAACAGCGCCAGGGACCCGGGTTCAATTCCAGCCTCGGGTCACTGTCTGTGCAGAGTTTCTACATTCTCCCCGTGTCTGTGTGGGTTTCCTCCGGATGTTCCGGTTTTCCTTCCACAGTCCAAAGATCTGCCGGCGTTGGACTGGGGTAAGCACAGTAAGTAATCTCACAACACCAGGTTAAAATCCAACAGGTTTATTTGGTAGCACAAGCCACAAGCTTTCAGAGCGCTGCCCCTTCATCAGGTGAGTGGGAGTTCTGTTCACAAACAGGGCATAATAAAGACACAAACTCAATTTAAGATTATGGTTGGAATACGAGTCTTTAAACGTAATCAAGTCTTAAAGGTACAGACAATGTGAGTGGAGAGAGGGTTAAGCACAGGTTAAAGAGATGTGTATTGTCTCCAGCCAGGACAGTTAGTGAGATTTTGCAAGCCCAGGCAAGTCGTGGGGGTTACAGATAGTGTGATATGAACCCAAGATCCCGGTTGAGGCCGTCCTCATGTGTGATTGACAGATCCATGCTCACTGCTTCTTGCTCTGGATGCAGAGAGCTGAAAATTTCCATGCAGGCTGCCAGACAGATAAATGTCTGCATTACTGGAGTAAAAATGTGTGGAATATACAGACCGAATTCACTTCATTTCCTTCAGTTGCTGCAAGTCCCCAACTTCCCCCAGAATGAGAAAAGAAATGGAAAGGGGGAAACATTGATTTCCTCCCAGATGTTGTCCAGAGGAGGGAGTTTCACTCTGAAGCTCATTGGACAACTTCCGCATTGTGACGTCACAATAGAGTCCTGCCTGAATCAGCCAATAGGAATCACTCTGCTTCGCGGTGACGTCTCCGGGTTCCAGTGCTCAGGCCCGGGCGCGCGGACCCAGGAGCCCCGCCCCCACCCATTGTTCCCCTCCCCTACATCTCCTTGAACCAAGGTTTCCAGGCAACCGGCTGACGGCTCCGGCAAGAGCAAGAAGCCGCTCGGTGATTTCCCCCTCCCCCCGGCCCGGGACTGCAAAATGTGCGAGGGAGAGGGGAAGCTGCGCATGTGCGGGGGAGAACCCACCCTCTGATCTTCATGCTGAGGTGTTGACCAATGGGAAGAGTTGGAGGACCGGAAGGACTCTGGTCTTCCAGCCAATCAGAGCGCGGGCTTTGTGTGAATGAAGATTGATTTTCAGACAGACTCAAACTTCCTCCTATCTCAAACATCTGTGAGTAAAACACTTTCTTTTCTCCCCCTTTCCATTTCTTTTCTCATTCTGGGGGGAAACTGGGGACTTGCAGCAACTGAAGGGAAAGGAAGTGAATCCAGGGAGGGTGCAGACTCTGGAAAGGTTGGTCCAGGTTTCTCTCTCTCTTAAACCCCAGAAAATGATCCATTTCTGCCCACTGTTTGCTATGAGCCAATCTTCTATCCACGCCAATATGTTCTCCCCGCAGCATGAATTTTTATTTGCTGCAATAACCTTTCATGTGGCACCTCATCAAATGTCTTCTGGAAATCTAAGTACAGCGCATCCACCGGTTTCCCTTTATCCAATTCCCGATGGGGAATTTTAGAAAATTGAACAACACATCAACTCTCTCACTCTGTTAAGACCCGAGAATGAAGCCCAGCAGGACCTGAGGACTCATCAGCCCACAGCTCCAACAGTTTGCTGAGGACCACTTCCCTGGGAATTGTGCTTTTTCAGAGTTCATCCCACACTTCTGTTTTCTGATTTCCAGCTGTTTCTGAGTTTTAACTCTATCCTCTATTGTGAACACCGAGGCAAAATACTTGTTCAATTCATCTCCCAGCTCCTTATTTTTCATTATCAATTCCTGGAATCACTTTCTATTAGACAGTTAAGAAATGAGGTGGAGCAAGTGACTGAAGTGTCAGTCAGGGAGCACTATTGGGAGCACCAATAGTTTCAAAATAGTTCTGGAAAAAGATAGGACAGGTCCACAAGTCAAGGCCCTAAACTGGAGCAGGGCCACTTTTGTGGGCATTAGGCAGGATCGAGCAGATGTCGATTAGGTGAATTTGTTTGAAGGGAAAGGAATGACTGGCAATTGGGAGGTTTTGAAAGTGTGATATCAAGAGTCCAGGGGCAGTATATTCCTGTTAAGATGAAGGGAAAGAATGGTAAATTTAGGGATCTCTGGCAGACAAGGGACATTGAGGCTCTGGTCAGGTAAAAGAAGGAAGCATAGATTGGGTTTAGGCAATCGGGGACAAGTGAATTACTCTGACTGTAAAAAGTGTAAGAAAATACTGAGGAGGGAAATCAGGAGGACAGAAAGAGGGTATGATATGGATCTGGCAGGTAAGATTAAAGAAAATTCCAAGAGGTTCTATAGCTATATTAAGAGTAAAAGGGTGGACAGAGAGAGAATAGATCCCCTTAAAAATCAGTATGGCCATCTGTGTGTGGAGCCACAGGAGATGGGTGAGATTTTTAATGAATACTTCTCCTCTGTGTTTTCTGCGGAGAGCACCATGGGGGCTAAAGAAATAAGGGAAACAAGTGATGATGTCTTGGGCACACGCATGTTACTTGGGAGGAGGTATCTGCAGCCTTATAAAAGCAAATTACTGCGGATGCTGAAATCTGAAACCAAGAGAGAAAATGATGTTTCTTGTCTAGATGACCCTTTGTCAAAGCTCTGAAACATCAGTTCTTTTCTCTCCATACAGATGCTGCCAGACCTGCTGAGAATGGGGAGAGAGTGTGTGGGATGGAGTTTGACAGCTTTTGGGGAATGAGAGAGGAAAGAATGTTCCATAGAAATTGTCTGTTCTGAATTCCTATCCTGTACTGACACTGATGACTTTTGTAAACTCATTTTCCAGGATATTGAAAGAGGAATCACAGGCTGAAATCTCAAACGTCACGTCGAGACGTGACAGAGTCATATTCCTTGGGAGCTGAATATCATCGGACTTTCAATCCAGAAGGAGAAATGATTGTCCAGTCTGTCGATTTGAAAAGATTTGAAATGTCAGTGTGACTGAAAAAGCATCGACACACTGACACACTCGAGTGAGAGTGTTCCAATGCACTGACTAAAGAGCTTTAACCAGTTACACAGTCTGAATAAATATCACACCATTCACAGCGGGGAGAGACTGTAATCTTGTTCTGTGTGTGGACGAAGTTTCAACTAATTGTCCACTCAAGAGAGAGGCATGGACACCTGCATCATGGAGAAACCATGGAAATGTGCGGATTGTGGGAAGGGATACAGAGCCCCATCTAAGCTGGAAGTTCATCGGCGCAACCACACTGGGGAGAGGCCATTCACCTGCTCTCAGTGTGGGAAGGGATTCACTCGGTTATCCCTCCTGCAGAGACACCAGCGAGTTCACACTGGAGAGAGGCCATTTACCTGCTCTCAATGTGGGAAGGGATTCAGTCAGTTATCCGACCTCCAGAGACACCAGCGAGTTCACACTGGGGAGAGACCGTTCACCTGCTCTCAGTGTAGGAAGGGATTCACTCAGTTATCCAGCCTGCAGACACACGAACGCGTTCACACTGGGGAGAGACCGTTCACCTGCTCTCAGTGTGGGAAGGGATTCACTCAGTTATCCACCCTGCGGACACACGAACAAGTTCACACTGGGGAGAAACCATTCACCTGCTCTCAGTGTGGGAAGGGATTCACTCGGTCATCCCTCCTGCAGAGGCACCAGCGAGTTCACACTGGGGAGAGACCATTCAACTGTTCTCAGTGTGGGAAGGGATTCACGAACTCATCCACCCTGCGGACACACGAACAAGTTCACACTGGGGAGAGACCGTTCACCTGCTCTCAGTGTGGGCAAGAATTCACTCTGTCAACCGACCTGCAGAGACACCAGCTACGTCACACAGGGGAGAGGCCGTTCACCTGCTCTCAGTGTGGGAAGGGATTCATTCTGTTATCCAGCCTGCGGAGACACCAGCGAGTTCACACTGGGGAGAAACCATTCATCTGCTCTGAGTGTGGGAAGGGATTCACTAACTCATCTGACCTGCAGACACACCAGCGAGTTCACACAGGGGAGAGGCCGTTCACCTGCTCTCAGTGTGGGGAGGGATTCACTCAGTCATCCAACTTGCAGAGACACCAGCGCATTCACACTGGGGAGAGACCATTCACCTGCTCTCAGTGTGGGAAGGGATTCAGAGTTTCATCCCACCTGCTGAGACACCAAGAAGTTCACGAGTGATTCCAGGGGTTGGATTCTGCTGTTATTGTTTCTGCTCTCAATTACATCCAGGACTGCATTTTGTTCGTTCTCACAGTTGGTCAATGGGGAGGGTCGGGGGGTTTCTTTCTGCTGGACTGGCCGGTCTCATGACTTTGCCTCCAGTGGGCTGATGCTCTTTGAGTCTTGTTGCAAATACCTGGTTTCAGATTTCACAAGGATCACAGAGTGACAGGGTGTTAGGAAGTTATAGAGGTTTACAACATGGAAACAGGCCCTTCGGCCCAACTTGTCCATGCCGCTCAGTTTTTACCACTAAGCAAGTCCCAATTGCCCGTATTTGGCCCATATCCCTCTGTACCCATCTTACCATGTAACTGTCTAAATGCTTTTTAAAAGACAGAATTGCACCCACCTCTACCACTGCCTCTGGCAACTCATTCCAGACACTCACCACGACCTGAGTGAAAAACTGCCCCTCTGGACCCTTTTGTATCTCTCTCCTCTCACTTTAAACCTAAAACTAAGAACAAGAAATGTATCGATAAAATGATTAGAGAACAGAGCCAACATTTTGAGTCTGAATGATGCTTCATAAGAGCTGTTATGAAGGGTCATCCATTATCGAAACTTTGGCTCCATTCTTCACAGATGCTGTCAGACCCGCTGAGATTTTCCAGCATTTTCTGTTTTTGTTTCAGATTCCAGCATCCGCAGTATTTTACTTATCTGATAATTTGATTTGGTCTGAGTGGAATCCCCACGACCCTCCCGCAAAACAGAGGGAGTGGTGGCAAAGGGAGAAAAAGGATAAGGATGATAAAGTCTGGGTTCTGATTCTCCGAGCCCATGTAGAATCAACAAAACCAGTGAACCAGTCTATAAAGAACGGAAGTTACCTATCCCTAACAAAAACTGATCAAATAAAAATAATTAGGTTGAGGAAGAGAACAAAAGAATTAATAGATTAAGTTTAAAATCAACTTTATTTTGTTGTTGGACAAGTTTTTAAAAATTATGTAAAGTGATGTAATTGTGTGCCAAGTGTTTTCTGCTCACTCCCCACCCCTTTAGATTCTGTAGAAAAGTTAACCCTTTCAGCAGACAGTTCATTTAGTGATAGAGGTTTCCAGCTTGGAAACGGGCCCTTCTGCCCAACTTGTCCATGCCGCCCCTTTTTTAACCCCTGTGCTAGTCCCAATTGCCCACGTTTGGCCCATATCCCTCGACACCCATCTTACCCATGTAACTGTCTAAACGCTTTTTAAAAGACAAAATTGTACCCGCCTCTACTACTAGCTCTGGCACCTTTTTTCAGACACTCACCACCCTCTGTGTGAAACAAATGCCCCTCTGGATCCTTCTGTGTCTCTCCCCTCTCACCTTAAACCTATGCCCTCTAGTTTTAGGCTCCCCTACCTTTGGGAAAAGATGTTGACTATCTCGCTGATCTATGTCCCTCATTATTTTATAGACCTCTATAAGATCACTACAAAGCCTCCTACATTCCAGGGAAAAAAGTCCCAGTCTATCCAGCCTCTCTTTATAACTCAAACCACCAAGTCCCGGTAGCATCCCAGTAAATCTTTTCTGCACTCTTTCTGGTTTAATAATATGCTTTCTATAATAGGGTGACCAGAACTGTACACAGTATTCCAAGTGTGGCCTTACCAATGTCTTGTACAACTTCAACAAGACGTCCCAACTCCTGTATTCAATGTTCTGACCAACATGCAGAATGCCTTCTTCACCACTCTGTCCACCTGCAACTCCATTTTCAAGGAGCTATGAACCTGTACCCCTAGATCTCTGTTCTGTAACTCTCCCCAACACACTACCATTAACTGAGTAAGTCCTGCCCTGGTTCGATCGCCCAAAATGTATCACCTCGCATTTATCTGAATTAAACTCCATCTGCCATTTGTCAGTCCACTGGCCCCTCATTATTTTATAGACCTCTATAAGTTCACCCCTCAGCCTCCTACATTCCAGGGAAAAAAGTCCCAGTCTATCCAGCCTCTCTTTATAACTCAAACCACCAAGTCCCGGTAGCATCCGAGTAAATCTTTTCTGCACTCTTTCCAGTTTAATAATATGCTTTCTATAATAGGGTGACCAGAACTGTACACAGTATTCCAAGTGTGGCCTTACCTATGTCTTGTACAACTTCAACAAGACGTCCCAACAAGATCATGCTACAATCCTAGATAACCTTCTTCACTGTCCACGATACCACCAACCTTGGTGTCATCTGAAAACTTACTAACCATGCCTCCTACATTCTCATCCAAATCATTAATATAAATGACAAATAACAGTGGACCCAGCACCGATCCTTGAGGCACACCGCTGGTCACAGGCTCCAGTTTGAAAAACAACCTTCTACAACCACCCTCTGTCTTCTGTCATCAAGCCAGTTTTGTATCCATTTGGCGAACTCACCCTGGATTCCATTAGATTTAACCTTAAGCAACAATCTACCATGCGGTACCTTGTCAAAGGCCTTGCTAAAGTCCATGTAGACAGCATCACCTGTACTGCCCTCATCTACCTTCTTGGTTACCCCTTCAAAAAACTCAATCAAATTTGTGAGACATGATTTTCCACTCACAAAGCCATGCTGACCGTCCCTAATCAGTCCCTGCATCTCTAAATGCCTGTAGATCCTGTCTCTCAAATACCTTCTGACAACTTACAGATGTGAATCACACCGGCCTGTAGTTCCCAGGCTTTTCCCTGCAGCCCTTTTTAAACAAAGGCTCAACATTTGCCACCCTCCAATCTTCAGGCACCTCACCTGTGACTATCAATGATTCAAATATCTCTGCTCGGAGACCCGCAATTTCCTCTCTAGCCTCCCACAGTGTTCTGGGATACACTTCATCAGGTCCCGGGGATTTATCTACCTTGATGCGCTTTATGACTTCCAGCACCTCCTTCTCTGTTATAAGTACACTCCTCAAGACATCACTTTATTTCCCCAAGTTCCCTAACATCCATGCTTTTCTCAACAATAAATAATGATGAAAAATATTCATTTATGATCTCACCCATCTCTTGTGGATCGGCACATAGATGTCCTTGTTGATCCTTAAGAGGCCCTACTCTCTCCCGAGTTACTCTTTGGCCCTTTATGTATTTATAGAACCTCTTTGGATTCTCCTTTGCCTCATCTGCCAAAACAATCTCGTGTCCCCTTTTTGTCCTCCTGATTTCTCTCTTAATTCTACTCCTACACCCTCTATACTCTTCAAGGGATCCACTTGATCCCAGCTGCCTATGCATGTCATGTGCCTCCTTCTTCTTCTTGACCAGGGCCTCAATATCTTGAGTCAACCAGGGTTCTCGACTTCTACCAGCCTTGCCCATCACTCTAAGAGCAATGTGCTTACACTGAACCCTGGTTAAAACACTTTTGAAAGCCTCCCACTTACCAGACGTCCCTTTGCCTTCCCACAGACTCTCCCAGTTAACTGTCGAAAGTTCCTGCCTGATACCATCAACATTGGCCTTGCCCTAATTTAGAATTTTAACTTTTGGACCTGACCAATCATTTTCCATAGGTATCTTAAAACTGATGGAATTATGGTCACTGGTCCCAAAGTGATCCCTCACGAACACTTTTGTCACCTGCCCTTCCTTATTTCCCAAGAGGAGGTCAGGTTTTGCCCCTCTCTAGTCGGGCCATCCACATACTGAATAAAAAATTCCTCCTGAATACACTCAACAAATTTCTCCCCATCCAAGCCTCGAATACTATGTCTGTCCCAGTCAATGTTGGGAAAGTTAAAATCCCCGACTATTACCACCCTATTTTTCTTGGAACTATCTGTAATCTCCTTACATATTTGCTCCTCAATTTTCCACCGACTATTTGGGGGCCTATAGTACAACCCTATCAAAGTGATTTCCCCCTTCTTCTTTCTCAGTTCACCCCTTTTGACTCAGTAGGCGAACCCTCGGATATATCCCCTCTCAGTACTGCCGTGATGTTTTCCTGAATCAAAAGTGCAACTCCCCCTCCTTTCTTTCCTCCTGTTCTGTCTTTCCTCTGGCATCTTGTTTTTAACTTGTTTTTAAATCGCCCAGAAACTCGTGTCTATTTTAGTTTATAATTGTGGATTTATTGGAGCCAGTTAAATGTGGAAATTTTAAGCGTAGCCTGGAGGAATTTGGAATAACTATGAGAATTTTATTGTGTTGTCACCTCAACCCCAGATAAAGAACAAAGAGTTTGCAGGTGGTAACGTGTTTGGGATTTTAAATCAACAAAGATTAGATGTTGCCGATAAAATCAGGCCTTGGAAGTTGGCTGAAAAAGGGTTAAGTTACAATGAAGGATCTTGCATCTTATTTTAATCAAGGAGTTGTGAGTTTGTAGTGCTCTGTCGCTTTAAGAAGCTACAGCTGCGAGAGAGAATGCTGAGGATTCATTGTTTGAAATTTACGAGCTGTGAGAATCTGTGTGTTTTGTTTGTTTTATGTGGATGTTTGTAGATGTGTTTTATCATTGTTTTGGGCTACATTTGTTAAGGTTTATCTTTCTGGGGAATTAACCTTACCTTGAGTCTTTAATTAAAGGCATTTTTGGGAGTTTAAAAACAGGATCACAAGAACGCTTAAGTAATTAATTTTGGTTATTGTTGTTGTAAAGCACATGCTAAGTTTCTCTGTTTGTGTATGGATGATATTTGTGGGTTGAACGCTTTAAGCTTTGAGGTTTTCTGTCTGTGATTTAAATCAAACAGATTTTTAAAAAGGAAGTGTAATTAATAAAGCTTTTTTTTCAAAAGTTATGAACTTGGAGCCATATTTACTGGACAGAGACAGGATTCCAGGATATTTCACTAAACATGCGGGAATTTTAATCCGGATACAATTCACTCATGAGAATGAGTTTTAATTTGTAATGGTTATTTAAAATTTGGGACATGTGAAATGATTCTGACCAATCCTGTGTTGGATTGATCTTGGGTTAAACTTCCTGTCAGGTCCAAAGACACAATTAACACAATGAAAAGGAAAATTCTGGAATTGGATACTGAAGAAAAGAGTTTAAAAGGAGAGATTATTAAATAGAAATGATTCCCAGACCGTGTGGTCGTTAGGTTGGAACAAAGGAAGAGTGCTGACATCCATTTGAAAACTTTTAATCCACCCCTTTTCAAACTCAGTCTATGTACAAAGAAAACCCCAAGGATGGTAGATAAGGGGTTCTGGAAAACATCATGATGGGGGCACCTATCTGTTCATGAGATGATCACAAAGCCCCATGATGTCCAAATACTAATTTCATTGGACCTTTCTGTAATGTGTGTAATCTATAACCATTCTGATTGGATTGTGTCCAGCTGGGATGGGTTGAGTAACTGGATAAGAATTGATTATTTTCTTTGTTGGGTGGAGTTGCACATGGTCAGTCCCTGTGGCTTCTCCCTGCTGGCGTAACTCAATAAACTATTTGTTGAATCAGGTTTAAGTGTTGAATGATTCTTCTGAGTTCATTCACCCCAACACACTGGGTACATTACCACTTCATCCTTGGGAGTGGCCTGATAGGCCGTGGTCCAGACTACATGTGGCCTTTGGGGGGCCTTTCATGAATCACATGTGTTTGCTTGTTGTAGATGCGCATTCAAAATGCTTGGAAGCACAGATCATGAGTAATATTACAGGGCAATTAGGACTAGCTTAGTGGTAAAAACTGGGCGGCATGGACAAGTTGGGCCGAAGGGCCTGTTTTCATGCTGTAAACCTCTATGACTCTAACTACCTTTTTTGTGGCCTGAAGTTCCCACAATTGGAAAGCAGCCAGATTAGTTAAATAGACAGCATTAATTGTAAGACAATTAAATAATAAATGATTCATTAATATATATGTTATGAAGGCTGGAAATGTAAATTTGAACACAAGTTTATAACTTTTAGAATTATAAACACATTAAGAATGGTTAAAATGCTGTGGGAATTATCAGATGTTCCCTTCTCATGCTGACAGAATAAAGAAAGATGAAAGGACTTGTTAACCTTGACTGGAGGGAATGAATCGGCTCCTGTTCAAGATGTCTCAACATTGAATGACTGATGTGAACCAATTATTGGTTGACACTCAGGCTACCCCAAGCTAAGAGATATCGTTTGAGAGAAAGAATTGTCTTAAAATTAAGACAACGTGTGCAATTAGCTAAAAACCAAACCAATGTCATTATTGACAAGTTATCGACCAATTGGCTAATTCCCAACAATTAGCTGAGGATGGCTTTCTACATTTTGAAAGTATAAAAAGGGGGATTCGAGAAACCAATTTGGTAGAAGTTTTTAAAAGTTAACTTTGTTTATAGTTTGTTTATTAGTGTCACACATAGGCTTACATTAACATTGCAATGAAGTTACTCTGAAAATACCCCAGTCGCCACAATCTGGCGCCTGTTTGAGTAAACGGAGGGAGAATTTCGCATGGCCAATGTACCCAACCAGCACGTCTTTTTGACTGTGGGAGGAAACTGGAGCACCCGGAGGAAACCTGCACTTTACTGTTCAAAAATCTAGCTATCCTTGCCTTAAAAACATTCAATGAGGCAGCCTCAACTGCTTCACTGGGCAGGGAATTCCACAGATTCACAACCCTTTCTGTGAAGAAGTTCCTCCTCAACTCAGTCCTAAATCTGCTTCCCTTATTTTGAGGCTGTGTCTCCTAGTTGTAGGTTAGGGGGATGAGCAGGGTAAATACTTGGGGTTATGGGACAGGTCTGGATGGGATTGCCCTGTGTGTCAGGGGGATTATATGAGGTTACAAGGATAAGGCCTGCGTGGGATTGTTATCAGTGCAGACCTGATGGGCCAAATGGCCTCCTTCTGCACTGAAAGGATTCTATGATTTCAGAGAATTGTGAAATTGGAGATTACTGAGATAGGGAGGGATAAGGTCATGGAGGAATTTGAAAATAAGGATGTGAATTTTAAAATTGAAACATGACTTGACTTAAAGCCGATGTAGGCTTTATGGATGAATAGGATTTGGATGAATAGGATTTGGATGAATAGGATTTGGATGAATAGGATTTGGTGTGAGAAAGCAGACGGGCGGCAGAGTTTTGGATGATCTCACATTTCTATGTGGGGAGTGGGGTGAATGTGAGAGGCTGCTCAGAAATATATTGGAATCATCAAGACTAAAGGTAACAGATGGAGTGGGGTGGAGACTGTGGACATTTTGGAGATTGAAATATTTGGTATCAGTGATGGGATGGATATGTGGTCAGAAACTCATCCTGTTGTTAAATCTGACAGCAAGGCCTGAATTTTTCATCCGTTGGGCACACTCACATGGGAGTGCCTGGAAGTGGGTGTAATCAGCCCTGGAAATCGGCCCCGGAAAGTGATCTCATGCTGGCTGGCTGATTAACGGGCAGTCAGTGTGAAACGTGCACTGGGAAAGGCTCAGTGCTGCCGGGTAGGGAGGGAGGGAAGGGGACGGGCACTGAGGAAAGCGAGGGTGCTGTTGGCATTTCCAATACGCTCCCTCAGGGGGACAGCTGCTGCGGAGCCTGTCTCACAGCTACTGACCTGTAAAAAATAAACTGCGATGGAGCTCCTCACACTTGTTGGAGGTGAGGATGGAGGAGATGGGGAGAGGGAGAACCCTTCAAAAGGAATTAACTTCTGTTAGCAGTATTTAAAAGACGCAAGACACTGTGTTTAACACAAAGCTGATTTATTTGACTCTTATCCAGAATATTTACACCTATAACCGGCCTGGTGTTTATTAACATCAGCAGGACCAGACTCCAGTGAATGATATTCAATCCTGCAGGTGATTAACAGCAAAACCCAATCATTGTCATTACTTGTGACCGCGCTGGTGTCTCAGCAGATGGGATGACTGAGTGAATCCCTTCCCACACACAGAGCAGGAGAACGGTTTCTCCCTCTGTTCAGACCCGAGAATGAAGCCCAGCAGGACCCGAGGACTCATCAGCCCACAGCTCCAACAGTTTGCTGAGGACCACTTCCCTGGGAATTGTGCTTTTTCAGAGTTCATCCCACACTTCTGTTTTCTGATTTCCAGCTGTTTCTGAGTTTTAACTGTATCCTCTATTGTGAACACCGAGGCAAAATACTTGTTCAATTCATCTCCCAGCCCCTTATTTTTCATTCTCAATTCCTGGACTCACTTTCTATTAGACAGTTAAGAAATGAGGTGGAGCAAGTGACTGAAATGTCAGTCAGGGAGCACTATTGGGAGCACCAATAGTTTCAAAATAGTTCTGGAAACAGATAGGACAGGTCCACAGGTCAAGGCCCTAAACTGGAGCGGGGCCACTTTTGTGGGCATTAGGCAGGATCGAGCAGATGTCGATGAGGTGAGTTTGTTTGAAGGGAAAGGAATGACTGGCAATTGGGAGGCTTTGAAAGTGTGATATCAAGAGTCCAGGGGCAGTATATTCCTGTTAAGATGAAGGGAAAGAATGGTAAATTTAGGGATCTCTGGCAGACAAGGGACATTGAGGCTCTGGTCAGGTAAAAGAAGTAAGAAGTTTAACAACACTAGGTTAAAGTCCAACAGGTTTATTTGGTAGCAAAAGCCACACCTTTTGCCAGCAAATAAACCTGTTGGACTTTAACCTGGTGTTGTTAAACTTCTTACTGTGTTTACCCCAGTCCAACGCCGGCATCTCCACATCAGGTAAAAGAAGGAAGCAGACATTGGGTTTCGGCAATCGGGGACAAGTGAATCACTCTGACTATAAAAAGTGTAAGAAAATACTGAAGAGGGAAATCAGGAGGACAAAAAGAGGGTATGATATGGATCTGGCAGGTCAGATTAAAGAAAATTCCAAGAGGTTCTATGGCTATATTAAGAGTAAAAAGGTGGCTAGAGAGAGAAGAGATCCCCTTAAAAATCAGTATGGCCATCTGTGTGTGGAGCCACAGGAGATGGGTGAGATTTTTAATGAATACTTCTCCTCTGTGTTTACTGTGGAGAGCACCATGGGTGCTAAAGAAATAAGGGAAACAAGTGGTGATGTCTTGGGCACACGCGCCATGTTACTTGGGAGGAGGTATCTGCAGCCTTATAAAAGCAAATTACTGCGGATGCAGGAGTTTGAAACCAAGAGAGAAAATGCTGGAAAATCTCAGCAGGTCTGGCAGCATCTGTAAGGAGAGAAAAGAGCTGATGTTTCTTGTCTAGATGACCCTTTGTCAAAGCTCTGAAACATCAGTTATTTTCCCTCCATACAGATGCTGCCAGACCTGCTGAGAATGGGGAGAGAGTGTGTGGGATGGAGATTTACAGCTTTTGGGGAATGAGAGAGGAAAGAATGTTCCATAGAAATTGTCTGTTCTGAATTTCTATCCTGTATTGACACTGATGACTTTTGTAAACTCATTTTACAGGATATTGAAAGAGGAATCACAGGCTGAAATCTCAAACTTCACGTCTAGATCTGACAGAGTCATATTCCTTGGGACCTCAATACCATCGAACTTTGAATCCAGAAGGAGAAATGATTGTCCAGTCTGTCGATTTGAAAAGATTTGAAATGTCAGTGTGAGTGAAAAAGCATCAACACACTGACACACTTGAGTGAGAGTGTTCCAATGCACTGACTAAAGAGCTTTAACCAGTTACACAGTCTGAATAAATATCACACCATTCACAACGGGGAGAGACTGTAATCTTGTTCTGTGTGTGGACGAAGTTTCAACGAATTGTTCACTCAAGAGAGAGGTAAGGACACCTGCACCATGGAGAAACCATGGAAATGTGTGGACTGTGGGAAGGGATACAGATACCCATCCCTGCTGGAAGATCATCGGCGCAGCCACACTGGGGAGAGGCCGTTCATCTGCTCTCAGTGTGGGAAGGGATTCACTCGGGTATCCAACCTGCAATCACACCAGCTACGTCACACAGGGGAGAGGCCATTCACCTGCTCGCAGTGTGGGGAGGGATTCACTCGGTTATCCAACCTGCAGTCACACCAGCGAGTTCACACTGGGGAGAGGCCATTCACCTGCTCTCAATGTGGGCAGGGATTCATTCAGTCATCCAGCCTGCTGACACACCAGCGAGTTCACACTGGAGAGAGACCATTCACCTGCTCTCAGTGTGGGAAGGGATTCACTCGATCATCCCACCTGCAGAGACACCAGCGAGTTCACACTGGGGAGAGGCCGTTCACCTGCTCTCAGTGTGGAGAGGGATTCACTCGGTCATTCAGCCTGCAGAGACACCAACGAGTTCACACTGGGGAGAGGCCATTCACCTGTTCTCAGTGTGGGAAGGGATTCATGAACTCATCCAACCTGCGGACGCACGAACGAGTTCACACTGGGGAAAGACCGTTCATCTGCTCTCAGTGTGGACAAGAATTCACTCAGTCAGCCGACCTGCAGAGACACCAGCGAGTTCACACAGGGGAGAGGCCGTTCACCTGCTCTCAGTGTGGGAAGGGATTCATTCGGTCATCCCACCTGCAGATACACCAGCGAGTTCATACTGGGGAGAGACCATTCATCTGCTCTCAGTGTGGGAAGGGATTTACGAACTCATCTGACCTGCAGACACACCAGCGAGTTCACACAGGGGAGAGGCCATTCACCTGCTCTCAGTGTGGAAAGCGTTTCAGAGTTTCATCCCAGCTGCTGAGACACCAGCAAGTTCACGAGTGATGACAGTGGTTGGATTCTGCTGTTATTGTCTCTGCTCTCAGTTGCCTCCAGGACTGCATTTTGTTCATTCTCACAGTTGGTCAATGGGAAGGGTCAGAGGGTTTCTTTGTGCTGGACTGGCTGGTCTCAGCCTCCAGTGGGCTGATGCTCTTTGAGTCTTTTTGTGAATACCTGGTTTCAAATGTCACAAGGATCACAGAGTGACAGGGTGTTCGGAAGTTTCGAGCTATTTAGTCAGAAGAAAACAGAGGTTGGCAGTGCAAAGGTACATTTCTGAATGGAGGGCTGTGACAAGTGACATTCCTCAGGGATCAGTGCTGGGACTTTTGCTGTTTGTAATATATATAAATGATTTGGAGGAAAATGTAACTGGTTTGATTGGTAAGTTTGTGGACGACACAAAGGTTGGTGGAATTGTGGATAGCGATGGGGACTGGCAGAGGATACAGCAGGATATGGATCAGTTGGAGACTTGGGCGGAGAAATGGCAGATGAAGTTTAATCCGGACAAATGTGAGGTAATGCATTTTGGAAGGTCTAATACAGATGGGAAACATACAGTAAATGGCAGAACCCTTAAGAGTATTGATAGGCAGAGGGATCTCGGTGTACAGGTACACAGGTCACTGAAAGTGGCAATGCAGGTGGAGAAGATAATCAAGAAGGCATACGGCATGCTTGCCTTCATCGGCCGGGGCATTGAGTTTAAAAATTGATAAGTCATGTTGCAGCTTTATAGACCGCACTTGGAATCTAGTGTTCAATTCTGGTCACCACACTACCAGAAGGATGTGGAGACTTTGGAGAGGGTATGGAAAATATTTATCAGGATGTTGCCTGGTGTGGAGGGCATTAGCTATGAGGAGAAGTTAGAGAAACTTGGTTTGTTCTCACTGGAACAACGGAGGTTGAGGAGGGCAACCTGATAGAAGTCTACAAGATTATGAGGGGCATGGACAGAGTGGATAATCAGAAGCTTTTTCCCAGGGTGGAAGAGTCAATTCCCAGGGGCATAGGTTTAAGGTGTGAGTGGCAAGGTTTAAAGGAGATGTACAAGGCAGGTTTTTTACACAGAGGGTGGTGGGTGCCTGGAACTCGTTGCCGGGGAAGGTAGTGGAAGCAGATACGATAGTGACTTTAAGATGTGTCTTGACAAATATATGAATAGCATAGGAATAGAGGGATATGGTCCCCGGAAAGGTAGGGGGTTTTAGTTCAGACGGGCAGCATGGTTGCTACAGGCTTGGAGGGCCAAAGGGCTTGTTTCTGTGCTGTAATTTTATAGAGAATAGAATAGAATCCCTACAGTACAGAAGGAGGCCATTCAGCCCATCGAGCCTGTTCCGACCACAATCCCACCCAGGCCCTACTCCCGTAAACTCACATTTACCCTGCTAATCCCCCTGACACTAGGATCAATTTAGTATGGCCAATCAACCTAACCTGCACATCTTTGGACATTTATTGGTGAAACTAACAATGCAATAACACGAAGGGCCGATAGTTAACAGTGCTATAAAACAGGTGGATGTAATCATCAACCGAGCCCAATTCCCTGAACCTTTCTCATATAGACTTTCACCCGTGCCCTCCTGGCGATCCCACAACATCTCCATCTCCCGTGGTCCAGCGCCACATCAACACGTCCCCCCAGGATGCACATCAGAACTGGAGGCAGCCAGCTGCACTCCGCACCCATTTGCCTGTGATGCCGCTGGCAGGCGTCTGCTGGAGAGCTGGGACCTAGAGGGGTCCAGCCGTCTTCCTGGTGATATGGATGTATCCTTGCCTTGCTGTTCACCCTGCTGCTCTTGAGATGCACCGGTGTCAGGAATGGGGGAGTCGGAAAGCCCTGCATCCCATCGGCCGGAATCCCCCAGGTGGAAGGCCCCAGCACCGTCCCCAGGTCCCCCTCCTCCCTCGAGGCGCCAATGGACCCCTGGGTCACTCCGTGGGACGGTGAAGCTGACTCGGGGGAGGGAGTGGTGATTGGGAAATTCTGCAGGGGTGGTGATTGAGGAGGGGGTTAGTGGGGGGGGAGCTCTGCAGGAGTCCTGATGGGGGAGGGAGCTGGTTGTCGGAGAAACTCTGCAGGGGTGGTGATCGGGGAGGGGGCGAGAGGGGGAACTCTGCAGGGATGCTGATTGGGAGGAGGGGTTGGTGATTTGGGGGAAACGCTACAGATGAGGAGATTGGCGGGGCGATTTCTGTGGGGAGGGGGGCATGTCCACTGAAGATGGAAACTGGGAGGATGGAGCGCATGCACAATGACACCCCTCCAGATCAGCAGCTGGCTTCCCCAGCAAGTTTAGGTTCCTCCCCTTCCTCCTGCAGTGAGGATTATATTGTGACTGTTTTTGACTAAGTGCCACAAGATTGCTTTTTTAAATTTGCCAAGAAACGAGTTTGAAACTTTTCTCACTCATTCAGCACTTCGAATTTTTTTCATGAAATTCCACCCGATGTCTTTTGGTTCTAAACCAATGGAAACAGACATGAATTTTATCAAAACCTCTCAAAAGTTTGAATATCTCTATTAAATCTTTCCTTAACCTTTCCTGCTCTATAGAGTGCAATTCCAGCTTCTCTAATCTCTCCATATGGATTATCCATCCTGAGGTCCCTCGTATCACAGATGCCCATCTTCAGCCAATTCGATTCACTTCAAGGGATATCAATAAACAGCTGAAGGCGATGGATAAGGAAAAATCCAAACTGGCCAACTGCCCTCCAATGTCTCTCGTCTCGATCATCAGCAAAACGATGGAAGATGTTGTTGCCAACGGTGCGATCAAGCAGCATTTATACAGCAATAACCTGCTCACTGATGCTCAATTTGGGTTCCACCGAGGACCACTCACCTCCTGCCTCATTTACAGCCTTTGTCCAAACATGGACAAAAGAGTTGAACTGGGTGATGTTGGAGTGATTGCCATTGACATCAAGGCAGCATTTGACTGTGCGTGGCATCAAGCAACCCGATTAACATTGAAGTCAATGGGAATCGGGGGGAAACTCTCCACCGGCGAGAGCCACATCCCGCACAGAGGAGGATGATCGCGGTTGTTGGAGGCCAATCATCTCAGCCCTAGGGTAGAGTCCTAGGCCCATCCACCCTCAGTTGCTCCACCAATGACCTTCCCCCCCATCATAAAGTCAAAAGCGGAGCTGTTCATTGATTATTACAGTCCTCATGACTGAGAATGATACCAGGGATGAGGATTTTGTTTTATTCTTTCAGGGGATGTGAATGTGACTGGCAAGGCCAACATTCATTGTGCATCACTGATTGCCCTTGTGAAGAAAGTGAGCCAATTTCTTGAATCGCTGCAATCCATCTGGTGTAGGTATACCCACAACGCTGTTAGGGAGTTCCAGGAATTTGATGCAGTGACAGAGAAGGAATGGTGATTGATTTTCAAGTCAGAATGGTGTGTGATGTGGAGTACAATTTGCAGATGGTGGCATTCCCATACGCTGGCTGCACTTGTTTTTCAAGTGGTAGAAGTTAGGGTTTGGAACGTGCTGTGAAAACAGCCTTGGTGATTTCTTGCAGTGTATCTAATATGTGGAATACACTGCCACCATTGTGGGCTAATGGTGGAGAGTGAATGTTTAAGGTGGTATTTGAGATGCTGATCAGGCGAGCTACTTTGTCCTGGATAGGATCTACAAAATTGTTGCAGATACACTCATCCAGGTAGGGAATATTCCACCTTACTCCTGATTTATACCTTGTGAATCATGGCAAGCCTTTGGGGAGTCATTAAGTGAGTAACCTGCCACAAAACTCCCAACCTCTGATCTGCTCTTGTAACCACAGTATTTAAATGACTGGTCAATGGTAACCCCAAAGTTATTGCTGGTGGGGCATTCACTGATGGTAATGCCATTGAATATCAAGGGAAGATGGTTAGATTTTCTTGCTGGAAATAGATATTTCCTGATAATTATGTGGTGTCAGTATGAAGAGACAGTATTAGCTCCAACCTGAATGTTGTCCTGGTCCTGCGCTGCATGCGGGCAGCTTCAGTATTCAGAGTTGTGAATGGTCATATACACTGCAATCATCAGTGAACATCCTCGTTTCCCACCCTACGGTGGGGAGACGGTAATTAATGAAGCCGCTGAAAATGATTAGGCCCAGGAGACATGAGGAACAACAAAATATATTTATATAGCGCCTTAAAGTAATAAAACATCCAAGGAGCATTGTAAAGTAAAGCATGATATTGAGCCACAAAGAAGATATTAGGTTAGATGACCAAAAGTTTGGTCAAAGTGGTAGATTTTAAGGGGTGTGTTAAAGGAGTAAAGCGAGATGGAGAGCTGGAGACGTGTCGGGATGGTACTCCAGAGGTTGGAGCCTAAGCAACTGAAGGTAGAGCTTGCAATGGTGAAGCAAGGTCAGGGACAAACTAAAGACCAGAATTAGAGCAGTGTAATATATTGAGGGTTGTGGGGCTTATAGGAGATTATAGATATTGGGACAGGCAAGGTCATGGAGTGATTTGAAACCAAGGATGAGAATTTTAATATTAAGTTGTTGCTTTACTGGGTGGATCATCGTGCACAAGGGTGATAGTGGAATAACACTTAATGTGAGTTTAAACATGGCCAGCAGAGTTTTAGATGAACCCTGCAGTGACCTTTGCAGTGATGACTGACCTCCAACAACCACAGCCATCCTCGTCTGTACCTGGTATATCCCCAACCGGCGGAGAGTTCCCCCCCCCCCCCGCGCCCCCCTCCCCCCCCCCCGCCCGAATCCCACCGATTCCAACCCTGTGTAGGTCCCTTTCTGCCACACTCAGTCAAATGATGTCTTGATGGATTTTCTTTGTTTTTTTTTGTTCAAAAGAAAACAAAATTTTCTTTGTTCTTCGTTCTGTCTGGAACATCCCAAATGCCCATCCAATTTCCTTTTTAATTGTTTATTGTCTCCACTTCCTCCACCCTCGTAGGCAGCGGGTTTCAGGTCATTACCATTCGCTGCATTAGAATATTCTTCCTCACATCTCCCCCGCCTTGCATCTCTGACCCAAAACAAGAAATCTGTGTCCCCCCTCGTCCTTGTCCCTTCAGCTAATGGGAACAGCTTTTCTTTGTCCACCTTATCTAAACCTGTCAGAATCTTGTCCACCTCTATCAAATCTCCCCTCAACCTCTTTTGCTCCAAGGGGAACAACCCCAGCCTGACATCGACAATAAAGAACAAACTAACATAATATGTTACTGTCTGAAATCAAATGGGAATGTTTAATTTCTGTTTTAAAGATATTGTGAATATATTGTCCTGGACAATAAAGGAATCAGCTATAACTGAGCAAGAAGAAGTCGGTTTCAAGGTGGAATTGACTGGAATATTGTCTCTGGATTTAAACAATGGAGGAACTACAAACATGGAAGAAAATAAATTTCAAAATGTGAACTCTGAACAGACTGTTTTCAAAATAGAACTTGAAAATTCACAAATGAACAGCAATGAAGACTCTCCTTTTGCAGGAGGACCTTTGGACTATAATTATTGTAAGAAGAAAACCGTCAGAAAAGACTGCAAGCAGTAATTTCCATCTTCAGTGGACTGAATTCCTGGACATGGAACCCAGCAGTGTGCTGTTACCAAGCTGGACTTGTGAATGTGAAGTGGACAATGGAGGGATTATTATGTCTGTTGCA
Source organism: Mustelus asterias (assembly GCF_964213995.1). Lineage (NCBI taxonomy): Eukaryota > Metazoa > Chordata > Chondrichthyes > Carcharhiniformes > Triakidae > Mustelus > Mustelus asterias. The sequence continues at coordinate 15,079,388 of NC_135830.1, forward strand.
GGTTATAAGATAGATCAACATAGGAAAACAGTGGATTTAGGAACAGGAGGAGGCCATTTGGCCCTTCGAGCCTGTTCCACCATTCAATAAGATCATGACTGTTGTTAAGATATACAGCATGTTGTATATTGTAATATTCTAAATGGGATATTATGAAGGTGATACATTTCCATTTTTTCCTGTTTTTGTTCCAAAAATCTAATTTCATAATTCCTATGTTTTAGAAATAAGAATTAGTTGCAAGAATTGCTTTTAAAAAATGGAAAACCTGGATTGAGAATCTGATGAAAACACCCTCAGGGAATTCGCAGTCACAAAGCATGGCCCATGTTGGTTTAAGAAGTCAAAACTCGAGAGGTAAGAACTGTAAAAGGTCAGCTGGATCTTTTAGCTGGAGACATTGGGTCTGACAATTATTGTACTGTTTTTGTTAGGTGAATTCTTCATGCAGAGCTCAGGAAAAAAGGTCTAATTTTGAAGCTGAATATCTGTTAGATATTCAATCGTCTCTGTTACCATGGGGATATGTGATTCAGGGTGGACCCTTGGTTAGAATTAGACCATAAGATAGAGGAGCAGAATTAGGTTATTCGGCCCATCGAATTTCCTGTGCCATTCGATCATGGCTGATAAATCTCAATCCCATTGTCCTGCCTTTTCCCCGTAACCTTTTGAGTCCTTTCCAATCAATGACCTGGTTCCAGCGGACAGTCTGCAGTTAGCTTGGAAGCCACCAGTTGTGGGACCAGGAGCTGTGAACCAGCTGTGGGACTAGAAGCCTAGAGGACCATTAGAAACCAGGGGTGTTTCCAACATTTAAATCCCTCAGCAAGAATGCAGTGAAGCCCATGTTTGGACTGAGGAGTCCACAGTTTGAGAGCTTAAAGGAAAATTGGAGGCTTGTTTAGTGAAAAGATAATGGATGGATTCCCATTAACTCTTGGAGCTTGGAGAATATCTGGAGTACTGGGGAGAATTAAAGTGAATTGTAGAGAGCTTTGACATACCTCTGGGATGGTCCTGGGAACAAAAGTGAATGAACCTTGAAGATATCATTAAGTATAAAGAAACTCTTGGGGTGAGGTAAAAAAATAGAACTAGGTTTATATCATAAATCTTTATTGAGTGTAGTATTCAATTTGTAGTGTTGTCTTTTTAAATTTTATTTAAACATACAGTAAAGTTTGTTTTTGTTTAAAAATGTGGAATCTTGTGATGTAATTCTTTCAGTTAATCACTGGGTGTTCGAATTTCTCTGCAAACGTTAACAGTCCTGACCGGGATCGCAAAAATTCACACAAAACAGTGTTTCAAAACAAATCGAAGAAAAAGATGTTTTTTCTCCTTCAGTCCAAACGTTACACATGAAGAAACCCTCTTCTGGTATCTCCAATAATTTGTTGCTTCGAGCAATTCTTTTCATGGAACAATCAGGTAATTGATGACTGAAAATGGAACTAATTGTATCCCTTTAAAGCAGGAGGGCGATCGCCCGGCACAGAGGGGAATTAGGGATTTCTCCCATCGACCAATTGACAGGGATTCTACCTTCCAACCACCTGAAGTGAATTCTTTACATGAATCATCCGTGCCAGTGCAGGTATCAACTTGCAGTTTGGCTGATCAGAAAATGCTTTGTTGCTGATTTTCCTTGTGTTAGGAAGTGACAATGCCAAGGCCAGATCTTGTTTCCTCCTTGATCGGGATGTCACCCGTGTCCACATCGCCACTTCATTCTTCCACTGGTTGTATGGTTCAGACTCCGAGAGCATCAGCAGGTAATCAGACCCTGACAATTCCCACTGCCTTTCAGTCATTTCTCACAAAAGCTGCTGGGATTGTAAACTTCTGTCTGAAATATACTTTCTTTTAGTTTACAACCTTCACCATGAGACAAGCATTTTCTGTTACCATGTTATAATCCTGACAGCCTTGGGGTGGAGTCAATCTTTATTTGGTCTGGATTTGTTCACAGAATCAAACATTACAGGTTCAACTCTGACTCCAAGTTATATTAGTGAGTCCCACTTTTTACCTGCTCATTATAACTATCTAATCAATGCCCTCCATCTGAATAAACTTAACCTCTATTGGTATAATTAACAGCCACAGTCAGAGCATCCAAAAGATCACTAATGGGTGTGACTGCCATGGTGTCTCAGCAGCTTGGGTGAACAAGTGAATCCTTTCCCACCCACTGAGCAGGTGAATGGTCTCAGTTTGGAAACTAAGGGAAAATAAAATTTCAGGCAGAAGCTTCCAATCTGGTAGGTTTTATGAGAAATCGCTGAAAGTGAGTGGGAATTATCAGGGTCTCTCCCCAGTGTGAATTCCCTGATGTTTCAGTAGGTCAGATGATGTTCTAAACCTCTTTGCACAGTGAGAGTGCCTGAACGGGGACTCCTCAGGGTGAATGCGCTGGTCGACCCTCAGGTAGGCTCATGTTTTAAAGCAGCTCCCACAGTCAGAGCATTGAACAGGTTTCTTACTGGAGGAGGTGCCTCAGTATTCCAGCAGACTGGATGATTGACTGAGTCACTTCCCACACACACATCAGATGAATGGCCTTTCCCCAGTATGTAATCGTATCTTTCTCAGCAGACTAAATAATTGAGTGAATCCCTTCCCACACTCGGAGCAGATGAATGGCCTCGGCCCAGTGTGAATGCGTTGGTTTGTCAGCGGGAGCGATAAGTGAGTGAATCCCTGCCCACGCTCTGAGCAGGGGAACAGTCCCTCACCCGTGTGAAATCGCTGGTGGTTCTGCAGGGTAGATGACTGAGTGAATCCCTTTCCACACACACAACAGGTGAATGGTCTCTCCCCATTGTGAACCTGCTGGTGTGTCAGCAGGGCAGACGAATCGCTGAATTTCTTCCCACACTCAGAGCAGGTGAATGGCCTCTCCCTGATGTGAAGTCGCTGGTGATTCCTCAGGGTGGATGAATCACTAAATCCCCTTCCAAACTCAGAGCAGGTGAACGGTGTCTCCACAGTGTGGCTGCATCGAAGAGTTTCCAGCTTCGAGGGACAATTGAATCCCTTCCCACAGTCCCTACATTTCCATGGTCTGAGTGTCTTTGTACATCTCCAGGTTCAGATGAAGGTTTGACCCCACAGTTAACACATACATGGTCTCTCTCCTCACTGTGAATCCTTCAATCTTTTCCAGGCCTGTGTAACTGGTTAAAGCTCTTTCCACAGTCAGTTCACTGGAATTCTCTCACTCGAGTGGATGTGTCTCAGTGATTTTCCAGTCACACTGATGTTTAATCAGTTTGAAGGAACAGACAAACATTTTCCATTCTAGTTTCAAATGCCGATGGTATTCAGATCCTGAATAATTGGGTGACTCTGTCAGATCCTAACGTCATGTTTGTTGAGATTTGTGTCTGTAAATTCTCCCCTTCTAATAGCCTGTGAAAGAAATTCACAAAAATCATTGCTGTCAGTCCAGGATAAAAACTCAGAACAGACAATTCTAGTTTCTGTGGAACATTCTTTCCTCTCATTCTTGAAAATTTGTAAATCTCCATCCCAAACACTCTCCCTCCATTCTCACTTTGCTGGACCTGAAATAGACATTGTCCTGAGGGTGCTGATTCATCCTAATCGACAGATCCGTGCTGACTGTTTCATGTACAGGACACATATTCCTGAAATCTTCACACAGGCTTGCGTCTAAGCATATAAAAAATTAGCATATAAAAAATTCGCATATTTAGTGAACTAAAAATGTAAGCAATATTCAGAACTCTATTACATGATTAGAGATACAGATGGGTGTGGAAGAACTTGACTTGGGGAGCAAGCAATCATGTTCTGGAACTCACTGACGATGAGAGTGGTGGAAGTGGAGACGACCAGTGATTTCAAAATAAAATTGGTCGGGCACTTGAAGGAATTAAACGTACTGGGGAACAGGGATATCGAGGAAAAATGGCACTGAGTGGATTCCCCGACAGAGACTTGGCACGGACTCAAGCTGCTGAATTGATTTATCTTGTGCTCTGATGACTCTTTGACTGGAAAATATACAGTGTAGTTACAATACTATTCTGGAATTAAACAAAATCAACTGTAATACAAATCCATAAATAACATACCCATTATGCACCATATAGTAAGAAGTCTCACAACACCAGGTTAAAGTCCAACAGGTTTATTAGGAATCACAAGCTTTCAGAGCGCTGCCCCTTCATCAGGTGAGAAGGAGCAGCGCTCTGAAAGCTCATAATTCCAAATAAACCCGTTGGATTTCAACCAGGTGTTGTGAGACTTCTTACTGTGCCCACCCCAGTCCAACACCGGCATCTCCACATCATATGCACCATGTAACAACACCAGACATATCAATGTTGTTACGATCCTCATGGTCACCTTATAATAAACAAATTCCCACAAATCCCAATCGAATAAACAAAGACAATGTTTCATTTTTTAAAAATTTTACTTTAAAAATTAATCTAAAATTGTCACTGAATCATGCATTAAGAAACAGTATTTGAATAGACAAGATAAATTACACTTTAAAAAGCTCAGACAATAAAAACAGGTTCCACAAAATCACAAACATTTCCCCCTCAGTATATTTGGCTCTAATTCCAGTTCCAGAGAATTTCTCTGTCTCTGTATTTCCCAGGGGGCGAAAGAAAGTGTTTTCCTCACAGATGTTGTCCAGAGGATGAAGTTTGAGTCTGTGGTGAAGTTTGAGTCTGTGTGAAGTTTGAGTCTGTGTGTGAAGTTTGAGTCTGTGGTGAAGTTTGAGTCTGTGTGTGAAGTTTGAGTCTGTGTGTGAAGTTTGAGTCTGTGGTGAAGTTTGAGTCTGTGTGTGAAGTTTGAGTCTGTGTGTGAAGTTTGAGTCTGTGGTGAAGTTTGAGTCTGTGGTGAAGTTTGAGTCTGTGGTGAAGTTTGAGTCTGTGTGTGAAGTTTGAGTCTGTGTGTGAAGTTTGAGTCTGTGTGTGAAGTTTGAGTCTGTGTGTGAAGTTTGAGTCTGTGGTGAAGTTTGAGTCTGTGTGTGAAGTTTGAGTCTGTGGTGAAGCTACAAACAGAAGCTGTTCTGTTTCAAATCAAACTGCGGGACTTGGAAGAAAATGATGGGAAGTGATTTTGCAAAGTCCCCTCCCCCACTCCCTCAGCTGGCAGCCCAGCACGCAGGCGCAGAGAGCGCTGCTGAGCCGAGCGGTCCGGAGCAGGCGCAGAAAGCGCTGCTGAGCCGAGCTGTCGGGAGCAGGCGCAGAGAGCCCAGCTGTCCGGAGCAGGCGCAGTGCGGCTGCCGCCAGCGGTCGCTCTCGATCTCTTTTTGGAGCAGCCGCCGTAGAGAGAGGGGGGAGGGGGAGATCACCGAGCGGCTTCTCGCACTGGCCGGAGCCGTCAGCCGGTTGCCTGGAAACCGTGGCTGGAGGAGGTGCAGGGGGAGGGGGATCAATGGGTGGGGGCGGGGCTCCCGGGTCCGCGAACCGGGCCTGCGCCATGGAACCCCGACACGTCACTGCGGAGCCGAGTAATTCCTATTGGCTGATTGAGGCAGCGCTCCATTGTGACGTCTCAATGCGGAAGTTGGCCACTGAGCTTCAGATTGAACCTTCCACTTGGATTTGAAAAGACTTCGGCCATCAGTGAGTGGAAAAGCAGCAACACACTGCCACACCCGAGTGAGAGTGTTCCAGTGCACTGACTAAAGAGCTTTAACCAGTTACACAGCCTGAATAAATATCACACCATTCACAGCAGGGAGAGACGGTACCCGTGTTCTGTGTGTGGACAAGGCTTCAACTGATTGGCCACCCAAGGGAGAGGCAAGGACACCTGCACCATGGAGAAACCATGGAGATGTGCAGACTGTGGGAAGAGATACAGAGCCCCCTCTCTGCTGGATGCTCATCGGCGCAGCCACACTGGGGAGAGGCCATTCATCTGCTTTCAGTGTGGGGAGGGATTCGCTCTGTTGCCCAGCCTGCAGTCACACAAGCGAGTTCACACTGGAGAGAGACCGTTCACCTGCTCTCAGTGTGGAAAGGGATTCACTGTGTTATCCACTTTGCAGAGACACCAGCGAATTCACACTGGGGAGAGGCTGTTTATCTGCTCTCGGTGTGGGAAGGGGTTCAGTCAGTTTTCCAACCTGCAGACACACCAGCGAGTTCACACTGGGGAGAGGCCATTCATCTGCTCTCGTTGTGGGAAGAGATTCACTCGGTCATCCGACCTGCGGACACATCAGCACGTTCACACCGGGGAGAGGCCATTCGCCTGCTCTCAGTGTGGGAGGAGATTCACTCGGTCATCCGACTTGCGGACACATCAGCGAGTTCACACTGGGGAGAGTCTGTTCACCTGCTCTCAGTGTGGGAAGAGATTCACTCGGTCATCCGACCTGCGGAGACACCAGCGAGTTCACACTGGGGAGAGACCATTTACCTGCTCTCAGTGTGGGAAGGGTTTCAGTCAGTTATCCACCCAGCAGAAACACCAGCAAATTCACACTGGAGAGAGGCCGTTCACCTGCTCTCAGTGTGGGAAGAGATTCACTCAGTCATCCCACCTGCAGAGACACCAGCAAGTTCACACTGGGGAGAGGCCATTTACCTGCTCTCAGTGTGGGAAGGGTTTCAGTCAGTTATCCAACCTGCAGAGACACCAGCAAATTCACATGGGGAGAGACCATTCACCTGCTCTCAGTGTGGGACGGAATTCACTCAGTTATCCCACCTGTTGAGACATCAGTGAAGTTCCACTGGGGAGAAACTGTCCACCTGCTCAGTGTATAAAAAGTGTTCAGAATTTCATCACAGCTGCTGAGGCACCAACAAGTTCACAGGGGTTGGATTCTGCTGTTATTGTTTCTGCTCTCAATTACATCCAGGACTGCATTTTGTTCATTCTCACAGTTAGTCAATGGGGAGGGTCGGAGGGTTTCTTTCTGCTGGACTGGCCGGTCTCACAACTTTGCCTCCAGTGAGCTGATGTTCTTTGAGTCTTGTTGCGTATACCTTGTTTTAAATTTCACAAGGATCACAGAGTGACGGTGTGAGGAAATTCAGAGATATTTAGTCAGCATTTCTGTTTGAAACTCCCCCAGATGCCCATCCAATTTCCTTTGTAATTGTTTATTGTCTCCACTTCCTCCACCCTCGTAGGCAGCGAGTTCCAGGTCATTACCATTCGCTGCATCAAAATATTCTTCCTCACATCCCTCCTGCATCTCTGGCCCAAAACCATAAATCCCCTCGTCCTTGTCCCATCAGCTAATGGGAACAGCTTTTCTTTGTCCACCTTATCTAAACCTGTCAGAATCTTGTCCACCTCTATCAAATCTCCCCTCAACCTCCTTTGCTCCAAGGAGAACAACCCCAGCCTGACATTGACAATAAAGAACAAACTAACAGAATTTGTTAATACCTGAAATCAAATGGGAATGTTTAATTTCTGTTTTAAAGATATTGTGAATATATTGTCCTGGACAATAAAGGAATTGGAATAACTCATCTTGGGTGTGGTTGAATGGAATATATCAATCTGGTATCCATCTACAGTCCAGTGAAAGTCTGGAATGTGTAGCAGGAAATCCCTTCCTAACAGCACTGTGGGTGTACCTACACCTCAGGCATTGTAGCAGTTCAGGAAGGCAGTGTTGGGGCTGACCATGGCCGAGGCAGCTACATACAGCCACATATTCTGTTATAATTGAAGGACTGCAGATTGAATGTGAGGAATTATGGGACTGGACTATCTTGACCACATTCCTGTGACTGCTCAGTTGCTGCAATCACGGACCATTAAAGCTGCTTAGCAGGGCCCCAACAGAGGACCTGGTGAGAATATTTATTCACAATGAATTAGGATTAAACTTATTCCAGGACCAGCTGGTGTTCAGCGGCTGAGATTCCTGAATCTGTAAAAAGGGGGTCTGACCAATCAACAAACAGTGGAAGGTAGTTGGTTAAGAAGTTAAAAAGCGTTCTGAACCATTGCTTAACCTATCATCAATTTGTGATAAGAACTGTGAGGGACTTGTGACCCGATATTTGGTGACGTGATGGTCGACTCCCAGGTAACACTGGATTAAAAAGCAGACCTCTGAGAGTAGATTCTAACAGTTATAATCCTATCCAAGCATGGCCAGTGAAAAATCAGAGCTCGAGTGGGGACCGGACAGGTCTCTTACCTGCCATTTGGAAACTAAGAACAAGAAGCTTATAGATGAAATGATTAGAGAATAGAAACAATGTTTTGATTCTGGATGACACTTTGTAAGAAGCTCATCCAGACTCAAAACATTGGCTCTATTCTCTCTCCAAAGATGCTGCCAGACCTGCTGAGATCTTCCAGCATTTTCTGTTTTCGTTTCAGATTCCAGCATCCGCAGTATTTTACTTTTATGATAATTTGATTTGGTCTGATTGGAATCCCCACGACCCTCCCGCAAAACAGAGGGAGTGGTGGCAAAAGGAGAAAAAGGATAAGGATGATAAAGTCTGGGTTCTGATTCTCCGAGCCCATGTCGAATTAACAAAATGAGTGAACCAGTTTATAAAGAACACAAGTTACCCATCCCTAACAATAACTGATCAAATTAAAATAATTAGGTTGATGAATATAACAAAAAAAATTAATGGGTGAAGTTTAAAATCAAGTTTGTTTTGTTAGGGAAGTTTTTTAAACTTGTGTAAAGTGTCAAGTTTTTTAAACTTGTGTAAAGTGTCAAGTTTTTGCTGCTCAGTCCCCACCCCTTTAGGTTCTGTAGAAAAGTTAACCCTTTCAACAGACAGTTGATTTGTTTTTAAATTGCCCGAAAACTCGTGTCTATTTTAGTTTATAATTGAAGATTTATGGGAATTGGCTAAGATGGTCTTTTGACATTTTTAAAGTATAAAAAAGTGATCTTGAGAAGCCAATTTGGTAGAGAGAGGTGGAGGGAGAGATGTTTACAGAGAGACGTTGAGAGCTGTTGGTTTTACAAGTTATCCACGTTTTCGGAGCCGTCACTTCATGTCCTGGTCTGAGAGGAGTCTGTTCAATTGTTAAAGTTAAGGTTTCTGTAATAATTGTTAATCGACACTTTGCTTTTCATCTCTCTGACTTGTTACATTTTTAATGGTTAACAAACTTTCTGATTTCACCATTTAAAGCATTATTTCTTGCCATATGGTTAAGTCGCTGGAACCTGGTGTGATTTACGATTAGGGAGGTTATTGCAAACAAGAGAACCCCCATAAACCTTCATTCAAATAAATCAAAGTTCTTACAAATGGAATGCTGTCCTTTATTATGAGAGAAATTGAACATGGAAGTAAAGATATTGTGCTTCAGTTACAGTAAGAAGTCTCACAACACCAGGTTAAAGTCCAGCAGGTTTATTTGGTAGCACAAGCCACTAGCTTTTGAAGCGTTGCTCCTTCATCAGGTGAGTGGGAATTCTGTTCACAAACAGGGCATATAAAGACACAAACTCAATATACAAAATAATGGTTGGAATGCGAGTCCAGGCAAGTCATGGGGGTTACAGATAGTGTGATATGAACCCAAGATCCCAGTTGAGGCTGTCCTCATGTGTGGAACTTGGCTATCAGTCTCTGCTCAGCGACTCTGCGTTGTCGTGTGTCGCGAAGGCCGCCTTGGAGAATGCTTACCCGAAGATCAGAGGCCAAATGCCTGTGACCACTGAAGTGTTCCCCAACAGGAAGAGAACACTCTTGCCTGGTGTGAACATTTGGGGAACACTTCAGCAGTCACGGGCATTCAGCCTCTGATCTTCGGGTAAGCGTTCTCCAAGGCGGCCTTTGCGACACACGACAACGCAGAGTCGCTGAGCAGAGACTGATAGCCAAGTTCCACACATGAGGACGGCCTCAACCGGGATCTTGGGTTCATATCACACTTTTTGTAACCCCCATGACTTGCCTGGGCTTGCAAAATCTCACTAACTGTCCTGTCTGGAGACAATACACATCTCTTTAACCTGTGCTTAACCCTCTCTCCACTCACATTGTCTGTACCTTTAAGACTTGATTACCTGTCAAGACTCGCATTCCAACCATTATTTTGTAAATTGAGTTTGTGTCTTTATATGCCCTGTTTGTGAACAGAACTCCCACTCACCTGACGAAGGGGCAGCGCTCCGAAAGCTAGTGTCTTGTGCTACCAAATACACCTGTTGGACTTTAACCTGGTGTTGTGAGACTTCTTACTGTGTTTACCCCCGTCCAACACCGGCATCTCCACATCATGCTTCAGTTATACAGGGCGTTGCTAAGACTGCATCTTGAACACTCGGTGCAGCTTTGTCTCCTATTTAAGAAATGATACAAATGCATTGAACGTGGTTCAGAGGAGGTTTAATAGATTGCTTTCTAATTCTTGACCCACACAGGATAAATTTGTCTGATTTTCTTTGTCTTCAGCTCTGAAAAAGGGTCATCCTGACTTGAAATGTTGTCTCTATTCTCTCTCTACAGATGCTGTCAGACTTGCTGAGATTGTCCAGCATTTTCTGTTTCTGTTTCAGATTCCAGCAACAGCAGAATTTTGCCTTTATACTAATTCTTGTTGGATCAGGGAATCAAAAGTATCGGGTATAGCACGAGAATGTGGAACTCAACACAAACAGATCAGCCATGATGTAAATAAATGGTGGAGCAGATTCAAAGGGCCAAATGGCCAACTTCTGCTCCGATGTGGAATGTTGGTCACAAATTCCTGAGAATTATGAAATAAGACTGGAAGACTTCTGCTGAGCAGAAACTGATAGCCAAGTTCCGCACACATGAGGACGGCCTCAACCGGGATCTTGGGTTCATGTCACACTATCGGTAACCCCCCACAGCTTGCCTGGACCTACAGAATCTCACTGGCTGTCCTGTCCGGAGACAATACACATTTCTTTAACCTGTGCTTAATGCTCTCTCCACTCACCTTGTCTGTATCTTTAAGACTTGATTAGCTGTAAAGATTCACATTCTGATCAGCATTCTGTAACTTGAGTTCGTGTCTCTGTGTGCCCTGTTTGAGAGCAGATATCCATTCCATCTGACGAAGGAGCAGCGCTCTGAAAGCTAATGGCATTTGCTACCAAATAAACCTGTTGGACTTTAACCTGGTGTTGTTAAAACTCTTACTCTGCTCTTTCCCCACAGCCCTGCAAATTCTTCCCTTTCAAGTCTTTTCCCTTTGGGAAGATTCTATTGAATCTGCTTTCAGGCAGATCAGAACAACTCGCTGTGTCAAACAAAATAAAATCTCATCTCCTCCTCTGGCTCCTTTGCCAATTACCTGAGAGGGATTCACTTTCTGTTAAAGAGCCTGCCAACCCCTCTCACCCACTTTCCCTAAAGTGCATCAATCTCAGCAGGAAAAGTCCAGAACAATCAAATATTTTTATTGATAAAAGTTTATTAATGAAACAGAACATGGTTAAAAACAAACAGAAAATGACTTGACGATCAAAGACAACCAGAGTAAAAGGATGTTCACAATGTTCTGAACCCAAATGGTTTCTCTTTAATTAATCTGTAGCCTGTTCCCTGCCCTCTTTGTGGAACACCTCCGCTCAGTCCACAAGCATGACCCTGACCTTCCGCTTGCTTGCCATTAGAATTCACCACCTTGCTCTCACGCTCACATTTCTGTCCTCGGCCTGCTGCAATGTTCCGGAGAAGCCCAACACAAGCTGGACAAACAGCCCCTCATCTTCCGATGAGGCACTTTACAGCCTTCTGGACTCAGCATTGAGTTCAACAACTTCACGCCCTGAACTCTCTCCTACATTTTAATTTGTTTTTATTTGCTGAGTCAGTCTGCATCTTGTTTTCATGTTTTTTTGCTTCCAGACAGAGCTGTCCTTTATTCTGCCATTCACACTTACTCTGGACCAATGCTTTGTTTCTTTCCAACAACCATTACCTCTCCCTTTGCCTTTTGTTCCAGGACATTTTTGTCTTTTAATCTCACCCGTCCTCTAACCAATCCCTGACTTTCCCTTTTGTTCTACCTGCCCCTCCCCCCTTTCTCAGCAGCATCAAACCCATCACATTTCTCCCTCTCTTTCGTTCTGAAGTAGAGTTACATTGGACGTGAAACATTATCTCTGTTTCTCTCTCCACAGATGCTGCCAGACCTGCTGTGTTTTTCCAGTTCTTTCTGCATTTATTTTAGATCTATCTGTAGTGGTAGAAAAAACACTATTTGCTATCCAGGATAAAATTATTGTCCTCCATCAGCTTTTCATAGAAATCATAGAAACCCTACAGTGCAGAAGGAGGCCATTTGGCCCATCGAGTCTGCACCAACCACAATCCCACCCAGGCCCGACCCCCACATATTTACCCGCTAATCCCTCTAACCTACGCATTTTAGGATTCTAAGGGGCAATTTTTAACCTGGCCAATCAACCTAACCCGCACATCTTTGGACTGTGGGAGGAAACCGGAGCACCCGGAGGAAACCCACGCAGACACGAGAAGAACGTGCAAACTCCACACAGACAGTGACCCGAGTCGGGAATCGAACCCGGGACCCTGGAGCTGTGAAGCAGCAGTGCTAACCACTGCGCTACCGTGCCACCGATCTTTTGTGGATCATTTCAGTGGAAATGTGCTCTCCCAGGCTCAAAAAGCATCAGCCCACTGGAAGCAAAGTTGTGAGACTGGCCAGTTCAGCAGAAAGAAACCCTCCAACCCTCCCACTTCACCTACTGTCAGAATAAACAAAGTTCATTCTTGGATGTGATTAACAGCAGAATCCAATCCCTGTCATCACTGGTGAACTCGCTGGTGTGCCCGCAGGTAGGATAACTGAGTGAATCCCTTCCCACAGTCAGAGCAGGTGAATGGCCTCTCGAGAAAGTGAACTCGCTGGTGTACCCGCAGGTCGGATGACCTTCTAAACCTCTTTGTGCAGTGTGCACAGCTGAACGGTCTGTCCTCAGTGTGAATGCGCTGGTGGGAGGTCAGTTCCCGAGAGCTTTTGAAGGCACTCCCACAGTCAGAGCATTTACAGGGTCTCTCCTGGGTATGAGTGAGATTGTGACTCAATAGGTGGGAGAACTGAGTGAATCCCTTCCCACACACAGAGCAGGTGAACGACTTCTCCCCAGTGTGAACTCGCTGGTGTCGCAGCAGGGTGGATGACTGAGTGAATCCCTTCCCACACACCAAACAGGTGAGTGGTCTCTCTCCGGTGTGAACACGCTGGTGGACCTGCAGGCTGAATGACCATTTAAATCTCTTTGAGCAGTGAGAACAGCTGAACGGTCTCTCCTCAGTGTGAATGCGCTGGTGGATCATCAGTTCCTGAGAGCTTCTGAAGCCGCTCCCACAGTCAGAGCATTTAAAGGGTCTCTCATTGGTGTGCATGAGATTATGTCTTTGCAAGCTGGGTAACTGAGTGAATCCCTTCCCACACACAGAACAGGTGAATGGCCTCTCCCCAGTGTGAACTCGCTGGTGTCTCCGCAGGTCGGATGACTGGGTGAATCCCTTTCCACACATGGAACAACTGAACTGCCTCTCCCCAGTGTGAATTCGCTGGTGTCTCCGCAGGTTAGAAAACCGTCTAAACCTTTTTGTGCAGTGAGAGCAGCTAAACGGTCTCTCCTCAGTGTGAATGCGCTGGTGGGTCAGCACTTCTCCAGAGCTATTGCAGCCACTCCCACAGTCAGAGCATTTAAAGGGTCTCTCATTGCTGTGAGTTAGATTGTGACACAGCAGGTGGGAAGACTGAGTGAATCCCTTCCCACACACGGAGCAGGTGAACGGTCTCTCACCGGTATGGCTGCGTCGATGAATTTCCAGCTGAGATGGGAATCTGAATCCCTTCCCACAGTCCCCACATTTCCAAGGTTTCTCCATGGTGCGGGTGTCCCTGTAACTCTCCAGTTGAAGCCTCTTCCACACACAGAACACGGTAGCAGCCTCTCCGTGCTGTGAATGCTGTGATGTATTTTCAGGCTGTGTAACTGGTTAAAGCTTTCCACAGACAGTGCACCAGAAGGCTCTCAGTCGAGTCTGTGTGTGTCTCGTGCTTTTCCAGTCACACTGATGTTTAAAGCCTTCAGAAACAGACAGAACAGAGAAATATTTCTCCTTCTTGATTCAAAGGCCGATGATTTTCAGGTCCCGATGATGTCAGATCTTGACGTGATGTTTGGTTAGAGATTTCTGGCAGTATATCCTTACCTTCTGATATCCTGTAAAACAAGTTTACAAAATTCATCAATGTCGGTACAGGACAGAAATTCTGAACAGACAATTCTAGTTTCTATGGAAATATCTTTCCTCTCTCATTCGACACAGGGCAGCACAGTGGTTAGCACTGCTGCCTCACAGCATCAGGGACCCAGGTTCAATTCTGGCCTTGGATCACTGTCTGTGTGGAGTCTGCACCTTCTTCTTGTGTCTGCGTGGGTTTCCTCCGGGTGCTCCGGTTTCCGCCCACAGTCTGAAAGACGTGCTGGTTGGGTGCATTGGCCATGCTAAATTCTCCCTCAGTGTACCCGAACGGGCGCCGGAGTGTGGCGACTAGGGAATTTTCACAGTAACTTCACTGCAGTATTAATGTAAGCCAACTTCGACACTAATAAACTAAACTGAACATTTCCAAAAACCTGTGAATCTCCATCCCACACACTCTCCCTCCATTCTCACTCTGCTGTATCTAATATTCACCCTCCCAATTCTCCTGAAGGTGCTGATTGAGGCTGATTGACAGATCCATGCTCGCTGCTTCCGTAAGTCTCACAGTAAGAAGTCTCACAACACCAGGTTAAAGTCCAACAGGTTTATTTGGTAGCAAATACCATAAGCTTTCGGAGCAATGCTCCTTCGTCAGATGGAGTGGTCTCTGTTCTCAAACAGGGCACAGACACAGAAATCAAATTACAGAATACTGATTAGAATGCAAATCTCTACAGCCAGCCAGGTCTTAAATGCACAGACAATGTGGGTGGAGGGAGCATTCAACACAGGTTAAAGAGATGTGTATTGTCTCCAGGCAGTACAGCTTGTGAAATTGTGCAAGTCCAGGAGTCAAGCTGTGGGGGTTACTGATAATGTGACATAAATCCAACATCCCGGTTTAGACCGTCCTCATGTGTGCGGAACTTGGCTATCAGTTTCTGCTCAGTGACTCTGCGCTTACCTAGCGTTCTCCAAGGCGGCCTTCACGACACACGACAGCGCAGAGTCACTGAGCAGAAACTGATAGCCAAGTTCCGCACACATGAGGACGGTCTAAACCGGGATGTTGGATTTATGTCACATGATCAGTAACCCCCACAGCTTGACTCCTGGACTTGCACAATTTCACAAGCTGTACTGTCTGGAGACAATACACATCTCTTTAACCTGTGTTGAATGCTCCCTCCACCCACATTGTCTGTGCATTTAAGACCTGGCTGGCTGTAGAGATTTGCATTCTAATCAGTATTCTGTAATTTGATTTCTGTGTCTGTGCCCTGTTTGAGAACAGAGACCACTCCATCTGACGAAGGAGCATTGCTCCGAAAGCTTATGGTATTTGCTACCAAATAAACCTGTTGGACTTTAACCTGGTGTTGTTAAACTTCTTACTGTGCTTACCCCAGTCCAACGCCGACATCTCCACATCCTGTCCTGGACACAGAGAGCTGGAAATCTTCAAGCTGACAGTCACAATAAAGTTTTACATTTGGACATAAAGCAGACTGATGATGTGTGTAATGCACTGTATTACCTGGTTACAGATACATGAAGAGTGTGAGGCGGATTTTTATTTAGGCAGCGAGTGGTGACCTGGAAGTTAAAAATTCAACATGTGCGGGTTTTGGGGGGAATGCGCATGTGCGGGTGTGGGGCGGGGCCCGGTACAAAGCCGGCGCACTGACCATTGTCTGTCCGGGTCTTCCAGCCTTTCCCATTGGACAACAGCTCAGCGCGGCTGGAGGACAAAGTCCCGCCCACCCCCACGTGGGGCTCCGCCCCTCATTGTCTGTCTGCGGGGGATTGACCAATGGAAACTCTGGAGGACCGGAAGGCCTCTGATCCTCCAGCAAATCAGACCTCCCCCATTGTCTGAATGCGGAAGTTGGACAATGAGCTTCTTCAGCAGTTCATTCTTGCCCGGCAAAGCTGCTGCTGCTCTCTTTCTGAATGAAGATTGAGCTTCAGACACAGACTCAAGGAAGTGAAAAGAATCAGCCAATGCCTACGACCATACTCGTCTGAAAACGCCTGATCTCGGAAGCTAAGCAGACTCAGGCATGGTTATTACTTGAATGGGAGACCTCCTGGGAATACTAGGTTATTTGACTGTAGGGTGGCATGGTGGCACAGTGGTTAGCACTGCTGCCTCACAACGTCAGGGACTTGGGTTCGATTCCTGACTTGGGTCACTGTGTGTGTGGAGTTTGCATGTTCTCTCCCCATGTCTGCGTTGGTTTGCTCTGGTTTCCTAGAACCATAGAAAATTACAGCTCAGAAACAGGCCTTTTGGCCCTTCTTGTCTGTGCCGAACCATTTTTTGCCTAGTCCCACTGACCTGCACTTGGACCATATCCCCCCAAACCCCTCTCATCCATGAACGCGTCCAAGTTTTTCTTAAATGTTAAAAGCAATTACCACTTTATCCGGCAGCTCATTCCACACTCCCACCACTCTCTGCGTGAAGAAGCCCCCCCCTAATATTCCCTTTAAACTTTTCTCCTTTCACCCTTAACCCATGCCCTCTGGTTTTTTTCTCCCCTAGCCTCAGCGGAAAAAGCCTGCTTGCATTCACTCTATCTATACCCATCAAAATCATATACACCTCTATCAAATCTCCCCTCAATCTTCTACGCTCCAGGGAATAAAGTCCCAACCTATTCCATCTCTCTCTGTAACTCAGCTTCTCAAGTCCCGGCAACATCCTTGTGAACCTCTCTGCACTCTTTCAACCTTATTTACATCCTTCCTGTAACTAGGTGACCAAAACTGTACACAATACTCCGAATTCGGCCTCACCAATGCCTTATATAACCTTACCATAACACTCCAACTTTTATACTCGATACTCCGATTTATAAAGACCAATGTACCAAAGGCACTCTTTACGACCCTATCCACCTGTGACGTCACTTTTAGGGAATTCTGTACCTGTATTCCCAGATCCCTCTGTTCAACTGCACTCTTCAGAGTCCGACCGTTTACCCTGTACGTTCTACTTTGGTTTGTCCTTCCAATGTGCAGTATCTCACACTTGTCTGCGTTAAATTCCATTTGCCATTTTTGAGCCCATTTTTCTAGTTGGTCCAAATCCCTCTGCAAGCTTTGAAAACCTTCCTCACTGTCCACTACACCTCCAATCTTTGTATCATCAGCAAACTTGCTGATCCAATTTACCACATTATCATCCAGATTATTGATATAGATGACAAACAACAATGGACCCAACACCGATCCCTGCGGCACACCACTAGTCACAGGCCTCCACTCAGAGAAGCAATCCTCCACAACCACTCTCTGGCTTCTTCCATTGAGCCAGTGTCTAATCCAATTTCCTACCTCCCCATGTATACCTAGCGACTGAACCTTCCTACTAACCTCCCATGGGGGACCTTGTCAAAGGCCTTGCTGAAATCCAGGTAGACAACATCCACCGCCTTCCCTTCATCCACTTTCCTGGTAACCTCCTCGAAAAACTCTAACAGATTGGTCAAACATGACCTACCACGCACAAAGCCATGTTGACTCTCCCTAATAAGTCCCTGTCTATCCAAATATTTGTAGATCCTATCCCTTATCACACCTTCCAATAACTTGCCCACTACCGACGTCAAACTTACTGGCCGATAATTTCCAGGATTTCTTTTGGAACCTTTTTTAAACAACGGAACAACATGAGCCACCCTCCAATCATCCGGCACCTCCCCCGTGAATACTGACATTTTAAATATGTCTGCCAGGGCCCCTGCAAGTTTAACACTAGCTTCCCTCAAGGTCCGTGGGAATACCCTGTCAGGTCCTGGGGATTTATCCACTCTGATTTGCCTCAAGACAGCGAGCACCTCCTCCCCTTTAATCTGTAAAGGTTCCATGACCTCCCTACCTGTTTGCCCTATTTCTGTAGACTCCATGCCCGTTTCCTCAGTAAATACGGATGCAAATAAACCATTTAGTATCTCCCCCATCTCTTTTGGTTCCATACACAGTCTACCACTCTGGTCTTCAAGAGGACCAATTTTATCCCTCACTATCCTTTTGCTCCTAACATACCTATAGAAGCTCTTTGGATTTTCCTTCACTCTGTCTGCCAAAGCAACCACATGTCTTCTTTTAGCCCTCCTGATTTCCCTCTTAAGTAGCTTCTTGCACTTTTTATACTCCTCGAGCAGACAGAGGATATAATCCTCCCACAGTCCAAAAGATGTGTGGGTCAGGTGGATTGGCCATGTTAAATTGACCCTTAGTGCCAGGGGGACAAGTTAGGGTAAATGCGCAGGGGTACGGGGATAGGGCCTGGGTGGGATTGTGGTTGGTGCAGACTCGATGGGCCGAATGGCTTCCTTCTACACTATAGGATTCTATGATTTTATGAAGTGAATCCAGAGAGGGTGCAGACTCAGGAAAGGTTGGCCCAGCTCTCTCTCTCTCTCTTAAAGACATTGACGTTCTTTGCTCCCTCAGCTTGACACATTGATTTGTCTGGTTAAGAGGATGTTCTCTTTCCTAATGTTCACAATTAAAGGGCTGCTTTCCCCAGGAGATGGCTGACATTTAAGGGGACAGTAAATTAATATCGGACAGAGATATATTTCATGATTTTTTGTGTCACAGATTAATTATTTATGGTTCTGCAATGAAGTAATTTATTATTATTTCTATTCTTATAATATTGTACTGTACCTATGTTCTATACTTCCAGTTATAGAATCATTACAGCAAAGGGGTCCTTTCAGCCACACACGTCCATCCTGACTCTTGGTAAAAGTCTCTTAGTTCTGGAAGCAGTGAGCATGGATCTGTCAATCAGCCTCAATCAGCACCTTCAGGAGAATTGGGAGGGTGAATATTAGATACAGCAGAGTGAGAATGGAGGGAGAGTGTGTGGGATGGAGATTTACAGCTTTTGGGGAATGAGAGAGGAAAGAATGTTCTATGGAAACTAGAATTGTCTGTTCTGAACTTCTATCTTGTACTGACAGTGATGACTTTTGTAAACTCCTTTTACAGGATATCAGAAGGTGAAGATTTGCAGGCAGAAATGTCAAACCAAATGTCACACTAAGATCTCACAAATTCACTCTATTTATCGGAACCTGAATATCATCCGTCTTTCAATTTAGAAGGAGAAATTTTTGTCTGTTCTGTCTTTTTCAGGAGATCTTAAATATCAGTGTGCCTGGAAAAGCACTGAAACACACCTGAGTGAGCGTGTTCCAGTGCACGGACTGTGGAAAGAGCTTTAACACAGTCTGAAAAAACATTGCATCATTCACATCAGGGAGAGAAATTAATTGTGTTCTGTGTGTGGACGAGGCTTCAGCAGATCGTGGAACTAGCAGAGTCACAAGGACACCCGCACCATGGAGAAACGGTGGAAATGTGGGGACTGTGAGAAGGGATTCAATTACCCATCAAAGCTGGAAACTCATCAATGCAGTCACACCGGGGAGAGACCGTTCACCGGCTCTATGTGCGGGACGGGATTGTTATGCAACCTGCAGAGACACCAGCGAGTTGGATTCTGCTTTATTGCTGTGGTTAATCGCATCCAGGACTGAACCATGTTCATTCTGACAGTAGGTGAAGTGCGAGGGTCGGAGGGTTTCTTTCTCGTGGACTGGCCGGTCCCACAACTTTGCTTCCAGTGGCTGATGCTCTTTGAGCCTGGGAGAGCACATTTCCACTGAAATGATCCATATTTGATGGCAGGATTACAGGATACATGTGAAAATTCTTGTAGTTTAATTGTGAATGTCAATGCTGGAGAAATACTATTTCTTGAATTGTATTCGCTTTTTAACTTAAAGAGAAATAGTCACTTTCCTTCAACATACACAGCAGATTATGGGGATAGGATCTGGGGTGGTTGATGCAGATTCGATGGGCTGAATGGCCTCCTTCTGCACTGTAGGGATTCGATGATTTCTATGAGTTAATGGGACGTGACATCAGCAAGATGACCAATATCCTTCAGGGACCAATCAGACATTGATCATGCACCATTTTATCAATCAGGGATTGATCATGTGCTGCTTGGGCCAATCAGAACCACAGCAGACGAGCGACAAAGCTGAATGAGCGAATACCGCACAGAGATAGTTGTGAGCGAGGGTTAATGAGCGACAATTTTCTGGAGCTCGGTGCGCAACACAACACAACATGAAGTAAGAAGATAGACTTTGGTCAACAGAACAGCCGACAGCCACAGTCAACCAGAAGCTGAGAGCTGGTGTTCCAGAGTGAGTGGACTGATCCACTGTGTTTAAATATTGTGATTTTATACTTATTACAATTAATAAATTCTGTGACAACATTCTTGTACCTGGAATGGTCTGTAACTAGTCAGGAGCTGCAGATTCCTTTCACAACTTATTCCAATGGGTAACTGACTTGACTGTTACAATTGAGATTGGAGCCAAACCCAGATCTTACAAAAGGATAGAATTTCACATTCTGTTTGAAGGGGAGAAATGTGGGTCTGAGACCAGTGTTTTAAATCTCAATAAATGGTCTGAAAGCAGAGCTGGCTCAGCCATACAAAGTAAGGGAAATTATCTTTTTTCATCTTTGATTTGTTTTGAAATATTTTCTGTGAATATCGTTATAATCCTGGTTGGGGCCGTTAATGTTTAAAGAAAAATTCAAATAGCCAGTGATTAACTGAAAGAATAATGTCACAAGAATCTTTAAACAAAAACATACTTTATTGGATATATAAAACAAAAGAAAATTAAAAACCAACACTACAAACTGAACACTGTAGGTTAAAGACTTATGTTATAAACACAGTTCTACTTTTTAACTTCTACCCAAAATTTACCTGATACTTAATATCTTGAAGGTTCATTCACTTCTGTTCCTGTGAACATATGGAAGGTATGTCAAAGCTCCCCAGAATTCACTTTAATCCTCCTCAGTGTTCCAGTGATTCTCCAAGCTTTTATGAGGTCCTTCCATTAGCTTCCCACGAAACAACCCTTCAACTTCCCTCTATGATCTCAAAACTGTGGACTCCTCAATCAAAGCCTGAGCTTCATTGTCTTCTTGCTGAGGGATTGAAACATGAGGAACAGCCCTGGTTCCTCATGGCCCTCGAGGCTTCCAGTCCCACAGCTGGTTCACAGCTCCTGCTCCCAGAGCTCCTGCTCCCACAGCTCCCGGTCCCACAGCTGGTTCACAGCTCCTGCTCCCACAGCTGGTTCACAGCTCCTGGTCCCACAGTTGGTTCACAGCTCCTGGTCTCACAGCTGGTTCACAGCTCCTGGTCCCACAGCTGGTTCACAGCTCCTGCTCCCACAGCTGATGGCATCCAGGCTAACTGCAGACTGCCTGCTTTCTGTGAAAGGTCAAAGCCTTTCTCTTTTCACATTCCCGTTTAACTAAGGTTCTGTGGAATATTCCATTCAGGGGGAGGTGGTGGGGTAGTGGGAATGTCTCTGGTCGAGTAATGCAGAGAGCCAGCAAAGGATCTGGGGACAGGCAGCTGGTGGGATTTGAATTCAGTGAATGAATCTGGAATTATATCAAGTTAGTCTCAGTAACGGTGACCATGAAACTGTCATGGATTGTTATCAAAACCCATCCGGTTCACCCTATTAATACCCCCTATCAGGGAAGGAAATCTGCCATCCTTACCCGGTCTGGCCGACAAGTGAATCCAGACCCACACAGCGATGTGGGTGACTCTTAACTGTCCCTCTGAAATGGCTGAGCAAGTCACTCCGTTCAGGGGCAATTAGGAGCTGAGCAACGTGTGCTGGGGCTTTGCCAGCAGTGTCCACATCCCAGGAAAGAATAAAGAATATTCCACGGAAAGTGATGGGTGATTTGAAATGGATTGAAAGTAGGTCAGGAGGTGCTCGTATCGTCCAGAGCTGCTTTTCAATGGATCCTCCTGTTTAAAATAAAAACACATCAGTGTGTCCCTTTCCCAGACACACTGACCTTGGAATATCACAATGCTGTTTTTAAACATTCCGATGTTAAAGAATCAGTCATTTAGAATTGTGAAACAGACTGAAATGAAATATTCCGTTTTTCCTGGGATCCTCCTGTGCCTGGCACCGGTGTCCTGAACAAGGTTATTAACATTCTCTGGGTTAAAGGTTCCTCCTAGTTCTTGCTGTCTGTTGTGTCCTTTGTCACAGTCTGTACCAGGACATTTCTATTGAAAGGTTGTTGAGAAATTCCAGTGAATTCCAGCCCCTTGTGTAACGTTCCATTTGGTGTGTGTCAGATTCAGAGATGTCCACGTGTGTGTGAAAAGGGTTCTGGGTAAGGGTTTTAACCCTTCTTTCCCCGTTAGTAACAATGAGCCCTGTATTCAATTCTAAAGTATAAAGTCCTCATTAGATATCAATTCTACCTGTTATCTACATTTCACCAACCAGTCTATATTTTCATCACAGGACTGCAGTGGGAGCACCGTCAACATCTTACTGACTTGATCGATTTTATCGAGGAGGTGACGAAGGTGATCGATGAGGGTAGAGCAGTGGATGTTGTGAACATGGATTTTAGTAAGGCTTTCGACAAGGTCCCTCATGGTCGGCTCATCCAGAAGATTAAGATGCCTGGGATTCACGGTGACTTGGCCGCTTGGATTCAGAATTGACTTGCCCATAGAAGTCAGAGAATAGTGGTGGAGGGTGTTTTTCTGACTGGAGGTCCATTCCCAGTGGTGTTCTGCAGGGATCCGTACTGGGACCTGCGCTATTTGTGATATATATCAATGACTTGGATGAAAATGTGGATGGGTGGGTTAGCAAGCTGGCAGACGACACAAAGCTCGATGGAGTTGTAGATAGTGTAGAAGGTTGTCAAAGGATACAGTTGGATGTAGATCAGCTGCAGATATGAGCGGAGAAATGGCAGATGGATTTTAATCCGGGCAAGTGTGAGGTGCTGCACTTTGGGAGATCAAATATTAAGGATAAGTATCCAGTTAATGTACAGAGGGATCTTGGGGTTCAAGTCCAGAGCTTCCTGAAATTAGCCACACAAATATTTATCGGTAAAGAAGGCATATGACATGCTTGCCTTTATTAAGTACAAGAGTCAGCATGCCATGTTGCAGCTTTATAAAACTTTGTTTGGGCCACACTTAGAATATTGTGTTCAATTCTGGTCGCCACATTACAGAAAGGATGCAGAGGTTTTGATGAAGATGCAGAAGAGGTTTCCCAGGATGCTGCCTGGATTGGAGGGTGTGAGCGACTGACAAACGAGGGTTGTTTTCTCGAGAGCGGTGAAGGGTGAGGGGAGATCTGATAGCAGTCTATAAAATGAGACATAGAATCTTTTCCCCCAGAGTTGATATGTCTAATACCAGGGAGCATGCACTGAAGGTGAGACGGGGAAAGTTCAAAGGAGATGTGAGAGGTATGGTTTTTACACAGAGAGTGGTAGGTGTCTGGAATGCGCTGCTAGGAGTGGTGGTGGAGGCAGATACGATAGGGGTGTTTAAGGGGGTTTTAAATAAGCACATGAATATGCAAGGAATAGAGGAATATGGACCAAGGGCAGGCAGAAAGGAATAGTTTAATTTGGCATCATGTTCGACACAACATGGTGGGCTGAAGGGTCTGTTCCTGTGCTGTGCTGTTCTATGTTCTATTTGTGATCTCCATTTAGAAAAAGGAAATAGAGGCACTGGAGAAGGGGCAAGAAAGATTCACAAGAATAATCCCAGAACTGTCATCACTTGTGAACTCACTGGTGTTTCACCAAGTTTGCTGACTGAGTGAATCCCTTCCCAGTCAGAGCAGGTGACCAGCCTCTGCCTGGTGTGAACTCACTGGTGGGACATTAGTTCCCGAGAGCTTTTGAAGCTGCACCCACATTTAAAGGGTCTCTCCTGGGTGTGATGATGTTGTGTCTGGGCAGGCTGGATAACTGAGTAAATCCTTTCGCACACACCGAGCAGGTGAATGGTTTCTCCCCGGTGTGAACTCACTGGTGTTTCAGCAGTGTTGGTGATATTCTAAACCTCCTTGAACAGTGAGAGCAGCTGAACGGCCTCTCCCCGGTGTGAATGTGCTCGGGGATCATCAGTTCCTGAGAGCTTCTGAAGCCGGCCTCTCGGGCAGAGCATTAAAGGGGCTCTCCTTGGAGTGAGTGGCTTTGTGTTTAATCAGGCTGGATGAAGCAGTGAATCCCTTCCCACACACACAGCAGGGGAATGGTCTCTCCCCAGTGTGAACTCGCTGGTGTACCCGCAGGCTGGATGACCATTTAAACCTCTTTGTGCAGTGAGAGCAGCTGAATGGTCTCTCCTCAGTGTGAATGCGCTGGTGGGACACCAGATCCTGAGAGCTTCTGAATCCGCTCCCACAGTCAGAGCATTTAAACGGTCTCTCATTGGTGTGAGTGAGATTGTGTCTGCACAGGTGGAATGACTGAGTGAATCCCTTCCCACACACCGAGCAGGTGAATGGATTCTCCCCAGTGTGAACTCGCTGGTGTACCCGCAGGGTGGATGACCATTTAAACCTCTTTGAGCAGTGAGAGCAGCTGAACGGTCTCTCCTCAGTGTGAGTGCGCTGGTGGGACACCAGA
The DNA here is from genome assembly GCF_964213995.1 of Mustelus asterias. Lineage (NCBI taxonomy): Eukaryota > Metazoa > Chordata > Chondrichthyes > Carcharhiniformes > Triakidae > Mustelus > Mustelus asterias. Next base: position 15,104,119 of record NC_135830.1, read on the forward strand.
TCATGAGAGCTTCTGAATCCGCTCCCACAGTCAGTGCATTTAAACGGTCTCTCATTGGTGTGAGTGAGATTGTGTCTGCGCAGGTGGGATGAATGAGTGAATCCCTTCCCACACACAGAGCAGGTGAACGGCCTCTCCCCAGTGTGACTGCGTTTATGAATTTCCAGTACAGATGGGTATCTGAATCCCTTTCCACAGTCCCCACATTTCCACGGTTTCTCCATGGTGCGGGTGTCCTTGTGACTCTCCAGGTTAAACAATCAGTTAAATCTCACACAGAACACGGGTACAGTCTCTCCCGCTGTGAATGCTGCGATGTATTTTCAGGCAGTGTAACTGGTTAAAGCTCTTTCCACACTCAGTGCACTGGAACACACTCACTCGGGTGTGTGTATCTCAGTGCATTCCTAGTCACAGTGATGTTTACAATCTTTTGAAGCCAAGAGGCCAAACAAACATTTCTCCTGCTAGATTCAAAGGCCAATGATATTCAGTTCCCAAGAAGTCGAGTCACTCTGTCAGATCTCGATGTGATGTTGGAGATTTCTGTCTGATTTCTCCTTGTCTAATATCCTGTAAGTCAATTTAGAAAAAACATCGTAATTCAGAATACGATCGAAATTCAAATCGACATTTCTAGTTTCTATGGAGCATTCATTAAAGACACAGTCATGGAGCATTAAACTTGCCGAGCAGGGCCTCCCGTATCAGCACACAGGCAGCTGCTTTGTGAGACTGCCAGCAGTACAGACAAGTCAGAGATAAGGGTGTCCTCAGAAGTGGGATTCATTGTGAAGGCTCAGGGATGGTTGATAAGATGCAGCAATTCTGTGATTCTAATGAACGTTCTTTCCTCTCTCATTCCCCAAAAGCCGTAAATCTCCATCCCACACACTCTCCCTCCATTCTCACTCTGCTGTATCTAATATTCACCCTCCCAATTCTCCTGAAGGTGCTGATTGAGGCTGATTGACAGATCCATGCTCACTGCTTCCTGTCCAGCACAGAAATCATAACAAATAGGAGCTGCAGTCAGCATTCAGCCCATCGAGTCTGCTCAACCATTCATTGAGATTATTGGTTGATCAACCTCTGCATTATTTTCCCCACACTGTCCCCCATATCCATCGATATCTTCAATATCCAGAAACCTATCAATCCCTCTCTTGAAAATTCTTGATGACTGAGGCTCTGTAGTCCTCTGGGGTAGAGAATCCAAAACATCACCACGTCCTTGAGTGAAGAAATCCTTCCTCATCTGAGCTTTCTCTCCATTTTCCAGCCTGTTCCCAATAATTATTGACTCCCTTGTCATTCAAAAACTGTCTAACTCATCCTTGAATATATTCAATCCCTCCACTGGTCCCTATGGAAGAGAAATCTAGACACTAACAATTCTCTGAGGGAAGAGATTGTTGGAAATATATAATATAACTGCAGTCCAAAATTACACAGCCAGATATAATAAGTGTATTTTATTACAGAGCTATAAATAATATATCGAATCTGTACCATATAACAACAGGGGAGCGGATAGCCTCGTGGTATTATCGCTAGACTATTAATCCAGAAACTCAGCTGATGTTCTGGGGACCCAGGTTTGAACCCTGCCACAGCAGATGGTGGAATTTGAATTTAAATACAAAATCTAGAATTAAGAATCTACTGATGACCATGAAACCATTGTCGATTGACCAAAAAACCCATCTGGTTCATTAATGTGCTTCAGGGAAGGAAATCTGCCATCCTTACCCAGTCTGGCCTACATGTGACTCCAGAGCCACAGCAATGTGGATGACTCTCAAACAGCTTCTGAAATGGCCGAGCGAGTGTAAGGGAAATTGTACTGGATATTGTATGAGTTTAGTATGGAATTCAGATTCATAGGTCTTAGTGAAATGATAAAGTAGATTTAGGTCTTAGTGAAGTGATAAAGCAGATTTAGGTGAGTAGTGAGATGGGTATGTAACCAATGTAACCTAAAGTAACTTCGTGTGACCTAATGTGATCAAGTATAGATGACATGCTCAAGGCAGAGGAAACAGGGAAGTAAATGGCAGTCACTGATTAGCAAAAGCAGACAATAGTCACTTAAGAAAACAATGAATACTGCTCAGTGGTCTAACTTAATGTTGGACCATAAAAGTCAGCAAAGAGGATGTCTTTTCTAACACATTCGGCCTAAGTCAGCAAAGAGGATGTTTTTTTCTAACACATTCGGCCTAAGTCAGCAAAAACTACGATTATTGTGCAAGCAGACAGTTGAGGTAAGGGCAGAGATATAACCACCATGGTTTAAGAAACAAAGAAATGTAACAGGGAGCGACAAATCGCGAATAAAACGGATAAAGGGTCAACTAAAAACAATGGTGGCCAAAGAAACAAGGTCAGGCTGTAAAGTAAGATAAGAAACAAGGACAGGATGTAAAAGTGAGATAAGAATCCTGAGATATGAAGCTGAAATGTATTTAAAGACTGAAAGCCTGAGGGCTCTTTGGATTGCTCCGGAGATCCCGACTTTATTCTGCTTGTGCTGCGAAATAAAGTCTATTGCTTGAAAGATCACTGCTCAGACTCTCTGTTTTAATCGATGTGAATAAATTGTCGTCCTGGGGAACCACGACAAAATTGGCGCTGCGAGCAGGGTTGGTGAGAGATCGCCCAGAAAAGCATCTGGAAGGAGTGGCGGAGACGGTGGTCCGACCGGAACCGAGAAGTCCCCAGCCGGCCTTCTGTCAACAAGGTAAGCAGACTTGCATGCATGTAAATCCTTGTTGTCAGAAAGGGGTTTTCTCGAGGCCCGGTGCGCCCGGCTCTCTGCTGGTCCTGGATCTCCCCAACCCAAAAAGATATCCTGCACAGGTAAAACCAAATTGTGTAAAAATTTTGAGAGACTGAGTCTGATCCGAAGAGCAGAATTTTTGCATGCAAAAGCGCGCTGCGAATACTGTATTGTCTGTGAATGGGTAAAAAGTGAGACGGGAAAAAGGCTGAAAGCTAAAGTAATGCAATTAGGTTAAGTCGAGCGGTTTGGAGCGGGTTTTTCAGGTCACGACTTGCCCAGAAGAGAGTAAGTGTGGGAAAATCTGCCAGTCCAAACCTACCCAGGACCTCGGGTAAGGGACGTCAACCGAGAGGGAGAGAGATCAGTGAGAGATCACTCTCTGACCTAATACAGTAGTCAAAAGCACAGGAGTGAATTTTAACCCCAGGAAAGGGGAGTAGCAGCTAGAATAGAGGAAGTAAAAGACCAATTTGAACAAACTGGTCTGAGGTAACAGCGTGGAGAACAGAAATAAGAGGAGAGTCGGAACATAGGTAGGGTAATAACTAACAACTTGGAAAAATTACCCTGACAAAACTGCCTGGTGACAAGATTGAAAATAACTAATCTTTGAATAATAACAAAAACGGAAGCAACACTGGATTGGAAAAAGATTACACACATAATTAACTTAGAGGAGATAAAGAATGAGTGGCCGTATGTAAATTGGGAAAGAGTAGTCGATAGGAATTGGATAGACGAAATAAAATTGGAAACCCTAGAGAAACTAATAAAGGGATCTGACCGATACAGGATTTTTATACACATAGACGAGCAAGTGAAAACCTACTACCCTCTGGCCCGGGAAAGGAAGATAGTGCCGGGACAGGGGACTACGGGGAAGTGGATATCAGGACCCCGGTTAGAATTACAGATATTGGCAAAAGAAATCCAAAGAAAAGGTAAACAGGAGATTGAGCACGGAAAAACAATACAGCAAGTAATAATCACTGTGATACCTAACTCTGACAGATTAAGTGATAAAAATTGTGACAGTGATCCAAAAAGACGAGTAATGGCGCACCAAGTTAAGACACCAGTGGAGATATTAGGGGATAAGTTCCCAGCCCTTAGGGGAGATATAGAACACGTCTCTAAAAAATGGGCCAAAAGAACAAATAAGACCAATACACAGTGGCCGGAGGAAGGCACATGGTCCATAGAGAGGTGTGAGGACCAGAAGGGAATGATAAAGAACTATAAGATTAAGGATAAATCGAGCAAAAGAAGGGAAAAGCGAGAAAAGGAGTTAGAGATATTAGCCCTATTCCAACAAGAAGGGAAAGAGAGAAGAGGGGTATGGAGGGGAGGTAGAATGCAGATGCCAGTGCAACTTGAGGAAAAAGCAAAATTGGAAGATCCAAACGTAGCCCCACCCCCATACTTAGAGAAACAGAGCTCCACGGGACTGTACCCAGTTATATCAGGCAAAATGAATTTTGAGGGAGAATATGACATAGAACAGATGACGAAGGAGGAATGGGCACAAAGGGAGAGAGAAAAGAGACAAGATATAGAGGAAGCGGCTAGGAAAACAGAAGAGGATTTGGATGGGCTGAACCAAAGGAGAAAGGAGTTGGAGGACGAAGTAAAGGTGGTAGAACTTTTGGAATGGGCAAAGAAGGTAATGAAAAAGGAAAATGAACGAGAAGAGGGAGGAAAGAATGTTAGAAAAGAATATGAGGGGAAAACAGGAGATGATCCTCACGAGTGTGGAAGTGAGACATCACAGGGAAAAATAGAAGGAAAGAGAGTCGGAGTGAGCAGAGAAGAAAAAGAAAGAGAAAGGAGCGGAGAGGGAATGCGCTGGGATGTGCACAAAGGGGCAGACAGACGAAAATGGGGGAAAGCATGGAGGTGGAAGCACCCAGAGGAAAGTAGAATGGCGAGAGAGACGGAAGGAGAAACAGAAGAAAGTAGTGAAGACGAAGAGAGCCAATCAATGTTAGGGGTGCAAAGAAAATCAAGGTGGGAAAGGCACCCACCTGTAAAGTTTCCAGATGTGGATAGGAGAGGGAAAAGGATATTCCCGGTGATTCTGAAGGGTGACAGACCACAGTATATCCCTTGGTCAGGTCAGGATTTGCCCAATTTAATTAATGAATTACCCAATATTTTGGATGGAGCTGGAAGGTGGATTGGACAGTTGGAGGCAGGAATGGTGGGAAAAAGGATGGCACTGGGCGACATCAAAGCTCTCCTGACAAAGGTGCTAGGAATGGACCAAATGGCGGAAGTAATGAGACGTGCTGGCATCCCGACCGCAGCTTATGACCCGGAGGTGGATGGGACACTAATGGACCAGTACCGCCAAGTCATATGGAAGGCACTGCGGGATATGTACCCCAATCGAATGGATGTAAAAACCCTAAAGGGAGAGCCATTGGGTGAGGAGGAGAATGCAGCTGTGTATGTGGAAAATCAATTAAAAAGGTGGAGAAGGGACACGGAGAGGGACATTCTAACAGACCCACTGACCAACTCCATGTTCCGGGCTGCAATCCTAGAGGGCTTGCCAGTCTCAGCTAAGACAAGATTGGAGGAAGTGGTGGGCTTGGACTCAAAAAATTACCGAGAGTTTGTGGATTATGTTGCCCATGCAGTAGAAAGACATCGTAAAGATGAGAAGAATGCAGACAAACAGCTGAAGGAGATACAACGTAAACTCCTTCAGGCACAGTTGGAGGAGATCAAAAGCAAGGATAAGCTAAAGGCAAAAGAGGATCTCGCACCCAGAAAAATAGCACCGATGATGGTGGAGCAAAAGCCAGAGGAAATACCTGCACTAATCAAAGGGGGGAGCGGAGATGGAGGCCAGCCCGTCATAACCTATAACATTTCTGCCTTCCCACTGTCCATGAACCCAGGAGCCTATGGCCTAAATTATCAAAACCCATACGCCCTGCAAAGTCAGACTGACTGGAATAGAAATGGGAAAGGACAGGGAGGTGGTAGGCCACCCTATCAGAATCAGAGAGGACAGGGACAGGTTAATCATCAGACTCCGAGACAGGGACCATTGCCTGGCCCTTCAGGTGTGTGTTGGGGGTGCGGGGAGGCAGGGCACATAAAAAGGAATTGCCCGCGGAATTTCCCCAGACAGGGAGAAAACCAGCAGCAGACAGGCCAACAACTGAGCCGAGTGTCGCCAAACAGCATCCCGATGTTTCAAGGGCCGGTAAACCATCAGAGTTCCCCATAGGGAGGCCCAGAGAACCCCGAAATGGTAGGACAGTACGTACAAATAACAGAAACTGCAGAGCAGGAACCTATAGTTAACGTTAGAGTAGGAGGGATCGAGGTCCCCATGATGATAGACACCGGCGCCACATGTACGTGCATACAAACGAAATATGCGGATCACTTACCATTGTCAAACCAGTTTGTAAAAACTGTGGGGTTCTCGGGGAAAGTAACATTAGCTCGAATGACGACGCCGGTGCCTGTTACCATTGGAAATAAGACAACCCATGTACCTATTTTAGTATGTGATAAAACTCCTTTAAATCTATTGGGAAGGGATGCAATCCTAGGTTTAGGACTGAAATTAGAATGCACTGAACAAGGAATTGATTTGATGGGAATGTATCCACTTGAAATACCAGGAAAGGAAGGGGTTAATGTATATTGGTTGGGAGATATAGAGGAACAAGTTAAAAAACAGATATGGGAAGTTTGGGGAAAACTTATAAACACTTGGGTTCCACAAGCCAAATGGCCAAGAACAGAATTACACAGTACAATGATATTTGATGAAGGGCAGGAACCTGAGATACAGGAGAAATGGGAAAGGGAGGCAGGACGAGAACAGGAAATAAAGTCAGGAAGTATTTTAATCGGACTAGAGGGAGTAGCCCTCACAATTGTTAGGAATGAATGGGTTGACGAATGGTTCTCTGTATCTGGGGCGGAGCCACATGTCACATTGAAAGTGAATCCGGGATACAGATCAAAAGACCTAGGACCAATGGTGTTGAGAGCACGAGACTTAGAATTTGTCCAGACAGACAATGTAGATATTTGGACGTCCAGCGATGGACAAATGACGAAAATAATTTCGGATGTTAGGATGCTTGGGAAACCAAAGCAGATAACAATAGGAGTGCAAATTGAGAAACAGGAACTGGAGTGGAGAGAGAGGTTAGAGCAGGATTTGAACTCCCTCCCGCAGGAGTTGTGGTCCAGACAGGACACGGATGTAGGGAGGGTCAAAAACGCTAATCCAGTTGAAGTCAGATTAAAGATAGGACGCCAGGGGCCGTATAGGCCGCAATACCCAATCAAGACAGAAGCAATTGAAGGAATTAGAGGGACAATTAAGGGATTGATAGAAGCAGGGGTATTAAAAGAAACCCGGAGCAGGTGTAATACACCGCTACTGCCAGTGAAAAAGGCGGACGGAGAAAAATGGAGATTGGTGCATGACCTAAGGGCAATTAATGAGGTAGTGGAAGATATGCCAGCAGAGGTTCCAAACCCTTATACCTTGATGACAAATATACCACCTGAAAGTAGATGGTTTACTGTAATAGACCTATGTTCGGCATTTTTTAGTGTGCCACTAGCTCAAGAAAGTCAGTATCTCTTTGCATTTACGTACGAGGGGAAACAATACACATACAATAGGATGCCCCAAGGATTTAAACATTCCCCACATGTATTCAATCAGGTGTTGAGAGCAGATTTAGAAGGAATACAGTTGGAAGGAACACTGATACAATATGTGGATGATTTATTATTATGCACAGAAACACAAGAACAGTGCAGGAAGGATAGTTTAAAACTATTGGAAAGACTAGCAGAAGGGGGCCATAAAGTTTCCAGGAAAAAGCTGCAGCTGTGCCAGAAAAAGGTAGAATACTTGGGAAGAGAAATATCAGCAGGACAGAAGGAGATAGCTTCACAGCAAATAGAAGCAGTACTGCAAGTTCCGAAACCACGGACGGTGGGACAAATGATGACATTTTTGGGAATGACAGGATTCAGTTCAGAATGGGTGGAAAGCTATGCCGAAAAAACGCAGGCACTACGAAAGATAATGAAGGAGGCAGGGTGTGACGAATTAAAAGCCAAACTAAAATGGGATAAAGATGCTTCAGACGCATTTGAAAACGTGAAAAGAGAAATGGCACAGGCACCAGCATTGGCTTTACCGACCTATGACAAGCCCTTTGACTTATTTGTGAGTAACAGAGAAGCCGGATTTGCTACAGCAATGTTAATGCAGGAAAATTGCAAGGGTAGACGAAGGCAGGCTGTAGCATATTACAGTACCAAGCTAGACGACGTAGCGATGGGATACCCTCCGTGCTATCAAGGCCTGGCAGCAGCTTGGTGGGCGTACGAAAAGGCAGCCACGGTCACAATGGGATATCCGATAAGCATACATGTATACCATAAGGTAGCTGAATTGATTGAGCAAGGAAAATTTGTGCTGACACCTGCTAGGATCCATCATTATCGAATGCTAACCACATTTCCAGATATCACGATAATAAAGTGCAACAGAGTAAATCCAGCTGATTACATGCCATTACCTCATGAAGGAGAAGAACATGAATGCTTAAGAGAAGCAAAAACATTTATGAAACTGAGAAAAGATTTAAGAGCAGAGGGACTAGTGACAGAAGGGAAAAGGATACTGTATGTAGATGGCTCATGTTACAGGGATCACTTAGGAAACCACGCAGGCTATGCCATAGTTGAACAGAAAGGGGAAACACTTGAAGTCATAGAAGCAGAGAAATGTGAACAGCCCTGTTCAGCCCAACTGGCAGAACTTAAAGCATTGACCAGAGCATGTGAGCTAGCAAACGGGGAAGCATTGGAAATTTATACTGATTCGGCCTATGCCCACGGGGTCTGCCATCTGTTCGGGGCAATATGGAAGCAAAGGGGGTTTATGAAAAGCGGAGGAGGACCAATACAACACGAAGGTCAAATCAGGGCTTTAATAAGGGCCATGATGGGTCCAAGGGAATTAGCCATAATTAAGTGTCAGGCGCATAAAAAGGGAGCAGACAGCATCACACAGGGAAACACCAAAGCCGACAAGGCAGCTAAAGAAGCGTCAGGATGCATTGAGGCTACGATAGCCCCAGTAGAAATAGCAAGGCCGCACCCAGGGCCAGGTACGGGGGATATCGAACCTCATATCACATTAGAGGATGTAGCACAGTTACAGGAGGAAACCTCTGTAGCTGAAAAGGCAATGTGGAAAGATAGAGGAGCACTACAGGGACAACAGGACAGGATATGGAGAAATGGGGAGGGATTAGTCATAGCACCCACATCATTACTAACCGTACTAATTAGCGAAGCGCATGGAGTGGACCACTGTGCAAGAGGAGAAGTGGCGAGAAAGATCAAGAAGGAAGGATTCTGGTCACCATACCTGCAAAACTCGATTGACTACATACTAAGTCAGTGTGAGGTATGTGCATCAGAGAAACCTAACACCCAAGTAACTGATATACCATGGGGATCAGGAGACCGTGGAACCAGGAAACAAAGCTGGAGAAAGGAAAATTGCCGTCCATATACCACATATATACGGTATCATATGATAGGGAATCGGAACTACTCGTATGAGAAGATAAACTGTTCCGGATCCGCATGTGATAACCTTTGTAAAGGTGAGCCGCCGTTGTGTCAATACCACTGCATCCTGTTTGCTGGGGTAAAAAAGGGCATCTACAACTTGACCCACAGATGTCCAAAGTGGCCAAAAACGGCAGTGGACGCGGTCCCAAAGGAATGGAGTGTAGAGCCCAACTTACAAATCCAAGATTGCTATTGGAGGGAAAGTAGCACAGGAAGTAGTGTGGAAAATTACACAGGAGAGTGTGAAAGGATTTGGAATATAACCAATGTTCTTAATCTGATCATCTCAGGAGGGGGATGGGCACCCCCTCCTTATGTGTTAGACTATCAAGAAAATCAACTGGCCGATCTCTGGTGGCTTTGTGGCCCGGAGAAAGGGCTATTGGCAAAATTACCACAGAATTGGAAGGGACTATGTGCCCGAGTTATGCTTGCCCAGAGCATTGTGATACTACCGGTGGAAAGAGAAATTAAATCACAAAAAGTTAAGAGGGCATATACCCCTGACCCTACGATAAAATTGGACGCAATCGGACAGCCCCGCGGCATCCCGAATGAGTTCAAAGCTAGGAACGAAATAGCTGCAGGGTTTGAATCCCTCTTTGTTTGGATCACACCCAGCAAGAATACTGAGTGGATCAATTACATCTATTATAATCAGCAGAGGTTTATTAATTATACGAATGATGCCCTGGAGGCCTTAGGAGAGCAGTTGGATGCGACCAGCAAAATGGCGTGGCAAAATCGACAGGCGTTAGATTGGCTCCTGGCAGAGAAAGGAGGGGTGTGTGTTATGTTTGGGGATCAGTGCTGCACATTTATCCCTAATAACACTAATCCAGAGGGGTCATTTACACAAGCCATGAATAAGTTAAAAAATCTTAAGAAAGAAGTGAAAGAAAATGCTGGGTTTGGGCATGAGGTATGGAGTTGGCTGGACAGAATATTAGGAAGATGGGGGGCGTGGTTTGCCAAAGCTGGAGCTGTAGCAATCGCAACAATAATCATTCTGGGATTGATATTTTGTTGTTTTTTACCCGCCCTGAGATCCTTCCTTACCAGAATGACAGCGCGGCAGATGGTGACACGGGTGCTAAGCAGCTCACGCTCGAGAGAAAAAACAGAGGAATGGGAAAATCTTGAGCCGCCCCCGCTGAGTGGATTCACAATGACCTTGGTCGAAGTTGAAACTCGTCACTCTGTAAAATAACTACAATAGTGGAAGATCACCTTGTGGAAACAACAGCACCTTGCTGAAGTCCGCACGAAACCAGGAGAACTTAGTCTGTACACAGGAATCAGTCTTTTTCCCTTCCCTAGACAAGAGTGGGAAGGTTTTTGGCTGATGACTGTCAGGGGCAGGCAATCTGGAGGAGCAACCCAAAAATCAGAACCGGGATAGACAAATTATGATAAAGTTAGAATAGGGACACTGATCCCTGACCAAAATATTCGGCTCCTCCACATCGCCTGGGAAAAGTGATTAAAATAAAATACAAATGGGATTGAGCAAGGGGATTATTTGAGCTTGATAATTGGGATGAGGCTAGGGAAGCCTCAAAGGGGGGATTGTAAGGGAAATTGTATTAGATATTGTATGAGCTAGGTATGAAATTCAGATTCACAGGTTTTAGTAAAATGATATAGCAGATTTAGGTGAGTAGTGAGATGGGTATATAACCTAAAGTAACCTCGTGTGACCCGACCTAATATAATCAAGTGTAGTCGATATGATCAAAGTGGAGGAACTAGAGGAACTAGAGAAGTAATATAGCAATCACTAATTAAGGAAAGCAAACAATAGCCACCTGGGAAAACAAGGAAAACTGCTCGGTGGTTCAACTTAATAGTGGACCATAAATCAGCAGAGAGAATGTCTTTTCTTCTAAACACATTAGTGGACCATAAATCAGCAGAGAGGATGTCTTTTCTTCTAAACACATTCGGCCTTAGCCTGCAAAACCACGATTATTGTACAAACAGAAAAGTTCAGATAAGAGCAAGAGTTATAACCACCATGGTTTAAGAAACGAAGAGATATAACAGGGAGCGACCAATTGCAAAGAAAACAGATAAAGGGTCAACTAAAAATAATGGTGGCCAAAGAAAGATCGGGCTGTAGGGTAAGATAACAACCAAGGACAGGCTGTAAAAGGGAGATAAGGATCTTGAGATATGAGGCTGAAATGTACATAAAAGATTGTAAGCCCAAGGGCTCTTTGGATTGATCCGGAGATCCCGACTTTATCGCTTGTGCTGAGAAATAAAGTCTATTGCTTGGAAGATCGCTGCTCAGACTCTCTGTTTTAAACCGATGTGAACGAATTGTCGTCCTGGGGAACCACGACAGCAGCTGAAGATGCAGCCTCCAAAGGTCAAACAGTTAAAATAAGGAATGGTCAGGGAAAGAAGAGTACAGAGATCTCCAAAGATCCAACTCCACAGATGTGCAGGTTAGGTGGATTGGCCATGCTAAATTGCCCCTTAGTGTCAGGGGGATTAGCAGGGTAAATATGTGGGGTTATGGGGATAAGGTCTGGGTGGAATTGTTGTCAGTGCAGGATCAATGGGCCAAATGGCCTCCTTCCACATTTAGGAATTCGATGATTCTATCTCAGAGTTTTGAGTGTCTCGAGGAGATTACAGAGATAGGTAGGAGCCATGGAAGAATTTTAAAATAAGCTTGAGAATTTAAAAAGAAATAGTTTGTTTATTGATCTGGAACCTTTGTAGGTCATGATTTTTGATTTGATTTATTATTGTCACATGTATTAACATACAGTGAAAAATATTGTTTCTTGCGTGCTATACAAAGCTATACAAATAGAGAAGGAAAGGAGAGAGTGCAGAATGTCGTGTTACAGTCATAGCTAGAGTGGAGAGAAAGATCAACTTAATGCGAGGTAGGTCCATTCAAAAGTCTGACAGCAGCAGTGAAGAAGCTGTTCTTGAGTTGGTTGGTACGTGACCTCAGACTTTTGTATCTTTTTCCCAAAGGAAGAAGGTGGAAGAGAGAATGTCTGGGTTGCGTGGGATCCTTAATTATGCTGGTTGCTCTGCCGAGGCAGCGAGAAGTGTAGACAGAGTCAATGGATGGGAGGCTGGGTTGCGTGATGGATTGGGCTACATTCACAACCTTTTGTAGTTCCTTTTGTAGTGCGCACAGGGGTGATGGGTGAACAAGACTTGATGTGAGTAAGCACATGGGCAGCAGAGGTTTGGATGAGCTCAAGTTTACAGAGAGGTTGAATGTGGGAGGCCGGCTGGCATTTGGATAATTACATCCAGAGGTAACAAAGGAAAGAATGATTGTTTCAGTAGCAGGTAAGCTGAGACTGGGGTGGAGTCAATGACGTCAGTGACGTGGAAATAGATGCTCTGGGTGATGTTGATATGTGGTTGGAAGCTCATCTCAGTAACACAAAATACTCCCTGGCTGTGAACAGTCTGGTTGAGCCTCAGGCTGTTACCAGTGGGAGGGATGGAGTCCATGTCCAGGGGATGGAGTTTGTAGAAGAGACTGAAGGCAATGGCTTTGTACTTCCTAATATGCAAGTGGATTGTCAGACAAGTCAGTGCAGTGTGTGTGTTGGAGAACTTGCAGGTGATAGTGTTCACATAATCCCGCTGCCCTGGTCCTTTGAGGTGAGGAGGTTCAGTGTTTAATGATTCGGTCAAAGTTCTGGCTGAGTGGTTTATGTATAAAATCCCTCTTCTTCGCCTCCTGCCTCTCCACTTCTCTCTTCCTCCCTCTCTCCCTCCTTCTCCTCCCTCAGAGGCCAAAGTCTTGTCCAGACCAGGTGGCAGGTTCCCTTCCCTGTCGGACATTAGTGAATCAGTTGGGTTTTTACAACAATCCAGCAGTTTTCATGGTCACTTTCTTCTCGTGCCGGCCCCAGATTCATTCAGCTCAATTTCACAACGTGCCTTTGTGTTTGGGGGTTCTCTCTCACTTCCTTTTTTCTGTTTTAAATCAATTTTGCAGAGTAACAGAAGGGAAGGTTTGCAGTCGTGGAACAGGAAACGAAACATCACATCAAAATCTGAGAGTCAATTATTTTATCGTACCCTGAATATCATTGGATTTTGATCATGGAAGGAAAACGCCCTGTTCACAGTGGGGAGAAACTATACACATGTTCTGTGTATGGACAAGACTTCAACCAACCATCTGCTCTGTCAGAAGATAAATGTCACTACACTGAGGAGAAGCCGTGGAAATGTGGGGACTGTGGGAAGGGATTCGATTACCCATCCCAGTTGGAAATTCATCATCGCAGTCACACCGGGGAGAAACCATTCACCTGCTCGGACTGCGGGAAGGGATTTACTAAATCTTCCACCCTGCTGACACACCGGCGCACTCACACCGGGGAGAGACCATTCACCTGCTCCGATTGTGGGAAAGGATTCACTCAGTCATCCAACCTGCTGACCCACCAGCGAGTTCACACCGGCGAGAGACCATTCATCTGCTCAGTGTGTGGGAAGGGATTCACTTTTTCAGCCAACCTGATGACACACCAACAAGTTCACACTGACGTGAGACCTTTTCAATGCCCAGACTGTGAGAAATTTTTTAAAACTTCCCAGGAACTTATGTACCATCAACGTCTTCACACTGAGGAGAGGCCGTTCAGGTGCTCACACTGTGGGACAGGATTCAGACGTTTATCACATCTCACTGTACACCAGCGCACTCACAGTGGAGAGAAACCATTCACCTGTTCAGAGTGCGGGGAGGGATTCACTCAGTCATCCACTCTGCAGAGACACCAGCGAGTTCACACTGGGGAGAGACCATTCACCTGCTCCAAGTGTGGGAAGAGATTCACTCAGTCATCCACTCTTCATCGACACCAGCAAGTTCACACTGGGGAGAGGCTGTTCATCTGCTCCAAGTGTGGAGAGGGATTCACTAAGTTTCCCAACCTACTGATGCACCAACAAGTTCACAAGTAACTAAAGAGATTGGATCTTTCTGTTAATCGCATCCAGGCCTGAACCATGTTCATTGGGGTCTGTTGCTGCTGATGTTCATAAACTCCTCTCCAGTTATAATAGATAGTATTCTGGATTCAAAATACAATTAAATTAGATTCATGTTAATCAAACAGTGGCCAGTTTTTTAAAAATATCTCTAACACAAATCAAATTCTTCTGAAGGGCTCTCCCTCTCCCTCTCCCCTGTCTCCTGCATCCTCACCTCCAACAACTGAGAAGAGCTCAGGAGGTTCTTTGACACAAACATTGAGACAATCTGATCAGCTGCTTCCTCCCTTCCACTGGACCACCAGGGCAAACTGTTTTTGTCCAAGTTCTGAACTCACATCTCCCTTTGATCCTAATCTCACTAACCTGCAGGACAACCAACTTCCCCATGTCAATAGCTCTCTCTCTCTCTCTTGCTCTCTCTCCCCCTCTAGCTCACCCACTGTCGCTCCTTCATTATCTACTGTTGTCTTTCCCCCTGTTTATCTCAGAGTATTGCCATCTGTGTTTCTCTCCCCATCTCTTGCTCAGTCTTTATCTCCATATCCGCCTTTGTGTTTCTCCCAACCTCTCTATCTTACATACAGGTTTGAAAATTAAATCCCTATTCTCTCTCTTCTGGCACTGTCTCTCTGACCTTTAAATCCACCATTATCAAATCTTTTGACTGCACAATCTTTGCAAATTATTGCCCCATCTCCAACCTCCCTTTCCTCTCCAAAGCCCCTGAACTCGGTGTCCCCCAAGGATCTATCCTTGGCCCCTCCTATTTCTCATCTACATGCTGCCACTGGGTGACATCATCCAAAAGCACCGTGTTAGTTTTCACATGTACACTGACAACACCCAGCTCTTCCTCAGCCCCATTCCTCTCCATTCCTACACCGTTACTAAATTATCAAACTGCTCATCCCACATCCAGTACTGGATGAGCAGAAATTTCCTGTAGTTAAAATTCAGGAAGACCAAAGCCATTGTCTTCAGTCACCACGACAAATTCCGTTCCCTAACTACTCAGTGTGTGTGGTCATAGAATCAGAGAGTCTATGGCACGGAGACAGGCCCTTCAGCCCAAACTGGTCCATGCCGACCAAATTGCCCATTTAAGCCAACCCCATTTGCCTGCATTTGGCCCATATCCCTCGAAACCTTTCCTATCCATGTATCTGTCCAAATGCCTTTTAAATGTTGACAATGTCCCTGCCTCAACCACTCCCTCCGGCAGCTCATTCCACATACGTACCACCCTCTGTGTAAAAAAGCTGCTCCTCAGGTTTCCATTAATTTTTTCCCTCTTAACTTAAACCTGTGCCCCCTAGTTCTTGATCCCCCAACCCTGGGAAAAAGACTGAGTGCATTCACCATATCCATGCCTTTCATGATCTTATACCTCTCTATAAGATCACCCCTCAGTCTCCGAGGTGCCAAAGAAAAATGTCCTAGCCCGATCAGTCTGCCCCTTTAACTCAGTCCCTTGAGTCCTGGCAACATCCTTATAAATCTATTCTGCACTCTCGCCAGTTTATTAACATCTTCCCTATAGCAGGGCGACCAAAACTGGACACAATACTCCAGCTGCGGCCTCACCAACATCCTACACAACTACAACATAACTTCCCAACTTGTATACTCACTGCCCTGACTGATGAAGGCCATCATGCCAAAAGCCTTCTTCACTGCATTATCTACCTGTGACTCCACTTTTAGAGAACGGTGCCCCCACCTGAACTCCAAAGTCCCTCTGTTCCAAGAGACCCCCGAAGGTCCTACCATTCATTGTGAAAGTCCTACCTTGATTTGACTTTCCAAAATGCAACACGACACACTTATTTGTATTGAATTCCTTTTGCCATTTCTCGGCCCACTTCCCCAGCTGATCAAGATCCTGCTGCAATTGTTGATAACCTTCCTCACTGTCTACAATACCACTTATTTTAGTGTCATCTGCAAACTTACTGATCATGCCTTGTACATTCTCATCCAGATCGTTGAGAGATAACAAACAGCAAGGGGACCAGCACTGACCCCTGAGGCACACCACTAGTCACAGGTCTCCAGTCTGACAAGCATCCTTCCACCATTACCCTCTGCTTCCTACCATCAAGCCAATTGTGTATTCAATTTGCCAGCTCTCTATGGATTCCATGTGACCTAACTTTCCAGAGCAGCCTACCATGTGGAACTTTATCAAAGGCCTCATTGAACTCAATATGGACTACGTCAACCGTCCTGGTCACTTCATCAAATAACTCTAACAAATTTATAAGGCATGATCTCCCATGCACAAAGCCGTGCTGACGACTAATCAAACCCTATCTTTCCAATGCCTGCATATCTTATCCCTCAGAATCCTCTTATCCGTAACTTATCCATCACAGGTGTTGGATTTATCGTTCTATAATTCCCAGGTTTTTCTTTGCAGCCCTTAAATAAGGGCACAACATTTGCTACCCTCCAGTCTTCTGGGAACCTCACCTTTGCCTAAGGATGATGCCAATATCTCAGTAAGAAGTTTAACAACACCAGGTTAAAGTCCAACAGGTTTATTTGGTAGCAAAAGCCACACAAGCTTTCGGAGCTCGAAGCCCCTTCTTCAGGTGAGTGGGAATTCTGTTCACAAACAGAGCATATAAAGACACAAACTCAATTTACATGGATAATGGTTGGAATGCGAATACTTACAACTAATCAAGTCTTTAAGAAACAAAACAATGTGAGTGGAGAGAGCATCAAGACAGGCTAAAAAAATGTGTATTGTCTCCAGACAAGACAGCCAGTGAAACTCTGCAGGTCTAGGCAACTGTGGGGGTTACAAATAGTGTGACATGAACCCAATATCCCGGTTGAGGCCGTCCTCGTGTGTGCGGAACTTGGCTATCAGTTTCTGCTCAGCGACTCTGCGCTGTCGTGTGTCGCGAAGGCCGCCTTGGAGAACGCTTACCTGAATATCAGAGGCCGAATGCCCGTGACCGCTGAAGTGCTCCCCAACAGGAAGAGAACAGTCTTGCCTGGTGATTGTCGAGCGGTGTTCATTCATCCGTTGTCGCAACGCCTGCATAGTTTCCCCAATGTACCATGCCTCGGGACATCCTTTCTTGCAGAGTATCGGGGCGGCACGGTAGCACAGTGGTTCGCACTGCTGCTTCACAGCTCCAGGGTCCTGGGTTCGATTCCCGGCTCGGGTCACTGTCTGTGTGGAGTTTGCACATTCCCCTCGTGTCTGCGTGGGTTTCCTCCAGGTGCTCCGGTTTCCTCCCACAGTCCAAAGATGTGCGGGTTAGGTTGATTGGCCAGGTTAAAAAAAAATTGCCCCTTAGAGTCCTGGAATGTGTAGGTTAGAGGGATTAGCGGGTAAATATGTGGGGGTAGGGCTTGGGTGGGATTGTGGTCGGTGCAGATTCGATGGGCCGAATGGCCTCCTTCTGCACTTTTGGAGTTCTATGTATCAGGTAGACAACGTTGGCCGAATTGCAAGAGTATGTACCGTGTACCTGGTGGATGGTGTTCTCACGTGAGATGATGGCATCTGTGTCGATGATCCGGCACGTCTTGCAGAGGTTGCTGTGGCAGGGTTGTGTGGTGTCATGATCACTGTTCTCCTGAAGGCTGGGTAGTTTGCTGCGGACAATGGTCTGTTTGAGGTTGTGCGGTTGTTTGAAGGCAAGAAGTGGGGGTGTGGGGATGGCCTTGGCAAGATGTTCGTCTTCATCAATGACATGTTGAAGGCTCCGGAGGAGATGCCGTAGCTTCTCCGCTCTGGGGAAGTACTGGACAACGAAGGGTACTCTGTCCACTGTGTCCCGTGTTTGTCTTCTGAGGAGGTCGGTGCGGTTTTTCGCTGTGGCGCGTTGGGACTGTTGATCAATGAGTCGAGCACCATATCCTGTTCTTATGAGGGCATCGTTCAGCGTCTGGAGGTGTCTGTTGCGATCCTCCTCATCCGAGCAGATCCTGTGTATACGGAGGGCTTGTCCGTAGGGGATGGCTTCTTTAACGTGTTTAGGGTGGAAGCTGGAGAAGTGGAGCATCGTGAGGTTATCCGTGGGCTTGCGGTACAAGCGTTCTCCAAGTTGGACTTTAACCTGGTGTTGTTAAACTTCTTCCTGTGTTTACCCCAGTCCAACGCCGGCATCTCCACATCGCAAATATCTCAACCAGGACTCCCGCAATTTCTTCTCTAGCCTCACTCAATGTTCTTGGATATGCCTGGTCAGGGCCAGGAGATTTCACAGTAACTTCATTGCTGTGTTAATGTAAGTCTTACTTGTGACTAATAAATAAAACTTTAAACTTTACGGCCTGGAGATTTATCCATGTTCATACATTTTAATACATCAGTTACCTCCTTGACTGTAATGCGGACTGACCCCTATATCGCCGCAACGTTTCTGAGTTTCCCAAGTCTTCATGTCGTTCTCCACGGTAAGACAGGAGAAAGTTTCATTGAGAACCTCGCCCATCTCTTGCGGTTCCACATGTATGTGTCCACTTTGGTCTTTGAGGGGTCCTATTCTCTCTCTAGTTATTCTTTTTCCTTTAATATACTTAAAGAATCCCTTTGGATTCACCTTAATCGTCTCAGGCAAAGCTACCTCATGTCCTCTTTTTGCCCTCCTAATTTCCTCCTTGAGTATATTCCTGTGACCCCTGTGCACGTCCAGGGAATCTCTTGATTCCAGCTGCTTGTACCTGAGCCATGCCTCCTTCTTTGACTATATTATTATGTAATATATATTATCTATTTATAATATATATTATCCATATATATTATATAATTATATACTATTCATATTATTTTGCTGCACATTTACAGAAATAGTTTATTATCACTGAAATATGAATTGTAGTTTATGGCAGTGCGTGAATCATCTGATTTATAACTTGACATTAACGCTCATGCTAATGTAATAAAATGCAACCTTTAGCATTGTGGAATGACAGCATTTCATGGTGCAGTAAAATACCTTTTCGTGAACTGATATCATAGTCTCAGAAAATGGGCAGTGCAATCATTATATGACATTAGTTGAGACAGAAAATATATTGTGTGATAACAGTAATGTATAGTGCGCTCTCAGGAAATAGGTAATAGCTACAGTTTGTTGGATTGTCCCAACTGTTATTTTTATTGTTTTCATTTATGTACAGGATGTGGGCGTTGCTGACCAGGCCAACATGTATTGTACACTTCTAAATACCTTTGAGAAGGTGGCAGTGAGCTGCCAATTGAACTGCTGCAGTCCCTGTGGTATAGGTACACGTACTGTGCTGTTAGGGAGGGAGTTCCAGGAGTTTGAGCCAGTATCAGTGAAGGAACAGTGATATATTAATGTGGTCTTAGCAATTAATTATGGAAACTTTGAAAGGGATAAATGGAGATTCAAGATTTTTAAGCTGATCTGTCTTGTGTCTTGAGTTAGCAAGTTTGACAAATTTTGGATAATTATATTTTGAATATTCCTGATAAGGTCAACATTTATTACTCATCTCGAGATTTCACTTGCAAAGGTTGACTTGTCCTTCTTCCTTCAGGTATTCCAATACGGATGTGAGGGATGCTCGACATGAACTTTGAAAACAAATTCGATACAGAATGGCGAAGTAGATTCTGACCCGAAGTTTGATCAAAGAGTTAGGTTGTACGAGGAGAACCAGTGGACGTGGATTATTTAGACATATTTTCAACAAGGTCTCATGAAACAGACTACTATGTAAAGTTAAAGCATATGGGATTGGAGGTAATGTCTTGAGATGGATAGAAAGCTGGTTAGCAGATAGGAAACAAAGAGTTAGCATAAATGGGTCTTTTTCTGATTGGCAGTCAGTGAGTAGTGGAGTTCTGCAGGGATTTACACGAGGATCCCAACTGTTCACATTATATATTAATGATTTGGAAGACGGAACAAAAGGTACTATCTCAGAATTTGAAGATGATACAAAGTTGGGTGGGAGGGTGAGCTGTGAGGAGGCTGCAGAGATGCATCAGCGTGATTTGGACAGGCTGAATGTGTGAGCATATGCATAATGTAGAGTATAATATGGATAAATGTGAAGTTATCCACTTTGGAAGCAGTAATAGTCAGACAGATTATTACTTGAATGGGTGTAAATTGAGAGAGGTCAATAACAAGCAAGACCTTGGTGTCCTTGCGCATCAGTCGCTGAAAGTAAGCGTGCAGGTACAGCAGGCAGTAAAGAAGGGAATGGTATGTTGGGTTTCATAGCGAGAGGATTGAGTATAGGGATAGGGATGTTTTGCTGCAATTGTATAGGGCGTTGGTGAGGCCACATCTGAGTATTGTATGCAGTTTTGATGTCCTTATCTGAAAAAGGATGTCCTTCCTATAGAGGGAGTACAGTGAAGGTTTACAAGGCTGATTCCTGGGATGGCAGGGTCTACCATGTGAGGAGAGATTAAGTTGGTTAGGATTATATTCATTGGGTTCAGAAGAGTGAGTGGGGATCTAATAGAAACTTATAAAATTCCCACAGGGTTAGACAGGGTAGATTCAGAAAGAATGTTCCCAATGGTGGGAGAGTCCAGAACGAGGGGTCATAGTTTGAAGATAATGGGGTAAACCTTTTATAACTGAGATGAGGAGAAATCTCTTCAGCCAGAGAGTGGTGAGTGTGTGGAATTCACGACCACCAAATGTAGTTGAGGCAAAAACTTGTCTGATTTCAAGAAGAATTTAGATATAGCTCTCGGGACTAACGGGATCATGGGATATGGCGGGGGAGGGGGGGTTGAATCAGGATATTGAACTCGATAATCAGCCATGATCAAAATGAATGGTGGAGCAGGCTCGAAGGGCCGAATGGCCTACTCCTGCTTCTAGTTTCTATGTTTCTATATCATCTGATTCGAAGTTAATCCAGACCTGTGAATTGAAAAGTCCCAATGGGAAATATTGCAGATTGAGTTTGCAGGTCCACAACCCACAGTAAAAAGAGGGGACCAAGAACAAAGAACAATACAGCACAGGAACAGGCCCTTCGGCCCTCCAAGCCCGCGCCGCTCCCCGGTCCAGGATTGAATCCTGAATCCAGGATCCCCGCCCAATTTTCCAGCCTATCTACATACCAATATCCTATCTACCGAGCTGTCCCCCACAGCTACGATGCTTTGTTCATTACAACCTATTAACTCACCCCCACCCCCCCCTTTTAGACCATGTGATCTCCAGGGAGAGGCGAAAACCCAGAGTGAAAAACCCCAGGGCCAATATGGGGAAAAAAAAATCTGGGAAATTCCTCTCCGACCCCCTGAGGCGATCGAAACGAGTCCAGGAGATCACAATGGCCCTGATCGGAAAATGCTTCCCAACCCTAGTCATTTCCACTTCCACGAGAAACAAGGAACAATTAGCCCGCGCCGCTCCCTGGTCCAAACTAGACCACTCTTTTGTATCCCTCCATTCCCACTCCGTTCATATAGCTGTCTAGATAAGTCTTAAACGTTCCCAGTGTGTCCGCCTCCACCACCTTGCCCGGCAACACATTCCAGGCCCCCACGACCCTCTGTGTGAAATATGTCCTTCTGATATCTGTGTTAAACCTCCCCCCCTTCACCTTGAACCTATGACCCCTCGTGAACGTCACCACCGACCCGGGGAAAAGCTTCCCACCGTTCACCCTATCTATGCCTTTCATAATTTTATACACCTCTATTAAGTCTCCCCTCATCCTCCGTCTTTCCAAGGAGAACAACCCCAGTTTCCCCAATCTCTCCTCATAACCAAGCCCCTCCATACCAGGCAACATCCTGGTAAACCTCCTCTGTACTCTCTCCAAAGCCTCCACGTCCTTCTGGTAGTGTGGCGACCAGAACTGGACGCAATATTCCAAATGCGGCCGAACCAACATTCTATACATCTGCAACATCAGACCCCAACTTTTATACTCTATGCCCCGTCCTATAAAGGCAAGCATGCCATATGCCGCCTTCACCACCTTCTCCACCTGTGACGTCACCTTCAAAGATCTGTGGACTTGCACACCCAGGTCCTGTCGTGGTTCCCCAGGACGACAATTTATTCACATCAATTAAAACAGAGAGTCTGAGCAGCGATCTTCCAAGCAATAGACTTTATTTCTCAGCACAAGAGATAAAGTCGGGAACGTCCGGAACACTCCAAAGAGCCCTTGGGCTTACAGTCTTTTATGTACATTTCAGCCTCATATTTCAAGATCCTCCTCTCCCTTTTACAGCCTGTCCTTGGTTGTTATCTTACCCTACAGCCCGACCTTTCTTTGGCCACCATTAGTTTTAGTTGACCCTTTATCTGTTTTCTTTGCAATTGGTCGCTCCCTGTTATATCTCTTTGTCTCTTAAACCATGGTGGTTATAACTCTTGCTCTTATCTGAATTTTTCTGTTTGTATAATAATCGTGGTTTTGTAGACTAAGGCCGAAAGTGTTAGAAAGGACATTCTCTCTGCTGATTTTATGGTTTTATGGTCCACTATTAAGTTGAACCACCGAGCAGTCTTCCTTGTTTTCTTAAGTGACTGTTGTCTGCTTACCTTAATTAGTGATTGCTATATTACTTCTCTAGTTCCTCCACTTTGATCATATCGACTACACTTGATTATATTAGGTCACACGAAGTTATTTTAGGTTATATACCCATCTCACTACTCACCTAAATCTGCTATATCATTTCACTAAAACCTGTGAATCTGAATTTCATACCTAGCTCATACAATATCTAATACAATTTCCCTTACAAGTGAATCTGAATTTCATACTAAACTCATACAATATCCAGTACAATTTCCCTTACAAGTCCCCCCTTTGAGGCTATTCCCTAGCCTCATCCCAATTACCAAGCTCAAATAATCCCCTCGCTCAATTCCATTTGCATTTCATTTTAATCACTTTTTCAGGCGATGTGGAGGAGCCGACTATTTTGGTCAGGGATCAGTGTCCCTATTCTAACTTTATCATAATTTGTCTATCCTGGTTCTGATTTTTGGGTTGCTCCTCCAGATTGCCTGCCCCTGACAGTCATCAGCCAAAAACCTTCCCACTCTTGTCTAGGGAAGGGAAAAAGACTGATTCCTGTGTACAGACTAAGTTCTCCTGGTTTCGCGCGGACTTCAGCAAGGTGCTGTTGTTTCCACAAGATGATCTTCCACTATTGTAGTTATTTTACAGAGTGACGAGTTTCAACTTCGACCAAGGTCATTGTGAATCCACTCAGCGGGGGCGGCTCAAGGTTTTCCCATTCCTCTGTTTTTTCTCTCGAGCGTGAGCTGCTTAGCACCCGCGTCACCATCTGCCGCGCTGCCATTCTGGTAAGGAAGGATCTCAGGGCGGGTAAAAAACAACAAAATATCAATCCCAGAATGATTATTGTTGCGATTGCTACAGCTCCAGCTTTGGCAAACCACGCCCCCCATCTTCCTAATATTCTGTCCAGCCAACTCCATACCTCATGCCCAAACCCAGCATTTTCTTTCACTTCTTTCTTAAGATTTCTTAACTTATTCATGGCTTGTGTAAATGACCCCTCTGGATTAGTGTTATTAGGGATAAATGTGCAGCACTGATCCCCAAACATAACACACACCCCTCCTTTCTCTGCCAGGAGCCAATCTAACGCCTGTCGATTTTGCCACGCCATTTTGCTGGTCGCATCCAACTGCTCTCCTAAGGCCTCCAGGGCATCATTCGTATAATTAATAAACCTCTGCTGATTATAATAGATGTAATTGATCCACTCAGTATTCTTGCTGGGTGTGATCCAAACAAAGAGGGATTCAAACCCTGCAGCTATTTCGTTCCTAGCTTTGAACTCATTCGGGATGCCGCGGGGCTGTCCGATTGCATCCAATTTTATCGTAGGGTCAGGGGTATATGCCCTCTTAACTTTTTGTGATTTAATTTTTCTTTCCACCGGTAGTATCACAGTGCTCTGGGCAAGCATAACTCGAGCACATAGTCCCTTCCAATTCTGTGGTAATTTTGCCAATAGCCCTTTCTCCGGGCCACAAAGCCACCAGAGATCGGCCAGTTGATTTTCTTGATAGTCTAACACATAAGGAGGGGGTGCCCATCCCTCTCCTTAGAGGATCAGATTAAGAGCATCGGTTATATTCCAAATCCTTTCACACTTTCCTGTGTAATTTCCCACACTACTTCCTGTGCTACTTTCCTTCCAATAGCAATCTTGGATTTGTAAGTTGGGCTCTACACTCCATTCCTTTGGGACCGCGTCTACTGTCGTTTTTGGCCACTTTGGACATCTGTGGGTCAAGTTGTAGATGCCCTTTTTTACCCCAGCAAACAGGATGCAGTGGTATTGACACAACGGCGACTCACCTTTACAAAGGTTATCACATGCGGATCCGGAACAGTCTATCTTCTCATACGAGTAGTTCCGATTCCCTATCATATGATACCGTATATATGTGGTATATGGACGGCAATTTTCCTTTCTCCAGCTTTGTTGCCTGGTTCTACAGTCTCCTGATCCCCATGGTATATCAGTTACTTGGGTGTTAGGTTTCTCTGATGCGCATACTACACACTCTTTCCCATCACTGTTTCTCTGACCTGTATACTCAGCCCATTTCCACCATTTGTTTTTCTGCGCTTTTTCCCAAATAGTATTTGTGCTCACTAATCGTTCACGTTTTGTTCGTCTTAATACTCTATCTTCCTGATTTTGCACCCTTATGTCTTCTGTATCCCATTCTCCTTTTCTATGGGTCACGGAAGTTCCTAAGGGAAATAGTTTCCAACTCCCAGGTGGGGAATGGGGCCCCTTCCCTGTCCTCACCTCCCTCGGCACCTTGACTAATAGGCTCAGGCTGGGCATTTGTATCATCAGCCAGCTCATGTACAGAACTACTTTCATCATCCTCTATTCTTTTTGTTCTTCCTTGGCTCTGTTCCTCCTCCCCACGATTCTCCCCGTGTATTTCTATTTCTTCCTCGCTATCACCTCTATCCACTCTGTGTACTTCTTCAATTTCCCTTCTCTCCCCTACCCCTGGTACCGTTCTGGTACAATGGTTTAAGTGATACCACAGTGTACTGCCTTCTACTTGCAACGCCGTGGGAGACACTTTGGTGACTTCAAACGGTCCTTCTCGTCTCGGTTCGTTCCAACGTCTCCGGAACTTTCTGATGTATACTCGATCTCCAGGTTTGATCTGATGTTCTGTTACCGGATTCTCCTCCTCCTTGGCTTTTTCCTGTTCAAATATAGTTCTATGTATAACAGTTAATTGTTGTATATATTCTTTTGTGCTTTGATCTAAACATTCTAGCGTAGGACCTCCTGATCCCCTGATCTTAGGTACCGGCATTACTCTTCCTGTCATCATTTCATGAGGGCTCAAATGTGTGATTCTGTTTTCCTGACTCCTGTATTGCATTAGAGCCAATGGCAGAGCATCTATCCAGTTTTTCCCTGTTTCATTGCAAATTTTGCTTATTTTAGCCTTAAGGGTCCCGTTTGCTCTCTCCACCATTCCTTGGGATTGGGGGTGATATACGCATCCAAACTTCTGCTTTATTCGGAGTGCCGAGAGTGTCTCTCTCAGTGCCCTTCCTATAAAAGCAGATCCATTGTCTGAACTTAATTGCGTGGGTATGCCAAATCTTGGGATAATTTCTTTTGACAGGAAGTTAATCACCGTTCCAGATCCTTGATCTTTGGATGGCGTTGCTTCTATCCATCTGCTGAATCTATCAATAATCACTAACATGTATCTTTTCCCCCTCACCACCTTTCCCATATCCACATAGTCCATGCATAGATGTTTAAATGGTCCTTCAGGAATGGGTATATGCCCTATTGGGGCAGTAATGCCCTTCCTGATGTTATTCTGAGCACACACCTCACACTGACTTAGTATGGAGTCAATCGAGTTTTGCAGGTATGGTGACCAGAATCCTTCCTTCTTGATCTTCCTAGCCACTTCTCCTCTTGCACAGTGGTCCACTCCATGCGCTTCGCTAATTAGTACGGTTAGTAATGATGTGGGTGCTATGACTAATCCCTCCCCATTTCTCCATATCCTGTCCTGTTGTCCCTGTAGTGCTCCTCTATCTTTCCACATTGCCTTTTCAGCTACAGAGGTTTCCTCCTGTAACTGTGCTACATCTTCTAATGTGATCTGAGGTTCGATATCCCCCGTACCTGGCCCTGGGTGCGGCCTTGCTATTTCTACTGGGGCTATCGTAGCCTCAATGCATCCTGACGCTTCTTTAGCTGCCTTGTCGGCTTTGGTGTTTCCCTGTGTGATGCTGTCTGCTCCCTTTTTATGCGCCTGACACTTAATTATGGCTAATTCCCTTGGACCCATCATGGCCCTTATTAAAGCCCTGATTTGACCTTCGTGTTGTATTGGTCCTCCTCCGCTTTTCATAAATCCCCTTTGCTTCCATATTGCCCCGAACAGATGGCAGACCCCGTGGGCATAGGCCGAATCAGTATAAATTTCCAATGCTTCCCCGTTTGCTAGCTCACATGGTCTGGTCAATGCTTTAAGTTCTGCCAGTTGGGCTGAACAGGGCTGTTCACATTTCTCTGCTTCTATGACTTCAAGTGTTTCCCCTTTCTGTTCAACTATGGCATAGCCTGCGTGGTTTCCTAAGTGATCCCTGTAACATGAGCCATCTACATACAGTATCCTTTTCCCTTCTGTCACTAGTCCCTCTGCTCTTAAATCTTTTCTCAGTTTCATAAATGTTTTTGCTTCTCTTAAGCATTCATGTTCTTCTCCTTCATGAGGTAATGGCATGTAATCAGCTGGATTTACTCTGTTGCACTTTATAATCGTGATATCTGGAAATGTGGTTAGCATTCGATAATGATGGATCCTAGCAGGTGTCAGCACAAATTTTCCTTGCTCAATCAATTCAGCTACCTTATGGTATACATGTATGTTTATCGGATATCCCATTGTGACCGTGGCTGCCTTTTCGTACGCCCACCAAGCTGCTGCCAGACCTTGATAGCACGGAGGGTATCCCATTGCTACGTCGTCTAGCTTGGTACTGTAATATGCTACAGCCTGCCTTCGTCTACCCTTGCAATTTTCCTGCATTAACATTGCTGTAGCAAATCCAGCTTCTCTGTTACTCACAAATAAGTCAAAGGGCTTGTCATAGGTCGGTAAAGCCAAGGCTGGTGCCTGTGCCATTTCTCTCTTTATATTCTCAAATGCGTCTGAAGCATCTTTATCCCATTTTAGTTTGGCTTTTAATTCGTCACACCCTGCCTCCTTCATTATCTTTCGTAGTGCCTGCGTTTTTTCGGCATAGCTTTCCACCCATTCTGAACTGAATCCTGTCATTCCCAAAAATGTCATCATTTGTCCCACCGTCTGTGGTTTCGGAACTTTTAGTACTGCTTCTATTTGCTGTGAAGCTATCTCCTTCTGTCCTGCTGATATTTCTCTCCCCAAGTATTCTACCTTTTTCTGGCACAGCTGCAGCTTTTTCCTGGAAACTTTATGGCCCCCTTCTGCTAGTCTTTTCAATAGTTTTAAACTATCCTTCCTGCATTGTTCTTGTGTTCCTGTGCATAATAATAAATCATCCACATATTGTATTAGTGTTCCTTCCAACTGTATTCCTTCTAAATCTGCTCTCAACACCTGATTGAATACATGTGGGGAATGTTTAAATCCTTGGGGCATCCTATTGTATGTGTATTGTTTCCCCTCGTACGTAAATGCAAAGAGATACTGACTTTCTTGAGCTAGTGGCACACTAAAAAATGCCGAACATAGGTCTATTACAGTAAACCATCTACTTTCAGGTGGTATATTTGTCATCAAGGTATAAGGGTTTGGAACCTCTGCTGGCATATCTTCCACTACCTCATTAATTGCCCTTAGGTCATGCACCAATCTCCATTTTTCTCCGTCCGCCTTTTTCACTGGTAGTAGCGGTGTATTACACCTGCTCCGGGTTTCTTTTAATACCCCTGCTTCTATCAATCCCTTAATCGTCCCTCTAATTCCTTCAATTGCTTCTGTCTTGATTGGGTACTGCGGCCTATACGGCCCCTGACGTCCTATCTTTAATCTGACTTCAACTGGATTAGCGTTTTTGACCCTCCCTACATCCGTGTCCTGTCTGGACCACAACTCCTGCGGGAGGGAGTTCAAATCCTGCTCTAACCTCTCTCTCCACTCCAGTTCCTGTTTCTCGATTTGCACTCCTATTGTTATCTGCTTCGGTTTCCCAAGCATTTTAACATCCAAAATTATTTTCGTCATTTGTCCATTGCTGGACGTCCAAATATCTACATTGTCTGTCTGGACAAATTCTAAATCTTGTGCTCTCAACACCATTGGTCCTAGGTCTTTTGATCTGTATCTCGGATTCACTTTCAATGTGACATGTGGCTCCGCCCCAGATACAGAGAACCATTTGTTAACCCATTCATTCCTAACAATGGTGAGGGCTACTCCCTCTAGTCCGATTAAAATACTTCCTGACTTTATTTCCTGTTCTCGTCCTGCCTCCCTTTCCCATTTCTCCTGTATCTCAGGTTCCTGCCCTTCATCAAATATCATTGTACTGTGTAATTCTGTTCTTGGCCATTTGGCTTGTGGAACCCAAGTGTTTATAAGCTTTCCCCAAACTTCCCATATCTGTTTTTTAACTTGTTCCTCTATATCTCCCAACCAATATACATTAACCCCTTCCTTTCCTGGTATTTCAAGTGGATACATTCCCATCAAATCAATTCCTTGTTCAGTGCATTCTAATTTCAGTCCTAAACCTAGGATTGCATCCCTTCCCAATAGATTTAAAGGAGTTTTATCACATACTAAAATAGGTACATGGGTTGTCTTATTTCCAATGGTAACAGGCACCGGCGTCGTCATTCGAGCTAATGTTACTTTCCCCGAGAACCCCACAGTTTTTACAAACTGGTTTGACAATGGTAAGTGATCCGCATATTTCGTTTGCATGCACGTACATGTGGCGCCGGTGTCTATCATCATGGGGACCTCGATCCCTCCTACTCTAACGTTAACTATAGGTTCCTGCTCTGCAGTTTCTGTTATCTGTACGTACTGTCCTACCATTTCGGGGTTCTCTGGGCCTCCCTATGGGGAATTCTGATGGTTTACCGGCCCTTGAAACATCGGGATGCTGTTTGGCGATCCTTGGATCAGTTGTTGGCCTGTCTGCTGCTGGTTTTCTCCCTGTCTGGGGAAATTCCGCGGGCAATTCCTTTTTATGTGCCCTGCCTCCCCGCACCCCCAACACACACCTGAAGGGCCAGGCAGTGGTCCCTGTCTCGGAGTCTGATGATTAACCTGTCCCTGTCCTCTCTGATTCTGATAGGGTGGCCTACCACCTCCCTGTCCTTTCCCATTTCTATTCCAGTCAGTCTGACTTTGCAGGGCGTATGGGTTTTGATAATTTAGGCCATAGGCTCCTGGGTTCATGGACAGTGGGAAGGCAGAAATGTTATAGGTTATGACGGGCTGGCCTCCATCTCCGCTCCCCCCTTTGATTAGTGCAGGTATTTCCTCTGGCTTTTGCTCCACCATCATTGGTGCTATTTTTCTGGGTGCGAGATCCTCTTTTGCCTTTAGCTTATCCTTGCTTTTGATCTCCTCCAACTGTGCCTGATATAACTGGGTACAGTCCCGTGGAGCTCTGTTTCTCTAAGTATGGGGGTGGGGCTACGTTTGGATCTTCCAATTTTGCTTTTTCCTCAAGTTGTACTGGCATCTGCATCCTACCTCCCCTCCATACCCCTCTTCTCTCTTTCCCTTCTTGTTGGAATAGGGCTAATATCTCTAACTCCTTTTCTCGCTTTTCCCTTCTTTTGCTCGATTTATCCTTAATCTTATAGTTCTTTATCATTCCCTTCTGGTCCTCACACCTCTCTATGGACCATGTGCCTTCCTCCGGCCACTGTGTATTGGTCTTATTTGTTCTTTTGGCCCATTTTTTAGAGACGTGTTCTATATCTCCCCTAAGGGCTGGGAACTTATCCCCTAATATCTCCACTGGTGTCTTAACTTGGTGCGCCATTACTCGTCTTTTTGGATCACTGTCACAATTTTTGTCACTTAGTCTGTCAGAGTTAGGTATTACAGTGATTATTACTTGCTGTATTGTTTTTCCGTGCTCAGTCCCCTGTTTACCTTTCCTTTGGATTTCTTTTGCCACTATCTGTAATTCTAACCGGGGTCCTGATATCCACTTCCCCGTAGTCCCCTGTCCCGGCACTATTTTCCTCTCCCGGGCCAGAGGGTAGTAGGTTTTCACTTGCTCGTCTATGTGTATAAGAATCCTGTATCGGTCAGATCCCTTTATTAATTTCTCTAGGGTTTCCAATTTTATTTCGTCTATCCAATTCCTATCGACTACTCTTTCCCATTTTACATACGGCCACTCATTCTTTATCTCCTCTAAGTTAGTTATATGTGTAATCTTTTTCCAATCCAGTGTTGCTTCCGTTTTTTTTTTTATTATTCAAAGATTAGTTATTTTCAATCTTGTCACCAGGCAGTTATGTCAGGGTAATTTTTCAAGTTGTTAGTTATTACCCTACCTATATTCTGACTCTCTCTCTTATTTCTGTCCTTCACGCTGTTTTCTCAGACCAGTTTGTTCAAATTGGTCTTTTACTTCCTCTATTCTAGCTGCTACTCCCCTTTCCTGTGGTTAAAATCCACTCCTGTGCTTTTGGCTACTGTATTAGGTCAGAGAGTGATCTCTCACTGATCTCTCTCCCTCTCGGTTGACGTCCCTTACCCGAGGTCCTGGGTAGGTTTGGACTGGCAGGTTTTCCCACACTTACTCTCTTCTGGGCAAGTCGTGACCTGAAAAACCCGCTCCAAACCGCTTGACTTAACCTAATTGCATTACTTTAGCTTTCGGCCTTTTTCCCGTCTCACTTTTTACCCATTCACAGACAATACAGTATTCGCAGCGCGCTTTTGCATGCAAAAATTCTGCTCTTCAGATCAGACTCAGTCTCTCAAAAATTTTTACACAATTTGGTTTTACCTGTGCAGGATATCTTTTTGGGTTGGGGAGATCCAGGACCAGCAGAGAGCCGGGCGCACCGGGCCTCGAGAAAACCCCTTTCTGACAACAAGGATTTACATGCATGCAAGTCTGCTTACCTTGTTGACAGAAGGCCGGCTGGGGACTTCTCGGTTCCGGTCGGACCACCGTCTCCGCTACTCCTTCCAGATGCTTTTCTGGGCGATCTCTCACCAACCCTGCTAAGCAGCGCCAATTTTGTCGTGGTTCCCCAGGACGACAATTTATTCACATCAATTAAAACAGAGAGTCTGAGCAGCGATCTTCCAAGCAATAGACTTTATTTCTCAGCACAAGAGATAAAGTCGGGAACGTCCGGAACACTCCAAAGAGCCCTTGGGCTTACAGTCTTTTATGTACATTTCAGCCTCATATTTCAAGATCCTCCTCTCCCTTTTACAGCCTGTCCTTGGTTGTTATCTTACCCTACAGCCCGACCTTTCTTTGGCCACCATTAGTTTTAGTTGACCCTTTATCTGTTTTCTTTGCAATTGGTCGCTCCCTGTTATATCTCTTTGTCTCTTAAACCATGGTGGTTATAACTCTTGCTCTTATCTGAATTTTTCTGTTTGTATAATAATCGTGGTTTTGTAGACTAAGGCCGAAAGTGTTAGAAAGGACATTCTCTCTGCTGATTTTATGGTTTTATGGTCCACTATTAAGTTGAACCACCGAGCAGTCTTCCTTGTTTTCTTAAGTGACTGTTGTCTGCTTACCTTAATTAGTGATTGCTATATTACTTCTCTAGTTCCTCCACTTTGATCATATCGACTACACTTGATTATATTAGGTCACACGAAGTTATTTTAGGTTATATACCCATCTCACTACTCACCTAAATCTGCTATATCATTTCACTAAAACCTGTGAATCTGAATTTCATACCTAGCTCATACAATATCTAATACAATTTCCCTTACAAGTGAATCTGAATTTCATACTAAACTCATACAATATCCAGTACAATTTCCCTTACAGTCCCTCTGCGTCTCTACACCCTTTATGGTTCTTCCATTTATCGTGTAGCTCCTCCTCACATTATTCCCACCAAAATGCATCACTTCGCATTTATCAGGATTGAACTCCATCTGCCATTTCCTTGCCCAAATTTCCAGCCTATCTATATCCTTCTGTAGCCTCTGACAATGTTCCTCACTATCTGCAAGTCCTGCCAGTTTTGTGTCGTCCGCAAACTTACTGATCACCCCAGTTACTCCTTCTTCCAGATCATTTATATAAATCACAAACAGCAGAGGTCCCAATACAGAGCCCTGCGGTACACCACTAGTCACAGGCCTCCAGCCGGAAAAAGACCCTTCCACTACCACCCTCTGTCTTCTATGACCAAGCCAGTTCTCCACCCATCTAGCCACCTCCCCCTTTATCCCAGAATAACCTTGTAGTGGTAGATATATTTACCTGGTGGATTGAAACTCTTTATGCATAAAAATTATGCATAAATTACAGCTAAAATCTTGTGGGAACAGTTCTTTACAAGATGGGGATTTCTGAAAAGGATGGAGAGTAATAATAATGGTTCTCATTTCACAGCAGAAATAATGTAACAGCTCCGTTGTCTTGTGGGTGTGTTAAACACTCAGATGGGAATCAAATCTGGGTCCCTGGCGCTGTGAAGCAGCAGTGCTAACCACTGTGCTACCGTGCCTCCCAAAACATTAAATCTGTTTCTCTCGCCAGAGGTGCTGTCAGACCCGCTGTGTTTTTACAGCACTCCCTGTTTGTATTTATGAGTTCAGGAGTCAGGCCAGAAGGAAATTTAAAGACAGTTTGGCCCGGTGGGCGAATGGAAGAGAGGGAAGGAGCAGAGGCAGCTGATCAGATTGTCTCAATCTTGGTGACAAAGAAGCTCCATGAGCTCCTCACACTTGTTGGAGGTGAGGATGGAGGAGACGGGAGAGGGGGAAGCCCTTCAAATGGAACTAACATGTTTGAGGTATTAAAAGCATTCATCACACTGTGTTGAACATAAAGCTTGTGTATTTAAGTTCCACCCAAAATATAAACCTTCCAACTGGGCTAGGATTTATCAGCAGAAACAGACACCAATGAAAATAGTCAGGACCTTGACGTGATTAAGAGCAAAATCCGGTCCTTGCAGTCACTCGTGAACACGCTGGTGTTTCAGCAGGTGAGGTGACTGAGTGAATCCCTTCCCACACACGGAGCAGGTGAATGGCCTGTCCCCAGTGTGAATTCGCTGGTGCTTTACCAGGTTGGATGATTGACTGAATCTCTTACCACAATCAGAACAGGTGAATGGTGTCTCCCCGGTGTGAACTCGCTGGTGTCTCTGCAGGGTGGATGAATCAATAAATCCCTTCCCACAACTGGAGCAAGTGAATGGCCTCTCCCCAGTGTGAACTCGCTGGTGTTTCAACAAGATGAATGACTGACTGAAGCCCTTCCCACACTCAGAGCAGGTGAACGGCCTCTCTCCGGTGTGACCTCGCTGGTGTTTTAGGAGGTTGAATGATTGAGTGAATCTCTTCCCACACTGGGAGCAGATAAATGGCCTCTCCCCGTTATGAATTCTCTGGTGTTTCAGCAGGTAGGATGAATCAGTGAATCCCTTCCCACAATCAGAGCAGGTGAACGGCCTCTCTCCAGTGTGAACTCGCTGGTGTTTCAGCAGGATAGAAGAGGTAGGGAATTCCTTCCCACAGTCAGAGCATCTGAATGGTCTCTCTCTCGTGTGAACTCTCTGGTGTGTCAGCAGGATTGATGAGGTAGCGAATCCCTTCCCACACTCATGACAGTTGAATGGCCTCTCCCCAGTGTGAACCCACCGGTGTTTCAGCAGATGGGATGAACAAATGAATCCCATCCCACACTTGGAGCAGGTGAACGGTCTCTCCCCAGTGTGAACCCGCCGGTGTGTCAACAAGATGGATGAGGTAGTGAATCCCTTCCCACACTCAGAGCAGGTGAATGGTCTCTCTCCAGTGTGATTGTGTCGATGAGTTTTCAGTTCAGATGGAAATCTGAATCTCTTCCCACAGTCTCCACATTTCCATTGTTTCTCCCTGTTGTGACTGCATTTATGTTTCAACAGGCCAGATGATCGGCTGAATGTTCGTCCACACACACAACACGTGTACGGTTTCTCTCCACTGTTAACCGTGCTTTCCCCTTCCATGTTCAAAACCCAATGATATTCAGATTACACTAATTTAGGCGATAGCGTCAGATCCTGATGCGATGTTTGGTTTGAGTTTTCTCCCTTCCACTCCTGCACTTCTAATATCCTGTAAAAAAAAAGTCCAAAGTTAAAAATTGAAGCAAATATTTCTCTTGGTTTGAGTTTACTGTGTGGAAATCCTCCCCTTCTCACCCTCTGGAAAAGGAGACTCCAAAATCCATCAATGTCAGTCCAGGATAGAAATTCACAACATTTTCTCACAGGGACAGTGATAACCGTGCCTGTGTCCTGAGATGACAGCCATTAACCCAAGTCTATCAGTGTTTCTCCTTCACTATTTCATGTGATGTGGGTTTTATTGCCAAAACCAGCATTTATTTCCTGCCCCTGAGGAGGGCAGTTAGAGACTGAATCGCATGTTGACAAGTCTATGGAGAGACAGCAGATTCCCATGAATAAACAGGGTGGGTTTTTAAAATTGTTCACAGCTGTAATGGTTACTCAAGTGAAATTATATTCCAGATTTTCCGGCGTTTTGTGAATTCTATTTAAATCCCCCCCAGCTCCATGATGGGACTTGAACCCTTGTCCCCAGAACATTAGGCTGTGTCACTGATATTACCACCACCTCCCCGATTGTAGAGGGGCTGCAATTACCCCCCAGGTCGGTGCAAACTCGGGCCCGGGGGGGGTTTTATTCGGGGTTTGAGGCCTCCTCCACTGGCTGTTTCTGAAGCCTCTGCACTCACTTCCCCGCCTCCCTGCAGCTCCAGCACCCACACTGCGCATGGGCCAGTCCGAATCCGCACAGCGCATGCTCCACTCAGAATCAGGTACTGCGCCCGCGCAAGCGGCTGCTATTGTGACAATACGGCACATTCTCTCTCGCTGCGAATGCTGGGTAAGAGGACCGCCATAGGAAGGAGATAATGTTCAACACAAAATTGTATTTTGTCATCCAATTACGATCAGAACTACAGGGTTAATATATAAAATTATTAAACCAATTGATACATCTACCAATGTGCATGGTGGGATTGTCACTGGACGAGTATTCCAGAGACCCAGGGTCCTTTTAAAGTCTTCCCCACTCTGTCGTAGGTTGCAGCAAGATATAGTTGGGTTGGTCACATGGGCAGAACAGTGATAGACTTCGAAATATATCACCATTCCTTCACAGTCGCTGGGACAAAATCCTGGAATTCCCTCCCGAACCGCATTGTAGGTAAACCCACAGCACATGAACTGCAGCGATTCAAGAAGGTAGCTCACCACCACCTTCTCAAGGGCAACTAGGGATGGCCAGCGAGCAACACCCATGTCCCACAAATTAATAAAAAAAATATGCTATTTAATCTTGATAAGTGCAAAGTGATGCACTTTGGAATAAGTAACAAGACAAAGAAATAATTAATGAAAGGAAGGACACGAGGTAAAATCAGAGGAGCAGATGGATCTTGGGGTACTTATTCACTTAAGGTAGCAGAGCAGCTGAATAGGATAAGAAGGCATATGAGACACTTGCTTTTATCAGTCGTGGCATACAGTATAAGAACAAGGAGATAATGTTGGAGCTGTACTGAATGTTGGTTAGGCCACAGCTGGAGTACGGTGTGCAGTTCTGGTCACCTCACTCCAGGAAGGATGTGATTGCACTGGAGGGGGTACAGAGGAGATTCGCCAGGATGTTGCCTGGGATGGAACATTTGAGCTATAAGGAGACTGGATCGGTTTGGAGTGTTTAGAGCAGAGAAGGCTGACGGGGACATGACTGGTGAATAAGATTATGAAGGATATGGACCGGGTGAGCAGAGCCCTTGGTTGAGGGGTCAATCATGAGGGGACATAGTTTTAGGGTGCCTGACAAGAGATTCAGAGGGGAGTTGAGAAAAAAAAATCAGAGGGTGGTGGGAGTCTGGAATAAACTGCCTGGGAAGGTAGTGGAGGCTGGAAACTTAACAACCTTTAAAAAGTATTTGGATGAGCACTTGAAATATTATAGCATTCAGGTAAGGATATGGGACAAGTGCTGGAAAATAGGATTAGCATGGGGTTTAGTGATAGCTATTGTTGGTGCAGACTCTATGGGTCGAAGGGTGTTTTCTGCACTGTATGACTATGACTGTAACTCTCGCTCAGTCTCCTTCACTCTAACAGTCTTTGTCTGTGTCTCTATTTCCCTCTTTTGGTCTTTGTTCTATTTGCTCACTGTCTTTGTGCAACTAAATTTCACTGGATTGATTCCTGAGATGAGGCGGTTGTCCTTGGAGGACATTCAGTGGGATGAGTCTGTCCTCTCTGAAATTCAGAATAATGAGAAGTGATATCATTGAAAAGGGAGGGAAAAGGAAGGATCAGGAAAGCAGCAAACACTTGATGTTGTTCCAGGAAAAGTGGGGTCTGGTGGTGTGGATGTCAGGTTTTACACAGCACATGGTCAGCCTGTGGATTCACCCAGGATGCAGAATCTCTGAATGATTCTATTCAAATCACCCGGAGAGGAACCTTTGAGAGGAAGCACCTAAGAAGAAGCAGCACATAAAGATATCCAAACACAGAGATCCAAACACACTCTCTCTCCCTGTCTCTTACACAGACATGGGCAAACATAGAGACATATCCACAACCAAACAGACATCTTCATTCATAGACACACACCCACACAGATAATTCCAGCCCTATCATGTGGAGAATACAGCCCATTCTGACTAATACTGGAGATGAAATAACAGTGGCTTCACAAACTACGATGTTTGAGAAATTCAAGTAACCATTACCCGTCAGGGGCAGTGAGCAGTTCTGAT
This sequence comes from Mustelus asterias, assembly GCF_964213995.1. NCBI lineage: Eukaryota > Metazoa > Chordata > Chondrichthyes > Carcharhiniformes > Triakidae > Mustelus > Mustelus asterias. The sequence goes on from NC_135830.1 coordinate 15,141,545, forward strand.
TACCCATTTCCACTCCTTTCTCTAAACTTGAATCTATATTGAACAACATCTGGGACAGCAGCAGTGACAAATCACTAACACTGAGCTGCCTCTTGTCAGCCTGGGTGAAGAGCCCTGCTGGGGGATAGTGTAAATTACAGAACAACATCCCTGGGTAATCAGTGTCTCTGGGCTCTGGAATTACAGAAGATGCTAATTCCCCTCACATTGATGGTCCAGTTAATGAAGAGAATTCTAAGACAGGTTTCAAGCATAAAGAATATAATGTTGTTTCGACTCTGTTATCCTGGCCTCATTCATTACTGCTCCAATGTCCTGGGAAATGTGCTGCACCACATCCAGCAGGTACCACAGACACTGTTCATCTTTTTCAAAATGTGGATTCGAATCCGGGTCCCCAGAACATTAGCTGGGTTTCTGGATTAATAGTCTATCGATAATACCATTAGGCATCGCCTCCCCCAAATTTGTTCCCTTTAGAACAAAGAAGCTGAAATGGAGATTTCATGGAGCTGTTCAAGATGATCGGGGTGGGGACGGGTGGTTTGATAGAGCAGATCGGGAGAAACTGTTCCACTGATGCGGGTCAGTAACCAGAGGACTGGGATTGAAGATAATTAAAGAAAGACAGACTGGCAGTAATATCGCACATTTCCCAACCAGCAGGAATCACAATGGGATCATTGTTATAATGAAGGCTGAATGGCCGAATGCTGCTCCTACGGCTTATGGTCTATTCCTTAGTTCCCTCGAAACGGGGATAATCCCAGCCTCCCAAATGAAGATGCAGTCATTCAAAAATTAAAACAAAGTTGATTTTTTTTATTTTGAACCCAGAATACTAATATCTAAATCTGCACTGGATATTGTTAACATCAGACCCCAATAAATATAGTTCAGTTCTGGATGTGATTAACAGCAAACTCCAATCTGGCTGGTGTGTCAGCACGTTGGATGACTGATTGAATCCTTTCCCACACTTGAAGCAGATGAATGGTTTCTCCCCAGTGTGAACTCGCTGGTTTACAGTGAGAGGAGATGATTGTCTGAACTCAGTCCCACAGTGAAAGCATCCGAACGGACTCGAGTGTGAACCCGTTGATGGGTCATCAAGTTCCCAAAACTTTTAAAGCACTTTCCACAGTCTGGGCATTTAAAAGGTCTCTCGTCAGTGTGAATCCGTTGATGGCAGATCAGGTTCGAAGAGTTAGCGAATTTCTTCCCACATTTGGAGCAGGTGAACGGGTTATCCTCAGTGTGAATCCGCTGGTGTGTCAACAGTTCTGTTGATGTAATGAATGCCTTCTCACACTCAGAGCAGGTGAATGGTCTCTCTCCAGAGTGAATTCGCTGGTGAATCAGAAGGTGAAACGACCGGCTGAATTTCTTCCCACACTCGGAGCAGGTGAATGGTCTCTCCCCAGTGTGAACTCGCTGGTGTGTCACCAGGTGGGTTGACTGAGTGAATCCCATTTTGCACTCGGAGCAGGTGAATGGTCTCTCCCCAGTGTGAACTCGCTGGTGTGACACCAGGTGGGCTGACTGAGTGAATCCCACCTTGCACACAGAGCAGGTGAATGGTCTCTCCCCAGTGTGAATTCGCTGGTGTCTCACCAGGTGGGACAACTGAGTGAATCCCTTCCCACACTCGGAGCAGGTGAACGGTCTCTCCCCAGTGTGACACCGTCGATGAATTTCCAGCTCTGATGGGGAACTGAATCCCTTGCCACAATACTCACATTTCCACAATTTCTCTCCGTTGTGACTGCATTTATGTTTTGACAGGCCAGATAAACGGCTGAATCCTCGTCCACACACGGAACACGTGTACAGTTTCTCCCCACTGTGAGCGGTGCTTTTTCCTTCCATGTTCAAAATCCAATGATACGCATATTACGATAAATTGGGCGACTCTGTCTGATCCTGATGTGATGTTTGGTTTCAGTTTTCCGACTGCAAATCCTCACCTTTGAATATGCTGTGAAATTGATTTAAAAAAGAAAAAAAGAGAGTGAGAGAGAACCCACAAAAACACAAAGGCAGGTTGTGAAATTGAGCTGAATGAATCTGGTAATTTGTGGGGCCGGCACTGGGAAAAAGAGACCAAGAAAACTGATGGATTGTCACAAAAACCCAACTGGTTCACTAATGTCCTTCAGGGAAGGGAACCTTTGAGCCAGTCTGAACCTATACAAGACCAGAGCTTCAATGTGAAGAGGCAGCGGATGGGCGGGATTAAGAGATGTGGGAGGAGAAGAGGTGAAGGAGTGGATACATCTACAACCAGACAGAAACTCCCAAACCCTTAACCTCCACCATTTAGAAAGACCAGGTTCACAGGTGAATGTGAACATCATCACCTCAAAGTCACACAGCATCGCGACTGGACTGAGATCCTGTCCTGGATTAGGAGAAGTTTCCTCCATTTAAAGAGTGAGAAACATGAAACAATTGTCTTCAGTCCACGCTACAAACTCCACCCCGTGGACACTGACACCATCCCACTCTGATGCTGAAGCAGGCTGTTTACAACCAGGTTCAAATATTTATTTTCTAAGTCTGACTTTGCAGGGTCGACAAGGCTGTTTCCCGTGCCAAGGCCTATGCCTGGTCTGCCCATTTCCATACCTTTTTAGTAACTTTGTACCAGTTGGGTATAACTGAGTGGCTTGCTGTGTCATATCAGAGGGAATTTAAGATTCAACCACATTGCAGATCTGGAGATACATGTAGGCCAGACCAGGTGAAGATGGCAGATTTGTTTTTCCCTAAACAGCACTAGTGAACCCAATGGGCTTTAATGATAATCAATAATGGTTTTTTGCTCATCATTAGCTTTTCAAATTTAAACTTTTATTAAATGTAAATTCCACCACCTGCCGTGGCAGGATTTGAACCTCGGTTCCCAGAACATTACCCTGGGTCTCACCCCCTCGATGCCCTTCCAACCACACACCTGTCCCATCTCCAAGAATGGGTTTCCATCGGTGAGGGGGCTGGGACCTCACACTGCATACTTCTTTGAAAACATGTATTGATATCCTCATAGCTATTTCTAAAATTATTAAAATGGGAGAAATAGCTGAATCTGTGAGTGTCTCTGACCCCTGAACAAATGGAGCAATCTGGGAGACACAAAGAAACTCACACCTCATTCTCCCAAAAGCGACATTTTGATTCTGGATCATGTGAAACACAATTGTTCTCTGTGATCTCTGCACTGTAAATCTTTCCTTTCTCTGTCCATCTTCTATGTATGAATGCATCCATCATTATGAAGTGCTTCGAAAGGTTAGTCATGGCACAAATCAGTCCGGCCTCCCAGACTGCCTGGATCCACTACAGTTCACTACTGCCACAACAGGTCCACAGCAGACACCACCTCCCTGGCCCTGCACTCAACCTTGGAACCACCTGGATAACAAAGCACCTATTTCAGACTCCTATGTATTGATTACAGCTCAGCCTTCAACACCATTATTCCTACGAAACACATCTCCAAATTCCGTGGCCTGGGGCTTAGCTCCTCTCTCTACGACTGGATCCAAGACTTCCGAACACACAGACTGCAATCAGTAAGAATAAGCAACAACACCTCCTCCACAATCATCCTCAACACTGGTGCCCAACAAGGCTGTGTCCTCAGCCCGTTACTATACTCCTTATACACCTATGACTGTGTGGCCAAATTCCCCCGCAACTTGATTTTCATGTTTGCTGATGACACCACCGCAGTGAGTCATTTCTCAAACAATGATGAGACAGAGACAGGAATGAGACAGAGAATCTGGTGAACTGGTGACAATAATCTCTCCCTCAATGTCAACAAAATGAAGGAGATAGTCATCGACTTCAGGAATCGTAAAGGAGAACATGCCCCTGTCTACATCAACAGGGATGAAGTGGAAATGGTCGAGAGCTGAGTTTCTAGGTGACCAGATACCAACAAACTGTCCTGGTCCCTCCATGCCAATGCTACAATTACGAAAGCCCACCAATGTCTCTGCTTTCTCAGGAAGCTAAGGAAATTTGGCATGTCCGTTATGACTTTCAACAACCTTTATAGATACACCATAGAAAGCATTCTTTCTGGTTGTATCACAGCTTGGCGTGGTTCCTGCTCTGTCCAAGAACGCAAGAAACTACAATGGGTCATGACCGAAGCCTAGTCCATCACGCAAACCAGCCTCCCAACCATTGACTCTGTCTACACTTACCGCAACCTCAGAAAAGCAGCCAGTATAATCAATGACCCCACACACCCCGGACATTCTCTCTTCCAACTTCTTCCATCGGGAAAAAGATACAAAAGTCTGAGGTCCCGTACCAATCGACTCAATAACAGCTTCTTCCCTGCTGCTGTCAGACTTTTGAATGGACTTACCTTACATTAAGTTGATCTTTCTCTACACCCTAGCTATGACTGTAACACAACATTCTGCACTCTCTCCTTTCTTCCTCTATCTATGGTATGCAAGAAACAATACTTTTCACTTCATACTAATACATGGTGGCACAGTGGTTAGCACTGCTGCCTCACAGCACTGGGGACCCAGATTCGATTCCCGGCTTGGCTCACTGTCTGTGTGGAGTTTGCATATTCTCCCTGTGTCTGCATGGGTTTCTTCCGGAAGCTCTGGTTTCCTCCCACAGTCCAAAGATGTGCAGGTGAGGTTAATTGGCCGTGCTAAAATTCTCCCTCTGAACAGGTGCCAGAGTGTGGCGACGAGGGGATTTTTACAGGACCTTCATCGCAGTCTGAATGTAAGCCTACTTGTGACTAATAAATAAACTTTGTGTGACAATAATAAATCAAATCAAATGGTGCAACATTGAGTTACCACATTTGGAGTGTCTGTGAGTAAACTAAAGTTAATTCTCACTTAGAGTCATAGAGGTTTACAGCATGGAAACAGGCCCTTCGGCCCAACTTGTCCATGCCACCCCTTTTTTTAAACCCCTAAGCTAGTCCCAATTGCCCGCATTTGGCCCATATCCCTCTATAGCCATCGTACCCATTTCCTTCCCTAAAGGACATTAGTGAACATACATACGGATGTATGAATTACGAGCAGGAGTAAGCCTTGAAGTATTGGGTCGTATGCCACTGCTTATAAAGGACGAATCAAATCAAAAACATCTTTCTGGTCACAGACAGATGTGAGATGAGAAATCAATGTGGAATAAGTTACCTTCCGCCCCTCCTGTAGATAACATATCCCCCTAACATGGCTCACCCTGGCCCTGTCTTAGTGTTGTTTCTGAAAATTTCATGCATTCCCTCCTGACTTGACTGGACAGCCTCATCTATTCATTACCAACTTGAGTTTCGCTAAATCCCTGTCTCAGCTGAGGTTTCTAGAACTTTCATTCATTCCTTTATTTTCTTTAGACTTGACTGTCAGTGTCCCTCATTTAACCCATGAAAAACGTTGTTGTATATAAACCCCTGTCCTCTGCATCAAGTCCCACACACTCACCCATCACCATGTCCTCACCATGGGGCTGCAGTGGTTAGCACTGCTGCCTCACAGTGGGTTCAATTCATGGCTTGGGTGACTGTGTGTGTGGAGTCTGCACATTCTTCCCATGTCTGCATGGGTTTCCTCCCACAGTCAGGAAGGCTTGCTGGTTAGGTGCATTGACCCGAACAAGTGCCGGAGTGTGACAACTAGAGGAATTTTACAGGAACTTGCAGTGTTAATATAGGCTAAGCCTACTTGTGACACTAATAAATAAAGTTTAAAACACTGACCCACACAGGCTCCCAGTTAAACAACTCAATTTAAAACATTGCATCTTTTTTTGCAAATCCTTCCATGACATTATTGTTCCGTATTTCCAGTCACACAGATGTTTGAATCCTTTTCTACAGACACACTTACAATCAGGTTCTGATGAATGGAGTGACTCTGGCAGGTTTTGATCTGATGTCTGGTTTGAGTTTCCCTTCAAATTTTGTCGTCAAATTTCCTGTAAAAAAAGATCATCACTGTCAGTCAAGAATAGAAATTAAGTGAGAAACATTTCTCTTGGGTTGAGTTTTCTGTGTGTAAATCCTCCCCTTCTAACTCCCTGTAAAAGGAGTTTCCAAAGTCCATCCCTGTCAGTCCAGGAGAGAAATTCACAACATTCTCTCCTCCTGCTGACAGGGAGCAGCGCGCATGCGCGCTATTGCCCATCGCTCCGAGAAAGATGGTCTCCGTCAACTCGGGGCCTCCAACTCGGCATCTGCGGTCGCGGCCCCGAATGGTTGGAACGCGGCACTGAGCAGTTATTATTCGGGTTCTCCTGTCTCCACTGGGTGCTTATGAAGCCCCACCCACCCCACCGCCTGCATTACCCTCCAGAATAAGCCGTTTCCCTGGAAACCCGGAGCCGATATAACCGCCCTGCTGCTACTGCGGCAGCAACATCCACTGCGCATGCACTTTGGATCTACAATGCGCGTGCGCAAAGTCTGTTGTAAGGATAGATCATATTCTGATTCACTGTGAATGCTGGGTAAGATAGCCACCATTGAAGTATGTTATTGCATATTAAAAAATTATGTTTTGTGATTCAATTACAACTGAAGCCAAAGCACCAAGGTATAAAATGCAAATAACTAATACAGCAGCTAATGTCAACAGGCACCACAGCTCTGTCCTGAGTTTAATTAATAGCGGAACAAACGTCTACATCTGAAGATGAACTCCTTGGAGTGTCAGCTGGTGTAACAAACTGATTGATTTACCATCCACCCCCTCTCCACACACACACACACACACACACACACACACACACACACACGGACTTGAAAATAAGAATGAACTCATGGTTGATCAAATCCTTTGAACTTTTAAATATGTTAACAGAAGGGGAAAATGAATAAATCCATTTACACACACAACATACCTGAATGGTCTCTTTCTGGTGTGGCTGTGCTGCTGTAAATAGGATAACTGACCACTTACATTCCAGAACTGACTGGGTCAGCACTGCCCTATTTCCAAGACCAACATTGAGGGGCAGCTGTTTCACAGCGCCTGGGACCCGGGTTCAATTCCCAGCTTGGGTCACTATCTGTGTGGAGTTTGCACGTTCTCCCTGTGTCTATGTGTGTTTCCTCTGGGTGCATTCACCATTGTTCTTCCTGACTCTAAACACAGTTGTGAAGGAGCTTCTGTTCCGTGTCTAGGAGCTCTGAACCATGGAAAAGAACGACTGGGACACATTTCTTACACTCCTCAAGATTCACCCACACGGGGACTTTGTTGTCAGTGAAAAGTGACGAAAAAGAACAAAGTGCTGTTTGTCCCTCTCAGCGTGACCCTGAAGGACTGGGTCAAGAATGAAGTTCTGTTCCTACTGTATGATCCTCCCTCAGATTTCCCTTTCTGAGCTCCAGCCTGGTGACGTTAAACACTCAAATGGAAAAGACAAAAATTGACAACAATGATTCAATCAAATGTCTATTTCACATTTATTCAGAATATCAAACCTCAACAGAAGAAAAAAGTCAGAGTGAACATGATTCAGACCTGGATATGATTAACAGCATCAATAAGTGTAGAATCCAAACCTTGCAGTCGTTTGTGAACTCGCCGGTGTGTTAGCAGGTGGGATGACTGAATAAATCCCTTTCCACAGACGTTACAGGTGAATGGCCTCTCCCCAGTGTGAACTCGCTGGTGATTCAATAGATTGGATGAACGAGTGAATCCCTTCCCACACACGGAGCAAGTGAATGGCCTCTCCTCACTGTGAACCTGCTGGTGTGTCAGAAGGTTGTATGAACGGGTGAATTTCTTCCCACATCCAGAGCAGGTGAACGGTCTATCCCCTGTATGGAGCTGCTGGTGTATCAGAAGATTGGATGAATTAATGAATCCCTTCCCACAGTCTGAGCAGGTGAAGGGCCTCTCCCCAGTGTGAATTCTCTGGTGGTTCAGTAGGCCAGATGGGCGGCTGAATCCCTTCCCACACACACAGCAGGTGAATGGCCTCTCCCCAGTGTGAGTATATTGGTGCGTCAGCAGATCTTTTTTGCATTTAAAACTCTTCTCACAGTCAGAACATGGAGACAGTCTCTCATCAGTGTGAACAACTTGGTGTGTCACAATGTGGGATGAGCGAGTGAATCCTTTCCCACAGACAGGGCAGGTGAACGGCCTCTCCCCAGTGTGAACCCGTTGGTGAGTCAGAAGGTTGTATGAATGGGTGAACCCCTTCCCACAAACAGAGCAGGTGAACGGTCTCTCTCCAGTGTGACTGCGCCGATGAACTTCCAGTTGTGATGGGAAACTGATTCCTTTCCCGCACTCCACACATTTCCACGGTTTCTCCATGGTGCTGGTGCCCTTGTGTTTCTCCAGGTTGGATGATCAGTTCAAGCCTCATCCACACACACAACACACACGTAGTTTCACCCTGCTGTGAACTGTGATGTTTTTTCAGGCTGTGTAACTGGTTAAAGATCTATCCACATGCAGTTCACTGGAACACTCTCACTCGGGTGTGTGTTTGTCTCGATGCTTTTCCAGTCACAGTGATGTTTAATTTCTTTGCCCACAGGCAGAACAGACAAATATTTCTCTTTCCAAATTCAAAGACCGATGATATTCAGCTCTGAAGGAACTGAATGACTTTGCCAGTTATGATGTTCGGTTTGAGTTTTCTGTCTGCCATTCTTTCACTTCCAATATCCTGTAAAAACAGTTCAGAAAAGTCATCACTGTCAGAACAGGATAGAAACTCTGAACAGACAATTCTAGTTCGTCAGGAACATTTTTTCCTCTCTTGTTCCCCCAAATCTGTAAATCCCCGTCCCACCCACTCTCTCTCCCTCCTCCCTGGGCTGAAATCCAAACCCATCTCACCATCTCTTTCCTCCACTCCCAGTTTTCTCCCTCCCTCTCCTCTGTCTGGGTTCAGTTCTCCAGCTCCTGTCTGCAGACTGACAATAAAACCAATGGGTCTTACTGGGGGTGTTGGGGCCTCCAGCGGGTGTTTGTGAATCCTCCCCGCCCACCTCCCAGGGTTTCCTTCCTTCCCAGAGATCAGAGTCCTCATTGATTTGAGGCCAAAGTGTAACCTCTTATTTATTGTCCCCCTCCCCCATCCTCTGATGTGAACCATCCTCCAGTGGCTGAGCCAGGATGGGGCCGTTAACCTGGGCCTGTTCCCGGGAGGGAGGGAGGGAGAAGCCCCGCAGCTGCAAACCAGGGAGCTGACAATGATTCTGAAGGGTTTGCGGATCCACAAAGTGTTTCCAAATCCTCCCAGCCACCGCCTAACGCTGACTCCGCTTCTCCGGGACAAACAAGCGCCAAGGACAGCAATGACACTGCGCATGCTCCACATCACAATGCCCGGGGACTGATTGACGGCAGCTCGGACCAATAGGAAGAGGGGGCGGGGCTGGAGGACCGAGCGGGAGCGGCTGGTCCTCCAACCAATCGGAGTGAATGGGGGGCGCGACCTGAAGCATGCGCAGTGCCGGTAATGGCGACGGATGGATGGTTTTGACTCGGAACCGAGATCAATACGAGGTAGAGGGCGGCGTGCGGGGAATGATAAATGTGGCGGGTGGGTGGAGAGACTTTGTAAACATGTTGTTCAAACCCAAACCCCGGAAATGAACTTCACGGTTCCCCCCCTTTGTACCAAATGGAGCGGCAGCTTGTAGTGTTAGACCCGGGCTGACTGCCGCCATTGAGGCTGCATGTGGGAGGCCGGCAGGGATTGTGACCGGAGAGTGAAGCCCTGACGTCACAATGGAATGGGTGAGGGTGTGACATCACAATGGAATGGGTGAGAGTGTGACATCACAATGGAATGGGTGAGAGTGTGACGTCACAATGGAATGGGTGGGAGTGTGACGTCACAATGGAATGGGTCGGAGTGTGAGGTCACAATGGAATGGGAAAAGATATTGACTATCTCGCTGATCTATGCCCCTCATTATTTTATAGACCTCTATAAGGTCACTACAAAGCCTCCTACGCTCCAGAGAAAAAAGTCGCAGTCTATCCAGCCTTATAACTCAAACCATCAAGTCCCGGTAGCATCCTAGTAAATCTTTTCTGCACGTTTTCTTGTTTAATAATATCCTTTCTACAATAGGGTGACCAGAACTGGACACAGTATTCCAAGTGTGGCCTTACCAATGTCTTTTACAACTTCAACAAGACGTCCCAACTCCTGTATTCAATGTTCTGACCAATGAAACCAAGCATGCTGAATGCCTTCTTCACCATTCTGTCCACCTGTGACTCCGTTTTCAAGGAGCTATGAACCTGTACTCCTGGATCTCTTTATTCTATAGCTCTCTTCAAGTCCCACCATTAACTGAGTAAGTCCTGCCCTGGTTCGATCCACCAAAATGCATCACCTTGCATTTATCTAAATTTAACTCCATCTACCATTCATCAGCCCACTGGCCCAATTGACCAGGATCCTGTTGCAATCCTAGATAACCTTCACTGTCCAATATGCCACCAATCTTGGTGTCATCTGCAAAATTAATAACAATGCCTCCTATATTCCCATCCAAATCATGAATATAAATGGCAAATAACAGAGGACCCAGCACCGATCCGTGAGGCACACTGCTGGTCACAAGCCTCCAGTTTGAAAAACAACCCTCCACAACCACCCTCTATCTTCTGTCATCAAGCCCATTTTGTATCCATTTGGCTACCGTACCCTGGCTCCTGTGAGATTTAACCTTCTGCGACAACCTACCATGTGGTACCTTGTCAAAGGCCTTGCTAAAGTCCATGTAGACAACATCAACTGCACTGCCCTCATCTACCTTCTTGGTTACCCCTTCAAAAATATAATATCAAGGGTAAGACTCTTAGCAGTGTAGAGGATCAGAAGGACCTTGGGGTCCGGGTCCATAGGACTCTTAAATCGGCCTCGCAGGTAGAGGAGGTGGTTAAGAAGGCGTATGGTGTGCTGGCCTTCATCAATCGAGGGATTGAGTTTAGGAGTTGGGAGATAATGATGCAGCTTCATAAGACCCTCGTCAGACCCCACTTGGAGGACTGTGCTCAGTTCTGGTCACCTCATTACAGGAGGGATGTGTAAATGATTGCAAGGGTGCAGAGAAGATTTACAAGGATGTTGCCTGGATTGGTTGGCATGCCTTATGAGGATAGGTTGAGGGAGCTCGGTCTTTTCTCCTTGGAGAGTCGAAGGATGAGAGGTGACCTGATCGAGGTGTACAAGATGTTGAGAGGTATAGATCGAGTGGATTCTCGGAGGCTTTTTCCCAGGGCTGAAATGGCTGCTATGAGAGGATACAGGTTTAAGGTCCTGGGGAGTAGCTACAGAGGAGATGTCAGGGGTAAGTTCTTCACTCAGAGGGTGATGGGTAGTGGAATCGGCTGCCGTCAGGGTGGTGGAGGCAAACTCGATAGGGTCTTTTAAGAGACTTCTGGATGAGTACATGGGACTTAATAGGATTGAGGGTTATAGGTAAGCCTATATATAAGCCTAGGTAGGTAGGGACATGACCGGCGCAACTTGTGGGCCGAAGGGCCTGTTTGTGCTGTATTTTTTTCTATGTTCTAAGTTCTAAAAAACTCAATCAAATTTGTGAGACATGATTTTCCACTCACAAAGCCATGCTGTCCCTAATCAGTCCTTGCGTCTCTAAATGCCTGTAGATCCTGTCTCTCAAAATTCCTTCAAGCAACTCAGCCACTACAGATGTGAGGCTCACCCACCGGCCTGTAGTTCCCAGGCTTTTCCCTGCAGCCCTTCTCAAACAAAGGCACAACATTTGCCACCGTCCAATCTTCAGGCACCTCACCTGTGACTATCGATGATTCAAATATCTCTGCTAGGGGACCCACAATTTCCTCCCTAGCCTCCCACAATGTCCTGGGATCCACTTCATCGGGTCCCGGGGATTTATCTACCTTGATGCACTTTAAGACTTCCAGCACCTCCTTCTCTGTTACATGTGCACTCCTGAAGACATCACTATTTATTTCCTCAAGTTCCCTAACATCCATGCTTTTCTCAACAAAGGATTCCTCAAAGGATTGTGAATGAAGCCCAGTCCATCACCCAAACCTGCCTCCCATCCATTGACTCTGTGTACACATCCGGGTGCCTCGGAAAAGCAGCCAGCATAATCAACCCTCGCACCCCGGACATTCACGCTTCCACCTATTTCCTTTGGGAAATGAAACAAAAGTCTGAGCTCACGTACCAACCAACTCAAGAACAGCTTCTTCCCTGTTGCCATCAGACTTTTGAATGGACCTACCCCGCACTAAGTTGATCTTTCTGTCCACCTTAGCTATGACTGTAACACTACATCCTGCACTCTCTCCTTTCCTTCTCTATGAACTGTATGCCTTGTCTTGATAGTGTGCAAGAAACAATTCTTTTCACTGTATACTAGTACATGTGACAATAATAAATCAAATCAAGTGCATCCTCTGATCTTGTGGGAGTTTGGGGAAGAAATTGCAGAGGCTCTTGCAGAAATATTTGCTTCATCCCTTTCCACTGGTGAAGTTCTGGAAGACTAGAGTGTGGCTAATGTTATTCCATTGTTGGAGAAGGGTTGCAAAGAGAAGCCTGGTAATTACAGGCCGGTGAACCTGACAACAGTGGCGGGTAAGTTACTGGAGAGGATTTGGCCAACCTTTGGGTAATCAAGGTCTGGTTAGGGAGAGTTGTCAGAGATCCTGGGTACCAGCAACTTTAAGCATTCTTAGTCAACTTGAGTACAAACAGCACTGGACACCAGGCATAATCCAATGTGGGCCCTTTAATAACTTGTGCACAAGGAGAAACCCTGTGCAGCTGTCCCGCAAGTGGTTCTGATGTTACAGAAAAATAACTTGGCAATAATAGTCAATTACAGCAAATCAGAAACCAGGAATGTTTCTAATCCTTCATTGACGGACATATTCGCCAATTAAATCCTAGCTTTTCGCCCTTTCGCGTTCAAAATTGACTTCTGCTAATCTTTTATTTGCATAGCATATCCCCATATCTCGCCTTTGGTATTTGTTATGGAGAAATCTGGTCTTGCTCACCCTCTGGTGAAGGCCGAAAAGCAGAATGTTCTGGGGCCTACGTAGGTGAAGATTAGCCTGTTCATGCTGAAATAGCAGACACTGACTCCTTTGAAGGTCTGCAAGCCGATAAACATTTTCACTCGCTGTTAAAGAGAAGGCAGGAAACTTTAATCTGAGCATTTCCACATAGTCAGCACTGCTTCGTGCATGTGTTAGAGTGGGCCAAGGCTGAGGCAGCTGTCGTATATATATTTATAGAGTGAGAATAGACTAACATTTCGAGTCTGGATGACCCTTTGTCAGAACTCTGATGAAGGGTCATCCAGACTTTAAACGTTGGCTCTATTCTCTCTCCACAGATGCTGTCAGACCTGCTGACATTTTCCAGCATTTTCTGTTTTTGTTTCAGATTCCAGCATCCGCAATATTTTGCTTTTATATATATTTATATATCCAAATGTGCTATGTTAACAAAATGGGCAGTTACTAACCGAAATATAAAGCATCATGTGATTTAGCTGACTTGACCATATTCCTATAGTTATTCAGTCATTAAAGACACAGTCATGGAGCATTAAACTTGCCTCGCAGGGCCCCTCGTATCAACACACAGGCAGCTGCTTTGTGAGACTGTGAGCAGCACAGACAAGTCAGAGATAAGAGTGTCCTGAGAAGAGAGATTCATTGTGAAGGCTCAGGGACAGTTGATAAGATGTATTAATTCTATGATTCTCATGAACATTTTTTCCCCTCTCATTCCCAAAAGCTGTAAATCTCCATCCCACACACTCTCCCTCCATTCTCACTCTGCTGTATCTAATATTCACCCTCCCAATTCTCCTGAAGGTGCTGATTGAGGCTGATTGACAGATCCATGCTCACTGCTTCCTGTCCACGACTCAGAAATCATAATAGGAGCTGCAGTTGGCCATTCAGCCCATTGAACTGCCTCAACCATTCATTGAGAATTGGCTGATCTACCGCAGCATCATTTCCCACGCTATCCACCAGATAGAGAGAGAATAGAGCCAATGTTCTGAGTCTGGAGAGAGGAAAGAATGTTCCATAGAAACTAGAATTGTGTGTTCTGAATTTCTATCCTGCACTGACACTGATGACTTCTGTAAACTTGTTTTACAGGATATTGAAAGAGGAATCACAGGCTGAAATCTCAAACGTCACATCTAGATCTGACAGAGTCATATTCCTTGGGACCTGAATATCATCGGCCTTTGTATCTTGAAGGAGAAATTGTTGTCTGGTCTGTCAGTTTGAAAAGATTTCAAACATTAGTGTGACTGGAAAAGCACCAACACACGGCCACACTCGAGTGAGAGTCTTCCAGTTCACAGACTCAAGAGCTTTAACCAGTTACATAGCCTGAATAAATATCACACCATTCACAGCGGGGAGAGACTGGACACGTGTTCTGTGTGTGGACGAGGCTTCAACTGATTGTCCACCCAAGAGAGAGGCAAGGACACCTGCACCATGGAGAAACCATGGAAATGTGCGGACTGTGGGAAGGGATACGGAGCCCCTTCAGAGCTGGAAGTTCATCGGCGCAGCCACACTGGGGAGAAGCCATTCACCTGCTCTCAGTGTGAGAAGGGATTCAGTCAGTTATCCAACCTGCAGAGACACCAGCGAGTTCACACTGGGGAGAGACTGTTCACCTGCTCTCAGTGTGGGAAGGGATTCACTAATTTATCCACCCTGCGTAGACACCAGCGAGTTCACACTGGGGAGAGGCCGTTCACCTGCTCTCAGTGTGGGAAGGGGTTCAGTCAATTATCTGACCTGCAGATACACCAGCGAGTTCACACTGGGGAGAGGCCGTTCACCTGCTCTCAGTGTGGGAAGGGATTCAAAGTTTCATCCCGGCTGCTGAGACACCAGCGAGTTCACACTGGGGAGAGACCGTTCTCCTGCTCTGTGTGTGAGAAGATATTCAGTCTTTTATCCCAGCTGCTGAGACACCAAAAAGTTCACGAGTGATTCCAGGGGTTGGATTCTGCTGTTATTGTTTCTGCTCTCAATTACATCCAGGACTGCATTTTGTTCATTCTCACAGTTGGTCAATGGGGAGGGTCAGAGGGTTTCTTTCTGCTGGACTGGCCGGTCTCATGACTTTGTCTCCAGTGGGCTGATGCTCTTTGAGTCTTGTTGCGAATACCTGGTTTCAGATTTCACACGGATCACAGAGTGACAGGGTGTTAGGAAGTTCAGAGTCACTATTTCTGTTTGAAACCTCCCAATGCCCATCCAATTTCCTTTGTAATTGTTTATTGTCTCCACTTCCTCCACCCTCGTAGGCAGCGAGTTCCAGGTCATTACCATTCGCTGCATCAAAATATTCTTCCTCACATCCCTCCTGCATCTCTGACCCAAAACCATAAATCTGTGTCCCCCTCGTCCTTGTCCGTCAGCTAATGGGAACAGCTTTTCTTTGTCCACCTTATCTAAACCTGTCAGAATCTTGTCCACCTCTATCAAATCTCCCCTCAACCTCCTTTTCTCCAAGAGGAACAACCCCCAGCCTGACATTGACAATAAAGAACAAACTAACAGAATATGTTAATACCTGAAATCAAATGGGAATGTTTAATTTCTGTTTTAAAGAAATCATGAATATATTGTCCCGTACAATAAAGGGATTTGAATAACTCAGCTTGGGTGCAGTTGAATGAAATGTATCAATCTCGTATCCACCCACAGTCTAGAGGAAGTGTGGAATGTGTAGCTGGAAATCCCTCCCTAACAGTACTGTGGGTGTACTTACACCTCAGGCATTGTAGCAGTTCAGGAAGGCAGTGTTGGTGCTGATCGTGGCCGAGGCAGCTACAGACAGCCACATATTCTGTTATAACTGAAGGACTGCAGATTAAATGCGAGGCATTGTGGGACATGACTATCTTGACCACATTCCTGTGACTGCTCAGTTTCTGCAATCATGAACCATTAAAGCTGCTTAGCAGGGCTCTGAAAGAGGACCTGGTGAGAATATTTACTCATAATGAGTTAGAATTAAACTTATCCCAGGACCGGCTGGTGTTCAGTGGCTGAGATTCCTGAATGTGTAAAAAGGGGGTCTGATCAATCAACAAACAGTGGTAGGTAGTTAGTTAAGAAGCGTTCTCATGCATTATTTGAATTATTTTATCATAAATTTGTGATCAGAACTGTGAGGGACTTGTAACCCAATAGTTGTTGAATTGACGGTAAACTCCAAGTAGCACTGGACTGAAAAGGGGGTCTGACCAAGAAGTGAAGTGATCTCAAGGCATTGTTTAAATTACATCATCATTGGCCAACTTCCCCTTTGTGACGTCACAGTGGAGCCATCCTTGAATCAGCCAATGGGAATCACTGTGCTCCGCGGTGACGTCTCCGGGTTCCAGTGAGCAGGCCCGGGCGCGCGGACCCGGGAGCCCCGCCCCCACCCATTGTTCCCCTCCCCCTACACCACATCGAGCCACGGTTTCCAGGCAACCGGCTGGCGGCTCCGGCCAGAGCGAGAAGCCGCTCGGTGAGCTCCCCCTCCCCCCGGCCCGGGACTGCGCAGGTCCAAGGGAGGGGGAAGCTGTGAATTGCAGGGCAGATCCTGCCCCCTGACCTTCTGAGGTGTTGATTAATAGGAAGAGTTGGAGGACCGGAAGGACTCTGGTTCTCCAGCTGATCAGAGCGCGGGCTTTGCGTGAATGAAGATTGAGCTTCAGACAGACTGAAACTTCCTCCTGTCTCCAACATCAGAGAGGTTGTTTCTGTAGTGAAGTGGTTGTCACGTTTGCCTGACACGCAAAAGGTCCCCGGGTCAGAACCGGGCAGGAATGTTAATTTGTTAATTCCAGCATCTGAAAGTGGGAAGGGGGAGGAAGGTGAGCTGTTGCCTGCCTGCCTGCCTGTCGTCTGGCCTGGCTGTCTTCCGTCCGTCCGCCCACTGGAGGGTGCTCTCTCCCTGGAGGGAGAGAGGACACGGAGTGACTTTCTTTCTTTTTTCTTTCCATCTCTGGGAGGGAGGACTGCACGTTTCAACATCGAGGGACTGAGTGGTTGGGCTGGTGCCCTCATCATCAGAAGGTCGGTGCCTGAAAGGGATGGGGGGGTGAAGTAAATTCAGACTGTTTTTTCCATCGGCGGGCGGGCGGGCGAAGACACCCCGGACTTGAACTGTTTGCGCCCAAAAGGGCTGGAGGAGTAAAGTCCCCCACCCACTGCTGCTGCCCCCAACACCGGCACCCCCTCCCCTCTTTCCCCCTGACTGGGGCACCGGCCCCCCTCCGTGCCTTGTCCCTCGTCCTCCCTCCTGCTCCTCCGACCTCCTCTCTCGCTCCGGGGAGAGAGCACCTAGATCCCCATCCACCTACCCTACCCTCCCTTATTTTTCCCTCCTCTTATACGCCCTGCCGTGGCAGAGCCTTCTCGGCCCACCTATGCGGGCGTGGCGGCTGCCAGAGCCCCCGCCGCTCCCAAGGCCCTGCCACCTTTTTCGTTGCTCACGCGGCAGCTCGGGGTTAAGTGCTACGCCCACCCCGACATGTCCATCGAGGCCTGTGTCAAGGCAATGGCTGGGGTTGTCGGCCCCTCAGCCATTGTCGCGGCCTCTAAGATGTCCGGCCGGGCCGTATTCTTTTTGAAGGCCACCCACCCGCCACATTTATCATTCCCCGCGCGCCGCCCTCTACCTTGTATTGATCTCGCTTCCAAGTTGAAACCGTCCGTCCGCCGCCGCCATTACCCGCACTGCGCATGCTTCAGGTCCCGCCCCTCATTCACTCCGATTGGTTGGAGGACCAGCCGCTCCCGCTCGGTCCTCCAGCCCCGCCCCCTCTTCCTATTGGTCCGGAGCTGGCGTCAATCAGCTCCCGGGCATTGTGATGTGGAGCATGCGCAGTGTCATTGCTGTCCTTGGCGCTTGTTTGTCCCGGAGAAGCGGAGTCAGCGTTAGGCGGTGGCTGGGAGGATTTGGAAACACTTTGTGGATCCGCAAACCCTTCAGAATCATTGTCAGCTCCCTGGT
Source organism: Mustelus asterias (assembly GCF_964213995.1). NCBI lineage: Eukaryota > Metazoa > Chordata > Chondrichthyes > Carcharhiniformes > Triakidae > Mustelus > Mustelus asterias. Next base: position 15,159,593 of record NC_135830.1, read on the forward strand.
TTGCAGCTGCGGGGCTTCTCCCTCCCTCCCTCCCGGGAACAGGCCCAGGTTAACGGCCCCATCCTGGCTCAGCCACTGGAGGATGGTTCACATCAGAGGATGGGGGAGGAGGACAATAAATAAGAGGTTACACTTTGGCCTCAAATCAATGAGGGTTCTGATCTCTGGGAAGGAAGGAAACCCTGGGAGGTGGGCGGGGAGGATTCACAAACACCCGCTGGAGGTCCCAACACCCCCAGTAAGACCCATTGGTTTTATTGTCAGTCTGCAGACAGGAGCTGGAGAACTGAACCCAGACAGAGGAGAGGGAGGGAGAAAACTGGGAGTGGAGGAAAGAAATGGTAGAGATAGAACATAGAACATAGAACATAGAACACTACAGCGCAGAACAGGCCCTTCGGCCCACGATGTTGCACCGACCAGTTAAAAAAAAAACTGTGACCCTCCAACCTAAACCAATTTCTTTTCGTCCATGAACCTATCCACGGATCTCTTAAACGCCCCCAAACTAGGCGCATTTACTACTGATGCCGGCAGGGCATTCCAATCCCTCACCACCCTCTGGGTAAAGAACCTACCCCTGACATCGGTTCTATAACTACCCCCCCTCAATTTAAAGCCATGCCCCCTCGTGCTGGATTTCTCCATCAGAGGAAAAAGGCTATCACTATCCACCCTATCTAAACCTCTAATCATCTTATATGTTTCAATAAGATCCCCTCTTAGCCGCCGCCTTTCCAGCGAAAACAATCCCAAATCCCTCAGCCTCTCCTCATAGGATCTCCCCTCCATACCAGGCAACATCCTGGTAAACCTCCTCTGCACCCTCTCCAAAGCCTCCACATCCTTCCTGTAATGTGGGGACCAGAACTGCACACAGTACTCCAAGTGCGGCCGCACCAGAGTTGTGTACAGTTGCAACATAACGCTATGGGTTTGGATTTCAGCCCAGGGAAGAGGGAGAGTGTGTGGGACGGAGATTTACAGATTTGGGGGAACAAGAGAGGAAAAAATGTTCCAGACGAACTAGAATTGTCTGTTCAGAGTTTGTATCGTGTTCTGACAGTGATGACTTTTCTAAACTGTTTTTACAGGATATTGGAAGTGAAAGAACGGCAGACAGAAAACTCAAACCGGACATCACATCTGACAAAGTCATTCAGTTCCTTCGGAGCTGAATATCATTGGTCTTTGAATATAGAAAGAGAAATATTTGTCTGTTCTGCCTGTGGGCAAAGAAATTAAACATCACTGTGACTGGAAAAGCATCGAGACAAACACACACCCGAGTGAGAGTGTTCCAGTGAACTGAATGTGGAAAGAGCTTTAACCAGTTACACAGCCTGAAAAAACATCACAGTTCACAGCAGGGTGAAACTACGTGTATGTTGTGTGTGTGGATGAGGCTTGAACTGATCATCCAACCTGGAGAAACACAAGGACACCCGCACCATGGAGAAACCGTGGAAATGTGTGGATTGTGGGAAGGGATTCGGTTTCCCATCACAACTGGAAGTTCATCGGCGCAGTCACACTGGGGAGAGACCGTTCACCTGCTCCGTCTGTGGGAAGGGATTCACCCATTCATACAACCTTCTGACTCACCAACGGGTTCACACTGGGGAGAGGCCGTTCACCTGCCCTGTGTGTGGGAAGGGATTCACTCGCTCATCCCACATTGTGACACACCAACTTGTTCACACTGATGAGAGAATGTTTACATGTTCTGACTGTGAGAAGAGTTTTAAATGCAAAAAGGATCTGCTGACACACCAACGAATTCACACTGGGGAGAGACCGTTCACCTGCTCTGTGTGTGGGAAAGGATTCATTCAGTCATCCCACTTGCAGACACATCAACTTGTTCACTCTGATAACAAACTTTTTAATTGTTCCCACTGTGCGAAGAGCTTTAAAAATAAAAAGGATCTGCTCACGCACCAATATGCTCACACTGGGGAGAGGCCATTCACCTGCTGTGTGTGTGGGAAGGGATTCAGCCGTCCATCTGCCCTATTGAACCACCAGAGAATTCACACTGGGGAGAGGCCCTTCACCTGCTCAGACTGTGGGAAGGGATTCACTCGTTCATCCAACTTATTGAATCACCAGCGAGTTCACACTGGGGAGAGGCCGTTCACCTGCTCTGTGTGTGGGAAGGGATTCAGTCAGTCATCCAACCTGCTGACACACCAGAAAGTTCACAGTGCGGAAAGGCCACTTACCTGCTCTGTCTGTGGGAAGGGATTTTCTCATTTATCTTATCTTCTGAAACACCAGCGAGTTCACACTGGGGAGAGGCCGTTCACCTGTAATGTCTGTGGAAAGGGATTTATTCAGTCATCCCACCTGCTAACACACCAGCGAGTTCACAAACGACTGCAAGGTTTGGATTCTACTCTTAATGATGCTGTTAATCATATCCAGGACTGAATCGTGTTCACTCTGACAGTCTTCATCCGTTGAGGTTTAATATTCTGAATAAATATGAAATAGACCAGCTTTGTTTTTTAAAATTGTTGTAGATTTTTGTCTTTCCCACCTGACTGTTTAACATCACCAGGCTGGAGCTCAGAAAAGACAATCGGGGGTGGATCATATGGCAAACAGGACGCAGTCCTTCAGGGTCACAGAGGGACAAACAGCACTTTGCTCTTCCTCGTCTCTCTTCACGACAGCAAAGTACCCGTGTGGTTTAATCCTGAGATGTGCAAGAATCTCAGTCACTCCCTTCTATGTTTCAGCGCTCCTAGACCAGGAACAGAAGTTCCTTTACAACTGTGTTTAGAGTCAGGAAGAACAACAGTGAATGCTGGAAGCATGCTGCTAAATCAGAGATTGGTGCAAAACTGGGATCTGTTCCTGACTGAGAGTGAAATGGCAGGATTAGATTTCCAGACTGAAAATGCAGAAAAGTCTAAAATATTTTAATGTGTTTGTGTGTCAGTGCCAGTTTATTGAACAGAAACCAGCTCAAAATAAATTGGTTAAAGTCTGCATTAAAGTAGCAGCTGGAGAGTTCAAAGGAACCTGTTATCTGCTGGGACAATTAGACAACAATTTGATTCCCACTGAGACCCACAGTGAATGAGGCTCCCGCGGGCCTCATACAAAAAGTGACGCAGACGTTTCAGGGTCAGAGAAAAAGAGTCGGATCTCAACGAAAATGCGCAGGAAATGAAGGCCACAATACAGCCCCAGCTGAATAATATTCCCCCACTGAGCTCAGCCATTGTCAGTGTTGTGAAATGTCACATTTGCCATCCTATTATTCCCGGATCAAATCCAACCATTCTCCGATCCCATCCGCACAAAATCTGCAGATTACCCCGGGTGAATAACTTCCTTAATCTGTACTTAGAAAAATTCTGGATTCGGTGCCTATCTGCCCGGCGACACATTTTAAAAGTGATCTATTATCAAATGCAGCCTCAGAATTGTTCCATTTTCAAGTCCGTGGAGCAGAAATAATAACTGATTGAAATCAGAGCTTTTCTATTTGGGGAATAGAGGGGTACAGTGAAGATTTACTATGCTGATTCCTGGGATGGCAGCTCTGTCATATGAGGAGAGATTAAATCCGTTAGGATTATATTCACTGCGGTTTCGAATAGTGAGAGGGGGTCTCATAGAAACTTATAAAATTCTAACAGGGTTCGACAGGGTAGATCCAGAAGACTGTTCCCAATGGTGGAATCCAGAACCATGGGTCATCTTTTGAAGATAAGGGAAAAACTGAGGTGAAGGGAAATTCCTTCATCCAGAGAGTGTTGAATGTATGGAATTCAATACCACCGAATGTAGTTGAGGCCAAAACGTTGTCTGATTTCAAGAAGAAATTTGATATAGCTCTTGGGGCTAAAGGGGTCGAGGGGGAAGGAGGATCAGGATATTGAATTCCATGATCAGCTATGATTACGATGAATGGCGGAGAAGGCTCCTGCTTCTAGTTTCTATGTTATGAGTCCGTGAAATATTTCCTGGTGCAGAGTTGAGTGACTACTTATCCCCGGTATACTTACAGCACTAACTATTAATTATGTTGAGTCCTGGATGCTACTCATTAATCCCTGTACGTTAGGCTGCTGAATCATTGAATCCCGACAATGCAGGATGGAGCCTGTCCCGACAACAATCCCACCCAGGCCCTATCCCCGTAACCCACATATTTACCCTGCTATCCCCTGACACTTAGGGTAGTTTTGCGTGGCCAATCCAGCAAACCTGCACAGTTTAGGAATGTGGAGGGAAACTGGAGCACCTGAGGAAACCCACGCAGACACGGTGAGAAAGTGCAAACTCCACAGAGACAGTGACCCGAGGCTGGAATCGAACCCGTGTCCCTGGGGCTGTGAGGCAACAATGCGAACCACTGCGCCACCGTGTCACCCATAAATGATTAAATTAGAAAAAAGGATCTGCCTTAAGAAAGATTGATGGACTGAGTTCTGAGGAAAGCGAGTTAACCAGTTAATGAGACAGAATAAGTGATGATGTGGGAGAGAGCAGAGAGAGAGCAAAGACTTTAGAAATAAGTTTACGGCCAGGGAAGGAATGTGATTGGAAAGTGCCAGCTATATTAAATCATTAACTAACAGTGATTGGTTCACTGGTTACGGGGCGGCATGATGCCACAATGGTCAGCGCTGCTGTCTCACAGTGTCAGGGACCCGGGTTCAATTCCGGCTTCGGATCACTTTCTGTCTGAGTTTGCATGTTCTCCCAGTGTCTACGTGGGTCCCCTTCGGGTTCTCCTGTTTCCTCCCACAGTCCAAAGATGTGCAGGTTAGGTTGATTGGCCATGCTAAATTGACCCGAGCGTCAGGGGATACGCAGGGTAAATACATGGAGTTGCGGGAGTGGAGCCTGGGTGGTATTGTGACCGGTATAGACTCGATGGGGCGAATGGCCTCCTTCTGCACTGCAGGGATTTTATGATTCGCAGCTGACGTCAGCTCAGGGAGATGAGCCAATCGCAGCACTGAGAAACGCCTCCCTGTTTCTGAATACTTGAAGCTGCCTCTGATCTGAGTTCACTCTGTGATATAAGACTAGAGGCAGCAACTTATTGTAAACATTGTCGCTGCTTACTGTCCAATCAGGAACCATGTATCTCCTGTGTGCTTTACTGATAACAATGACCACGCTGCCCGGTGAGTCTGAGCTCAGATCCTCAGTGTGTGTTTCATGGGTTATATTTGTTCACAGATTTCTCACACATTCTACATTTTGTTGCAGGAATCAATGGCCAAGATTCAGTTTCCCAGGACCCGGCTGAATTAACGGTTCAGGAAGGATTGAACGTAATAGTGAATTGTAATTACACAACAACGGATGCTTTTCCAAATCTCTTCTGGTACATCCAGTATCCCGGGGAAGCTCCGAGATATTTACTGCAGAAATATAGCACGGGGGGCGGAGAAAAGTCTCCAGATTTCCCTGACCGGTTTTCTGCTGATTTGGACAAGGACAAGAAAACAGTTCCTTTAAATATCACTGGGGTCCATGTCTCTGACTCTGCCGTGTATCACTGTGCGCTGAGCCCCACACTGTTACAAAGGCGCAGTGAGCCCGTACAAAAACCTGCAAAGGCACTCTCACCTCCTCTCACTGAATCAGATCTGTGACCTGGATTGTGAACTGTTAATACAAACAGAACAATTGTATAACGAAGAGTTAGTCCGAATGTTCTCATTCCATGGTGCTGAATGTGCCATTCTTGTTTAAACACTCTGCAATGCTGAGACTGGGAGAAGTGAACAACAGGGGGCAGCATTGCAGCTTCCATTTTACTATTATTCCTTCCAAAGTGGATAAGCTCACACTTACCAACGCTATACTCCATCTGCCAGATCCTCGCCCACTCACTTAGCCTATCCAAATCTCTCTGCAGACTTACCGCATCCTCCACGCAATTCACTTTCCCACTCATCTTTGTGTCATCCGCAAACTTTGTTACCCAACACTCGGTCCCCTCCTCCAGATCGTCTATGCATATGGTAAATACTTGAGGCCCCGGCACCAATCCCTGTGGCACGCCACTAGTCACCAACTGCCAACCAGAAAAGCACCCATTTATTCCAACTCTCTGCTTCCTGTTAGATAGCCAATCCCCAATCCACGCTAACACTTTACCCCTAACTCCGTGCACCCTGATTTTCTGCAGCAACCTTTTGTGAGGCACCTTATCGAACGCCTTCTGGAAATCCAAAAACACCACATCCACTGGTTCCCCTCTGTCAACCGCACTCGTTACATCAACATAAAAATCCAGTAAATTTGTCAAACACGACTTTCCCTTCATGAATCCATGCTGCGTCTGCTTGATCAAACCATTTTTTTCCAGGTGTCCTGCTATTTCTTCCTTAATGATGAATTCCAGCAATTTCCCAACTACGGACGTTAAGCTAACCGGCCTGTAGTTACCCGCCTTTTGTCTACCTCCTTTTTTAAACAGTGGCGTCACATTAGCTGTTTTCCAATCAGCCGGCACTTCCCCAGAGTCCAGCGTATTTTGATAAATTACAACCAACGCATCCTCTATTACTTCTGCCATTTCTTTCAGTCCCCTGGGATGCATTCCATCCGGGCCCGGGGACTTGTCTACCTTTAGTCCCATTAGCCTCCCAAGCACTACCTCTTTAGTAATAGTAATCATTTTAAGGACCTCATCCCCTACAGTCCCATGACCGTCAATTTTCGGTAAGCTATTTGTGTCCTCTACCGTGAAGACTGATACAAAAAACTTGTTTAAGGCCTCAGCCATTTCCTCGTTTCCCATTATTAAATCCCCCTTCTCATCTACTAAGGGTCCAACATTTACTTTAGCTACTCTTTTCCTTTTTATATATTTGTAAAAACTTTTACTATCTCTCTGTCCCTCCCCCCCCCTGGGCTTTGCCCCCCCCCCCCCCCCCCTGGGCTTTGCCCCCCCCCCTGGGCTTTGCCCCCCCCCCCCCCGGGCTTTGCCCCCCCCCCCCGGGCTTTGCCCCCCCCCCCCGGGCTTTGCCCCCCCCCGGGCTTTGCCCCCCCCCCGGGCTTTGCCCCCCCCGGGCATTGCCCCCCCCCGAGCATTGCCCCCCCCCGAGCATTGCCCCCCCAACCCACACATCCTGGGACACTAAGTGGCAATTGAGCATGGCCAATCAACCTAACCTGTACATCTTATAAACAGTAAGAAGTCTCACAATACCAGGTTAAAGTCCAACAGGTTTATTTGATCGCACGAGCTTTCGGAGCACTGCTCCTTCATCAGGTGAATGGCCACTCACCTGATGAACCTGGTGTTGTGTGCCCACCCCAGTCCAACGCCGACATCTCCACGTCATCTTATGGACTGCAGATTGATTCTCTGTAGAATCCTGTTCTTTCTCTCTATCAACATTCCTCTGCAAGTTTTATTTCCTTCAAGTACCCATCCAATTTCATTTTGAAATGATTGAATCTTCTGTTCCACCATCCTCATAGGCAGCGAGTTCTAGATCATGTGCTCTCCCTACCTAAATATAAATCTTCCTCAAATCCCTGCTCTACCACTACTCAAGTAATGTCCTGTATGTTACACTTTTATCCAGTATTATAGACATCTGTCTGGCAGCCTGCATGGAGATTTTCAGCTCCCTGTGTCCAGGACAGGAAGCCGTGAGCATGGATCTGTCAATCAGCCTCAATCAGCACCTTCAGGAGAATTGGGAGGGTGAATATTAGATACAGCAGAGTGAGAATTGAGGGAGAGTGTGTGGGATGGAGATTTACTGCGTTTGGGGAATGAGAGAGGAAAGAATGTTCCATAGAAACTAGAATTGTCTGTTCTGAATTTCTGTCCTGTACTGACACTGATGAATTTTGTAATCTCCTTTTGCAGGATATCAGAAGGTGGGGATTTACAGACAGAAATCTCGAATCAAACGTCACATCAACATCTGACAGACATTTGATTGATTGGGACCCGAATATCATTGGCCTTTCAATCTTGAAGGAGAAATCTTTTAATGTTCTGTCTGCGTCAGAATTTTTTATAACATAAATGTGACTGGAAATACACCAAGACACAGACACACCTGAGTGAGAGTGTTCCAGTGCACTGAGTGTGGAAAGAGCTTTAACCAGTTACACAGCCTGAAAATACATCGCAGTATTCACAGCGGGGAGAGACTGTACCCGTGTTCTGTGTGAGATTTAATTGACTGTTTAACCAGGAGGGTGACGAAGACACCTGCACCATGGAGAAACCGTGGAAATGTGGGGACTGTGGGAAGGCATGTCAGTGCCCATCTGAGCTGGAAACCCATCGACGCAGCCACACCGGGGAGAGACCATTCACCTGCCTTGAGTGTAGGAAGTGTTTCACTCAGTCAAGCAACCTGCTGAGACACAAGCGAGTTCACACTGGGGAGAAACCGTACACTTGCTGTGTGTGTGGGAAGGGATTCACACATTCGTCCACCCTGCAGGATCACCAGCGGGTTCACACCGGGGAGAAGCCTGTCACCTGCTCCAAGTGCGGGAAGGGATTCAGTCGGTTATCAAACCTGCAGGAACACCAGCGAGTTCACACTGGGGAGAAACCATGCACCTGTTGGGCGTGTGGGAAAGGATTCACTCAGTCATCCAGCCTGCTGAGACACCAGCGAGTTCACAAGTGATGACAGGGGTTGGATTCTGTTTTATTGCTGCTGTTAATCACATCCAGGACTGAACCATGTTCATTCTGACAGTTGGTGAAGTGGGAGGGTCGGAGGGTTTCTTTCTGCTGGACTGGCCGGTCTCACGACTTTGCTTCTAGTTCGCTGATGCTCTTTGAGCCTGGGAGAGCACATTGCCACTGAAATGATCCACAAAAGCTGATGAAGGACATTTATTTTATCCTGGATAGTAAATAGTGTTTTTCCTACCACTACAGGTAGATTTAAAATAAATACAGAAAGGACTGGAAAAACACAACACGTCTTGCAGCATCTGTGGAGAGAGAAACAGTGTTAATGTTTCACACTACTGGATTGGGAATCAATCTTGTAAACCTCCTCTGAACTGCTTCCAATGTATTTATATCCTTTGTTTAATAGGAGACAAAATTGTACCCTGTGTTCAAGGTGCAATCTCAGCAACGCCCTGCACAACTGAAGCATAACATCTTTACTTCTATGTTCAATTTCTCTCAGAATAAAGGATAACATTCCATTTATAAGAACTTTGATTTGTTTGAACTAAGATTTATGAGGGTTCTCTTGTTTACAATAACTTCCCTCATCGTAAATCACACCAGGTTCCAGTGACTTAATCATATAGCAAGAAAGAACACTTTAAATGGTGAATTCAGAAAGTTTATTAACCATTAAAAATGTAACGAGTCAGAAAGATAAAAAAGCAAAGTATCGATCAACAGCAAAAGGAGGAGAGCTTAACTTCAACTTCTCCATCCTTCTCAAACCAGGACATGAAGTGATGGCTCTGAAAACGTGGATAACTTGTAAAACTAACAGCTCTCAACGTCTCTCTGTAGGGCACAGTGTGAGGCACTGCTGCCTCACAGCAGAGGGTTCGAGTCCCGGCTTGGGTCACTGGCTGTGCGGAGTTCGCCCATTCTCCCCGTGTCTGTGCAGGTTTCCTCTGGGTGCTCCGGTTTCCTCCCACAGTCCGAAAGACGTGCTGGTTGGGTACATTGGCCATGCTAAATTCTTCCTCAGTTTACCCAAACAGGCACCAGAGTGTGGCGACTGGGGGATTATCAGAGTAACTTCATTGCAATGTTAATGTAAGTCTATGTGTGACACTAATAAACAAACTATAAAAAAAGTTAACTTTTAAAAACTTCTACCAGATTGGTTTCTCGAATCCCCTTTTTTATACTTTCAAAATGTAGAAAGCCATCCTCAGCTAATTGTTAGGAATTAGCCAATTGGTCTATAACTTGTCAATAATGAAATTGATTTGGTTTTTAGCTAATTGCACATATTGTCTTAATTTTAAGACATACCTTTCTCTCAAACGATATCTCTTAGCTTGGGGTAGCCCAAGTGTTGACCGATAATTGGTTCACATCAGTCATTCAATGTTGAGACATCTTGAACAGGAGCCGATTCATTCCCTCCAGTCAAGGTTAACAAGTCCTTTCATCTTTCTTTATTCTGTCAGCATGGGAAGGGAACATCTTATAATTCCCACAGCATTTTAACCATTCTTAAAGTGTTTATAATTCTAAAAGTTATAAACCTGTGTTCAAATTTATATTTCCAGCCTTTATAACATATGTATTAATGAATCATTTATTATTTAATTGTCTCACAATTAATGCTGTCTATTTAACTAATCTGGCTGCTTTCCAATTGTGGGAACTTCAGGCCACAAAAAAGGTAGTTAGAGTTGTAGAGGTTTACAGCATGGAAACAGGCCTTTCGGCCCAACTTGTCCATGCTGCCCAGTTTTTACCACTAAGCTAGTCCTAATTGCCCTGGAATATTACTCATGATCTGTGCTTCCAAGCATTTTGAATGTGCATCTACAACAAGCAAAAACATGTGATTCATGAAAGGCCCCCCAAGGGCCACATGTAGTCTGGACCACGGCCTATCAGGCCACTCCCGAGGATGAAGTGGTAATGTACCCAGTGTGTTGTGGGGAATGAACTCAGAAGAATCATTCAACACTCAAACCTGATTCAATCGACAAACAGTTTATTGAGCTAGGCCAGTGGGGAGAAGCCACAGGGGCTGACCATGTGTAACTCCACCCAACAAAGAAAATCATCAATTCTTATCCAGTTACTCAGCCCATCCCGGCTGGACACAATCCAATCAGAATGGTGATAGATTACATACATTATAGGTTCAATAAAATTAGTATCTGGGCATTATGGGGCTTTGTGATCATCTCATGGACAGATAGGTGCCCCCATCATGATGTTTTCCAGACCCCCTCGTCTACCATCCTTGGGGTTTTCTTTGTACATAGACTCAGTTTGAAAAGGGGTGGATTAAAAATTCTCAAATGGATGTCAGCACCCTTCCTTTGTTTCAATCTAATGACCACACGGTCTGGGAACATTTCTATTTAATAATCTCTCCTTTTAAACTCTGTTCTTCAGTATCCAATTCCAGAATTTTCCTTTTCATTGTGTTAATTGTGTCAGGATTAAATCTTTGGACCTGACAGGAAGTTTAACCCAAGATCAATCCAACACAGGATTGGTCAGAATCGTTTCATATGTACCAAATTTTAAATAACTGAAGGGGGCGACCTTTATGCTTAATATCATGGATATTTTTACGTGTGTATATCAAATTTATTTTAAAATATTGTCAACAGTTCACAGCAATGCGATGACTCATGGAGAGGCTCCTTGCACCCCCTAATCACTTCAGACAGCCTTAATCACTTTAGACTCCAAGCAGGGAAACACAGACAATAGCTCAACTGATTAGATTATGCAAGAAGCTCAAATCACAAAGGGAGCCCTCCAGAAACAGATCAGCCCAGGGGAAATGGGATCAGCTCCACCTATCTATAATGGCTGTTTTAATATCTCGCTATTGTGCCACTGCTTTGTGTTATGAGCTGGTACTGATCATGTAACTTGTCGTAAATGTTGAACCTATTACCATATGTTTGGCATGAAGTTCAAAACCCTATAAACTGTAAAGCGCATAATGGCCAGGCAGAGCAGTTGACGAGCAGCTGTCTCTCCCCAGGCCTGCGGTTTTGTTATTTTAAACAGAGAATAAAATTTGTGTTGCCTTTTTGTACTGTACTCATGTCTGCTTGTCTTTCATGCTGGTAGGAAGTGAGAAAACTTCCCCTTACAATAACCATGACAAATTAAAACTCTCAATTTCATGAGTGAGTTTTATCTGGATTAAAATTCCCACATGTTTAGTAAAATATCCTGGAATCCTGTCTCTGGACAGTAAATATGGCTCCAGGTTCATAACTTTTGAAAAAAAAAGCTTTATTCATTACACTTCCATTTTAAAAATCTGTTTGATTTAAATCACAGACAAAAAACCTCAAAGCTTAAAGCGTTCAACCCACAAATATCATCCACACACCAACAGAGAAACTTAGCATGTGCTTTACAATAATAACCAAAATTAATTACTTAAGCATTCTTCTGATTCTGTTTTTAAACTCCCAAAAATGCCTTTAATTAAAGACTCAAGGTAAGGTTAATTCCCCAGAAAGATAAACCTTAACAAATGTAGCCCAAAACAATGATAAAACACATCTACAAACATCCACACAAAAACAAACAAAACACACAGATTCTCACAGCTTGTAAATTTCAAACAATGAATCCTCAGCATTCTCTCTCGCAGCTATAACTTCTTAAAGCGACAGAGCACTACAAGCTCACAACTCCTTGATTAAAATAAGATGCAAGATCCTTCATTGTAACTTAACCCTTTTTAAGCCAACTTCCAAGGCCTGATTTTATCAGCAACATCTAATCTTTGTTAATTTAAAATCCCAAACACGTTACCACCTGCAAACTCTTTGTTCTTTATCTGGTGTTGAGGTGACAACAAAATAAAATTCTCAGTTATTCCAAATTCCTCCAGGGTATGCTTAAAATTTCCACATTTAACTGGCTCCAATAAATCCACAATTATAAACTAAAATAGACACGAGTTTCTGGGTGATTTAAAAACAAGTTAAAAACAAGATGCCAGAGGAAAGATAGAACAGGAGGAAAGAAAGGAGGGGGAGTTGCACTTTTGATTCAGGAAAACATCACGGCAGTACTGAGAGGGGATATATCCGAGGGTTCGCCTACTGAGTCAAAAGGGTTGAACTGAGAAAGAAGGGGGAAATCACTTTGATATGGTTGTACTATAGGCCCCCAAATAGTCGGTGGGAAATTGAGGAGCAAATATGTAAGGAGATTACAGATAGTTCCAAGAAAAATTGGGTGGTAATAGTCGGGGATTTTAACTTTCCCAACATTGACTGGGACAGCCAGAGGCTTGGATGGAGAGAAATTTGTTGAGTGTATTCAGGAGGAATTTCTCATTCAGTATGTGGATGGCCCGACTAGAGAGGGGCAAAAGTTCACCTCCTCTTGGGAAATAAGCCCGACTAGAGAGGGGCAAAAGTTCACCTCCTCTTGGGAAATAAGGAAGGGCAGGTGATAGAAGTGTGAGTGAGGGATCACTTTGGGACCAGTGACCATAATTCCATTAGTTTTAAGATACCTATGGAAAATGATTGGTCAGGTCCAAAAGTTAAAATTCTAAATTAGGGAAAGGCCAATGTTGATGGTATCAGGCAGGAACTTTCGACAGTTAACTGGGGGAGTCTGTGGGAAGGCAAAGGGACGTCTGGTAAGTGGGAGGCTTTCAAAAGTGTTTTAACCAGGGTTCAGGGTAAGCACATTGCTCTTAGAGTGATGGGCAAGGCTGGTAGAAGTCGGGAACCCTGGATGACTCGAGATATTGAAGCCCTCGTCAAGAAGAAGGAGGCACATGACATGCATCGGCAGCTGGGATCAAGTGGATCCCTTGAAGAGTTTCGAGGGTGTAGGAGTAGAATTAAGAGAGAAGTCAGGAGGGCAAAAAGGGGACACGAGATTGTTTTGGCAGATAAGGCAAAGGAGAATCCAAAGAGGTTCTATAAATACATAAAGTGCCAAAGAGTAACTAGGTAGAGAGCAGGGCCTCTTAAGGATCAACAAGGTCATCTATGTGCGGATCCACAAGAGATGGGTGAGATCATAAATGAATATTTTTCATCATTATTTATTGTTGAGAAAAGCATGGATGTTAGGGAACTTGGGGAAATAAAGTGATGTCTTGAGAAGTGTACTTATAACAGAGAAGGAGGTGCTGGAAGTCACAAAGCGCATCAAGGTAGATAAATCCCCGGGACCTGATGAAGTGTATCCCAGAACACTGTGGGAGGCTAGGGAGGAAATTGCGGGTCTCCTAGCAGAGATATTTGAATCATCGATAGTCACGGGTGAGGTGCCTAAAGATTGGAGGGTGGCAAATGTGGAGCCTTTGTTTAAAAAGGGCTGCAGGGAAAAGCCTGGGAACTAAAGGGCGGTGTGATTCACATCTGTAAGTTGTCAGAAGGTATTTGAGAGACAGGATCTACAGGCATTTGGAGACACAAGGACTGATTAGGGACGGTCAGCATGGCTTTGTGAGTGGAAAATCATGTCTCACAAATTTGATTGAGTTTTTTGAAGGGGTAACCAAGAAGGTAGATCAGGGCAGTACAGGTGATGCTGTCTACGTGGACTTTAGCAAGGCCTTTGACAAGGTACCGCAAGGTAGGTTGTTGCTTAAGGTTAAATCTAATGAAATCCAGGGTGAGTTAGCCAAATGGATACAAAATTGGCTTGATGACAGAAGACAGAGGGTGGTTGTAGAAGGTTGTTTTTCAAACTGGAGCCTGTGACCAGCGGTGTGCCTCAAGGATCGGTGCTGGGTCCACTGTTATTTGTCATTTATATTAATGATTTGGATGAGAATGTAGGAGGCATGGGTAGTAAGTTTTCAGATGACACCAAAGTTGGTGGCATTGTGGACAGTGGAGAAGGCTATCTAGGATTGTAGCGCGATCTTGATCAATTGGGCCAGTGGGCTGACGAATGGCAGATGGAGTTTAATTTAGATAAATGCAAGGTAATCCATTTTGGGCGATCGAACCAGGACAGGACTTACTCAGTTAATGGTAGGGTGTTGGGGAGAGTTACAGAACAGAAATCTAGGGGTACAGGTACATAGCTCCTTGAAAATGGAGTTGCAGGTGGACAGAGTGGTGAAGAAGGCATTCTGCATGTTGGTCAGAACATTGAATACAGGAGTTGGAATGTCTTGTTGAAGTTTTACAAGACATTGGTAAGGCCACACTTGGAATACTGTGTACAGTTCTGGTCACCCTATGATAGAAAGGATATTATTAAACTAGAAAGACTGCAGAAAAGATTTACTGGGATGCTACCGGGATTTGATGATTTGAGTTATAAAGAGAGGCTGGATAGACTGGGACTTTTTTCCCTGGAATGTAGGAGGCTTAGGGGTGAACTTATAGAGGTCTATAAAATAATGAGGGGCATAGATCAGCTAGATAGTCAATATCTTTTCCCAAAGGTAGGGGAGTCTAAAACTAGAGGGCATAGGTTTAAGGTGAGAGGGGAGAGATACAGAAGGGTCCAGAGGGGCACTTGTTTCACACAGAGGGTGGTGAGTGTCTGGAAAAAGGTGCCAGAGGTAGTAGTAGAGGCAGGTACAATTTTGTCTTTTAAAAAGCGTTTAGACAGTTACATGGGTAAGATGGGTGTCGAGGGATATGGGCCAAACGTGGACAATTGGGATGAGCACAGGGGTTAAAAAAGGGGCGGCATGGACAAGTTGGGCTGAAGGGCCCGTTTCCAAGCTGGAAACCTCTATGACTCCATGACTAAATCAACTGTCTGCTGAAAGGGTTAACTTTTCTACAGAACCGAAAGGGGTGGGGAGTGAGAAGAAACTTGGCACACAGTTACATCACTTTACATAATTTTTAAAAACTTCTCTAACAACAAAACAAAGTTGATTTTAAACTTTATCTATGAATTCTTTTGTTCTCTTCCTCAACCTAATTATTTTAATTTGTTCAGTTTTTGTTAGGGATGGGTAACTTCTGTTCTTTATAAACTGGTTCACTCATTTTGTTAATTCTACATGGGCTCGGAGAATCAGAACCCAGACTTTATCATCCTGATCCTTTTTCTCCTTCTGCCACCACTCCCTCTGTTTTGAAGGAGGGTCATGGGGATTCCAATCAGAACTAATCATTTCATCAGAAGAGTAAAATACTGCAGATACCGGAATCTGAAACAAAAACACAAAATGCTGGAAAATCTCAGTAGGTCTGACAGCACCTGTGAAGAATGGAGCCAAGGTTTCGATAATGGATGACCCTTCATAACAGCTCTCATGAAGTATCATTCAGACTCAAAATGTTGGCTCTGTTCTCTAATCATTTTATCGATACATTTCTTGTTCTTAGTTTGAGGTTTAAAGTGAGAGGGGAGAGATACAAAAGGGTCCAGAGGGGCAGTTTTTCACTCAGGTCGTGGTGAGTGTCTGGAACGAGTTGCCAGAGGCAGTGGTAGAGGTGGGTACAATACTGTCTTTTCAAAAGCATTTAGACAGTTACACGGGTAAGATGGGTATAGAGGGATATGGGCAAAATACGGGCAATTGGGACTAGCTTAGTGGTAAAAACTGAGCGGAATGGACAATTTGGGCTGAAGGGCCTGTTTCCATGTTGTAAACCTCTATAACTTCCTAACACCCTGTCACTCTGTGATCCATGTGAAATCTAAAAACCAGGTATTCGCAACAAGACTCAAAGAGCATCAGCCCACTGGAGGCAAAGTCATGAGACCGGCCAGTCCAGCAGAAAGAAACCCTCCGACCCTCCCCATTGACCAACTGTGAGAATGAACAAAATGCAGTCCTGGATGTAATTGAGAGCAGAAACAATAACAGCAGAATCCAACCTCTGGAATCACTCGTGAACTCGCTGGTGTCTCAGCAGGTGGGATGAAACTCTGAATCCCTTCCCACACTGAGAGCAGGTGAATGGCCTCTCCCCAGTGTGAACTCGCTGGTGTGTCTGCAAGTTGGATGACTGAGTGAATCCCTTCCCACACTGAGAACAGTTGAATGGTCTCTCCCCAGTGTGAACTCGCTGGTGTCTCTGCAGGTGGGATGACTGAGTGAATCCCTTCCCACACTGAGAGCAGGTGAACGGCCTCTCCCCTGTGTGAACTCGCTGGTGTGTCCGCAGATCAGATGAGTTAGTGAATCCCTTCCCACACTGAGAGCAGATGAATGGTTTCTCCCCAGTGTGAACTCGCTGGTGTATTCGCAGGCTGGATAACAGAATGAATCCCTTCCCACACTGAGAGCAGGTGAACGGCCTCTCCCTTGTGTGACGTAGCTGGTGTCTCTGCAGGTCGGCTGACTGAGTGAATCTCTTCCCACACTGAGAGCAGGTGAACGGTCTCTCCCCAGTGTGAACTCGTTCGTGTGTCCGCAGGATGGATGAGTTCGTGAATCCCTTCCCACACTGAGAACAGTTGAATGGCCTCTCCCCAGTGTGAACTCGTTGGTGTCTCTGCAGGAGGGATAACAGAATGAATCCCTTCCCACACTGAGAGCAGGTGAACGGCCTCTCTCCTGTGTGAACTTGCTGGTGTTTCTGCAAGCTGGATAACTGAATGAATCCCTTCCCACACTGAGAGCAGGTGAATGGTTTCTCCCCAGTGTGAACTCGCTGGTGTATCCGCAGGCTGGATAACAGAATGAATCCTTTCCCACACTGAGAGCAGGTGAATGGCCTCTCCCCAGTGTGAACTCGTTCATGTGTCCGCAGGGTGGATAATTGAGTGAATCCCTTCCCACACTGAGAGCAGGTGAACGGCCTCTCCCCAGTGTGAACTCGCTGGTGTCTCTGCAGGTCGGATAACTGACTGAATCCCTTCTCACATTGAGAGCAGGAAAATGGCCTCTCTCCAGTGTGAACTCGCTGGTGTCTCTGCAGGAGGGATAATCGAGTGAATCCCTTCCCACATTGAGAGCAGGTGAATGGTCTCTCCCCAGTGTGGCTGCGTCGATGAGCTTCCAGCTTAGATGGGGCTCTGTATCCCTTCCCACAGTCCCCACATTTCCATGGTTTCTCCATGGTGCAGGTGTCCTTACCTCTCTCTTGACTGGACAATTAGTTGAAACTTCGCCCACACTCAGAACAAGATTACAGTCTCTCCCCGCTGTGAATGGTGTGATATTTATTCAGACTGTGTAACTGGTTAAAGCTCTTTAGTCAGTGCATTGGGACACTCTCATTCAAGTGTGGCAGTGTGTTGATGCTTTTTCACTCACACTGACATTTCAAATCTTTTCAAATCGACAGACTGGACAATCATTTCTCCTTCTGGATTCAAAGTCCGATGATATTGAGGTCCCAAGGAATATGACTCTGTCACGTCTAGACATGACGTTTGAGATTTCGGCCTGTGATTCCTCTTTCAATATCCTGTAAAACGAGTTTACAAAAGTCATCAGTGTCAGTACAGCATAGAAATTCAGAACAGACAATTTCTATGGAACATTCTTGCCTCTCTCATTCCCCAAAAGCTGTAAATCTCCATCCCACACACTGTCTCCCCATTCTCAGCAGGTCTGGCAGCATCTGTATGGAGAGAAAAGAACTGATGTTTCAGAGCTTTGACAAAGGGTCATCGAGACAAGAAACATCAGCTCTTGATGTAGGAAGAGAGATTCCTATTCGCTGATTCAGGCAGGCTCCATTGTGACGTCACAATGCGGAAGTTGTCCAATGAGCTTCAGATTGAAACTTCCTCTTCTGGACAACATCTGGGAGGAAATCAATGTTTCCCCCTTTCCATTTCTTTTCTCATTCTGGGGAAATTGGGGACTTGCAGCAACTGAAGGGAGTGAAGTGAATTCGGTCTGTATATTCCACACATTTTTACTCCAGTAATGTAGACATTTATTTGTCTGGCAGCCTGCATGGAAATTTTCAGCTCTCTGCATCCAGGGCAAGAAGCAGTGAGCATGGATCTGTCAATCACACATGAGGACGGCCTCAACCGGGATCTTGGGTTCATGTCACACTATCTGTAACTCACACTGTCTGTAACCCCCACAAATTGCCTGGGCTTGCAAAATCTCACTAACTGTCCTGGCTGGAGACAATACACATCTCTTTAACCTGTGCTTCACCCTCTCTCCACTCACATTGTCTGTACCTTTAAGACTTGATTACCTGTAAAGACTCACATTCCAACCATTATTTTGTAAATTGAGTTTGTGTCTCTGTGCCCTGTTTGTGAATAGAACTCCCACTCACCTGATGAAGAGCAGCGCTCCAAAATCCTGTGGCTTATGCCAGCAAATTAACCTGTTGGATTTTAACCTGGTGTTGTGAGATTACTTACTGTCTGAGGCTGAAACAGGCTGTTCACAACCAGGGTGAAATAGTTCATCCCAATATGAGCTTCCAACCACGTCCACATCATCATCAAGACCACCTTCATTCAAAGTAATTAATTAATTAACAGTAATGAATCATAAAATACATTGTAGGAGGAGGCCATTCAGCCCATCGAGCCTGCACCGACAACAATCCCATCCAGGCCCTATCCACATATTTACCTGTTAATCCCCCTGATGCCAAGGGTTAATTTATCATGGCCAATCTGTCTAACCTGCACATCTTTGGACTGTGGAAGGAAACCGGAACACCCGGAGGAAACCCACACAGACACGGGGAGAATGTAGAAACTCTGCACAGACAGCGACCCGAGGCTGGAATTGAACCCGGGTCCCTGGCGCTGTTAGGCAGCTGCGCTAACCACTGCGCCACCGGGTCACATGTCAGTGCCATCGCCCGACTCCAGCCCAGTCTCAGCTCATCTGGAACCCTCACCCATTCCATTGTGACATCACACTCTCACCCATTCCATTGTGACGTCACACTCTCACCCATTCCATTGTGACATCACACTCTCACCCATTCCATTGTGACCTCACACTCCCACCCATTCCATTGTGACCTCACACTCTCACCCATTCCATTGTGACGTCAGGGCTTCACTCTCCGATCACAATCCCTGCCGGCCTCCCACATGCAGCCTCAATGGCGGCAGTCAGCCCGGGTCTAACACCACAAGCTGCCGCTCCATTTGGTACAAAGGGGGGGACCGGGAAGTTCATTTCCGGGGTTTGGGGTTGATCAACATGTTTACAAAGCCTCTCCACCCACCCGCCACATTTATCATTCCTCGCACGCCGCCCTCTACCTCGGATTGATCTCGCTACCGAGTTAAAACCGTCCATCCGTCGTCATTACCCGCACTGCGCATGCTACAGGCCCCGCCTCTCATTCACTCCGATTGGTTGGAGGACCAGCCGCTCCCGCTCGGTCCTCCAGTCCGGCCCCCTCTTCCTATTGGTCCGGAGCTGCCGTCAATCAGTGCCCGGGCATTGTGATGTGGAGCATGCGCAGTGTCATTGCTGTCCTTGGCGCTTGTTTGTCCCGGAGAAGCGGAGTCAGCGTTAGGCGGTGGCTGGGAGGATTTGGAAACACTTTGTGGATCCGCAAACCCTTCAGAATCATTGTCAGCTCCCTGGTTTGCAGCTGCGGGGCTTCTCCCTCCCTCCCTCCCGGGAACAGGCCCAGGTTAACGGCCCCATCCTGGCTCAGCCACTGGAGGATGGTTCACATCAGAGGATGGGGGAGGGGGACAATAAATAAGAGGTTACACTTTGACCTCAAATCAATGAGGACTCTGATCTCTGGGAAGGAAGGAAACCCTGGGAGGTGGGCGGGGAGGATTCACAAACACCCGCTGGAGGCCCCAACACCCCCAATAAGACCCATTGGTTTTATTGTCAGTCTGCAGACAGGAGCTGGAGAACTGAACCCAGACAGAGGAGAGGGAGGGAGAAAACTGGGAGTGGAGGAAAGAAATGGTGAGATGGGTTTGGATTTCAGCGCAGGGAGGAGGGAGAGTGTGTGGGACGGAGATTTACAGATTTGGGGGAACAAGAAAGGAAAAAATGTTCCAGAAAGACTAGAATTGTTCAGAGTTTCTATCCTGTTCTGACAGTGATGACTTTTCTAAACTGTTTTTACAGGATATTCAAAGTGAAGGAATGGCAGACAGAAAACTCAAACCGAACATCACATCTGACAAAGTCATTCAGTTCCTTCGGAGCTGAATATGATCGGTCTTTGAATATGGAAGGAGCAATATTTGTCTGTTCTGCCTGCGGGCAAAGAAATTAAACATCAGTGTGACCAGAAAAGCAGCAGGACAAACACACACCCGAGTGAGAGTGTTCCAGTGAACCGACTGTGGAAAGAGCTTTAACCAGTTACACAGCCTGAAAAAAAATCACAGTTCACAGCAGGGTGAAACTACGTGTATGTTGTGTGTGTGGATGAGGCTTGAACTGATCATCCAACCTGGAGAAACACAAGGGCACCAGCACCATGGAGAAACAGTGGAAATGTGTGGATTGTGGGAAAGGAATCAGTTTCCCATCACAACTGGAAGTTCATCAGCGCAGTCACACTGGGGAGAGACCGTTCACCTGCTCTGTTTGTGGGAAGGGATTCACCCATTCATACAACCTTCTGACTCACCAACGGGTTCACACTGGGGAGAGGCCGTTCACCTGCCCTGTGTGTGGGAAGGGATTCACTCGCTCATCCCACATTGTGACACACCAACTTGTTCACACTGATGAGAGACTGTCTCCATGTTCTGACTGTGGGAAGAGTTTTAAATGCAAAAAAGATCTGCTGACGCACCAACGTATTCACACTGGGGAGAGACCGTTCACCTGCTGTGTGTGTGGGAAAGGATTCATTCAGTCATCCCACTTGCAGACACATCAACTTGTTCACTCTGATAACAAACTTTTTAATTGTTCCCACTGTGAGAAGAGCTTTAAAAATAAAAAAGATCTGCTGACGCACCAATATACTCACACTGGGGAGAGGCCATTCACCTGCTGTGTGTGTGGGAAGGGATTCAGCCATCCATCTGCCCTATTGAACCACCAGAGAATTCACACTAGGGAGAGGCCCTTCACCTGCTCAGACTGTGGGATGGGATTCATTAATTCATCCAACCTTCTGATACACCAGCAACTCCACACAGGGGATCGACCGTTCACCTGCTCTGAATGTGGGAAGGGATTCACCCGTTCATACAACCTTCTGACACAGCAGCAGGTTCACAGTGAGGAGAGGCCATTCACTTGCTCCGTATGTGGGAAGGGATTCACTCGTTCATCCAACCTATTGAATCACCAGCGAGTTCACACTGGGGAGAGGCCGTTCACCTGCTCCATGTGTGGGAAGGGATTCAGTCAGTCATCCAACCTGCTGACACATCAGAGAGTTCACAGTGGGGAGAGGCCATTTACCTGCTCTGTCTGTGGGAAGGGATTTTCTCATTTCTCTTATCTTCTGAAACACCAGCGAGTTCACACTGGGGAGAGGCCGTTCACCTGTAATGTCTGTGGAAAGGGATTTGTTCAGTCATCCCACCTGCTAACACACCGGCGAGTTCACAAGGGACTGCAAGGTTTGGATTCTACACTTATCGATGCTGTTAATCATATCCAGGTCTGAATCATCTTCACTCTGACTTTTTTCTTCTGTTGAGGTTTGATATTCTGAATAAATGTGAAATAGACATTTGATTGAATCATTGTTGTAGATTTTTGTCTTTTTCATTTGAGTGTTTAACGTCACCAGGCTGGAGCTCAGAAAGGGCAATCTGAGGGAGGATCACACAGTAGGAACAGAACTTCATTCTTGACCCAGTCCTTCAGGGTCACGCTGAGAGGGACAAACAGCACTTTGGTCTTTTTCGTCACTTTTCACTGACAGCAAAGTCCCCGTGTGGGTGAATCCTGAGGTGTGTAAGAAATGTGTCCCAGTCGTTCTTTTCCATGGTTCCGAGCTCCGAGACACGGAACAGAAGCTCTTTTACAACTGTGTTTAGAGTTAGGAAGAACAATGGTGAATGCTGGAAACGTGCTGTCAAAGATTGGTGTAAAACTGGGATCTATTCCTGACTGAGAGTGAAACGGCAGGTTTAGGTTTCCAGACTAAAAATGCAAAAAAGTCTAAAACATTTTAATGTGTGTGTGTGTCAGTCCTGGTTTATTGAACAGAAACTGGCTTAAAATAAATTGGTTGAAGTCTGCATCAAAGTAGCAGCTGGAGACGTTCAAAGGAGCCTGTTAACTGCTGGGACAATTAGACAACAATTTGATTCCCAGATAGAGAAGGAGCTGCAGTGTGGATCCAAAAATTCTCAGTTTTGTTGTGTGCTTCCCATACACTATCCTTTTAAATAAACCTCGCTCCTATCAGCCTTTAACCATTAGAAACAGAACAGAGAGAAGCTGAGCAGCAACAGAGCCCTGACTGACCATTTAAGAATGAGTGATGTGTTCAGCTGAAGTTTCCTGTTGGTAGTTTTTTGGGTGATCTTATTTTGATCATTCTCAGTGACCCCTGGGTGTGAACCTGCTCTCCTCTCTTTCAGACATTCACTCACTTAGCATCTCCTCTCCCTCAGAAACTCAATCACTTAACATCTCTCATCTCTCTCACACTCACTGAACATCTCTCTTTCTCTCCAGGCATTCACTCACACTTACCTTACCTTCCACCTCTCTTACACTCTAACCTCGCTCCTCTCTCACATTCACTTCACCTCTCTCCTCTCAGAAACTGTCTTCATCACTTAATGTCTCTCTATCTTTCTTTCAAACACTCACTCGTTTAACCTTCCTATTTCAGATCTGCTTAAACTTATTCATTGTTTTCTCTCTCTCATTACCTCTCTCTGAAAAAGCACAAACACACTTCATCTCTCTTCGCTGTCTGAGAAAACATCTAATTGATGGAGATTCAATCCTCTCTGTTTCTCTCTCCCACTTCCTCTGACAGGCCCTGACTCACTTTAAATCTCCTCTTTTCTAATAACCCTCTTTGGGAAAACTCATTTGTTCTCTAATTCCTCCTCATTTCTCCCAGTGATGACCCTCAGTCCATCTCCCAATTCAGTGAATGTGTTAAAAGTCCAAATAATCTCCTTTATTGTTTAAAATGGGAATGGAGATGAATATACTGCTGAGACTGGCAGCAATCTGTGTGGTTGTTCTTGATGCTGTCAGAGTGAGTTCACCCTCACAGGCAGGAAGACTGTTCATGGTGATAACATCAAACTGACGCCGGCTGTTTCATTCTCAGGTATCACAACTTCCTGTTTCTCTGCTGCCGGTTCCAAACCTCACATCTCACTTCTGAGCAGAAAATAAATCCAGGGACCACAATCTGGTGAGAACATCTGTCAATGCGGCCGATATCTGTCCACAGAGTCAGGGCAGAGTCTCACAGGTCACATTGTGGTGACATTTACAAATGAGCCTGTTATTTCTATTCAGAGTTTCCATTCTCAGATATAACCAGCTGTGTCTGTGGATCAGTTACTGAGTTCCCTCTGCTTCCCATAGCTGGGAACTGATAGCCTGCTCCCTTACATACAGAGCATTCTCTCTGTATTGCTTGTTTCCTCTGATTCTCAGCTTTTATCTTTGACCTTCCTCATCTTTCTGCTTTTTAAATCTTTCTCAATTTTTCTCTGTCTTTCTGTCTCTCCCTTCCTCTGTATCTCTCTCAGGCTTTGTGTGTTCCTATTTAATCGAGCTGTTCAAAATCATGAAGAGTTTCTGATTGATTTTCGAAGGAAAAACAGGGAGAGAAGCAGAAAAACCCGGCAGATCCGGCGGCATCTGTTCAGAGAGAAACAGTTAACATTTTGAGTCCATATAATTCTTCAGGGCAGGAAAAACATGGGTTATCCACCTTAGATCAGGGAATGTAATGGGGAGAGGTGTTTAAAATGACAAATGATTTATGATAGTGTCAATGGAGAGAAATTATCTCCCAGGAGCACGAGGGTTTGTCGATGGAGAGAATCTATTTCCCCGGTGCAGGAGGGTCTGTAAGCAGAGGACACAGAGATTTAACTTAATTGACAACAGAACTGGAGGGGGTGATAAGGAGAATGTTTTACACAATAACTTGATATGATCTGGAATGCACAAACTGACAGGTGCTCGAAGCAGGTTTAGTAGTACCTTTCAAAGGGAATTGGATAAATACTTGCAGAAGGTAAATTGGCAGAGTTATGGTGAATGGGATTAATTGGACAGTTCACTCATCTTTGTGACATTCTGAATGTTTCTCTCCGAAGGTTTTAATATTTGATCTTTTCGGTCATAATGTGTCTCAAACAGAAGATTTAAACATTGGGTTTGATGAGCTGTCAGATCTCTTTCCTGTGTGTCTCTGTAACTTGCGAACTGGAGATAACCATGAGAAGGAACTGATTATTTTCAGTTCCTCTAACAGATTCCCCTCAGATATCAGGAATCCCTGGAGTTCCCCATATCCTCATTATTCTCGCCTCGAGTATAACAGCTCTCAGTCAGGCCGAGTCAGTCACATGTGTCTCTGTCATGATGTTTCCACTTGTATTTTATCACTCACCTCCCAGTGACACTCACCATAACACAGACACCGTAAAATATCATTGTTCCCTTACACTTTGTCCTCCTATTATAATCAAATGTTTGTTGGGCCTCTTGTCTCCCTTAATGTCAGATTACCTGCAGTTAAAATGACCTCAGAGACACTGAAACCGACCTTTGTGATTATTATACCAGACTCCAATCAGCCCCAGGAGCTGCAGTTGTAAAATACAGCAGAATTGGAATAACAGACAGGTTATTGTCTGATACTGACAGTGGCAGAGTAACACACACCGGAATCTAAATACATTATATCAATGGACCACGACTCACTCACACTATCAAATGAAACTTAAACTTTGGTTATGGTGCACGAGATACTGACTGTATTACCATTACATTGGATCAAATGCTGTGTTCACTAACATACTGCAACGTGACTCTTATTATTTGAACAAGCATTGTATTTGTTACACTCAGAGTAAGTCAGTGCTTTGCTGTGTTGTCTCTGTGCTCCATCCCCACTCTGATTGTATTGGAGCCTGTGTGTGTCATTGTTACACTGAGACTCTGTCACTGTGATTATTGGACAAGCAGCAAGTCACCGTCACAATGCCCGGCTGATTGACGGCAGCGTGGACCAATGGGAAGAGGGGGCAGAGCTGGAGGCCCGATCAGGAGCGGTTGGTCCTCCAACCATTAGGAGCAAACGAGGGGCGGGGCCAACTTTGACTCGAGCATGCGCAGTGTGAGTAAAGGCGATGGAAAACGGTTATTTTGGGCTCGGAAATCTGTTCGAGGTGATTGGCGGTACGGAGAGAGCAATGGATCGTCCAGGTGGGTGGAAACGCTGCGTAAGCATGTTGTGAGAGTCGCAAAATGCGGAAGAGAGCTTCCCGGACCCAGTTTGCACCGAGCGGGGCTGCAGCTCCTCATGTTCGTTTCGGGTTAACGTTCGCCATCTTTATTGGGGGCAATATGCAGCAGTGCGCACGTGTGGCCGCCATGTTTGTAGAGGGCAATGTTGTCAATCAGTGGGAGGAGCTTGTTCCCCAGTGTTCAGAATGGAGACAACTTGTCCATCAAACTGCATCAACCCTCTGAGTCCCAATGTCTTATTGATGAGGCAGAGCGGTGACAGAGAAGGAAAAAGAAAGGGAAAGTAAAACAGTAAATGCTGGAAAATCTCAGCAGATCTGACAGCATCTGTGGAGAGAGAATAGAACCAACGTTTCGAGACTGGATGACCCATAGTCAGAGCTTGTACACGTGTAAACAGAGCATGTAAACTTTGACACCTCCATGTACCCTTGTACACCTCTATCAATCTACTTTGCTCCAAGGAGAACAAGTTATCCAGCCTAACATTGAGGTGTATAAAATTCTGAGGGGCACAGATAGGGGGGACAGGAAGGAACTTTTCTCTTTAGTAGAGAGGTCAATAACCAGGGGCCTGGATTTAAGTTCAGGGGCAGTAGGTTTATAGGAGATGTGAGGGAAAGCTTTTTCACTCAGACGGTGGTGGGAATCTGGAACTCACTGCCTGAAAGGGTGGTAGAGGTGGGAATCATCATCACATTTAAGAAGAATTTAGATAAGCTCTTGCAATGCCATAGTATGGAAGGTTACACATCAAGTGTGGAAAATGGGATTAGAATAGAACGGTGCTTGATGGCCGGCACAAACACGATGGGCCGAAGGGCCTCTTTCCATGCTGTAAAACTCTATTGATCACCCACGTTGGCAGCAAGTTCAATATCATCATCAGTCACAACCCCCCTGTATCTTCACTAACTGAAACAATCCATTTAAAACATTTTTATCGAGAATGTAGCCATATTTCTTTTGGACTGGCAGCCTGCATGGAGACTTTCAGCTCTCTGTGTCCAGGACAGGAAACCGTGAGCATGGATCTGTCAATCAGCCTCAATCAGCATCTTCAGGAGAATTGGGAGGGTGAATATTAGATACAGCAGAGTGAGAATGGAGGGAGAGTGTGTGGGATGGAGATTCACAGCTTTTGGGGAATGAGAGAGGAAAGAATGTTCCATGGAAACTAGAATTGTCTGTTCTGAATTTCTATCCTGTACTGACTGTGATGAATTTTGTAAATTGTTTTTACAGGATATTAGAAGAGGAATCACACTGATAAATCTCAACTATCACATCTCGATCTGACAGAGTCACTCGATTCCTTGGATACTAAATATCCTCAGCCTCTGAATGGGAAGGAGAAATGTTTGACCGGTCTGTCCACTGCAAGATTTTAAGCAACAGTGTGACTGGAAAAACACCGGGACACAAACACACACCTGAGTGAGAGTGTTCCAGTGCACTGACAGTGGAAAGAGCTTTAACCAGTTACACAGCCTGAAAATACATTGCAGCATTCACAGCAAGGAGAGACTGTACACGTGTTCTCTGTGTGGACAAGGCTTCAAATGATTGACCTGCAATGATACAAGGAGACCGACAATATGGAAAAACCGTGGAAATGTGAGGACTGTGGGAAGAGATACAAAGCGCCCTCTCTACTGGAAGCTCATCGGCGCAGCCACACTGGGGAGAGGCCGTTCACCTGCTGGGTGTGTGGGAAGGGATTCACTGATTCATCCACTCTGCAGAGACACCAGCAAGTTCACACTGGTGAGAGTGCATTCACCTGCTGTCAGTGTGGGAAGGGATTTACTCAGATATCAAGCCTGCGGACACACCAGCGAGTTCACACTGGGGAGAGGCCATTCACCTGCTCTCAGTGTGGGAAGGGATTCACTGAGTCATCCAACCTACAGAGACACCAGCGTGTTCACACAGGAGAGAGGCCATTCAGCTGCTCTGCATGTGGGAAAAGATTCACTCAGTTATCTCAACTGCGGGCACACCAGCGAGTTCACACTGGGGAGAGACCGTTCACCTGCTCTCAGTGTGGGAAGGGATTCACCCAGTTATCCAACCTGCAGACACACCAGCGAGATCACACTGGGGAGAGGCCATACAGCTGCTTTCAGTGTGGGAAGGGATTCATTCATTTATCAAACCTGCAGACACACCAGCAAGTTCACACCGGGGAGAGGCCATTTACCTGCGCCGTGTGTGGGAAGGGATTCACTCGGTTATCCACCCTGCAGTCACACCAGCGAGTTCACACTGGGGAGAGGCCATTCACCTGCTCTCAGTGTGGAAAGGGATTCACTCAGTTATCTAATCTGCGGAGACACCAGCGAGTTCACTCTCAAGAGAGGTCGTTCACCTGCCCCGTGTGTGGGAAGGGATTCACTCGGTTATCCACCCTGCAATCACACCAGCGAGTTCACACCGAGGAGAGACCATTCACCTGCTCTCAGTGTGGGAAGGAGTTCTGTGATTCATCCACCCTGCTGACACACCAACAAGTTCACAAGTGAATATGGGGATTAGATTCTGCTGTTATTGTTTCTGCTCTCAATTACATCCAGGACTGCATTTTGTTCATTCTTGGCCAATGGGGAGGGTCGGAGGGTTTCTTTCTGCTGGACTGGCCGGTCTCATGACTTTGCCTCCAGTGGGCTGATGCTCTTCGAGTCTTGTTGCGAATCCCTGGTTTCAGATTTCACAAGGATCACAGAGTAAGACGGTGTTAGGAAATTCAGAGATATTTCGTCAGCATTTATTTTTGAAATCCCCCAAATGCCCCATCCAATTTCCTTTGTAATTGTTTATTGTCTCCACTTCCCTCACCCTCGTAGGCAGCGAGTTCCAGGTCATTACCATTCGCTGCATCAAAATATTCTCCCTCACATCTCTCCCTGCATATCTGACCCAAAATCTTCAATCAATGTCCCCCTCGTCCTTGTCCCATCAGCGAATGGGAACAGCTTTTCTTTGTCCACCTTATCTAAACCTGTAAGAATCTTGTCTACCTCTATCAAATCTCCCCTCAACCTCCTTTGCTCCAAGGGGAACAACCCCAGCCTGACATCGACAATAAAGAACAAACTAACAGAATACGTTAATACCTGAAATTAACTGTGGAGGTCGAATTTCTGTTTTGAAAATATTGCAAACATATTGTCCTGGACAATAAAGGAATTTGAATAACTCACCTTGAATGTGGGTGAAATGTGTTATGATCCAGGTCAGAAATCCAAGGTGTTTTAGAAAATCAGCCTCGCCAGAAGATTTGCACTCGAGTGAGTGTAAGGTGTTTCACTCCAGGTACGATTCAAGTGACCCACTAGGAAGCTTTTATCAAACAAAGTTAATTTAAGAACACAGTTAAAATATAATTAGAAAAAATAGCATAACTTTTACCAATTGCAATAAAAAGCAACCATGATCTTGCTTATATCAACCAGTGCAGCTTAGTGTTCCAAATCAAATAATCCCTACAAATATACACCCCATTCTAGGTTTTGCACAGAAAGCAGGTATGCTCACGTGATGCTGGATTTGGCAGCTTTTTAACACCTGCTGTGAATTAGCGCTTAAAATGTTGAATTCAAACTCTGCCTTCCCTGTCCTGGAACTTCCAAAACCGAGAGAGAGAGAGACTGCTTGCTTCTATGTTCCAGCTGGCAACTCTCAGGCAGCGGAATCTTCATTCTAGAGAGAGAGACGACAAACACTGCTTTCAGTTTGCAGTCCAGACAGCTTGTGACAAAATGAAACTAAAACTTTCTCCTGTTAAAAAAAAACTGTCCAAAGACAGCACTGACCTTTCAATCAGGCTCCACCCAACAATTCCAAAAGGATTATAAAACTCCAGGTCACTGTATTAGCCCAGGCTGAAAATCAACAAGATGCCCATTACATTAGCTTCATTATATTCATAGAATAGAATCCCAACAGTACAGAAAGAGGCCATTCAGCCTATCGGGCCTGCACTGACAATAATCCCAGCCTTTCTCCGTAACCCCACCTGTTCACCCTGCTAATCCCCCAGAAACTAGGGTCAATTTAGCACAGCCAATCAACCCAACCCACACATCTTTGGACTGTGGGAGGAAACCGGAGCATCTGGAGAAAACTCACGCAGACACAGGGAGAATGTGCAAACTCCACACAGACAGTGACCCAAGCCAGGAATCAAACCTGGATCCCTGGTGCTGTGAGGCAGCAGTGCTGACCACTGTGCCACCGTACTGCCATGTTGTTCTTTGTATTAGCTGAGTTGTAAATCAGTGAAGGCCAGCATAATATTTGGTCTGTGAAACACTCCGACATCCATGAACTTTGTTTTAAAGAAATCCACATTTGAAAGCCCGGTCACTGCATGAAATATCAGACCATAACAAGGGGAGATAAGAAAGACAGACACTCACTTTGATCCTTTCGTCAGCACATCTGAGAGTTAAGAATGTGTGACATGATTTTGGGATAGCGGAGTGAGTGTGCAGATGTGATTTGTTACATGTGAAAAATAGCAAGCCTAAATTCATGGTGAGATGGAGTGAGGAGCGGGTCCCAAACACACACAGCTACTTGAGACACAGCAGGAGATGAAATGGTTAATGTGGCCAGGGGATTGAGACAACATTGTGACATCATCTAGGCATTGACACACACTCCAGAGAGAACCTGAGTTCAAAACAATCAGGGTCCAATTAAACACACTGCACATGGACACACAGTGAGGAAAGGTAAAATGATAATATTATAGATTAGGACAATTAAGGGCTTGGAAGAAATAATACTGAGTAAGAACTGTCCACAACTCGGATAGGGGTAAAGAGAGAGCTGGAGAATCTTTTACATCCATGCTTGATCTGTTGCTTGAAGCATCTGTCCTTATGTACAAGTAACCTAGAACTCACGGTGCTCCTTCAGAAGAAAAAAGATCGATCAGATGTTACCCCAGGCGGGGCCAGAACAGAACTGGAAAATAATGGAGTGAAATTGAGTGAGTGTCAGCGACATAATTTTCCTCCCCTTCACGGTGTGGACTTTAAGAATCCTGGGAGATCCCCTACTTGGGATTTTCTTGCTAATTAGTGAATCTATGACTGGCTGTGCATTTATATTGAATTTGATTGTTACACTTCTCCTGTTTTTATTCCTGTTGTGATTACGCTCTGGGTAAGGATGGTTGACAGGTGACAGGATGGGAAATTGTGGTTTGGGTCATTGACCAAATGTTTTATTGATCTGAAAGGTGTAAAAGGGGCCAAACTTCAGCAGAAATGTTAGCTGGGCAATGATTGGGTTAAATCAGTCTTCATAGACTTTGTGATGTAAAAAAGTATAAGAAGGGATTCCCCGAGCACAGAGATTTGTCGAGGTTTTACATATTGCATTGACTGGTGCCATGGCATCTGGGGCAGAGCAGGGAGCATTT
Source organism: Mustelus asterias (assembly GCF_964213995.1). Lineage (NCBI taxonomy): Eukaryota > Metazoa > Chordata > Chondrichthyes > Carcharhiniformes > Triakidae > Mustelus > Mustelus asterias. The sequence continues at coordinate 15,190,982 of NC_135830.1, forward strand.
CCGTGGAGATGCTGCTTCTACCCAGAGTGTAATGGTAATGCTGCTGCACTTTGATACGACTGCTCAGACATTAGCCTGTGTCAGCTCTTATTGATACTGAATAAAATCTAACCACTGTCACCAATAAGGGTTATCACTGGCAATCATTTCAGAGTTTGGGAAAAGGGGAGAAAGGGTTAATTGACTCCCTGAACCCCATTTTCTAACATCGCTGAGTCAAAAATAAAATCTCATCTCCCCCTCTGGCTCCTTTGCCAATTACCTTAGAGGGACTCACTTTCTGTTAAAGAGCCTGCCAACCCCTCTCACCCACTTTCCCTAAAGTGCATCAATCTCATCAGGAAAAGTCCAGAACAATCAAATATTTTTACTGATAAAAGTTTATTGATGAAACAGAACATGGTTAAAACAAACAGAAAATGACTTGAGGATCAAAGACAACCAGAGTAAAGGGATGTTCACAATGTTCTGGACACAACTGGATTCTCTTCAGCTCCTCTGTCCCCTAAGACCATAAGACATAGGAGCGGAAGTAAGGCCATTCGGCCCATCGGGTCCACTCCACCATTCAATCATGGTTGATTTCAACTCCATTTACCCGCTCTCTCCCCATAGCCCTTAATTCCTCGAGAAATCAAGAATTTATCAATTTCTGTCTTGAAGACGCTCAACGTCTCGTCCTCCACAGCCCTCTGTGGCAATGAATTCCACAGACCCACCACTCTCTGGCTGAAGAAATTTCTCCTCATCTCTGTTCTAAAGTGACTCCCTTTTATTCTAAGGCTGTGCCCCCGCGTCCTAGTCTCCCCTTTAATGGAAACAACTTCCCTACGTCCATCCTATCTAAGCCGTTCATTATCTTGTAAGTTTCTATCAGATCTCCCCTCAACCTCCTAAACTCCAATGAATATAATCCCACGATCCTCAGAAGTTCATCGTATGTCAGGCCTACCATTCCTGGGATCATTCGTGTGAATCTCCGCTGGACCCGCTCCAGTGCCAGTATGTCCTTCCTGAGGTGTGGGGCCCAAAATTGCTCACAGTACTCCAAATGGGGCCTAACCAGTGCTTTATAAAGCCTCAGAAGTACATCCCTGCTTTTGTATTCCAAGCCTCTTGAGACAATTGACAATATTACATTTGCTTTCTTAATTACGGACTCAACCTGCAAGTTTACCTTTAGAGAATCCTGGACTAGGACTCCCAAGTCCCTTTGCACTTTAGCATTATGAATTTTGTCACCGTTTAGAAAATAGTCCATGCCTCTATTCTTTTTTCCAAAGTGTACGACCTCGCACTTGCCCACGTTGAATTTCATCAGCCACTTCTTGGACCACTCTCCTAAACTGTCTAAATCTTTCTGCAGCCTCCCCACCTCCTCAATACTACCTGCCCCTCCACCTATCTTTGTATCATCGGCAAACTTGGCCAGAATGCCCCCAGTCCCGTCATCTAGATCGTTAATATATAAAGAGAACAGCTGTGGCCCCAACACTGAACCCTGCGGGACACCACTTGTCACCGGTTGCCATTCTGAGAAAGAACCTTTTATCCCAACTCTCTGCCTTCTGTCTGACAGCCAATCGTCAATCCATGTTAGTACCTTGCCTCGAATACCATGGGCCCTTATTTTACTCAGCAGTCTCCCGTGAGGCACCTTGTCAAAGGCCTTTTGGAAGTCAAGATAGATAACATCCATTGGCTCTCCTTGGTCTAACCTATTTGTTATCTCTTCAAAGAACTCTAACAGGTTTGTCAGGCACGACCTCCCCTTACTAAATCCATGCTGACTTGTCCTAATCCGACCCTGCACTTCCAAGAATTTAGAAATCTCATCCTTAACGATGGATTCTAGAATTTTGCCAACAACTGAGGTTAGGCTAATTGGCCTATAATTTTCCATCTTTTTTCTTGTTCCCTTCTTGAACAGTGGGGTTACAATAGCGATTTTCCAATCCTCTGGGACTTTCCCTGACTCCAGTGACTTTTGAAAGATCATAACTAACGCCTCCACTATTTCTTCAGCTATCTCCTTTCGAACTCTAGGATGTAGCCCATCTGGGCCCGGAGATGTATCAATTTTCAGACCTTTTAGTTTCTCTCGCACTTTCTCCTTTGTGATGGCAATCATATTCAACTCTGCCCCCTGACTTTCCTGAATTGTTGGGATATTACTCATGTCTTCTACTGTGAAGACTGACTGACTCCCCGCTTTGGACACAGGGACACTGAACCCCGGGGGTCACGTCACCATCAGCCCCGGTCACCTCCTCCGGTGCCCTGATTGGTTGGAGGCTCATTTCCCAGTCAGTCCTCCTCCTTGTCTCTCTGTTAGTGCGACACCCATGGGGGGCAATGCCCAACTGGGGTGCAGGCCCCATTATTCTCAGCTCCATCGCCTGGCTGTCACTGACACGAGCAAGAGAGACAGGAAGGTGCCCCAGGCTCAAATGGGAAGTCAAAACTTGTGTCTCTGAATCAACACTTCAACATTTATCAGCCAAATCCATGTTATTTACACTGGGGGGTTTTTATGATGAGATTAATTGAAGTGTTCGGCTGGTCAGCAAGCTCGAGAAGCACTGATTCCAGATTGTTCAATACTTCTGTCTTGAATCGCAAAAGCTTCTCACTTTATCCCCTTCCTGAACTGAATTCCATCATCCTGAGCAGCTGTGGGTGTCACCTCTCTGTGTAAACTCCTGCCCCTTTTTATAAGGCTCTCTCATTCCTTATTGTGGGTCAATTCTTTAATGGTTGAGGATCGCTCTGTGATGCAGTGAGTGTTTATCCGGTCAATCAATGTTTCTGATGTCAGTCGGAACGTCCATCGTTACTTTTCACCTGTTTCTTACTCTGTGTTTTATAAAAATAAAGTTTATAAACTTTTACAGAATGGTCAGCTTTAAGGTTTCTGTAGTTGGTGATGAGGTCATCCAAAGGTCAAAGCCTTTCTCTTTTCTCCTTCCTGTTTAACGAAGGGGTTGTGGAATATTCCATTCAGGGGGAGGTGGTGGGAATGTCTCTGGCCGAGTAATGCAGAGACGCAGCAAAGGATCTGGGGACAGGCAGCTGGTGTGATTTGAATTCAGTGAATCAATCTGGAATTATACAAAGGTAGTCTCAGTAACATTGACCATGAAACTATCATCGATTGTTGTAAAAACCCATCCAGTTCACCCTATTAATGCTCCCTATTAGGGAGGGAAATCTGCCATCCTTACCCGGTCTGGCCTACGTGTGAATCCAGACCCACACAGCGATGTGGGTGACTCTTAACTGCCCCTCTGAAATGGCTGAGCAAGTCACTCCGTTCAGGGGCAATTAGGAGCTGAGCAAGGTGTGCTGGGGCTTTGCCAGCAGTGTCCACATCCCAGGAAAGAATAAAGAATATTCCACGGAAAGTGATGGGTGATTTGAAATGAATTGAAAGGAGGTCAGGAGGTGCTCGTATCATCCAGAGCTGCTTTTCAATGGATCCTCCCGTTTAAAATAAAAACACATCAGTGTGCCCCTTTCCCAGACACACTGACCTTGGAATATCACAATGCTGTTTTTAAACATTCCTATGTGAAAGAATTAGTTATTTAGAATTGTGAAACAGACAGAAATTAAATGTTTCGTTTTTCCTGGGATCCTCCTGTGCCTGGCACCGGTGTCCTGAACAAGGTTATTAACATTCTCTGTGTTAAAGGTTCCTCCTGGTTCTTGCTATCTGTTGTGTCCTTTGTCACAGTCGGTACCAGGACATTTCTATTGAAAGGTTGTTAAGAAATTCCAGTGAATTCCAGCCCCTTGTGTAACGTTCCATTTGGTGTGTGTCAGATTCAGAGATGTCCACGTGTGTGTGAAAAGGGTTCTGGGTAAGGGTTTTAACCCTTCTTTCCCCGTTAGTAACAATGAGCCCTGTATTCAATTCTAAAGTATAAAGTCCTCATTAGATATCAATTCTACCTGTTATCTACATTTCACCAACCAGTCTATATTTTCATCACAGGACTGCAGTGGGAGCACCGTCAACATCTTACTGACTGGATCGATTTCATCGAGGGGGTGATGAAGGTGATCGATGAGGGTAGAGCAGTGGATGTTGTGTACATGGATTTTCGTAAGGCTTTCGACAAGGTCCCTCATGGTCGGCTCATCCAGAAGATTAAGATGCATGGGATTCACGGTCACTTGGCCGCTTGGATTCAGAATTGACTTGCCCATAGAAGTCAGGGAGTAGTGGTGGAGGGTGTTTTTCTGACTGGAGGTCCATGACTCGTGGTGTTCTGCAGGGATCCGTACTGGGACCTGCGCTGTTTGTGATATATATAAATGACTTGGATGAAAACGTGGATGGGTGGGTTAGCAAGCTGGCAGATGTCACAAAACTAGATGGAGTTGTAGATAATGTAGAAGGTTGTGAAAGGTTACAGTGGGATGTAGATCAGCTGCAGATATGAGCGGAGAAATGGCAGATGGATTTTCATCCGGGCAAGTGTGAGGTGCTGCACTTTGGGAGATCAAATATTAAGGATAAGTATACAGTTAATGTACAGGGGGATCTTGGGGTTCAAGTCCACAGCTTCCTGAAATTAGCCACACAAATATTTAGTCGGTAAAGAAGGCATGTGGCATGCTTGCCTTTATTGAGTACAAGAGTCAGCATGCCATGTTGCAGCTTTATAAAAGTTTGTTTGGGCTGCACTTAGAATATTGCGTTCAATTCTGGTCACCACATTACAGAAAGGATGCAGAGGCTTTGATGAGGGTGCAGAAGAGGTTTCCCCGGATGCTGCCTGGATTGGAGGGTGTGAGCGACTGACAAACGAGGGTTGTTTTCTCGATAGCGGTGGAGGGTGAGGGGAGACCTGATAGCAGTCTATAAAATGAGACACAGAATCTTTTCCCCCAGAGTTGATATGTCTAATACCAGGGGGCATGCACTGAAGGTGAAACGGGGAAAGTTCAAAGGAGATGTGAGAGGTAGGTTGTTTTACACAGAGAGTGGTAGGTGTCTGGAACACGCTGCCAGGGATGGTGCTGGAGGCAGATACGATAGGGGCGTTTAAGGGGGTTTTAAATAAGCACATGAATATGCAAGGAATAGAGGAATATGGACCAAGGGCAGGCAGAAAGGAAGAGTTTAATTTGGCATCATGTTCGACACAACATGGTGGGCTGAAGGGTCTGTTCCTGTGCTGTGCTGTTCTACGTTCTATTTGTGATCTCCATTGAGAAAAAGGAAACAGAGACACTGGAGATGGGGCAAGAAAGATTCAAAGAATACTCCCAGAACTGTAATCACTTGTGAACTCACTGGTGTTTCACCAAGTTTGCTGACTGAGTGAATCCTTTCCCAGTCAGAGCAGGTGACCAGCCTCTGCCTGGTGTGAACTCACTGGTGGGACATGAGTTCCCGAGAACTTTTGAAGCCACGCCCACATTTAAAGGGTCTCTCCTGGGTGTGAGTGAGATTGTGTTTCAGCAGACTAGATAATTGAGTGAATCCCTTCCCACACTGAGAGCAGGTGAACGGTCTCTCCCCAGTGTGAACTCGCTGGTGTGTCTGCAGGTTGTATGATGTTCTAAACCTCTTTGAGCAGTGAGAGCAGCTGAACGGTCTGTCCTCAGTGTGAATGCGCTGGTGGGACACCAGTTCTCCAGAGCTTTTGAAACCACTCCCACAGTCAGAGCATTTAAAGGGTCTCTCATTGGTGTGAGTGAGATTGTGTCTGCTGAGGTGGGATGAATGAGTGAATCCCTTCCCACACACCGAGCAGGTGAACGGTCTCTCCCCAGTGTGAACTCGCTGGTGTCTCCGCAGGTTGAATGATGTTCTAAACCTCTTTGTGCAATGAGAGCAGGTGAACGGTCTGTCCTCAGTGTGAATTCGCTGGTGGGACACCAGTCCCTGAGAGCTTTTGAAACCACTCCCACAGTCAGAGCATTTAAAGGGTCTCTCCTGGGTGTGAGTGACTTTGTGCTTCAGCAGGTAGGATAACTGACTGAATCCCTTCCCACAGACAGAGCAGATGAATGGTCTCTCCCCAGTGTGACTGCGTTGATGAATTTCCAGCTCAGATGGGATTCTGTATCTCTTCCCACAGTCCCCACATTTCCACGGTTTCCCCCTGATGCGGGTGTCCTTGTGACTCTCCAGGTTAAACAATCAGTTAAATCTCACACAGAACACGGGTACAGTCTCTCCCGCTGTGAATGCTGCGATGTATTTTCAGGCTGTGTAACTGGTTAAAGCTCTTTCCACACTCAGTGCACTGGAACACTCTCACTCGGGTGTGTGTATCTCAGTGCATTTCTAGTAACAGCGATGTTTACAATCTTTTGAAGCCAAGAGGCCAGACGAACAATTCTCCTGCCAGGTTCAAAGGCCAATGATATTCAGGTCCCAAGAAATCGAGTCACTCTGTCAGATCTAGATGTGATGTTGGAGATTTCTGTCTGATTTCTCCTTGTCTAATATCCTGTGAGTCAATTTAGAAAAAAAACATCACAATTCAGAATACGATCAAAATTCAAATTGACATTTCTAGTTTCTATGGAGCATTCATTAAAGACACAGTCATGGAGCATTAAACTTGCCGAGCAGGGCCTCCCGTATCAGCACACAGGCAGCTGCTTTGTGAGACTGCCAGCAGTACAGACAAGTCAGAGATAAGGGTGTCCTCAGAAGTGGGATTCATTGTGAAAGCTCAGGGACGGTTGATAAGATGTAGGAATTCTATGATTCTAATGAACGTTCTTTCCTCTCCCATTCCCCAAAAGCTGTAAATCTCCATCCCACACACTCTCCCTCCATTCTCACTCTGCTGTATCTAATATTCACCCTCCCAATTCTCCTGAAGGTGCTGATTGAGACTGATTGACAGATCCATGCTCACTGCTTCCTGTCCAGCACAGAAATCAGAACAAATAGGAGCTGCAGTCAGCATTCGGCCCATCGAGTCTGCTCAACCATTCATTCAGATTATTGGTTGATCAACCTCTGCATTATTTTCCCCACACTGTCCCCCATATCCATCGATATCTTCAATATCCAGAAACCTATCAATCCCTCTCTTGAAAATTCTTGATGACTGAGGCTCTGTAGTCCTCTGGGGTAGAGAATCCAAAACATCACCACGTCCTTGAGTGAAGAAATCCTTCCTCATCTGAGCTTTCTCTCCATTTTTCAGCCTGTTCCCAATAATTATTGACTCCCTTGTCATTCAAAAACTGTCTAACTCATCCTTGAATATATTCAATCCCTCCACTGGTCCCTATGGAAGAGAAATCTAGACACTAACAATTCTCTGAGGGAAGAGATTGTTGGAAATATATAATATAGCTGCAGTCCAAAATTACACAGCCAGATATAATAAGTGTATTTTATTACAGAGCTATAAATAATATATCTAATCTGTACCATATAACAACAGGGGAGCTGATAGCCTTGTGGTATTAATCACCAGACTATTAATCCAGAAACATAGCTGATGTTCTGGGGACCCGGGTTTGAATCCTGCCACAGCAGATGGTGGAATTTGAATTTAAATACAAAATCTAGAATTAAGAATCTACTGATGACCATGAAACCATTGTCGATTGACCAAAAAACCCATCTGGTTCATTAATGTGCTTTAGGGAAGGAAATCTGCCATCCTTACCCAGTCTGGCCTACATGTGACTCCAGAGCCACAGCAATGTGGTTGACTCTCAAACAGCTTCTGAAATGGCCGAGCGAGCCATTCAGTTCAAGGGCAATTAGGGATGGGCAATAAATGCTGGCCCAGCCGGCAATGCCCGTGTCCCAAGGATGAATAAAAAAAACATCAGACACGTCTCTGTCCTATATTAGTTTACTGTCCCCTTTAATATATTTCAGAAATTAGATGGGCACATGAAGGAAATAAAGTTGCAGGGGAAAGGGAATATAGAAAGGGAATGGGACTGACTGGATTGTTCTACAGAGAGTCGGCATGGATTCGAGTTACTGAATGGACTCCTTCTGCGACGTAATGACTCAATGAGTGAAAATATATAACATAGCTTCAGTGCTACATTATAAAACGAGAATTAATAATAAACGTACTTTGTTACAGAACCATAAATATTATACCAAATCTACAATATAACAACACAAGGCATATCTCTGTCCTATATTAATTTATTGTCCTTTTAAATGCCAGCCATCACCTGGGGAAACCAGCCCTTTAATTGTGAACATTAGGAAAGGGACCTTTTAGCCAGACAAATCAATGAGTCAAGCTGAGGGAGCAAAGGATGTCAATGTCTTTAAGAGAAAGAGAAACCTGGGCCAACCTTTCCAGAGTCTGCAGCCTCCCTGGATTCACTCCGTTTCCCTTCAGTTGCTGCAAGTCCCCAATTTCCCCCAGAATGAGAAAAGAACTGGAAAGGGAGAGAAAAGAAAGTGTTTTACTCACAGATGTTGAAGACAGGAGGAAGTTTGAGTCTGTCTGAAGCTCAATCTTCATTCAGAGTGAGAGCAGCAGCAGCTTTGCTGGGCAGGAATGAACAGCCGAACAAGCTCATTGTCCACTTCCGCATTCAGACAATGGGGGAGCTCTGATTGGCTGGAGGAACAGAGAACTTCTGGTCCTCCAACTTTCCATTGGCCAACACCTCAGCATACAGGTCAAATGGTTGGCTCCCCCCGCACATGCGCATCTTCCCCTCTCCCTTGGACATGCGCAGTCCCGGGCCGAGGGAGGGGGCGATCATGACGCGGCTTCTCGCTCTGGCCGGAGCCGTCAGCCGGTTGATTGGAAACCGTGGCTGGAAGAGGTGGAGGGGGAGGGGGAACAATGGGTGGGGGCGGGGCTCCCGGGTCCGCGCGCCCGGGCCTGAGCACTGGAACCCGGAGACGTCATCGCGGAGCAGAATGATTCCTATTGGCTGATTTAGGCAGAGCTCTCTTATGGACGTCACAATGCGGAAGTTGTCCAAACTCCCTCTTCTGGGCAACATCTGGGAGGAAATCAATGTTTCCCCCTTTCCATTTCTTTTCTCATTCTGGGGGAAATTGGGGACTTGCAGCAACTGAAGGGAAAGGAAGTGAATCCAGGGAGGCTGCAGACTCTGGAAAGGTTACAGATGAAGACCGGATTCAGGAACAGGACTCGGCCCAGGTATATTTTTGTTTCTCTCTCAAAGACATTGACATCTTTTAGTTCCCTCAGTTTATCTGGCGAATAGGAGAGCCTCTTACCCAATGTTCACAATTCAGTTTTCCCAGAAGAGGGCTAACATTTAAATGAACTGTAAATTTGTATGGGAGAGAGATATGTTATTTATGATCCCATATTTTTTGACTTGAAATATACAGCAGTGTGGCTGCTTTATCAATTTCCAGTGATGCAGAGATTACAACATAGAAGGAAATGCATTTGGCAACTTAAATCCATGCTGACTCTCCGTGGTAGCCATGATGTGGAGATGCCGGCATTGGACTGGGTTGGGCATAGTAAGAAGTCTCACAACACCAGGTTAAAGTCCATCAGGTGAGTGACCTGAGGAAGGAGCAGTGCTCCAAAAGCTCGTGATTCCAAATAAACCTGTTGGACTTTAACCTAGTGTTGTGAGACTTACTGTACTCTCTGTGGAGCAATTTGGTCAGTTCCATTCCCTTGAGCTCCACGTCACATTGGAATGGATGAGAGTTCCAGATGAAGTGAGACTGGGGTGGAGTCGGGCGATGTCACTGAGATGGGAATAGGCGATTTTGATGATGATGTGGATATGTGGTTGGAAGCTCATCTTGGGGTGAAATATTTCACCATGGTTGTGAACAGTTTGGTTCAGCCTCAGACAGTTACCAGGAAGATAGAGTTGCTGGTGAGGGAGTGGAGTTTGTAGTGGGGACTGAAGACAATGGGTTCAGTCTTCCCAGTGTTTGTATGAAAGAAGTTTCAGTTCTTTTAGTACTGGATTTCAGACAAGTCAGGATTGTGTGCGAGTTGTGGGGGGAGAAACTCGGAGGTGATGGCGTTCACATCTACCTGCTACCTTGGTCCTTCTAGGTGGTGGAGGTTGAGGATTTGGGAGATTCTGTCAAAGTTCTCATTGAGTTCTAGATGTATAAAATCCCTCTCCTTCACCCCGGCCCCTTCTACTTCTCTCTGTCTCCACTCGAGACCAGGTGCCAGATTTCCTTTCTTGACAGACATCAGCATAACACTTGGGTTTTTATGATAAGGACGGCAGATTTCCTTCCCTAAAGTGAACTTTAGGGGTTTTCTAACAATCGCGGTCATCAGTAAAAAAATTTTTATTCAAGATATTTTGTGTTGAATTCATATTCCAGCATCTGCCATGGCGGGATTCGAAGCCGGGTCCCCAGAACATGAGCTGAGTCTCTGGATTAATAGTCTAGCGACAATATCACTGGGTCATCGACTCGCCAGTGTGATCTCCTGGACTCGTTTCGATCGCCTCAGGGGGTCGGAGAGGAATTTCCCAGATTTGTTTTCCCCATATTGGCCCTGGGGTTTTCACTCTGGGTTTTCGCCTCTCCCTGGAGATCACATGGTCTGGAATGGGGGGGTGGGGGTGAGTTAATAGGTTGTGATGAACAAAGCATCGTAGCTGTGAGGGACAGCTCGGTGGATAGGATATTGGTATGTAGATAGGCTGGAAAATTGGGCGGGGATCCTGGATTCAGGATTCAATCCTGGACCGGGGAGCGGCGCGGGCTTGGAGGGCCGAAGGGCCTATTCCTGTGCTGTATTGTTCTTTGTTCTTTGATAATCCAGCAGCTTTCCTCTGTGTGGGTTTCCTCCAGATGCTCTGGTTTTCTCCCACAGTCCAGAGATGTGCAGATTAAGTGGGTTAGCCATTTCCCTTCGTGTCCCAAGACATGTAGGTTAGATGGATTAGCCATGGTAAATGTGTGAGGGTATGGGGATAGGGTGGGGGAGAGGCTCTGGGTAAGATACTATGTGAGAGAATTGGTGCGACCCATGGGTTGAATGTCCTCCTTCTGCACTGTAGGGACTCTATGATAATGTTGGAAAATGTGAAACAGTTCATTTTGGAAGGGAGAGCAGGGGAGTATTATTTAAATGGGGAAAAGACTGTAAAGCTGCAACACAACAGGACTTGGGGGACTTCTGCACAAAACACAGAAACCCAGCACACAGGTGCAGTTGGTAATCAGGAAGCCTAATAGAATGTTGGCCCTTATTTCAAGTAAAGTAAAGTTTATTTATTTGTCACAAGTAGGCTTACATTAACAATGCAATGATGTTACTGTGAAAATCCACTAGTCGCCACACTCCGGCGCCTGTTCAGGTACACTGAGGGAGAATTTAGCATGACCAGTTCACCTAACCTGCACATCTTTGGACTGTGGGAGGAAACCGGAGCACCCGGAGGAAACCCACGCAGAACCGGGGAGAATGTGCAAACTCCACACAGAGTGACCCAAGCCAGGAATTGAACCCGAGTCTCTGGCGCTGTGAAGCAGCAGTGCTAACTGCAGTGCCACTGTGGTTGGAGTATATGAGTAGGGAAGTCTTGCTGCAACTGTACAAGGTACTGGCGAGACCATATCTGGAGGACTGTGAGCAGTTTTGGTCTCCTTATTTCAGGAAAAATATTATTTCATTGGAGGCAGTTCACAGTAGATTCACTTGGATTATCCCCGTTATGGAGGGATTGTTTTATGAGGAAAGTTTAAACAGGTTGGGCCTCTCCTCATTGGAATTTAGAAGAATGAGAGGTGATCTCATTGAAGCATATTGGATTCTTAAGGGACTTGACAAGGTAAATGCTGAGCGGATGTTTCCTCTCATGGGAGAGTCTGGGACCAGAGGGCACAGTCTCAGAATAAAAGGTGCCAATTTAAGACTGAGATCAGGAGCAATTTCTTCTCCCAGAGGGTTGAGAGTCTTTGCAACTCCTTGCCACAGAGAGCTGTGGGGGCAAAGCCCTTGTGTATATTTTTGATCAATAAGGAAATCAAGGGTTACGGGAAAAGGGCAAGAAAGTGGACATGAGGAATGTCAGATCAGCCATGATCCTATTGAATGGGTGACATTCAATCCCTTCCCTGCAGGACATCAGTGAATCACTTGGGTTTTTAATGACACTCCAGAATTTTCATGGTCACTTTTTCCTAGTGCCGGCCCCAGAAATTACCAGATTCATTCCGCTCAATTTCACAACCTGCCTTTGTGTTTTTGTGGGTTCTCTCTCACATTTTTTTTCTTTTAAATTCAGTGTCACAGAGTTTTAGAAGAGGAGGATTTGCAGTCAGGAATCTTTGAACAAACATCACATCAGGAGTTGACGGAGCTGCCCAGTTAACGGTAACTTGATTATCATTCGGATTTTAAACATTGAAGGAAAAAGCATTGTTCACAGTAGATGAAACTGTTCTCTGTGTGGACGCAGCTTCAGTTGATCATCTGGCCTCAGGAGCTACAAATATAAACATCCTGGGGAGGAACCATGGAAGAGTGAGGACAGTGATGAGGGATTCAGTTACCTGTCTGAGCTGGAAGCTCATCGTGCACCGGGGAGAGGCCGTTCACCGGCTCTGTGTATTGGACTGATTTCACTCCATCAGCCAATCTGTTGTCTCACTGACATATTCACACTGGGGGGAGATTGTTCAAACGCTGCAGAGATGGAAAGGGATTCATTCAGTCATCCCACCATATGACACACAAACGTGTTCACACTTGAGTGATTTTGTTAATTGCCCAGATTACGAGAAGAGCTGTAAAAGTTCCAGGGAAGTGATATCCTATCAACTTGTCCACACTGACGAGAGACCGTTCAGGTGCTCTCACTTTAGGACTGAGTTCAGGCGATTATCTCACCTCGCAGTACACCAGCAGATTCACACTGGGGAGAGGTTATTCCTCTGCTCTGACTCAGTTGAAAAAAATTACAAGTAAATCACTATTTGCTATAGACCAAAGAAAGATACTTTATTAGAAGAGTAAGGGTCACAAGGTAAAACAAGCCAAGTTCCAGAATATTAAACATCCAGTCCAGTTACAGAGATTGTAAACATCAACAGAAACAAACCCAAACTATCAGAATGAACAGAGTTCAGTCTTGGATGTCATTAACAGCAGCAACAGCAGCAGAATCCAATCCCAGTAATCACTGCTGAACTCGCCGGTGTGTCAGCCAATTAGATGATCGATTGTATCCTTCTCACATGTGGAACAGGAGTCTGGTCTCTCCCCAGTGTGAACTCGCTGGTGTGTCCGCAGGTTGGATGAATTACTGAATCCTTTCCCACACTGAGAGCAGGTGAATGGTCTCTCTCCAGTGTGAACCCGCTGATGTATCTGCAGGTGGGATGACTGAGTGAATGTTTTCCCACAATAGGAGCAGGTGAATGGTCTCTCCCCAGTGTGCAATCGTCGGTGTCTCTGCAGATTTGATGCATAAGGAAAATGCTTCCCACACTCAGAGCAGATGAACGGCCTCTCTCCAGTGTGAACTCGCTGATGTATCAGCAGATAGGATGAATCAGTGAATCCCTTCCCACACTCGGAGCAGCTGAACAGTCTCTCCCTGCTGTGAATTCGCTGGTGTCTCTGCAGGTTGGATGAATTACTGAATCCTTTCCCACACTCAGGGCAGATGAATGGCCTCTCCCCGGTGTGAACTCGCTCGTGTGTCTGCAGGTGGGATAACTGAGTGAAACTCTTCCCACACTCTGAACACGTGAACCATTTCTCCCCGGTGTGACCTCGCTGGTGCATCAGCAAGTTGGATGATTCACTGAATCCCTTCCCACAATCGGAGCAGGTGAATGGCTTCTCCCCGCTGTGAACTCGCTTGTGTGTCTCCAGGTGGGATGAACTTGTGAATCCTTTCCCGCACTCGGGGCAGGTGAATGGCCACTCCCCTGTGTGAACTCGTTTGTGTGTCTGCAGGGAGGATGAATGAGCAAATCCCTTCCCACACTCCAAACAAATGAACGGCCTCTCCCCAGTGTGATTACATCGATGAGTTTCCAGTTGGTGTGAGAAATTGAATCCTTTACCACAGTCTCCACATTTCCACGGCTTCTCCATGGTGCTGGTGTCCATGTGTCTCTCCCAGTTTGACAGTCAGCTGAAGCCTCATCCACAACAAAACACCCGAACGGTCTCACCCCAATGTGACTGGTGCTGTCTTTTCAAGATGTGTTCTTGCTTTTCCAATCACATTTATGGTTGAAATCTCTTGAAGCAGAAGAACAGACAAATATTTCTCTTTGTAGATGCCAAAGGCGGATGTTGTCCAGGTCCCGATGAATGGAGTTAATCTGTCAGATCACCATGAGTGTTTGTTTTGAGATTTCTGTCTGGAAATCCTCTTCTGATATCCTGTAACACGAATTTCCAAAATTCATCACTGTCAGTGCAACTTAGAAATTCAGAAAAGACAATTCCAGTTTTTATAGAAAATTCTTTACTTTTCCCCACTATTCTTACCCTGCTATATCCCACTATACACCCTCCCAATTCTCCTAAAGGTGCCAATTCATGTTGGTTAATGAATCCATGCTCATCACTTCCTGTTCAAATGTGTGTAATATGCAGCACTCATTACTTGGTTGGAGATATGGTGGGTGCAGCGAGTGATCATGATCTGGAACTGGGTGCCCACGGATCTTGTGGCAGTGAAAACAATTAAAGATTTCAAACTGAAATTGGATGCGCACTTGAAGGAAATATTCTTGCAGGAGAATGGGTAGATGGAGGGGCAATGGGTCTGACTGGATTGCTCTATGAGAAGTTGATATTGTCTCCTTCTCTATCGGAATAACAATGCCTGGAAGTATATTAACATAGTTACAATATTCTATTACAAGACTAGAATCATAGAATCCCTACAGTGCAGAAGGAGGCCATTCAGCCCATCCAGTCTGCACCAACCACAATCCCACCCAGGCCCTATTCCTGTAACCCCATTTACTGGCCCTGCTATTACCACTGACACTAAGGTCAATTTTACCACGGCCAATCATTGGATGAACCTGTGTTGAAGATATTAAAAAGGCCATGTGTTTAACACAAAGTCAATTTATTTGACTATTATCCACAATATTAACACCTATAAATGGACTGTTGTTTATTAACAGCAATGGAAACAGACCCATTCGAACATAATAATTAAGAACAGAAGGAGGCCACTTGGCCCCTCAAGCCTGTTCCGCCATTCAATAGGATCGTGGCTGATCTGATTGTAACCTCAACCCAACATTCCTGCCCACTACCCTCACCAATAATCTTCCATCTCCTTGTTAATCAGGAGACCACCTTGCTCTTCTTCAAAATATTCCAAGATTCTTCTTCCTCGGCCTTTTGAGGAAGAGAGTTCCAAAGATCCATGATCCTCTGAGAGAAAACACTTCTCCCTATCTCTGTCTGAAACACATTTTTAAACAGTGTCTCCTTGTTCAAGATTCTCCCACAAGAAAAAAAAATCCTTTCCACATCAACTCAGTCAATAGCCCTCAGAAACGTAAAAGGTTTCAATCAAGGCCCCTCTTACTCTTCTAAACTCCAGTGGCTACAAGCCCAGATTCTCCAATCTTTCCTCATAAGACAACCTGCCAATTTCTGGTATTAGTCTGGTAGACATTCTCTGAACTGCTTCCAATGCATTTACATTTTCCTTAAATAAGGAGTTCAATACTTTAACAACACTCCAGATGTGGTCTCACCAGTGTCCTGTATGACTGAAACATAAACTCACTCCTTTTGTAACCAATTTCCTCACAATAAACAATGACATTCTATTAACTTTCCTCATTACTTGCTGTACCTGCATTCCAGCCTTTTGTGATTCATGTATTTGGACACCTCTGAATCTCAGAGCTCTGCAATCTCTCACCATTTAACGTTTTTTTTTAAATTTGGCAGGAATTCCTGCCAAAATTGATAATTCCACATTTGCCCACGTTATACTCCATTTGCCAAATCTTTGCCCACTAGCTGAACTTATCTACATCCCTTTGTAGCCTCCTTACATCCTCTTCACAACTTACTTTTCTACCTTTGTGTCCTCAGCAAATTTAGCGACCATGCTTGCATCCAAGTCATTTATATAAATTGTTAAAAGTAGAGGTTCCAGTTCTGATCGCTTTGGCACACCACTCGTCACATCCTGCCAACCAGATAAAGATCCATGTGTTGCCAACTCTGTTTCCCGTTAGCTCGCCAATCTTCTTTCCATGCCATATTACCCCCACACTGTGAGATTCTATTTTCCACATTAAGCTTTGATGTGGCAGATTATGAAATGCATTTTGCAAATCAAAGTACAGTACATTCACCTTTGCTGCCCCATTATCCAATATATAAAGTCACCATCTCCCAGATGTCCCCTTGAGAGGGAGAGCTCACTGGTGGTCACTTAACCTGAGGATCATAAATTCATTAGATATAGGAGCAGAATTAGACCATTTGGCCAATCGAGTCTATTCCGCCATTCGATCATGGCTGATAAGCTCCTCATCCCCATTTTCCTGCCTTCTCCCCACAACCCTTCAACCCCATTACCAATTAAAAATCTGTCTAACTCCTCCTTAAATTTACTCACTGTCCCAGCATCCACCACCCTTTGGGACAGCGAATTCCACAGATTCACAACCCTTTGGGAGAAGCAGTTTCTCCTCAACTCTGTTTTAACTTTGCTGCCCCTTATCCTAAGGCTATGACCTCTCATCCTAGAATGCCCCTTGGTTGGCACGAGAATTGAAACTGTGCTGTTGGTGTCGCTGTGCATCACAAACCAGCCACCCGGCCAACTGAGCGAACCGACCCCCTTTATCCAAAGTATATGTGACTCCTTCAAAGAACTCCAATAAATAGGTTGAATATGATTTCCCTTTCTCAAACCGTGCTGACTCCTTATGTCTGAATTTTTCTCATTCTCATGATATCTTTAATAAAGCTTTAATATTTTCCCTACATCAGGTTTTAGATTAAGTGGCCTTTAGTTTCCTTTTTGCCTCCCTCCTTTTTTGAATAAAGGAGTTACATTTGCTACTTTGCAATCTACTGGAATCTTCCTCAAATCTCGCGACTTTTAGATAATTAAAACGGTGCTATTTCCTTCCATGTTCAAAATTCTCTGCTGTTCAGGTTACGATACATTGTGCAATTCCATCCAATCCTGATCTGATGTTTTGTGCAAGTTTCCTGACCCCAAATCCACCCCTTCTAAGACCAATTATATCAACACCTATAACAGAGCTGGAGTCACTTTACAATTCAGCAGAAACAGACCCAAAGGTACATGGTTCAGTCTGAACACGAAAACAACAAAATCCAATCACAACAGTTACTTGTGAACTCGCTGGTGTCTCAGCAGATTGGATGACTGACTGAATCCCTTTCCACACTTGGAACAAGTGAATGGCTTCTCCCCGGTGTGAATTCGCTGGTGTGTCAGCAGAGTGGATGAGTGAGCAAATCCATTCCCACATTGGGAGCAGGTGAACGGTCTCTCCCCAGTGTGAGTGCGCTGGTGTACAGTGAGTTGAGATGATTGCTTGAACCCAGTCCCACAGTGAGAGCACCTGAATGGTTTCTCATCAGTGTGAACACGTTGATGGTAATGCAGATTTACAGAATTTTTAAAGCATTTCCCACAGTCTGGACATTTAAAAGGTCTCATCAGTGTGAATCCACTGGTGTGTGAAGAGGGTGGCTGACTGAGCAAATCTCTTCCCACACTGGGAGCAAGTGAATGGCCTCTCCCCAGTGTGAATTCGCTGGTGTAATGCGAGGTTGGAAGACTGAGTGAATCCCTTCCCACACTGGGACCAGGTGAACGGCCTTTCCCCAGTGTGGATTCGCTGATGTTTCAGCAGATGGGATGAGGCACTAAATCCTTTCCCACACTGGGAGCAGTTGAATGGTCTCTCTTCAGTGTGAGTTCTCTGGTGTATATGTAAGCTGTTTGACTGAGTGAATCCCCTCCCACACTGGGAGCAGGTGAATGGTCTCTCCCCACTGTGACTGCGCCAATGAATCTCCAGCTGGGAAGGGTAATCGAATCCCTTCCCACAGTCCCCACATTTCCACAGCTTCTCCCTGTTGCGACTGCAATTATGTTCCGAAAGGCTGGATGATTGGTTAAAGTCTTGTCCACACACAGAACACGTGTACAGTTTCTCTTCACTGTGAACGGTGCTATTTCCTTCCATGTTCAAAACACAATGATATTCAGGTTACAATAAATTGGCTAACTCCATCAGGTTTTGATATATTTGGTTTCAGTTTCCCAACTGCAAATCCTCCTCTTCTAAACCCTGTGAAATTGATTTAAAACAGAAAAAAGGAAGTGAGAGAGAACCCACAAAAACACAAAGGCAGTTTGTGAAATTGAGCTGAATGAATCTGGTCATTTGTGGGGCTGGCACTCGGAAAAAGTGATCATGAAAACTGCTGGATTGTCATAAAAACCCAGCGGGTTCACTGATATCCTTCAGGGCAGGAAATCTGCCACACGGTCTGGACACAAGACTCTGGACACAGAGAGAGAAGACAGAGAGAAGTAGGAGAGGTCAGGGTGAAGGAGAGGGATTTTGTACATTGACAACTCAATTAGAACTTTGACAGAAAGTTTCCCAAACCCTCAACCTCCACCCACCTAGAAGGACCAGGGTAGCAACTAGATGGGAACACCATCACCTTCAAGTTCCCCTCCAACTCACACACCACCCTGACTTGTCTGACGTCCAGTACTAAAAGAACAGAAATTTCTTTCATATAAACATTGGGAAGACTGAACCCATTGTCTTCAGTCCCCACTACAAACTCCACTCCCTCGCCAGCAACTCTCTCCCTCTTCCTGGCAACTGTCTGAGGCTGAAGCAAACTGTTCACAACCATGGTAAAATATTTCACCCCAAGTTGAGCTTCCAGCCACATTGCCACATCATCATCAAGACCGCCTATTTCCACCTCAGTGCCATTGGTCAACTCTACTCCAGTCTCAGCTCCTTTGGAACTCTCATCCATTCCATTGTGATGTGAAACACAGGGGAATGGGGATATAGAGAGGGAATGGGACTGACTGAATTGCTCCACAGAGAGTTGGCATGGATCTGAGTTGCCTATTCTATGTTGTAACGTTTCCATCACTGAAAATAGATAATGTTGATATACTGCTATATATTTTAAGACAAGAAATAGGGAATCGTAAATAACATAGTATATACCATGTAACTACATTAAACACATCTCTCTCCCATACAAATTTACTGTTCATTAAAATGTTAGCCCTCTCCTGAGAAAACTCCCCCTTGAATTATGAACATTGGGTAAGAGGCCATCCTATTAGCCAGATATATAAACATGTCAAAGTGAGGGAGCTAAAGGATGTCAATGTCTTGTGAGAGAAAGAAAAAGATACCTGGGCCGAGTCTTGCTCCTAATTCCGATGTTCGTCTATAACGTTTTCAGAGTCTGCAGTCTCCCTGGATTCACTTCCTTTCCCATCAGTTGCTGCAAGTCCCCAGTTTCCCCCAGAATGAGAAAGGAAATGGAAAGGGAGAAACATTGATTTCCTCCCAGATGTTGCCCTCTTTTTAGGTCAAACCAAATAAACAAACTCAGATTAAGTCAGGCCAAAGTAAAGGGGGCAGCTCCCCAAAAGGAGGGGGAACAGTAAGTTTCACTCTGAACCTCATTGGCCAACTTCCGCATTGTGACGTCACAATGGAACCTCGCGTGAATTAGCCAATAAGAATAAGTCTGCTCCGCGGTGACGTCCTGTGGTTTCAGTGCGCAGGCCCGGGCGCGCGGACACGGGAGCCCCGCCCCCACCCATTCCCCTCCTCCTGCACCTCCTCCAGCCAAGGTTTCCAGGCAACCGGCTGGCGGCTCCGGCCAGAGCGAGAAGCCGCTCGGTGATCTCCCCCGCCCCCCTCTCTCTACGGCGGCTGCGGCTCCAAAAAGAGATCGAGAGCGACCACTGGCGGCAGCCGCACTGCGCCTGCTCCGGACAGCTCGGCTCAGCAGCGCTCTCTGCGCCTGCTCCGGACAGCTCGGCTCAGCAGCGCTCTCTGCGCCTGCTCCGGACAGCTCAACTCAGCAGCGCTCTCTGCGCCTGCGCGCTGGGCTGCCAGCTGAGGGAGTGGGGGAGGGGACTTTGCAAAATCTCTTCCCATCATTTTCTTCCAAGTCCCGCAGTTTGATTTGAAACAGAACAGCTTCTGTTTGTAGCTTCACCACAGATTCAAACTTCACCACAGACTCAAACTTCACACACAGACTCAAACTTCACACACAGACTCAAACTTCACACACAGACTGCAACTTCACCACAGACTCAAACTTCACACACAGACTCAAACTTCACCACAGACTCAAACTTCACACACAGATTCAAACTTCACCACAGACTCAAACTTCACACACAGACTCAAACTTCACCACAGACTCAAACTTCACACACAGACTCAAACTTCACCACAGACTCAAACTTCACACACAGACTCAAACTTCACACACAGACTCAAACTTCACCACAGACTCAAACTTCACACACAGACTCAAACTTCACCACAGACTCAAACTTCACACACAGACTCAAACTTCACCACAGACTCAAACTTCACACACAGACTCAAACCTCCTCCTCTGGACAACATCTGTGAGCAAAACACTTTCTTTCCCCCCCTGGGAAATACAGAGAGTTGTGGACTCTGGAACTGGAATTAGAGCCAAATATACTGAGGGGGGAATGTTTGTGATTTTGTGGAACCTGTTTTTATTGTCTGAGCGTTTTAAAGTTTAATTTATCCTGTCTATTCAAATACTGTTTCTTAATGCATGATTCAGTGATGTTAATTTTAGATTAATTTTTAAAGTAAAATTTTTTTTAAATGAAACATTGTCTTTGTTTATTCCATTGGGATTTGTGGGAATTTGTTTATTATAAGGTGACCATGAGGATCGTAACAACATTGATATGTTTGGTGTTGGTGCATATGATGTGGAGATGCCGGTGTTGGACTGGGATGGGCCCAGTAAGACGTCTCACAACACCTAGTTAAAGTCCAACAGGTTTATTTCGAATCACGAGCTTTCAGCGCGCTGCTCCTTCTCACCTGATGACCAAACAACCTACTGGAACATTAGGGAATTCACACTGGGGAAGAGACCCTGATAATTCCCACTCACTTTCAGCGATTTCTCATAAAAACTACCAGATTGGAAGCTTCTGCCTGAAATGTTATTTTCCCTTCGTTTCCAAACTGAGACCATTCACCTGCTCAGTGTGTGGGAAAGGATTCACTTGTTCACCCAAGCTGCTGACACACCATAGCAGTCACACCCATTAGTGATCTTTTGGATGCTCTGACTGTGGCTCTCCACCGGTTGGGGATATACCAGGCACAGACGAGGATGGCTGTGGTTGTTGGAGGTCAGTCATCACTGCAAGGGTCACTGCAGGGTTCATCTAAAACTCTGCTGGCCATGTTTAAACTCACATTGTGTTATTCCACTATCACCCTTGTGCACGATGATCCACCCAGTAAAGCAACAACTTAATATTAAAATTCTCATCCTTGGTTTCAAATCACTCCATGACCTTGCCTGTCCCAATATCTATAATCTCCTATAAGCCCCACAACCCTCAATATACTACACTGCTCTAATTCTGGTCTTTAGTTTGTCCCTGACCTTGCTTCACCATTGCAAGCTCTACCTTCAGTTGCTTAGGCTCCAACCTCTGGAATACCATCCCTACACGTCTCCAACTCTCCACCTCGCTTTACTCCTTTAACACACCCCTTAAAATCGACCACTTTGACCAAACTTTTGGTCATCTAACCTAATATCTTCTTTGTGGCTCAATATCATACTTTAGAACATAGAACATAGAACAGTACAGCACAGAACAGGCCCTTCGGCCCACAATGTTGTGCCGAGCTTTATCTGAAACCAAGATCAAGCTATCCCACTCCCTATCATCCTGGTGTGCTCCATGTGCCTTTCCAATAACCGCTTAAATGTTCCTAAAGTGTCTGACTCCACGATCACTGCAGGCAGTCCATTCCACACCCCAACCACTCTCTGCGTGAAGAACCTACCTCTGATATCCTTCCTGTATCTCCCACCACGAACTTTATTTTACAATGCTCCCTGGATGTTTTATTACTTTAAGGTGCTATATAAATATATTTTGTTGTTCCTCATGTCTCCTGGGCCTAATCATTTTCAGCGGCTTCATTAATTACCATCTCCCCACCATAGGGTGGGAAACGGGAATGTTCACTGATGATTGCAGTGTATATTACCATTCACAACTCTGAATACTGAAGCTGCCCGCATGCAGCGCAGGACCAGGACAATATTCAGGTTGTCAATTCATATTGACACCACATAATTATCAGGAAATATCTATTTCCAACAAGAAAATCTAACCATCTTCCCTTGATATTCAATGGCATTACCATCAGTGAATGCCCCACCAGCAATAACTTTGGGGTTACCATTGACCAGTCATTTAAATACTGAGGTTACAAGAGCAGATCAGAGGTTGGGAGTTTTGTGGCAGGTTCCTCACTTAATGACTCCCCAAAGGCTTGCCATGATTCACAAGGTATAAATCAGGAGTAAGGGGGAATATTCCCTACCTGGATGAGTGTATCTGCAACAATTTTGTAGATCCTATCCAGGACAAAGTAGCTCGCCTGATCAGCATCTCAAATACCACCTTAAACATTCACTCTCCACCATTAGCCCACAATGGTGGCAGTGTATCCCACATATTAGATGCACTGCAAGAAATCACCAAGGCTGTTTTCACAGCATGTTCCAAACCCTAACTTCGACCACTTGAAAAACAAGTGCAGCCAGCGTTTGGGAATGCCACCATCTGCAAATTGTACTCCACATCACACACCATTCTGACTTGAAAATCAATCACCATTCCTTCTCTGTCACTGCATCAAATTCCTGGAACTCCCTAACAGCGTTGTGGGTATACCTACACCAGATGGATTGCAGCGATTCAAGAAAGTGGCTCACTTTCTTCACAAGGGCAATTAGTGATGCACAATGAATGTTGGCCTTGCCAGCCACATTCACATCCCCTGAAAGAATAAAACAAAATCCTCATCCCTGGTATCATTCTCAGCCAATGTACTGCAATTATCAATGAACAGCTCCGCTTTCGACTTTATGATGGGGGAGGGTCATTGGTGGAGCAACTGAGGATGGATGGGCCTCGGACACTACCCTAGGGCTGAGATGATTGGCCTCCAACAACCGCGATCATCCTCCTCTGTGCGGGATGTGGCTCTCGCCGGTGGAGAGTTTCCCCCTGATTCCCATTGACTTCAATGTTAATCGGGTTGCTTGATGCCACGCACAGTCAAACGCTGCCTTGATGTCAATGGCAATCACTCCAACATCACTCTTTTGTCCATGTTTGGACAAAGGCTGTAAATGAGGCAGGAGGTGAGTGGTCCTCGGTGGAACCCAAAATGAGCATCAGTGAGCAGGTTATTGCTGTAGAAATGCTGCTTGATCGCACCGTTGGCAACAACATCTTCCATCATTTTGCTGATGATCGAGACGAGAGACATTGGAGGGCAGTTGGCCAGTTTGGATTTTTCCTTATCCATCGCCTTCAGCTGTTTATTGATATCCCTTGAAGTGAATCGAATTGGCTGAAGATGGGCATCTGTGATAGTAGGGACCTCAGGATGGATAATCCATATGGAGAGATTAGAGAAGCTGGAATTGCACTCTATAGAGCAGGAAAGGTGAAGGAAAGATTTAATAGAGATATTCAAACTTTTGAGAGGTTTTGATAAAATGCATGTCTGTTTCCATTGGTTTAGAACCAAAAGACATCGGGTGGAATTTCATGAAAAAAATTTGAGGTGCTGAATGAGTGAGAAAAGTTTCAAACTCGTTTCTTGGGCAAATTAAAAAAAAGCAATCTTGTGGCACTTAGTCAAAAACAGTCACAATATAATCCTCACTGCAGGAGGAAGGGGAGGAACCTAAACTTGCTGGGGAAGCCAGCTGCTGATCTGGAGGGGTGTCATTGTGCATGCGCTCCATCCTCCCAGTTTCCAGCTTCAGTGGACATCCCCCCCTCCCCACAGAAATCGCCCCGCCCATCTCATCTGTAGCGTTTCCCCCGAATCACCAACCCCTCCCCGCAGTCAGCATCCCTGCAGAGTTCCCCCTCTCGCCCCCTCCCCAATCGCCACCCCTGCAGAGTTTCCCCCGATCACCAGCTCCCTCCCCCATCAGGACTCCTGCAGAGCTCCCCCCACTAACCCTCTCCTCAATCACCACCCCTGCAGAGTTCCCCCTCTCGCTCCCTCCCCGATCGCCACCCCTGCAGAGTTTCTCCGACAACCAGCTCCCTCCCCCATCAGGACTCCTGCAGAGCTCCCCCCACTAACCCTCTCCTCAATCACCACCCCTGCAGAGTTTCCCCGATCACCAGCTCCCTCCCCCCATCAGGACTCCTGCAGAGCTCCACCCCCATAACCCTCTCCTCAATCACCACCCCTGCAGAATTTCCCAATCACCACTCCCTCCCCCTAGTCAGCTTCACCGTCCCACGGAGTGACCCAGGGGTCTATTGGCGCCTCGAGGGAGGAGGGGGACCTGGGGACGGTGCTGGGGCCTTCCACCCGGGGGATTCCGGCCGATGGGATGCAGGGCTTTCCGACTCCCCCATTCCTGACACCGGTGCATCTCAAGAGCAGCAGGGTGGACGGCAAGGCAAGGATACATCCATATCACCAGGAAGACGGCTGGACCCCTCTAGGTCCCAGCTCTCCAGCAGACGCCTGCCAGGGGCATCACAGGCAAATGGGTGCGGAGTGCAGCTGGCTGCCTCCAGTTCTGATGTGCATCCTGGGGGGACGTGTTGATGTGGCGCTGGACCACGGGAGATGGAGATGTTGTGGGGTCGCCAGGAGGGCACGGGTGAAAGTCTATATGAGAAAGGTTTAGGGAATTGGGCTCTGTTGATGATCACATCCACCTGTTTTATAGCACTGTTAACTATCGGCCCTTCGTGTTATTGCATTGTTAGTTTCACCAATAAATGTCCAAAGATGTGCAGGTTAGGTTGATTGGCCATACTAAACTGATCCTAGTGTCAGGGGGATTAGCAGGGTAAATGTGTGAGGTTGCGGGAGTAGGGCCTGGGTGGGATTGTGGTCAGTACAGACTCGATGGGCTGAATGGCCTCCTTCTGTACTGTAGGGATTCTATTCTATTCTCTATGAAATTACAGCACAGAAACAAGCCCTTTGGCCCTCCAAGCCTGTAGCAACCATGCTGCCCGTCTGAACTAAAACCCCCTACCTTTCCGGGGACCATATCCCTCTATTCCTATGCTATCCATATATTTGTCAAGACACATCTTAACGTCACTATCGTATCTGCTTCCACTACCTTCCCCGGCAACGAGTTCCAGGCACCCACCACCCTCTGTGTAAAAAACCTGCCTTGTACATCTCCTTTAAACCTTGCCCCTCGCACCTTAAACCTATGCCCCCTCGTAACTGACTCTTCCACCCTGGGAAAAAGCTTCTGAGTAACCACTCTGTCCAACCTGTCATAATCTTGTAGACTTCTATCAGGTCGCCCTCCTCAACCTCCGTCGTTCCAGTGAGAACAAACCAAGTTTCTCCAACCTCTCCTCATAGCTAATGCCCTCCACACCAGGCAACATCCTGATAAATATTTTCCGTACCCTCCCCAAAGCCTCCACATCCTTCTGGGAGTGTGGTGACCAGAATTGAACACTAGATTCCAAGTGCGGTTTAACTAAGGTTCTATAAAGCTGCAACATGACTTGCCAATTTTTAAACTCAATGCCCCGGCCGATGAAGGCAAGCATGCCGTATGCCTTCTTGACTATCTTCTCCACCTGCATTGCCACTTTCAATGACCTGTGTACCTGTACACCTGGATCCCTCTGCCTATGAATACTCTTAAGGGTTCTGCCATTTACTGTATATTTCCCATCTGTATTAGACCTTCCAAAATGCATTACCTCACATTTGTCCGGATTAAACTTCATCTGCCATCTCCCCGCCCAAGTCTCCAACTGATCTATATCCTGCTGTATCCTCTGCCGGTCCCCATCGCTATGCGCAATTCCACCAACCTTTGTGTCATCCACAAACTTACCAATCAAACCAGTTACATTTTCCTCCAAATCATTTATATATATTACAAACAGCAAAAGTCCCAGCACTGATCCCTGAGGAATGTCACTTGTCACAGCCCTCCATTCAGAAATGTACCTTTGCACTGCCAACCTCTGTTTTCTTCTGACTAAATATCTCTAAACTTCCTAACACCCTGTCACTCTGTGATCCTTGTGACATTTGAAACCAGGTATTCGCAAAAAGACTCAAAGAGCATCAGCCCACTGGAGGCAGAGACCGGCCAGTCAAGCACAAAGAAACCCTCTGACCCTTCCCATTGACCAACTGTGAGAATGAACAAAATGCAGTCCTGGATGCAACTGAGAGCAGAAACAATAACAGCAGAATCCAACCACTGTCATCACTCGTGAACCTGTTGGTGTTTCAGCAGCCGGGACGAAACTCTGAAACCCTTCCCACACTGAGAGCAGGTGAACGGCCTCTCCCCAGTGTGAACTCGCTGGTGTGCCCGCAGGTTGGTTGATTGAGCGAATCCCTTCCCACACTGAGAGCAGGTGAATGGCCTCTCCCCAGTGTGAACTCGCTGGTGTGCCCGCAGATTGGTTGACTGAGCGAATCCCTTCCCACACTGAGAACAGGTGAATGGTTTCTCCCCAGTGTGAACTCGCTGGTGTGTCTGCAGGTGGGATGACCGAGTGAATCCCTTCCCACACTGGGAGCAGGTGAATGGCCTCTCCCCAGTGTGGACTCGCTGGTGTCTCAGCAGCTCGGATGACTGAGTGAATCCCTCCCCACACTGAGAGCAGGTGAATGGTTTCTCTCCAGTGTGAACTCGCTGGTGTGTCTGCAGGTCAGATAACTGAGTGAATCCCTTCCCACACTGAGAGCAGGTGAACGGCCTCTCCCCAGTGTGAACTCGCTGGTGTGTCCGCAGGCTGGATGACTGAGTGAATCCCTTCCCACACTGTGAGCAGGTGAATGGCCTCTCCCCAGTGTGAACTCGCTGGTGTGCCCGTAAGTTGGATAACTGATTAAATCCCTTCTCACACTGAGAGCAGATGAACAGCCTCTCCCCAGTGTGGCTGCGCCGATGAGCTTCCAGCAGGGATGGGTAGCTGTATCCCTTCCCACAGTCCACACATTCCCATGGTTTCTCCATGGTGCAGGTGTCCTTACCTCTCTCTAGGGTGGACAATTAGTTGAAACTTCGTCCACACACAGAACAAGATTACAGTCTCTCCCCGCTGTGAATGGTGTGATATTTATTCAGACTGTGTAACTGGTTAAAGCTCTTTAGTCAGTGCATTGGAACACTCTCACTCAAGTGTGGCAGAGTGTTGATGCTTTTTCACTCACACTGACATTTCAAATCCTTTCAAATCGACAGACTGGACAATCATTTCTCCTTCTGGATTCAAAGTCCGATGATATTGAGGTCCCAAGGAACACGATTCTGTCACGTCTAGACGTGACGTTTGAGATTTCGGCCTGTGATTCCTCTTTCAATATCCTGTAAAATGAGTTTCCAAAAGTCATCAGTGTCAGTACAGGATAGAAATTCAGAACAGACAATTTCTATGGAACATTCTTTCCTCTCTCATTCCCCAAAAGCTGGAAATCTCCATCCCACACACTCTCTCCCCATTCTCAGCAGGTCTGGCAGCATCTGTATGGAGAGAAAAGAACTGATGTTTCAGAGCTTTGACAAAGGGTCGTCTAGACAAGAAACATCAGCTCTTTTCTCTCCTTACAGATGCTGCCAGACCTGCTGAGATTTTCCAGCATTTTCTCTCTTGGTTTCAGATTCCAGCATCCGCAGTAATTTGTTTTTATAAGGCTGCAGATACCTCCTCCCAAGTATCATGCGTGTGCCCAAGACATCACCACTTGTTTCCCTTATTTCTTTAGCACCCATGGTGCTCTCTGCAGTAAACACAGAGGAGAAGTATTCATTACAAATCTCACCCATCTCCTGTGGCTCCACACACAGATGGCCATACTGATTTTTAAGGGGATCTATTCTCTCTCTAGCCACCCTTTTACTCTTAATATAGCTACAGAACCTCTTGGAATTTTCTTTAATCTTACCTGCCAGATCCATATCATACCCTCTTTTTGTCCTCCTGATTTCCCTCTTCAGTATTTTCTTACACTTTTTATAGTCAGAGTGATTCACTTGTCCCCAATTGCCTAAACCCAATGTATGCTTCCTTCTTTTACCTGACCAGAGCCTCAATGTCCCTTGTCTGCCAGAGATCCCTAAATTTACCATTCTTTCCCTGCATCTTAACAGGAATATACTGCCCCTGGATTCTTGATATCACACTTTTAAAACTTCCCATTTGCCAGTCATTCCTTTCCCTTCAAACAAACTCACCTAATCGACATCTGCTCGATCCTGCCTAATGCCCACAAAAGTGGCCCTGCTCCAGTTTAGGGCCCTGACCTGTGGACCTGTCCTATCTTTTTCCAGAACTATTTTGAAACTATTGGTGCTCCCAATAGTGCGCCCTGACTGACACTTCAGTCACTTGCTCCACCTCATTTCTTAACTGTCTAATAGAGAGTGAGTCCAGGAATTGATAATGAAAAATAAGGAGCTGGGAGATGAATTGAACAAGTATTTTGCCTCGGTGTTCACAATAGAGGATACAGTTAAAACTCAGAAACAGCTGGAAATCAGAAAACAGAAGTGTGGGATGAACTCTGAAAAAGCACAATTCCCAGGGAAGTGGTCCTCAGCAAACTGTTGGAGCTGTGGGCTGATGAGTCCTCGGGTCCTGCTGGGCTTCATTCTCGGGTCTTAACAGAGTGAGATAGTTGATGTGTTGTTCAATTTTCTAAAATTCCCCATCGGGAATTGGATAAAGGGAAACCGGTGGATGCTCTGTACTTAGATTTCCAGAAGACATTTGATGAGGTGCCACATGAAAGGTTATTGCAGCAAATAAAAATTCATGCTGCGGGGATAACATATTGGCGTGGATAGAAGATTGGCTAACAGCAGACAGTGGGCAGAAATGGATCATTTTCTGGTTTAAGAGAGAGAGAAACCTGGACCAACCTTTCCAGAGTCTGCAGCCTCCCTGGATTCACTTCCTTTCCCTTCAGTTGCTGCAAGTCCCCAATTTCCCCCAGAATGAGAGAAGAAATGGAAAGGGGGTTGAAAAGAAAGTGTTTTACTCACAGATATTGGCCTCTTTTAAGGTCAAACCAAATAAACAAACTCAAGTTAAGTCAGGACAAAGTAAAAGGGGCAGCTCCCCAAAAGGAGGGGGAACAGCCCGAACAAAAATCAAAGTACAAAGGAAACTTAAAAACATCAAATGAGAATGTGATTACTAGGGTCTTTTTTTTTGGGAAGTTGGAGTCTGTCTGAAGATCAATCTTCATTCACACAAAGCCCACGTTCTGCTTGGCTGGAAGACCAGAGTCCTTCCGGTCCTCCAACTCTTCCCATTGGTCAACACCTCAGCATGAAGATCAGAGGGTGGGTTCTCCCCTGCACATGCGCAGCTTCCCCTCTCCCCCGCACATGCCGGGGGGAGGGGAAGATCACGGAGCGGCTTCTCGCTCTGGCCGAAGCTGTCAGCCGGTTGCCTGGAAAGCTTGGCTCGATGTGGTGTAGGGGGAGGGGAACAATGGGTGGGGGCGGGGCTCCCAGGTCCGCGCGCCCGGGCCTGAGCACTGGAACCCGGAGACGTCGCCGCGGAGCGGAGTGATTCCTATTGGCTGAATCAGGCAGGACTCCATTGTGATGTCACAATGCGGAAATTGTCCAATGAGCTTCAGAGTGAAACTTCCTCCTCTTTTGTCCTGATTTAATCGGAGTTTGTTTATTTGGTTTGACCTAAAAAGAGGGCAACATCTGGGAGGTAATCAATGTTTCCCCCTTTCCATTTCTTTTCTCATTCTGGGGGAAATTGGGGACTTGCAGCAACTGAAGGGAACGAAGTGAATTTGGTCTGTATATTCCACACATTGTTCCTCCAAAAATGTCGACATATATCTGTCTGGCAGCCTGCATGGAAATTTTCAGCTCTCTGCGTCCAGGGCAGGAAGCAGTGAGCATGGATCTGTCAATCACACATGAGGACGGCCTCAACAGGGACCTTGGGTTCACGTCACACTATCTGTATCCCCCATGACTTGCCTGGACTTGCAAAATCTCACTAACTGTCCTGGCTGGAGACAATACACATCTCTTTAACCTGTGCTTAACCCTCTCTCCACTCACATTGTCTGTACCTTTAAGACTTGAATACCTGTAAAGGCTCACATTCCAACCATTATCTTGTAAATTGAGTTTGTGTCTTTATATGCCCTGTTTGTGAACAGAACTCCCACTCACCTGATGAAGGGGCAGTGCTCTGAAAGCCTGTGGCTTATGCTACCAAATAAACCTGTTGGATTTTAACCTGGTGTTGTGAGACGTCTTACTGTGCTTACCCCAGTCCAACGCCGGCACCTCCCACTGAGTGGAAACAGAGAGAAGTAGGAGAGGCCGGAGGTGAGGAGAGAGATTTTATACATCTACAACTCAACAGGAACTTTGACAGAATTTCCAAACCCTGTGAACACCATCAGCTCCAAGTTCCTCTCCAACTCTCACACCATCCTGACTTGTCTGACATCCAGTACTGAAAGAATAGAAATTTATTTCATTTAAATACTGGAAAGACTGAACCCATTGTGTTCAGTCCCCACTACAAACTCCACTCCCTCGCCAACAACTTTATCTCTCCTCCTGGCAACTGTCTGAGGCTGAACCCGGCTGTTCACAACCAGGGTGAAATAGTTCATCCCAAGATGAGCTTCCAGCCACATGTCCACATCATCATCAAGACCACCTTCATTCATAGATGCATTAATAGTAATTAATTAACAATAATGAACAATAAAATACAGTGTAGAAGGAGGCCATTCAGCCCATCGAGCCTGCACCGACAACAATCCCATCCAGGCCCTATCCACATATTTACCTGTTAATCCCCCTGATACCAAGTGACAATTTATCGTGGCCAATCTGTCTAACCGGCACATCTTTGGACTGTGGAAGGAAACCGGAACACCCGGAGGAAACCCACACAGACACGGGGAGAATGTAGAAACTCTGCACAGACAGCGACCCGAGGCTGGAATTGAACCTGGGTCCCTGGCGCTGTTAGGCAGCTGCACTAACCACTGTGCCACCGGGCCACATGTCAGTGCCATCGCCCGACTCCAGCCCAGTCTCAGCTCATCTGGAACCCTCACCCATTCCATTGTGACCTCACACTCTCACCCATTCCATTGTGACGTCACACCCTCACCCATTCCATTGTGACATCACACTCCCACCCATTCCATTGTGACCTCACACTCTCACCCATTCCATTGTGACGTCAGGGCTTCCCTCTCCAATCACAATCCATGCCGGCCTCCCACATGCAGCCTCAATGGCGGCAGTCAGCCCGGGTCTAACACTACAAGCTGCCGCTCCATTTGGTACAAAGGGGGGGGACCGGGAAGTTCATTTCCGGGGTTTGGGTTTGAACAACATGTTTACAAAGCCTTTCCACCCACCCGCCACATTTATCATTCCCCGCACGCCGCTCTCTACCTCGTACTGTTCTCGCTTCCAAGTTGAAACCGTCCGTCCGCCGCCATTACCCGCACTGCGCATGCTTCAGGTCCCGCCCCTCATTCACTCCGATTGGTTGGAGGACCAGCCGCTCCCGCTCGGTCCTCCACCCCGCCCCCTCTTCCTATTGGTCCGGAGCTGCCGTCAATCATTCCCCGGGCATTGTGATGTGGAGCATGCGCAGTGTCATTGCTGTCCTTGGCGCTTGTTTGTCCCGGAGAAGCGGAGTCAGCGTTAGGCGGTGGCTGGGAGGATTTGGAAACACTTTGTGGATCCGCAAACCCTTCAGAATCATTGTCAGCTCCCTGGTTTGCAGCTGCGGGGCTTCTCCCTCCCTCCCTCCCGGGAACAGGCCCAGGTTAACGGCCCCATCCTGGCTCAGCCACTGGAGGATGGTTCACATCAGAGGATGGGGGAGGGGGACAATAAATAAGAGGTTACACTTTGGCCTCAAATCAATGAGGACTCTGATCTCTGGGAAGGAAGGAAACCCTGGGAGGTGGGCGGGGAGGATTCACAAACACCCGCTGGAGGCCCCAACACCACCAATGAGGTCCATTGGTTTTATTGTCAGTCTGCAGACAGGAGCTGGAGAACTGAACCCAGTAAGAGTTTTAACAACACCAGATTAAAGTCCAACAGGTTTATTTGGTAGCAAATACCATTTGCTTTCGGAGCGCTGCTCCTTCATCAGATGGAGTGGAAATGTGCTCTCAAACAGGGCACAGAGACACAAAATCAAGTTACAGAATACTGATTAGAATGTGAATCCCTACAGCCAACCAGGTCTTAAAGATACAGACAATGTGGGTGGAAGGAGCATTAAGCACAGGTTAAAGAGATGTGGCTGTCCTGTCTGGAGACAATACACATCTCTACCCACAGACACATCATGTCTGTGCTAGCTTATTTTCAAACAGTTGTACAAGGGCCATTCCCCTTCATAAAAACATGCATTATTTCTCCTTTCAAATGATTGCTCAATTCTCTTTATGAAAAATCTGAGTTAACAAAAAACAACATCGGAAGAGTTGCAGAAGCCTCTGCAGTATTCATGGACATTTTTTAAATTAACAAAGTTTCTTTGACTCAATAACATGAAGAGTCAGGTGGGAATTCTCATACAGTTTTGGAAATAAAACTATTTGCAGTTATGCAGTCGATTTTGTACCTTTTCAAGGAACAAAAATCCTACAGTGCAGAAGAAGGCCATTCAGCCCATCGAGTCTGGACCGACCACAATCCCACCCACGCCCTATCCCCATAACCCCATGCATTAACCCTAGCTAGTCCCCTTGACAATTTTTAGCATGGCCAATCCACTTAACCCGCATATCTTTGGACTGTGGGAGGAAACCAGAGCACCCAGAGGAAACCCACGCAGACACAGGGAGAACGTGCAAACTCCACACAGATCGTGACCCAAGCTGGGAATAGAACCCAGGTCCCTGGTGCTGTGAGACAGCAGTGCTAACCACTGTACCACCTCTCAATATTGGTCTTGGAAACAGGGCAGAATGTCAGTCCTGGAATGTAAGTGGTCAGTTATCCTATTTACAGCACAGCCACGCCAGAAAGAGACCATTCAGATATGTTATGTGTGCAAATGGATTTATTCAATTTCCCGTTCTGTTAACATATTTAAAAGTTCAAAGGATTTGATCAATCATGAGTTCATTCTTATTGTCAAGTCCGTGTGTGTGTGTGTGTGTGGAGAGGGGGTGGATGGTAAATCAATCAGTTCGTTACACCAGCTGACACTCCAAGGAGTTCATCTTCAGGTGTAGATGTTAGTTCTGCTATCAATTAAACTCAGATGTGGAGATGCCGGCGTTGGACTGGGGTAAGCACCGTAAGAAGTCTCACATCACCAGGTTAAAGTCCAACAGGTTTATTTACTACCAAATAAACCTGTTGGACTTTAACCTGGTGTTGTGAGACTTCTTACATTAATTAAACTCAGGACGGAGCTAGCTGCTATATTAGTTATTTTCATTATAGAAATCATAGAAACTCCACAGTGCAGAAGGAGGCCATTCGGCCCATCGAGTCTGCACTGACCACAATCCCACCCAGGCCCTATCCCCACATATTTACCCACTAATCCCTCCAACCTACGCATCCCAGGATTCTAAGGGGCAATTTTTAACCTGGCCAATCAACCTAACCGGCACATCTTTGGACTGTGGGAGGAAACCGGAGCACCCGGAGGAAACTCACGCAGACACGAGGAGAATGTGCAAACTCCACACAGACAGTGACCCAAGCCGGGAATCGAACCCGGGACCCTGGAGCTGTGAAGCAGCAGTGCTAACCACTGCACCATTTTATACCTTGGTGCTTTGGCTTCAGTCGTAAGTGAATCACAAAACATGATTTTTAAAAATGCAATAACATACTTCAATGGTGGCTATCTTACCCAGCATTCACAGTAATTCAGAATATGATCCAGCCGCTCAACAGATTTTGCGCATGCGCAATGTATGTTGCTGCTGCAGGAGCAGCAAGGGGGTTATATCGGCTCCGGGTTTCCAGGGAAACGGCTTACTCTGGAGGGTAATGGAGGCGGCGGGGTGGGTGGAGAGGCTTCATAAGCACCCAGAGGAGACAGGAAAACCCGAATAATAACTGCTCGGTGTCGCGTTCGTACAATTCGGGGCCGCGACCGCAGATGCCTGATTTGGAGGCCCCGAGTGAACGGAGGCCATCTTTCCCGGGGCGATGGGCAATAGTGCGCATGCGCGCTGCTCCCTGTCAGCAGGAGGAGAGAAAGTTGTGAATTTCTCTCCGGGACTGACAGGGATGGACTTTGGAAACTCCTTTTACAGGGAGTGAGAAGGGGAGGATTTACACACAGAAAACTCAACCCAAGAGAAATGTTTCTCGCTTAATTTCTATTCTTGACTGACAGTGATGATCTTTTTTTACAGGAAATTTGATGACAAAATTTGAAGGGAAACTCAAACCAGACATCAGATCAAAACCTGACAGAGTCACTCCATTCATCAGAACCTGATTGTAAGTGTGTCTGTAGAAAAAGATTCAAACATCTGTGTGGCTGGAAACAGGGAACGATAATGTCATGGAAGGATTTGCAAAAAAAGATGCAATGTTTTAAATTGAGTTGTTTAACCAGGAGCCTGTGTGGGTCAGTGTATTCTTTCCTCTCATTCTCCAAAAGCTGTGAATCTCCATCCCACACACTCTCCCTCCATTCTCACTCTGCTGTATCTAATATTCACCCTCCCAATTCTCCTGAAGGTGCTGATTGAGGCTGATTGACAGATCCATGCTCACTGCTTCCTGTCCACCACACACACATCATAAGAAACAGGAGCTGCAGTTGGCCATTCAGCCCATCGAACTGCTGCAACCATTCATTGAGAATTGGCTGATCTACCGCAGCATCATTTCCCACGCTATCCCCCAGATAGAGAGAGAATAGAGCCAATGTTTCGAGTCTGGAGAGAGGAAAGAATGTTCCACAGAAACTAGAATTGCGTGTTCTGAATTTCCATCCTGCACTGACACTGATGATCTCTGTAAACTTGTTTTACAGGATACTGAAAGAGGAATCACAGGCCGAAATCTCCAACGTCACATCTAGATCTGACAGAGTCACATTCCTTGGGACCTGAATATCATCGGCCTTTGAATCGAGGAGAAATGGTTGTCCGGCCTGATGACTTGAAAAGATTTCAAACATCAGTGTGACTGGAAAAGTGCCAACACACTGCCACACTGGAGTGAGTGTGTTCCAGTGCACTGAGCTTGAACCAGTTACACAGCCTGAATAAATATCACACCATTCACAGTGGGGGGAGACTGTTCTGTGTGTGGACGAGTCTTCAACTGAAGAGAGGAAAGGACACCTGCACCATGGAGAAACCGTGGAAATGTGCGGACTGTGGGAAGGGATACAGAGCCCCATCAGAGCTGGAAGCTCATCGGCGCAGCCACACTGGGGAGAGACCATTCATGTGCTCTCAGTGTGGGGAGGGATTCAGTCATTTATCCAGCCTGCAGACACACCAGCGAGTACACACTGGGGAGAGACCATTTACTTGCTCTCAGTGTGGGGAGGGATTCACTCGATTATCCCAACTGCAGACACACCAGCGAGTTCACACTGGGGAGAGGCCCTTTAGCTGCTCTCAGTGTGGGAAGGGATTCACTCAGTTATCCGTCCTGCAGACACACCAGCGAATTCATACTGGGGAGAAACCGTTCACCTGCTCTCAGTGTGAGAAGGGATTCTGTCAGTTATCCAGCCTGCAGGCACATCAGCGAGTTCACACTGGGGAGAGGCCGTTCACATGCTCTCAGTGTGAGAAGGGGTTCAGTCAATTATCTAACCTGCAGACGCACCAGCGTGTTCACACTGGGGAGAGACCATTCACCTGCTCTCAGTGTGGGAAGGGATTCACTCGGTTATCCACCCTGCAGACACACCAGCGAGTTCACACTGGGGAGAGGCCATTCACCTGCCCTCAGTGTGGGAAGGGGTTCAGTTGATTATCTGACCTGCAGATGCACCTGCGTGTTCACACTGGGGAGAGACCGTTCACCTGCTCTCAGTGTGGGAAGGGATTCACTGATTCATCCACCCTGCGGAGACACCAGCGAGTTCACACTGGGGAGAGGCCGTTCACCTGCTCTCAGTGTGGGAAGGGATTCACTCATTTATCCACCCTGCGGAGACACCAGCGAGTTCACACTGGGGAGAGGCCATTCACCTGCTCTCAGTGTGGGGAGGGGTTCAGTCAATTATCTAACCTGCAGAGACACCAGCGAGTTCACACTGGGGAGAGACCGTTCACCTGCTCTCCGTGTGGGAAGGGATTCAGTCAGTTATCTGACCTGCAGATACACCAGCACATTCACACTGGGCAGAGACCATTCACCTGCTCTCAGTGTGGGAAGGGATTCAGTCAATTATCTAATCTGCTGAGACACCAAAAAGTTCATGAGTGATTCCAGGGGGTGGGATTCTGCTGTTATTGTTTCTGCTCTCAGTTACATCCAGGACTGCATTTTGTTCATTCTCACAGTTAGTCAATGGGGAGGGTCGGAGGGTTTCTTTCTGCTGGACTGGCCGGTCTCACAACTGCCTCCAGTGGGGTGATGCTCTTTGAGTCTTGTTGCGAATACCTTGTTTTAAATTTCACAAGGATCACAGAGTGACAGGGTGTGAGGAAGTTCAGAGATATTTAGTCAGTATTTCTGTTTGAAACCTCCCAATGCCCATCCAATTTCCTTTGTTCTTGTTTATTGTCTCCACTTCCTCCACCCTCGTAGGCAGCGAGTTCCAGGTCATTACCATTCACTGCATCAAAATATTCTTCCTCACATCTGCGCCCCCCTGCCCCCTGCATCTCTGACCCAAAACCATAAATCTGTGTCCCCCCTCGTCCTTCTCCCATCAGCTAATGGGAACAGCTTTTCTTTGTCCACCTTATCTAAACCTGTCAGAATCTCGTCCACCTTTATCAAATCTCCCCTCAACCTCCTTTGCTCCAAGGGGAACAACCCCAGCCTGACATCGACAATAAAGAACAAACCAACAGAATATGTTAATACCTGAAATCAAATGGGAATGTTTAATTTCTGTTTTGAAGAAATCATGAATATGTTGTCACGTACAATAAAGGGATTTGAATAACTCAGCTTGGGTGCAGTTGAATGAAATGTATCAATCTCACATCCACCCACAGTCTAGAGGAAGTGTGGAATGTGTAGCTGGAAATCCTTCCCTAACAGCACTGTGGATGTACTTCCACCTTCGGCATTGTAGCAGTTCAGGAAGGCAGTGTTGGCGCTGATCGTGGCCGAGGCAGCTACAGACAGCCACATATTCTGTTATAACTGAAGGACTGCAGATTAAATGTGAGGCATTATGGGATTGGACTATCTTGACCACGTTCCTGTGACTGCTCAGTTTCTGCAATCATGAACCATTAAAGCTGCTTAGCAGGGCTCCAAAAGAGGACCTGGTGAGAATATTTACTCAGAATGAGTTAGAATTAAACTTATTCCAGGACCGGCTGGTGTTCAGTGGCTGAGATTCCTGAATGTGTAAAAAGGGGGTCTGATCAATCAACAAACAGTGGTCGGTAGTTCGGTAAGAAGCGTTCTCATGCATTATTTGAATTATTTTATCATAAATTTGTGATCAGAACTGTGAGGGACTTGTAACCCAATAGTTGTTGAATTGACGGTAAACTCCAAGTAGCACTGGACTCAACATGCACATTGACTGCCAGACTCAAGTCGGTAAGGGTGGAATGGAGGAAGAGTTCTTAGAATGCTGTCGGGATAGTTTCCTTGAACAGCATGTTACGGAACCGACGAGGGAACGAGCTATTTTGGATCTGGTATTGTGTAACGAGGTAGGTAGAATTAAGGATCTTATTGTGAAGGACCCTCTTGGGTCTAGTGACCACAATATGGTCGAATTTCTGATTCAGATGGAAGAGGAGAAAGTTTGGTCCCAAACCAGTGTCCTCTGTTTGAACAGAGGGAAATATGATAGGATGAGGGATGAATTGGCTAAGGTAGACTGGGAGAGCAGGCTGGCAGGTAGGATAGCTGAGGAACAGTGGAGGATTTTTAAGGAGATCCTTTTCAGTTCTCAGCAAAAATATATTCCAGCAAAAAACAAGGATTGTAAGAAAAGGGAGAACCAGCCGTGGATAACGAAGGAAATAAAGGAGAGTATTAAAATAAAAACAGCTGCGTACAGAGTGGCCAAAAATAGTGGAGAAACAAGTGATTGGGAAAAATTTAAGAAACAACAAAGAGAGACTAAGAAAGCGATAAAGAAAGGAAGGATAGACTATGAAGCTAGGCTAGCAATTAATATAAAAAATGATAGTAAAAGTTTTTATAAATATATAAAAAGGAATAGAGTGGCTAGAGTGAATGTTGGACCCTTGGAGGACGAGAGGGGGGAGTTAATAGTGGGAAATGAGGATATGGCTGAGTCTTTAAATAAGTTTTTTGTGTCGGTCTTCACGGTGGAGGACACAAATAGTTTGCCAAATATTAACGATAGAGGGTTGGCAGCAGGAGAAATACTTAATACAATTAATGTAACCAGAGAGGCAGTGCTGGGTAGACTAATGGGATTGAAGGTGGACAAGTCCCCGGGTCCGGATGGAATGCATCCCAGGGTATTGAAAGAAATGTCAGAGGTAATAGTGGATGCGTTAGTGATTATTTATCAAAACTCGTTGCATTCTGGGGTAGTGCCGGTTGATTGGAAAACGGCTAATGTTACGCCGCTGTTTAAAAAAGGAAGGAGACAAAAGGCGGGTAACTATAGGCCGGTCAGCTTAACGTCTGTAGTAGGGAAAATGCTGGAATCCATTATTAAAGAGGAGATAGCAGGGCATCTGGATAGACGATCAATCAGACGCAGCATGGATTCATGAGGGGAAAGTCGTGCTTGACGAACATGTTGGATTTTTATGAAGATGTGACTAGGGCGGTTGATGGAGGAGAACCGGTGGATGCGGTGTTTTTGGATTTCCAAAAGGCGTTTGATAAGGTGCCCCATAAAAGGCTACTGAAGAAGATTAGGGCACACGGAGTTGGGGGTAGTGTGTTAAAGTGGATTGGGGACTGGCTATCCGACAGGAAGCAAAGAGTCGGAATAAATGGGTGTTTTTCCGGTTGGAGGAAGGTAACTAGTGGCGTGCCGCAGGGATCGGTACTCGGGCCGCAACTATTTACCATTTATATAGATGATCTGGAGGAGGGGACGGAGTGTAGGGTAACGAAGTTTGCAGACGACACAAAGATAAGTGGAAAAGTGAATCGTGTGGAGGACGGAGAAGATCTGCAGAGAGATTTGGACAGGCTGAGTGAGTGGGCGAGGATATGGCAAATGGAGTATAACGTTGATAAATGCGAGGTTATACACTTTGGAGGAAATAATAACAAATGGGATTACTATCTCAATGGAAACAAATTAAAACATGCTACCGTGCAAAGGGACCTGGGGGTCCTTGTGCATGAGACGCAAAAGCCCAGTCTGCAGGTACAACAGGTGATCAAGAAGGCAAATGGGATGTTGGCCTATATTGCGAAGGGGATAGAATATAAAAGCAGGGATGTCTTGATGCACCTGTACAGGGCATTGGTGAGGCCGCAGCTGGAATACTGTGTGCAGTATTGGTCCCCTTATATGAGGAAGGATATATTGGCATTGGAGGGAGTGCAGAGAAGGTTCACCAGGTTGATACCGGAGATGAGGGGTTTGGATTATGAGGAGAGGCTGAGGAGATTGGGTTTGTACTCGTTGGAGTTTAGAAGGATGAGGGGGGATCTTATGGAGACTTATAAGATAATGCGGGGGCTGGATAGGGTGGAGGCAGAGAGATTCTTTCCACTTAGTAAGGAAGTTAAAACTAGAGGACACAGCCTCAAAATAAAGGGGGGTTGGTTTAAGACAGAGTTGAGGAGGAACTTCTTCTCCCAGAGGGTGGTGAATCTCTGGAATTCTCTGCCCACTGAGGTGGTGGAGGCTACCTCGCTGAATATGTTTAAAGCGCGGATGGATGGATTCCTGATCGGTAAGGGAATTAAGGGTTATGGGGATCAGGCGGGTAAGTGGTACTGATCCACGTCAGATCAGCCATGATCTTATTGAATGGCGGGGCAGGCTCGAGGGGCTAGATGGCCTACTCCTGCTCCTATTTCTTATGTTCTTATGTTCTTATGAAAAGGGGGTCTGACCAAGAAGTGAAGTGATCTCAGGCATTGTTTAAATTACATCATCATTGGCCAACTTCCCCTTTGTCATGTCACAATGGAGTCCTGCCTGAATCAGCCAATAGGAATCTCTCTGCTCCGCGGTGACGCCCCAGGTTCCAGTGAGCAAGCCCGGGCGCGCGGACCCGGGAGCCCCGCCCCCACCCATTGTTCCGCTCCCCCTGCACCACATCGAGCCAAGGTTTCCAGGCAACCGGCTGATGGCTCCGGCCAGAGCGAGAAGCCGCTCGGTGATCTCCCCCTCCCCCCGGCCCAGGACTGCGCATGTCCAAGGGAGAGGGGAAGCTGAGAATTGCAGGGCAGATCCCACCCCCTGACCTTCTGAGGTGTTGATTAATAGGAAGAGTTGGAGGACCGGAAGGACTCTGGTCCTCCAGCTGATCAGAGCGCGGGCTTTGTGTGAATGAAGATTGAGCTTCAGACAGACTGAAACTTCCTCCTGTCTCCAACATCAGAGAGGTTGTTTCTGTAGTGAAGTGGTTGTCACATTTGCCTGACACGCGAAAGGTCCCTGGGTCAGAACCGGGCAGAAATGTTAATTTGGTCATTCCAGCATCTGAAAGTGGGAAGGGGGAGGAAGGTGAGCTGTTGCCTGCCTGCCTGCTGTCATCTGGCCTGCCTGCCTGTCGTCTGGCCTGCCTGTAGTCTGGCCTGCCTGCCTGCCGTCTGGCCTGCCTGCCTGCCTGTTTTCTGGCCGGCCTGCCTGCCGTCTGGCCTGCCTGCCTGCCGTCTGGCCTACCTGCCTGCCGTCCGTCCATCCACTGGAGGGTGCTCTCTCCCTGGAGGGAGAGAGGACACGGAGTGACTTTCTTTCTTTTTTCTTTCCATCTATGGGAGGGAGGACTGCATGTTTCAACATCTAGGGACTGAGTGGTTGGGCTGGTGCCCTCATCATCAGAAGGTCGGTGCCTGAAAGGGATGGGGGGGTGAAGTAAATTCAGACTGTTTTTTCCATCTGCAGTGGGTGGGGGGGGGGGGGGGGGGGGGGGGGGGGGGAGGGGAGGGGGGGGAAGGGGAGGGGGGGGTGAAGACACCCCGGACTTGAACTGTTTGCGCCCGAAAGGGCTGGAGGAGTAAAGTCCCCCACCCACTGCTGCTGCCCCCAACACCGGCACCCCCTCCCCTCTTTCCCCCTGACTGGGGCACCGGCCCCCCTCCGTGCCTTGTCCCTCGTCCTCCCTCCTGCTCCTCCGACCTCCTCTCTCCTCTCCGGGGAGAGAGCACCTAGACCCCCATCCACCTACCCTACCCTCCCTTATTTTTCCCTCCCCTTATACACCCTGCCGTGCTTCTGGGCAGTCTCGGGGTGGGCATAGCACTCCCTTGATTACTATGGAGGCATCGCCAGCGTCGTCGATGGCAGAGCCTTCTCGGCCCACCTATGCGGGCGTGGCGGCTACCAGAACCCCCGCCGCTCCTTTTTCGTTGCTCACGCGGCAGCTCGGGGTTAAGTGCTACGCCCACCCCGACATGTCCATCGAGGCCTGTGTCAAGGCAATGGCTGGGGTTGTCGGCCCCTGAGCCATTGTCGCGGCCTCTAAGATGTACGGCCGGGCCGTATTCTTTTTGAAGGCCGAGCGGGCGGTCCACCTCGCCCTGGAGAGGTGGGTCATGGTGGGTGGGGCGTTCCTGGCGGTGGATACATTGGAGGCCACCGCCCATAAGATCATCATCTCGAACGTCCCGCCCTTTCTACCCGGTGAGCTCCTCCTCCCCCACCTCCATCCACTGGGGGAGGTCAGGTCCGGGGTGGTGCCGATCCCGCTTGACCTTTGGGACCCCTCCCTCCGCCATGTCTACTCCTTTTTGTCCATTTCTCCATTTGTCTGCCTGACCCGGGAGGAGGTCCTGGAGGGAGGGTTTAGTATCCGTTCCACCCGGCCGATTACAACCCGGAGTTCTTTTTCAGTATGTCGGGGGACTGGGGCGACACCCCAATGTTCGTGTCCCCGTGCGGCGGTGGCGAGGAAATGGTCCACTCGTCCTCTCCGTCCCGACCTTGGACGCTGGACATCCCCGACCTTAATCCGGAGGTTGTACCGGACCTGGGGGGTGTCCAAGCGTCTGGGGCGGAGCGGGGGACTGAGTCGCCGCTGCACGCGGGCCTGCAAACCGGGGAAGCTGAGCCCGGGGGAACCCCTCCTCCGCCGATCCTGGGGGTGGGATCGGGGAGGGGTTGGGATGAGTTGGCGGCTCCGTGCCGCCCGCCGTA
The DNA here is from genome assembly GCF_964213995.1 of Mustelus asterias. NCBI lineage: Eukaryota > Metazoa > Chordata > Chondrichthyes > Carcharhiniformes > Triakidae > Mustelus > Mustelus asterias. The sequence continues at coordinate 15,233,723 of NC_135830.1, forward strand.
CGTCCTGCGGCGGGGGACTCGGAGTCGAGGGGTGACTGCGCTGAGGAGGTCAGCGGCTCGGTGGTGGGCACGGGGGCACTTTTGGAGTCTGCCCAGAGCGAGGCGGGGGACTCCCTCGTGCCTCCCACCGAGTCGTCCCTCGTGCGGATTCACTGTCTGGAACATGGTCGCCTCACGACGCTGCTCCCCAACCCCCACCCCACCCTCACCCCCCCCAACCCCATCCCCCGCACCCCCACAATCCCCCAACCCCCCCCAACCCCATCCCACCCCCACCCCTCCCCACGCTCCCACCCCCCCCCCCCCCACCCACCCCAAACCCCTCCCACCTTCTTCACCACTGTCCATCTTGTGACCTCACTTTCAAGGAGCTCTGAACATGTACCTCTCGACCTCTTTGTTCTGTAACTCTCCTCAACGCCCTACCATTAACTGAGTAAGTGCTGCCCTGATTCATAGAACATAGAACATTACAGCGCAGTACAGGCCCTTCAGCCCTCGATGTTGCGCCGACCAGTGAAACCAATCTAAAGCCCATCTAACCTACACTATTCCAATATCATCCATATGTTTATCCAATGACCATTTAAATACCCTTAATGTTGGCAAGTCCACTCCTGCTGCAGGCAGGGCATTCCACGCCCTTACTACTCTCTGAGTGAAGAATCTACCTCTGACATCTGTCCTATATCTATCACCCCTCAATTTAAAGCTATGTCCCCTCGTGCTAGCTATCACCATCCGAGGAAAAGGGCTCTCACTCTCCACCCTATCTCATCCTCCGATCATCTTGTATGCCTCTATTAAGTCACCTCTTAACCTTCTTCTCTCTAACGAAAACAACCTCAAGTCTCTCAGCCTTTCCTCATAAAACCTTCCCACCATACCAGGCAATATCCTTGTAAATCTCCTCTGCACCCTTTCCAATGCTTCCACATCCTTCCTATAATGCAACATAGACGGGGAAACAAAACGATCAATGATTCTCTCTACCCCAGTTCCACAGTGAGTGGGACAGGGACAAGCAGCAGGATCTTACCACGCACTCTCCAATCACCCATCCGCTGCCAGCAGAAAGCGGCAACTGCAGCTTCAATCAGCGGCTTACTGCCCATCCCTGGGACACAGGATACTCCAAACGGTGTGAAACATAACAATGCACCGACCAAACGCTCATCAAAAAGTTGATCGATTATAGTGTGCTGACTGAATATTCAAACAGCATTTACACAATACCCGAGTGAGTCACTAACAATATTTTTACCAACTTTCCAAAACTTTTCAGTCATAAATTCGTTCATTTGACTGAAAAGCTGAGTGTTGTGAATCTGGAAATGAGCACTGTGGGATTTCTGTTACCCAGTGAATTGTTTTCCATTGTTTGTCTGTCAGATTTGCAATTCCATTTGTGTTGTACATTGAAGAGAATCTCATTTCAAAATGATGAGAAAACCAGGAAAATATTAAATACTGGAAGAAATCCTGAGGGAAATGGGTCACAATGTTGGGAAGGTGGTGCAGCTGTGAATTATGTTATTTGTGATTGAGTGGAAAGTATTATATCCTGCGGGATTCTGCGGGATCAACATAACCAAAGAAATTTATATATAATTGTAAACGCTGCGGTCATGCTGTAGTTCTGGAACAGGTTTTGCAGAAATAGAATTTGGGTCATTGGCACCCTGGTTTAGAATATCTTTAGCAGCTGTTTTGTCAGTCTCTGTGGCGCAATTAGTCAGCGCGTTCAGCTGTTAACTGAAATGTTGGTAGTTTAAGACCACAGCAAGAGTTTTAACAACACCAGGTTAAAGTCCAACAGGTTTATTTGGTAGCTAATACCATTAGCTTTCGGAGCGCTGCTCCTTCGTCAGATGGAGTGGAAATGTGCTCTCAAGCTAATGGTATTTGCGACCAAATAAACCTGTTGGACTTTAACCTGGTGTTGTTAAAACTCTTGCTGTGTTCACCCCAGTCCAATGCCGGCATCTCCACATCAGTTTCAGACCACCCAGAGACGTAGTTTTCACTGTTTTGACCCCATCAGCATTCATAGGCAAACAGTTGCGGGTTGGCAATGGGCCCGGAGGTGTCATGAAATATATAAGAACAAAAGACCAAAGAAAATTACAGCTCAGGAACAGGCCCTTCGGCCCTCCAAGCCTGCATCGACCATGCTGCCCGACTGAACTAAGACCCCTTACCCTTCCGGGGACCACATCCCCCTATTCCCATCCTATTCATGTATTTGTCCAGACGCCCCTTCAAACTCACCATCGTATCTGCTTCCACTATCTCTCCCGATGAGTTCCAGGCACCCACCACCGTCTGTGTAAATAACGTGTCTCGTACATCGAAATATCCATCAAGTGTTACCGGTTGGAATGTTATCCGGTGTTATCAACATTCTTTAATGCATATTGATTTCAAACAAATTACACGTAATTTAAATTTGCTTCCATTATCCCATTAAACTTAACAATTAGAATCAAAACATTATTTAAGTTTATTCATTTATTATTCATTATTAGTTTCACAAATCGCCTTACATTAACACTGCAATGAAGTTACTGCGAAAGTCTGAGATTCCACAGCCAGGGAAAATAATGTCTTCCCCTATCAAATTCATAGAATGATAGATTCCCTGCAGCACAGAAGGAGGCCATTCGGTACACCGAGCCTGCACCAACAACAATCCCACCTCCGTCAAATCCCTGCAACACCACGTATTTAACCTGCTAACCCCTCTGACACTGAGGGGCAATTTATCATGGCCAATCACTGAATGCACACATCTTTGGACTGTGGGTGGAAAGCGGAACAACTGAAAGGAAAGCCGCGCAGACACAGGGCGAACGTGCAAACTCCACACAGAGAGTCACCTGAAGCCGGAAATGAACCGGGGTCCCTGGCTATCAGGCAGCAGTGCTAAACCCTGAACAACAGTCGCAATACTTCAAAAACTTCAAAACTTAACTCCGTGTTGAAGGCTGGAAGGAGAGTGTGACAGTGGGTGATTGGCAGTGTGCACATTCCTGTAATCAGTTACTGGGAGGATCAGGAAGATGAGATATCTGGATCTCTTTATACTGTCATCTCTAAACTCCATCTCCTCTCAGTACCGTGTGTCTTACATTCCCTGCCCCTGCTTTCCAGGTATAGCTCGGGCTCACTACTTGTCTCTGTCTGCATTAAGCAGCTAATTGACCCTGGGAACTGGACGGTCAGAGGAAGCTGGAGAACAGAAACAGGAAGAGAAGCGACATGATAGTGTTTCGTAAATGGCTTGTATCACTTGCTCTCCGTGATGAATGCCTACCGTGTGTTACCTTGTAAGTTTCACAGGAGCCACAGTGATGGAGTTGGTGGGTTTTGGAAATTGAAAGTGTCACATGGCAGCTTGCGGGACTATTTCACCTCACTGTCGATTTCATGTTCCAACTAACAGAATTCGCTGTTTTCATTGGCTGAAGCAGTCACTTGTGTTCCATCTAAACATTAAACTTTGAAGGAGAAACATGCTCTGGTGAATAAAATGTCCAACATAAAATAAAAGGCAGGTGGTCCATGTATAAATTAGTGTTTTAAAGAATTCGTATCAATTTCCCTGATGGTCGAGTGGTTAGGATTCGGCGCTCTCACCACCGCGGCCCGGGTTCGATTCTCAGTCAGGGAATGTCGATTTATTGCTATACTCTGTACAACAATTCCGGGTTAGCAGCAGTTCTATCGCAATTAGTATCAGGGAGGTTTCCTCCTTTGTGTCTGAATTGGAAATGTCACTTGTCAAGAATGTTGAAAAAGCGATGGGCTGGAAAGCGCTGACGATAGAGATGGTGATGCGGGGTAAAATTTGGCTGATAATGGGGTGGATTTCATTGTTTCCACTGACACAAATATCCTGCAGATCTGGGTCCAAATCTCGGGCTCAGTGACAAGAAAACCTTTAACTGAATTAAACAGCAAACTTTCTGACCTCCAGTGAAGTGGTGGCAGTTTTCACTCAGAAACCAGTAACGGTGAGATTAGCAGCGCGGGATGGAGAGGGACTCAGTTTGAATGGTGAGACTGCTGGCGGAATGGCGAGCTGGAGTTCAACCAGAAATGCAGCAAAGTTTAAAAACAATCGCGCTCAACGTGGAGCTGGAACCCACGGTCCATTAACGGTGATAAATTCATGTTGTTCAGCAGAATTACCACAACATGATTTAATCACAGGTTGATACTAACACTGCCCTTTGAACGCAGCGAGCTGCAGTAAAATTGAATGCAGTAGAAAGGACGACACGTTGGGACAGTTGTTAGAACTGATGCCTCACAGCCCCAGTGACTTAAGGTTCAATTTCTCGGGTTACTGTATATGCGGAGTTTTCACGTTCTTCCCCTGTCTGCGTGGGTTTCCTCCTGGTGATCCGCTTTCCTTTTCAAAGATGTGTGGGTTAGGTTGATTGTCATGATGTGGAGATGCCGGCGTTGGACTGGGGTAAACACAGTAAGGGGTTTAACAGCACCAGGTTAAAGTCCAACAGGTTTATTTGGTAGCAAAAGCCACAAGATTTCGGAGCCTTAAGCTCCTTCTTCAGGTGAGTGGGAATTCTGTTCACAAACAGGGCATATAAAGACACAAACTCAATTTACAGAATAATGGTTGGAATGCGAATACTTACAGCTAATCAAGTCTTAAAGGTACAAACAATGTGAGTGGAGAGAGCATTAAGACAGGTTAAAGAGATGTCCAGATAGGACAGCCAGTGAAATTCTGCAAGTCCAGGCAAGCTGTGGGGATTACAGATAGTGTGACATGAACCCAATATCCCGGTTGAGGCCGTCCTCATGTGTGCGGAACTTGGCTATCAGTAAAGAGATTAAAAGGGAAGGTCTGTGATAGAGAGCATAACAGGATGGATTAACTGACACAAGGAATGATGGACAAGGGCAACATTGGCTGGTGCTCATTATTTTTAAACTTTTCTGCTTTCCTGGGTGAACTCCAGCTCTCCATTCCTCTGGCAGCGTCACCAATCAAACTGAGTCTTTCTCTATCCCACTTTGTTAATCTCACAGTTACTGCTTTCTGAATGAAGACTGCTTGGAATCAGTCTAAGTCAAATAGATTACTGCTAAATTCAGTGAGAAGTTTCTTGTCATTCAGCACGATATTTTTATCCAGAAATGAGTGATATTTCTGTCAGTGCAAATGGTTAACTCTGACCCATTACCACCCAGATTTTACCTTGTATCAACATCTCCATCGTCAGCGCTTTGCAGGCTATCACTGACTTTCACTATCGGTATTTGTTCTCGACCCGACCTGTTGCCCACATGACATTTCCAACTCGGAAGCAAAAATACTAATCTCACTCCACTGTTTCTGGCTGAGCTGCTTTCGAGCAGAAAGTATTGCAGGTTTGTTTATCAAAGCATTTAAACCTTTATATATCGAAGCCAGTCTGCGACCCTGAAAGGGCTGAACCCGAACCACTGGATCACCAGGATCTCATCTTCTTGATTCTCCCAAATACTTACGACAGGAATGTGCACAGTGCCAATTATCGACATTCATACACTCCTCCCTGTCTCTTAAGACATTAAATTGTTCATATTTTCACACTGGCTTCCAGTGTGACGAAAGCAGAGCTGTGATATGCTGATGTTCGAACATAGAACATAGAACAGTACAGCACAGAACAGGCCCTTCGGCCCATGATGTTGTGCCGAGCTTTGTCTGAAACCCAGAATCCAGCTATTTCCTCCCTCTCATCCCGAAGTACTCCATGTGCCTATCCAATAGCTTCTTAAATGTTCCTAAAGTTTCTGACTCCACTATCCCTGCAGGCAGTCCATTCCACACCCCAACCACTCTCTGAGTAAAAAACCTACCTCGGACATCCTTCCTATATCTCCCACCATGAACCCTATAGTTATGCCCCCTAGTTACCTCTCCATTCACCCGAGGAAATAGTCTTTGAACGTTCACTCTATCTCTCCCCCTCATCATCTTATAAACCTCTATCAAGTCTCCTCTCAACCTCCTCCGCGCCAAAGAGAAAAGCCCAAGTTCCCTCAACCTTTCCTCATAAGACCTACCCTCCAAACCAGGCAGCATCCTGGTAAATCTCCTCTGCGCTCTTTCCAGTGTCTCCACATCCTTCTTGTAGTGAGGTGACCATGTTGTTCAGCATTTTTAACACAACAGGTTTATAAAAGTTCGATGCTAACATTGCTCTTTAAACGTGGTGAGCTACAGTGAAATATAATGTAGCTGAAGGTAGCCTACTCATTTTTGCAGGAGGAATCAGCAAGGGCAATGTAAATATGAATTGCTGTGGGTAATTGACGGAATTGTGCAATTGCCGAGACAGCGGGAAGTGTAGACAGAGACAATGGGAAGCCTTTCAGTGTGTTCTCAGGTTCTCAAATCATGAGCGACCATTTTTAGATTGCTTCCGTGTGCTGGGTTCCGTGGTGTAATGGTCTGGACTCTGAATCCAGCGATCCGAGTTCAAATCTCGGCGGAACCTTGCTTTAATTTGCAGATGATGGATATGCTGAAGGGCGTTTAATTTTCTCACCAAGTCCGAATCGAGAGGACAATTTGTCAGCCAGTTCAGCTGCTGTTACCATGCACATTGCTGAACCTCTGGCGCCTGATGCCTGCAACATCAGTGCTTTTCATCTTTTCGCTACTCATTCACTCCTCTGTTGAAAGATAGAAGCAGTTGGTGTCGCACAATAGCAATTCGATTGGAGTCTGGCAATTATTGAGCAAAATGTGTCTGTGTGAGTGCGTGAGAGAGAGAGAAAGAGAGTCGGTGCGTGTGTGTGTTTTGGGAGAAAAGTCTACTGTATTCGGTCAGACTGCTGTCGATTCCATGGTGTAATGGTTCGCACTCTGGCTTCTGGCCTCCGAATTCTGATTTAAATTGGGACGGATGAGTGACACATGTAGGTGGACCCCCTGCCCACTGTGGTTTCCCAGCTTCTCAGCCCTTTGTGTTCTTGAGCAATCATTCTCTGGAGCTGATGCAATGACACCGGGAGAGTCATTCGCTGCATAGTCTGCAATGTGATTGCGGTGGAATTTGCTGAAATTTCCTCAGTGTTTAGTTTTCCACTTTCTGAGAATTAAAAATGAAATGCGCTTCAGCAAACTCATCATCGTCTTCAGCAAATAAAAACAATCTTTCACCGAGTTCTGAACTCCGCTTACTGCATTCGGAGTCCAGAGTGCCCACCATCACACCACAGAAACAGGAACAGAGCCACCTGATGCAAATGGTTACTCAAAGCATGTGACCTTTTTCATTCAATGTGGCAGCAACAGCAAGTGGGTCAAATGCTTTGAGTGACCATTTGCAGCCGGCTGCTATGTTGTAGGTCCTCTGGTCTAATGGTGACCACTCTGAATCCAGCGAATCGAGTTTTAATTTAGGCGGACCCATGCTCTTCTTTGCCATTGGTGAGGATTGATTTGTCGATGGATCGTTTATTTCAGTTCTTCATAAAGCAGGAATCGGGAGGACAATTTGTCAGCCAGTTCAACTTCCATTACACTGCACAATGCTGAGCCTCCGGCGATAGGTGCCGACATCAGCAATGTTTTTTTTCATCTTTCGCTACTCTTTAAATCATCTGCTGAAAGAAAGAATCAGTTGGTGTCACACAACAGCAACCATTCGACTGGAGACTGGCAATTATTGAGCAAGTGTGTGTGTGTGTGTTTTGGGAGCATGGTCTGGTGTCATCGGTCAGAGTGCTATCGTTTCCTTTGTGCAACGCTTCGCAATCTGGACTCTCGCCCTCCGAATTCTGGTTTAAATTGGGACAGGGGAGTGAGCGAATGACACCCGGAGGTGGATCTCCTGCAAAATATATTTTGAATTAGTAACATCTTTTGGAATGATTGATCCTCATTTTGTTTCATTTTATGTCAAATAGGGTGACACATTCTTGTATCTTATTTTTTAATACCTCAGCCCTTTAACTATTTAAACAGGGAACATTCAGTCCAAGAAAACTAATCCACATTGAACTAGAAAAAGAAACACTGAAGTTACTGAAAATCCCATTTCAAAACAGAAAATATTGGAAACACTCAGCAGGTCAAACGTCGTCTTTGGAGAGGGAAACAGAGTGAATGTTTCGGGTCGCTGACGTTATATCCAAAATGGAAGAAGTTAGAGATTTAATGGTTTACAAGCAACTACAGAGTGAAGGACAAAATGAGGGCAAGAACTCTTTTTATGACTTTGTGACAGGTTGTAAGGTTGGAGTGACTGAATGGCAATGGGGATGATTATTGTTTCCACTGACACAATCTCCCTCATCTTGGTTCCAATCTCGGGCAAAATGAGAAGAAAACTTCTAGCTGAATTAAGCACTAAACTCTTCGACTGCCAGGGAAGCAGAGATCGCTTTAACTCATGAAAGTAGTAACTGTGAAATTCATAGAGCGGCATGGTGGGACAGTGCTCAGCACTGCTGTCTCTCAGCGCCAGGAGCCTGGGTTCGATTCTCGGCTTGGGTCACTATCTGTGTGTGGTTCGCACGTTCTCCCCGTGTCTGCGAGTGTTTCATCCCACAATAGGAAAGATGTGCTGGTCAGGTGCATTGACCCGAAGAGGCGGTGGAGTCTGGCGACTAGGAGAATTTCGCAGTAAGTTCATTCACGTAAGCCTTCCTTGTGACTGCTAAATAAACTTGAAAACAAAACGGGATGGAAAAAGGTTCAGTTTGAACGGCGACGCTGCTGGAACTTAACTCAGTAAAAACAGAGTCAACGTGGGACTCGACTGCACGACCCTGAGCTAAACGGACACATGTCAAAGAACAAATAACAAAGAATAGTACAGCACAGGAAACAGGCCCTTCGGCCCTCCAAGCCTGTGCCGCTCATTGGTCCAACTAGACCATTCGTTTGTATCCCTCCATTCCCTGACGGCTCATGTGACTATTCAACTAAGTCTTAAACGATGCCAACGATGCCAGATCAGAACTGGCACTCCATATATTAAAATGCATGGAGACAAATATGGCTTTTCCATCTAGTATCTCAGTTTATTCCAATTAGAAAGTTTACGATTAGTCAACCGACAGAAACGTTGAGGTTAGAATGCATTCCTCTCAATGATCATCCCAAAATCATCTAACTGAGTCTCTCCTCCCCGCACAACCGCCTCATCACAGGATCAAATCCAGTGAACGTTGGTTAAACATAGACAGCGAGAGAATAGAGGGAGCAAAGAGCCAAAGAGGGAACAGTGATCGATGCACAGACAGAGAGACTGAAAAGTGAAAGAATCAGGACAGGTCTCCAGCGACAAAAAGAGATAGACAGGGAAAGAAAGTGAAGCATTCACCCGCAACTCAATATATACAAAACAACTATCAGAACCCACAAAACATGCGGTCCTCTGAATGGGTGACTAAGGATTAAATGAATGTCTGCAAGCATTGTCTCCTTTTGAAAATGTCTGGATCCTCTGTGAGTGTGTTGTGCTAACAGAATTTGATTTGATTTTTTGTCACATGTATTAACATACAGTGAAAAGTATTGTTTCTTGCGCGCTATACAGACAAAACATAGAATTCATACAGCAGGAAACGAGAGAGTGCAGAACGTAGTGTTACAGTCATAGCTAGGGTGTAGATAAAGATCAACTTCATGCAAGGTAAGTCCTTTCAAAAGACTGACAGCAGCAGGGAAGAAGCTGTTCTTGAGTTGGTTGGTACGTGACCTCAGACTTTTTGTATCTTTTCCGGATGGAAGAAGGTGGAAGAGAGAATGTCGCGGTGCGTGGAGTCCTTCATTACGCTGGCTGCTTTGCCGAGACAGCGGGAAGTGTAGACAGAGACAATGGGAAGCCTTCAGTGTGTTCTCAGGTTCTCAAATCATGCCCCATGTGAACCAATTCCGCCATGTCACAGGAAATAAACTAACAAAATCCACAACATGTCCATTACAAAGCAAGGGCTTGTCCGGGATTTAAACCAGGGACCTCTCGCAAGCCTGCGGATTTTAACATCCAAAGCGAGAATCATACCCATCGACCAACAGGCCAGCATTGAAAAAAGCATGTCAACTAAATATATTTTCATTGCCATCTAACAGCGGATCAGAAATTTGCAATGAAAAGTGATAATGTTGGAAAAACTCAGGAAGTCAGACAGCGTCTGTGCATAGGGAAACAAAAGATAAACTTTCACCTCCATGACCTTTCGTTAACATTGGGAATGTTTAGAAATGTAGGAATTTTAAAACAAGTGAAATCCAGCAGAGAGGAAACATAACAACATCTGATATGGTGGAAGCCAGGGGAAAATAAATGAGGGAAACAGAGAATGACAGAATGATTACAGCACAGAATGAGACGATGACAAATTTACTTGCAGGACTCACATGCGTTGTGGGTGAAGGGGAACCAGAGGGCGTACTGCACATATATTTCAACAGAACCGTAGTGATGAGGTTGGTGGGCTTGAAAATTGAACGCTATACATAGAAACATAGGAACATAGGAATTGGGAGCAGGTGTCGGCAAATTCAGCCCTGTAGTCCTGATCTGCCATTCAATCAGATCATGGTTGACCTCTCCTTGATCTGAAACCCACCTCCCCACCTATTCTCCATATCCCTTTAATGTGTTTTTCTTTATCAGAAACATTTCTATCCCTTCTTGAAATCATTCAACGATTCAGATTCCAACGTGCTATGGAGCAGCGAGTTCCACCAATTCACCAGCCTTTACGAGAAGTAGTTTCTCCTCACCTCAGTTTTAAATCCACGGGCTCTCAAACTATACACGTGAGCTTTTGTTCTTGATTGCCTCATAAGAAGAAACCTTTGGTCTACCTTTTCTTTATCAATCCATTTAGAATTGTATATACCTCTATCAGATCCCCTCCTCATCCTTCTAAACTTTAGCATTTTGTGGGACCATTTCACCTCACTATCAATTCCGTGACCCAGCGAACTCAATCCGTGTTGTCATTGGCTGAAGAGTTCCATTCAAACAGGACATTTTGAAGAGGAAACGTGTCACAAGTGAAAAAAGATCTGAGAGGAAAATAATGAGCAAAGGGACATGTGTGAAGTCAGTTTGAAAAACACAGTTCACCGGTTTCCGTGGTAGTCCAGTGGCTTGTGTTCAGCACTCTCCCTGTAATGTCTGGTTTCAATTCCCGATTTGGAAAAGAGGACTATTTGCTCTCAGCAAACCATTAATAATGATCTGATTTACTCTCTGATCGAAAGCAGATCTACTAGAATCAGCCGAGTGAGGTTTGCAAGTTTATATCAGAGCTGGAAGTTTCACATGTGCAACAGTTCAAGAACAAACACAGAAAGAGAAGGACAGTGATAGGGTGCATAGTATGAACGATTGAGAAGTTGTTGCAAGGTCAAATCTGTCTGGTAATTGGTCAGATTTTACCGTTTACATTGACACTGAATAATGAAACTTTTTCCCGCACTCTGCATTGAAAAGCATTTGGAAATGTTTCTGTCCGGTTTCGAACCGTCGGAAAGCGAAAGTGATAATTGCACTGGAGTGTTTGTTATATGTTGTCATTGGCTGAACACATCACTGGTGTTGAAACAGAAGGCGCCATTTTGCAGGAGAAAGCTGTTTGTGGTGAAAGTGGCGTGAAAATTAAAGTAACAAAAGCAGCGTGGATAAATTAAATTCTAAAACACGCTGTAAGCTGCTGGTCTGGTGTTCAGAGTTTGACTCTTTCCCTGCTGTTTAGATTACTGGTCTGGAATTGAACATTTATTGCTCTCATTCAAACTGTGAAAACAAATGTGAGTTATTTCCTGAATGAAGATGAAAACATAATTTCGCCTCGGGCCCTGAAGTGCAGACCCTGAGCAAATTCAACAGGAGGTTCTCTTGTCATTTCTGGCAGGAAATTGGGAAGCAACGAGCTTAAGGACAGTTTAAATGATGCTGGCCCTTCACTGCAGCTCATTGTGTTTCTGACGTGAGATGATTTCTGTTTGTTACGCAGTTCAGACTTACCTGATTCAGAGAAGGAGCAGGCTCATGCTTCCTGATGGCCTTTCCAAGCTCCATTGCTTTTAATGAATTTCAGTAATATTATCATTAAATAACATGATCGCGATCGGTTTGAACGTGATCGCGTGGCCAAGCGGTCTAAGGCGCTGGATTGAGGCTCCCGATTCTGTGGAGGCGTGGGTTCGCATCCCACCGCTGCCAAAATGGACTTGAGTTTTGGTCTAACAGCTCGGATTGAGTGCAGGAGTGTGTGCGGTGTCGTTTTCGTCAGGAACAACGAGCAGGGACATTACCAACTTAAAAAGTTGCTGGGGTAAAGCAGCGTGTGTGCAAGTGGCTCCTTTCGAGAGCGCACACAGGCTGAATTTCTGATTGCCGATTTGAACAACCTGATGAAGGAGCAGTGCTCCTGAAAACTCGCAATTCCAAATAAGCTTGTTGGACTTTAATCTGGTGTTGTGAGAATTCTTACTGCACCGACTCCAGTCCAACGCCGGCATCTTTGCATCATGATATAAATAACAGGATTACAAACAGTGAGACTGTATTCCCTGCCCAGGAATTAAGGTGATGGACTTGAACTTTCTAACTGAAGTTCAAATCCTATCATGTACACTTCCCATCATTCCTCGTTCTCACCACATATTTTCAGAATTAACCTGGCTCTTGTGATAACCACCGAACTACAGAAACACGGTGATGATCTCGGGGCAAACAAATCCGGTTTACTGGAGAAACAACCACACTGGCTCCAGAAGCCCATCTTTTGCCCACAGCAATTGCTATTACATTGTCTCTGCTGGTTTCTCCTGTCAAAATGAGGAATGATACTTCCTACTGCATTAACGTTTCGTAATAACATGTTCGAGAAAAAGTAATCATGACGTTTAAAACAAATCAGTGGCACAGTGGTTAGCACTGCTGCTTCACAGCTCCAAGGACCTGGGTTCGATTCCTGGCTTGGGAATCTGTGTGGAGTTTGCACATTCTCCTCGTGTCTGCGTGGGTTTCCTCCGGGTGCTCCGGTTTCCTCCCACAGTCCAAAGATGTGCGGATTAGGTTGATTGGCCATGCTAAAATTGCCCTTAGTGTCCTGGGAGGCATCGGTTCGAGGGATTCGTGGGTAAATGTGTCGGGATATGGGGGTAGGGCCTGGGTGGGATTGTGGTCGGTGCAGACTCGATGGGCCAAATGGCCTCTTTCTGTGCTGTCGGGTTTCTAAGATTCTAAGAAACTGAACACCTGACATTTGCGGCATTTGATCACTTTCCCCCACAAATGCTGCTGCCTCGAATTCAATGCCTCAGAACACTCACCAACGCTTTTAACAGAGGTGATCGCTATGAGATCTGGTGCTGCAGGGAACGGAATTAATGGAGTAGGATTGGCTCACATGTCCCATGGAGTCTCCTCCACAATTTAAGGAGATCATGACGAATCCCAGGAATCAACATCAATTTCCAAACGTATCCTGATGGCCCTTCATTCCCTTAGAACCCAAAAATATCTCCCCCTGAAACTTCAATATTCTAATTAACTGAGGATCTACAGACCTCTGGCGAAGCGTCACCCAGACTCGAAACGTTGGCTCTGTTCTCTCTCCATAGATGCTGCCAGACCTGCTGAGTTGTTCCAGCATTGTCTGTTTTTGTTTCAGATTCCAGCATCCGCAGTATTTTGCTTTCACCGCCACCATTTACATTCCCTTTGATTTTTTTTTCCATCACAACTTTGTCAACTCTTACCCACGGCTCTCACCCTCACCCCCCGCATCTCCCACACTTAAAGTATCAATCTCGTCCTCTTTTCCTGTCTTCAGCTTTGATGACTGACCATACAGATTTGAAATGTTGGCTCTATTCTCTCTCCAGAGATGCCGTCATGCCTGTTGAGATTTTCGAGCATTTTAAGTTTTTCTTTTAAGTTCCAGAATCTGCAGTAATTTGCTGTTGACTGAAGGAGTCATTCGTGTTCGATCGAAACATGAGTTTTTTTTTCCCCCAAACCTTTCTCGAGTATTTGAAAAACGCTGAAATGTATCGGTCAGATTAAAATGTTTGCTTGTATCTTCCCTGGTGGTCTAGTGGTTAGGATTTGGCGCTTTCACCGCCGCGGCCCGGGTTCGATTCCCGGTCAGGGAATGTCGATTTTACAGCTGCCGACCAGCACATGATTCAGGAGAAGCTGAAATTCCTTCCTGATCGAAAACAGGAGTGATCATTGTGCCAGTTTGAGCTCCCTGGAGAAACAAAATAAACCCACTTGCACAATCCCGGCAATTTATGTTTACATTCCCCTTGCTGCTTCCTCCTGTCAAAATGAATAATAATGCATTCTGCTCCACTAAATTTCACTGTCGCTCACCACATTCACAGATCATTCGTAACCTCTGCCTCTTCTGTAGCTTCTTGTGGTAAATCTGCTGAACACCATCAGAGATTTGTATCTCATTGATCATCATTACTGTCTCCATTGCTTCATTCCCGGTCACTGTCGCTACAGATATAGTAAGAAGTTTAACAACACCAGGTTAAAGTCCAACAGGTTTATTTGGTAGCAAAAGCCACACCTTTTGTGTGGCTTTTGCTACCAAATAAACCTTTTGTGTGGCTTTTGCTACCAAATAAACCTGTTGGACTTTAACCTGGTGTTGTTAAACTTCTTACTGTGTTTACCCCAGTCCAACGCCGGCATCTCCACATCATGGCTACAGATATAGTCACACAGTCATTCTACCTTCTGCAGCAAATGATATTCTCTTCCTTTGCTTTCAGATACTTTCACCTCCAGAAACTGATTACACGCTCAGTAAAATGTTCTGTTTAGTTGACAGTTTATCATCAATCCCGGGCCTTGGCGGTGAAAGGATTGACTCTGAACGACTTGACCACCCGGCCTCCACCATCACCAGCTAAATGTTGCCTTATCCATCACTGCTTGTTTCATTGAATCATGGTAGGGGCGGCACAGTAGCACAGTGGTTAGCACTGCTGCTTCACAGTTCCAGGTACCCGGGTTCAATTCCCGGTTTGGGTCACTGTGTGGAGTTTGCACATCCTCCTCGTGTCTGCGTGCGTTTCCTCCGGGTGCTCCGGTTTCCTCCCACAGTCCAAAGATGTGTGGGTTAGGTTGATTGGCCATGCTAAAAAATTGCCCCTTAGTGTCCTGAGATGCGTAGGTTAGAGGGATTAGTGGGTAAATCTGTAGGGATATGAGAGTAGGGCCTGGGTTGGAATTGTGGTCGGTGCAGACTCGATGGGCCGAATGGCCTCCTTCTGTACTGTAGGGTTTCTATGATTTCTATCCTCCCTTGCTTTATATCACAGAACATCCGTTTTGTTCTTTTCACAGGTTGATTCATGGCGTTACCATCAGAAAATTTGGAAATACTCGGCAGGTCAGTTAATGTTTCGTGGCAAATGCGTGATTATTTCTGAAAGCTGAATTACTCTGAAATTGAAAACATTTGGAAATGTTTCTGTAAAGGTGAAATACTGCTGATGCTGGAACCTGAAACACACAAAAAAACTTGAAAATCTCAGCAGGTCTGGCAGCATCTGTGAAGAGAGAACAGAGCCAGTGCGTCGAATCAGGAAATCTGACGACGGTTCATCCAGATTTGAAACGTTTGTTTCCTGACAGAGGATGTCAATCCTGCTGAGATTTTCCAACATTTTCTATTCCTGTTTAATATGTTTCTGCTCAGGATTGAACCAGAAACTTGCATGCGTACGGGGACCGTGATAAGTACCACACTACAGAAACGCTGCGATGCAATGATGTAAGGAAACTGGCTCCACAAACATGTCAATTACCTACGGTAATTTATATTTGCATTGTGTCTGCTGGTACCTCCTGTTAAAATGTTTAACGATACAATCTACTGCGTAGAATTCGTGTGATAACATGCACGACCTACCTTGCATTAAATTGATCTTTCTCTACACCCAAGCTATGACTGCAACAGTACATTCTGCACTCTCTCGTTTCCTTCTCGATGAATGATATGCTTTAGCTATGTAGCGTGCAAAAAAAATACATTCCAATGTATGCTAATGCATGTGACAATAATAAATCAAATCAAAGTTACTCCATGAAGTTAATTAATTGAACATTTAGCAGTGATGGGCTTCGATCACGCACCTTAACTAACGCTACTACCTTGAATTCAGGACCTGAGACTTCAATGCTGTTAGCAGAATCCATTGGTACCGGATCTGATATTGACAGTGAACAGAATCAATGAAAGAAAACTGGACTACATGTCCCATTGAGCCTCCTCCACGACAGAAACAAGGCAGATCCGCAACGTCAACCCCAATTTCCCAGCTTATCCCAATAGGTCTTCATTCCCTTAGATTCCAAAATCACTCCAACTCAACCTTCAATATCCTCATCGACTGAGGATTCGCGCACCTCTGGGCAGCTGCAGAATTCTAAAGATGAACAAGCCTTTGGGAGAAGAAATGTCTCATTACCTCAGTCATAAATGGCTGACACATGACCCAGAGAATGTAGGTCCAGAGTGCCTGACCGAGACACTTGTCACCATCCTAACCCACTTACCCTCACACATTTACCATGGCTCATCCATCTGACCGACATCAACTGCACCCTGAGTGAGAGAGTGAAAGCAGAAATACGACTGTGGCGATTTTACTGAGAGCATTATCTTCCCAATAATTGGTTAAAAAAAATAATATTTTGTTGGATCCATATTCAGTTCATATTCAACGACGAAATACAATCTGGGAACTTTGAAGCAGTAAATTTCGATCATGTTCGACCATGTTTCGAATCGGAGAGCCTATCCTATATGATAAGCCTCACACTATAGAAATTCTGCTCATGACCAATGTGACCGGCATAGAATATCAAACCGTGCAGTCTGATTGCAATTTAGAATCTTGTTTTATCGAATTCCAATTCGGCTGAAAACCTTAGCCATGTGGCATATTCATTGATCCAGCATACGATTCAAAAAATAACATTTGTCCCAATTTTTGTCCCTTTCTTTATGACTGCAGTCGTACAATATCATTCAAAACGTGGCGAAGTGTAAATGTCCTTTGGCTGTGAGATAATGCAATGTCTTAATATTCAGCAAAAAACACTTTGAAATGAGTCAGCTGTTTTGAACATGTTTTGCCACTTTGCAAACGCAACAATCGCTATAATTCAGAAACAGCTAATGCATGGAAGTGTTTAGAATTTTATGTATCCAGAGATGCTGTCAAACCTGCGGAGAATGTCTACTGTCTGCTGTTTACATTATAAATACAGGTTTCATCACAATATAAAATATACAGCAAGTCGTTAATGATCAGTGGAATGAGGATGGACTTGAACTTTTTAAGAACGGTACTTTTAAATCTACAAGATGCTGAGGTGAAAAGCAAATAGTTTGAAGTGTTGAATATCTGCTGTGTGTTACCTCGTATGTTTTACAGGATCAGCAGTGATGAGATTGGTCAGTTTTGGAAATTGAAAGATACACATGAACAGCCTGAGGAACTATTTCACCTCACTGTCGATTTCTTCTTCCAGGTAACAACAACGAGTGTTTCATTGGCTGAAGGAGTCACTCGTGTTCTTTCTTGATTTGTGTCCAACAAGTATTTCTTGTGTATTTTTTAAAATGCTGAAGTGGAAAGGTCAGGCTAAACATGGCACCGTTATCTTCACCGATGAGCGAATGGTTAGAATTCGGCTCTCTTATACCCGCGAAGTGGGTTTGATTCCCAGTCAGGTATTAGCAATTCTTTGACCGCGTGCAGCACATGAATTAAGATGAGCTGGAATTGTTGCCTGATTGAAAACAGGAATGATAGTCCAGTTTGAACAGCAGTTAAAGCAAATCACTCTTTTTCACAATCCCGTCAATAGCCCCCATCAAATTATATTTACATTGCCTCTGCTGTCCCTCCTGGTAAAATGAATGCGATACATTCTGCTGCATTAAAGCTGAGCTACTTACAAATTTCGAATCGGAAATGGGACAAAACTGCATTCCTTGTAAAAACACAGCCATGTCAGCATCAACACTCATAAGTTTCTCACATTTAAAACCTCATTGGATAAGCAATACACAAACAATGTATCCAAAGACTCATGTCGCCGAGAATTCCACATGTTCACCAGCCTCAGAGTAAAGATAACTCTCCGTATCGCAGATCTAAATGGCTGCCCCGCATCCTGCAACTATAAACACTTGTTCCATAACCGTCCCCCCAGCCGCGTGGCATCCATAGCAAACCACACCCCTGTATTGAGTCTAAAAAGTCCTGACAAAATTGTATAATTTTCAATGAGATCCCCTACATTCTTCTATTCGCCAGAGTTTCAAAAGGAGAGTTGGAATGACACTCGTTCCCTCACCGAACACACTTCCAGCTGGTTAAGTCAGATCTCTGACTTAACCGGGAATGAAGAGAATGGGTGGGAAAATAAAATTGAAACCCAAGATTAACCATGAGTTAAAGTTTCGTGTTCAGTTATTAAGTTTAATCGTATTTGAGAAATATTTACAGGTGCGAGAAGACTGGGATTGAAGATCATTAAAGACAGACAGACTTGCATTTACTTAGAGCCTCTTCCCACCTGCGGATGTCGTAAATATTATTACAAAGAGATAAATATTCACAAAATAAATAACGTCAGTAACAACGGTTAAAAGCAGAGCTGGAAACACATGATAATTTTTTTCATTATTCGTGGGCTAAATGGCAAAGAAAAACTGTAACAATGAATGCTGATTGGAGCAAAAGCAAACAGTGAAAGTTCCGACCCCGGATGGTTTCCACCATGGTTTCGAACCACCAATAGTTCGGTTAACAACCAAACTCGCTGACAAATCGTGACACAGAGACTGACACCGCTGAAACCTGCATGACATCCCAAGTCAGGGTGTCAGCGTTTTCTCTGCAAATTAAACCCCAATTCTATTTGCATCAAACCTGATACAGAAAGACAATTTGATATTACAGTTTATAAATCTAAACACGATCGTTAGACTATCTTACCTCGACACTTTTTTTTGATGTAATGGTTAAATCCTCCTGCTAAAATGGAAAAAACAAACATTTGATAGAACAGAGAGGGACAAACTATTTCCACGGACAGGAGTCAGTAACGAGAAGACTGGGATTGAAGACCATTAAAGACTGACAGACTTGCATTTACATAGAGCCTCTTCCCACCAGTGGATGTCACAAAGAACCTTCCAGCCAATGAAGGACGGTTATAGTTTAAAAAATAACCCAACTAGACACTGAAGAGGCTATCACGAATTGAACTCGGGACTGCTTTATGCACAGTCAGATGCTCTACAACTGAGCCTTTTAGGGTCAAGCATCCGTCTTTTTCGTTCCCCAAGCGTCTGTCACGCTTACTATCGAGGTTTGTGTTTGCTCCTCTGTGTGCGTCATTGTATGAACCCGGAGGATGTGAACACATTTTTAGCATCAAGAACTCTGTTCACTTAAAGTGCAAATCTTCGCAGTAAATGATACAAAAAAATAACAAAAAGGTTTGTAGTTGTGAGAGAAATTGATACTTTCTGTGGTTTTTTTGAGTGGAGACTGTTTATTCACTCAGTTCCCACGTGTTCCACAGCGGGAGATGATTAAAATTTCACTGATCAACATTGGATTCACTCGGTGTGATGGTGGGTTACTTTTCTATATCTAAAATCATAGCAACAATTTCTTTCAGTTTTTGAGAATTTCAACAGGTTTGATCGTATGTATAGGACTGATATAATGTGTCGAATTTGATTTGAAATCGATGTTGCTAATTATATTCCTGTCAGAGTGTCCCTGCAATGCAGAATCAAGAAATGCGGCACATCACTTTTGAAGTGGGCGGCACGGTAGCACAGTGGTTAGCACTGCTGCTTCACAGCTCCAAGGACCTGGGTTCGATTCCCGGCTTGGGTCACTGTCTGCGTGGAGTTTGCACATTCTCCTCGTGTCTGCGTGGGTTTCCTCTGGGTGCTCCGGTTTCCTCCCACAGTCCTAAGATGTGTGGGTTAGGTTGATTGGCCATGCTAAAAATTTCCTTTAGTGTCCTGAGATGCGTAGGTTGGAAGGATTAGTGGGTAAATCCGTCGGGATATGGGGGTAGAGCCTGGGTGGGATTGTGGTCGGTGCAGACTCAGTGGGCCAAATGGCCCCTTTCTGTACTGTCGGGTTTCTATGATTGATATGTCAGACTCCCATTTATCGACGACAGCTCAGCCTTCAACACCATTATTCCCACAAAACCCATCTCCATACTCCGCGGCCTAGGCATCGGCACCTCCTACTGTGATTGGATCCTGAACTTCCTAACTCACAGAACACAATCAGTAAGGATAGGCCACACCACCTCCTCCACGATCATCCTCAACACCGTTGCCCTACAAAGCTGTGTTCTCAGCCCCCTACTATACTCTTATACACCTATAACTGTGTGGCTTCCCCTCCAATTCGATTTTCAAGTTTGCTGACGACACCACCGTAGTGGGCCGGATCTCAAACAATGACGAGACAGAGTACAAGAATGAGATGGAGAATCTGGTGAACTGGTGCGGCAACAATAATCTCTCCGTCAATGTCAACAAAACGAAGGAGATTGTCATCGTCTTCGGGAAGCGGAAAGGAGAGCATGCCCCCGTCTACATCAACAGGGACGAAGTAGAAAGGGTGGTGTCGTCAGCAAAATGTTATGTTTTGTCTGTATAGCGCACAAGAAACAATACTTTTCACTGCATGTTAATACATGTGACAATAATGTATCAAAATCAAATCAAAATCAAACACGTGGCTGGACTTTGAGCAAGCAGATCTGCTTTGCTGGAGGAGGAACTACACTGGTTCCACGAATCTGACAATTGCCCACATCAATTTATATTTGCATTGCCTCTGTTGGTTCCGCTTGTCAAAATGAATAATGCTACATTCGAATGCATTAAATATTAGCGATAATACGTTCGATTAATGACGTTTACAATGTTAATGATGTTTAAACTAAATTGTAGAGTAACTGTTAGATTGGAAGTGCGGTTGGCTTCATAGCTCAGAGGCCGAGTCATCGTGTCCGAGTGGTTAACGTGATGGAGGTAAAATCCGTTGAGAATTCCGCTTTTCATTATTCCTGTTTTTAACTGTATCTCTACAGAGCGAATTGAATCAAATCCTTGCAAACACTCGGGTGTCTTCCCATTTCCGTTACTTCACAGAAACATTTACGGATTTTGCAGTCAGAACTGAAACACAAACAGAACCTGATTAGTATCAGACTTGTTTTCATTGTGTTTGTCCCTTCTTAGACCTCTGTCACTTTGGGTGTGTGCATTTACTTCGTTTTCTGTGCACGTGTTAATATGTTTCAGTTCCCGATGAGAATGAACAGGTTTTTACCGTCACAAAATGATTCTTATTCGTTCAAAATTTGGATCTTGAAATGTTACAGAGAAACGATCAGAATGAAAGATGTAAGAGGAATTTGTAATGTTTGAACTAGGTGCACCTAAGAAGTGGGAGAATTGAATGATGTTATTGATGATTGAGAGGAGCACATTGTAACCTTGTGATAAAAGCAAATCACTGCGGATGCTGGAATCTGAAGCCAAAAGAGAAAGTGCTGGAAAATCTCCACACGTCTGTAGCATCTGTAAGGAGAGAAAAGCGCTGACGTTTCGAGTCCAGATAATCCTTTGTCAAAGCTCAGTTAGAAATGTCAGCTTTGACAAAGGGTCATCTGGACTGGAAACGTCAGCTTTTCTCTCCCCTGACAGATGCTGCCAGACATGCTGCGATTTTCCAGCATTTTTTCTTTTGGTAACATTGGGGATGCTGTTGGTCCGTTAATTGTAAACTTTGTAATCAGAACAAGTTGAGACACCAGATTCGAACAACATTTTGCTTCCTGTATGTTCAGAATCAGAGCAAAGATTGCCACAGCGGTAGTCTGCCTAGCTTCGTCGGTAGCATGGTAGACGTAATTTCAAAGCTGTAGCTTCAAGCTCCACAGAGGGCGCCATTATTTTTAAAACTTTGCTGCTTTCCTGGGTGAATTCCAGCTCTCCATTCATCTGGCAGCGTCGCCGCTCAAACTGAGTATTTCTCCATCTCATTATTATAGGAGGAACCGGCAAGAGCAACGTAAATACGAATTGCTGTGGGTAATTGACGGGATTGTGCAATGGAACTGATTCTTCTCCCTGCTGTTCATATTGGCAGAGGTGTTGCATGATCACTTGCGGGCTGTCACTGTGCGCTTGGTTCCGTGGAGTAATGATGAGCGATCCGAGTTCAAATCTCCGCCGAACCTTCTTTTAATTTCTCAATGCAAATGATTGATTCGCTGAAGGGCATTTTGTTTAAATGTTTCACACAATCCGAGTCGAGACGACAATTTGTCTACCTGTTCAACGTATATTGCAATGCACATTGCTGAGCTTCTGGCGGCAGATGCCTGCAACCTCAGCGTTTTTCATCTTCTCGCTACTCTTTTCACTCCCCTGTGGAAAGAAAGGAGCAGTTAATGTCACACAACAACAACTATTCGACTGGAGACTGACAATTATTGAGCAAGTGTGTGTGTGTGTGTTGGAAGAACGGTCTAGAGTTTTAGGTCAGAGTGCTGTCGGTTCCATGGTGTAACGGTTCACACGATGGACTCGCGGCATTCCACCTCTTATTTAAATTGGGACAGAGATGTGATTGAATGACATCCGTAGGTGGACCCCTTGTTCTCTGTTGCATCGCTGCCTCTGAGCGCTTTGTATTCTTGAGTAATCGTCTTCTGGGCCTGATGCAACGAGGCCAGGAGACACATTCGCTGCATCGGCTGCAATGTGATTGCGGTGGAATTTGCTGAACAATTTTCAGGTTCCGAATTCTACTTTCTGAGAATTTTAAATAAAATGTACTTCAGCAAACCGATCATCGGCTTTAGCAAAGGAAAACAAGGTTTCGCCATGATTTGAGCTCAGATCGTTGGCTTCATTGTCTAGAAATAGTCTCTCCTCTCACCTTAAAACTATGCCCTCTAGTTTTAGACTTCCCTACCTTTGTGAAAATATATTGACTATCTAGCTGATCTATGCCCCTCATTATTTTATAGACCACATAAGATCGCCCGTCAGCCTCCTACGCTCCAGAGAAAAAAGTCCCAGTCTATCCAGCCTCTCCTTATAACTCAAGATATCAAGTCCAGGCAACATCCTAGTAAATATTTTCTGCACTCTTTCTAGGTTAATAATATCCTTTCTATAATAGGAAGGCCAGAACTGTGCACAGTATTCCAAATGTGGCCTGACCAATGTCCTGGTCAAGTTCAAAAAGACGTCCCAACTCCTGTATTCAATATTCAGTCCAATGAAACCGAGCATGCTGAATGCCCTATTTACCAGTCTGTCCATCTGCGACTCCAGTTTCAAGGAGCAATGAGCCGTACCCCGAAATCCCTTTTTCTCTATAATTCTCCCCAACGACCTACCATTTACTGAGTAAGTCCTGTCACCGTTCGATCTACCAAATGCATCACCTCGCATTTATCTAAAATAAACTCCATCTGCCATTCGTCAGCCCACTGGCCCAATTGAACAAGATCACGCTGCAATCCTCGATAACCTTCTTCACTGTTCACTGTGCCTCCAATCTTGGAGCCTTCTGCAAACTTACTAAGCATGCCTCCTAATTTCTCATCCAAATCATTAATATAAATGACAAATAACAGTGGGCCCAGCACTGATCCCTGAGGCACACCGCTGCTCAAAGGCCTCCAGTTTGAAAACAACTCTCTACAACCACCCTCTGGCTTCTGTCAAGAAGCCAATTTTGTATCCATTTGACCATCTCACTCTGCATTCCGTGAGATTTAACCTAATGCAACAACCTGCCATGTGGTACCTTCTCAAATGTCTTGCTAAAGTCCATGTAGGAAACATCAACCGCACTGCCCTCACCGACCTTCTTGGTTACCCCTTCTAACAACTCAATCAAATTTGTGATACATGATTTTCCACTCACAAAGCCATGCTGACTGCCCCTAATCACTCCTTGCCTTCTAAATTCCTGTGGATCCTGTTTCTCAATCTACCTTCCAACAACCTGCCCACGACAGATGTAGTTCCCAAGATTTTCCCTGTAGCCTTTTTTTGAACGAAAGCACGACATTTGCCACCCTCCAATTTCAGGCTGTCGATGATTCAGATATCTCTGCAAGAGGACCTGCAATTTACTCCCGAACCGTCTGAAAGCATCCGCTCCTCTGAATTTGTGTCCGCATGCATTGTCACCTATTGAAAATGTATTGATTTAATTGTGAGTCTGCTATGGCATTAGATTGTTCTCAGGTTCTCAACCAAAGCCATGTGAAGCAATCTCGCCGTGCAAGGACAATAAATTTACAAAACCAGTACATAGTCCAATACAAAACAACAGCTTGTCTGGGATTTGAACCCGGGACCTCTCGCAAGCTTGTACATTTAAACACCCAAAACAAGAATCATACTGCTAGACCAACAAGCCAACGTTGCAAAGATTGGCCACCTAATTACATTTTATATGTCATCCAAAGCTGATCAGACATCTTCAGTGAAAGGCGAAAATGCTGGAAATGCTCAGAAAGTCACACAGCGTGTGTGCACAGAGAAACAAAGCTCGTCTTTCATTCTATGACCTTTCATTGAAACTGGGAATGCTTAAAAATGTAGAAAGTTTTGAACAAGTATTATGATGGAGGGAGGAAACATAACATCTGGGAGGGTGGAAGTCAGGAGAGATTAGATGAGGGAAACAGAGAATCACAAAGTGATGGCAGCACAGAATGAGGCCGTTTCGAAGTTCTTTCCAGGACTCACATGTGCTGTGGATAAAGGGGAACCGGCGGATGTACTGTAGATAGATTCACTGGAGCCACATTGATGAGGTTGGTGGGTCTTGAGTTTTGAAAGTTCCACTCTAATATAGAAACATAGGAATCAGGAGCACAAGTCGGCAAATTCAGCCCTTCGAGCCTGCTCCATCATTCACTCAGTTCATGGCTGATCTCACCCTGGTCTCAAATCCACTTCCCCATCTGTTCCTCATCTCCCTTTTAAACACTTTCTTTAAAATCAGAAATATATCTATCTCATTTTCAAATCATTCATTCCTTCAGAATCCACTGCGCAATAGGGCAGTGAGTTCCAGAGATTCACCACTCTCTGCGAGAAGTATTTCCTTCACATTTCAGGTTTAAATCCACCACCTCTCAACCTATACCTGCGACTTCTTGTTCTGGATTGCCCCATAGAGGAATCATTTGGTCTACGTTTAGTCCATTAGTTCCCTTTAGACTTTTATACACATCGATAACTTCAGCACTTTGTGAGACTGTTTCACCTCACTGTCGACTTCATGTCCCAGTAAACACAGTGGGTGTTGTCATTCGCGGAAGGAGCCATTTTTGTCCCATCTAAACAGGATATTCTGAGGGAAATACTTGTCGCTGGTGAAAATGATCTGAGCTGAAAATAATCAGCAAAGAGATGTATTTTGAAGTTTATTAAGTCGTGTGACAAGTAGGTTTACATTGGCATTCAATGAAGTTGCTGTGAAAATCCGCGAGTCACCACACTCGGCTGCCTATTTTGGTAAACTGCAGAATAATTAGCATAGCCAATCCAACTACCGTGCGCATCTTTGGACTCTGGGAAGAAACCAGAGTCCTCGCAGGTAACCCACACAAAAACGGGGAAAACGTGCAGACTCCACGCAGACTGAGATCCAAGCCAATAATCGAACGCTCCCACGACCACCCCCCCCCCCCCCCCCCCCCCGCCCCCGGTCCCCCGTTATATTTGCTTTCAATTCCCGCTCAGGAAACGAAGAAGAATTTGCCGTTTCCAAGTTTGAGGTTGATGGAAAAGATGAACGGAAAGCACCTCTTCCCCTTGGTTGCAAAGTTAATCATTGCTCTCAGCAAACGGTTAAAAGTAACCTGATTTAAACCCTGATGTAAAGCAGATCAGTAGAATCAGCAGAGTGAACTTTCCAAGTTTACTTCAGAGCTGGAAATGTCAAGAACAAGCACAGAAAGAGAAGAACAGTGGTTGGTTTCATGAGCTGAAGCTGCTGCATTGTGGGATGGGCAAAGAAAGAAATCGAATAACACCAGGTTAAAGTCCAACAGGTTTATTTGGAAGCAAGCGCTCAAAGAAGCAGCGCTCCCAACGCTGGTGATTCCAAATAAACCTGTTGGAATTTAACCTTGTTGTTGTGAGACTTCGAAAAGTGATAGATTACAAACCGCTGAGGACAGCGATGGTGAAGCAAGGTAAAATCTGGAAGAGAATGGATCAGATTTCACCGTTTATACTGACACTGAATTGTAAAACTTTGAAAATTATCTCACACTGAAATGAACAATATTTGGAAATATTTCTGTCCAGTTTCGCACCCTCGGAACCAAACGTGATAACTGCAGTGGAGCGTTTGTTGTCATTATCTGAACACATTCCATCATGGATGATGACAAAATAACAAATAGAATGTGGATAAATCAAATTGTAAAACACGCTGTAAGACGCTTGTCTGGTGGTTAGAGTTTGACACTTTCACTGCTGTTTTAATTGCTGGTCAGAAAATGAAGATTTATTGCTCTCGTCCGAACCGTGAAAATAAATATCAGTTATTTACTGGAAGAACAGAGAAATCTCAGTCTCGCTTCGTGTCCGTCCTTTCTGAAATGAAGACCGTGATCAAATTCAACAGGAAGTATTATTTTCGTTTCTGGCAGGAGATTGGGAAACAGGCGAGGTTAAGGTAGTTTAAATGGTGCCGACCCTTCACTGCAGCTCATTTTGTTTCAGACTGGAGATGATTTCTATTTGCTACACAGTTCAGGAGTACCAGATTCAGTGAAGGAACAGGTCCAAGCCTCCTGGTGGCCTTTCCCAGCTCCGTTGCTTCTAATGTATTTCAGTAACACGCTTACCATGTTGTTGAGCGTAGCCGCGTGGTCTACAGCGCTGAACATAATGCTCCAATTTCTGCAGGAACGTGTCTTCGAATTCCACATTAACAGAATTGTTGTTTGCAGCTGAAGATAAACAGCTCAGATTGAATGTAGGAGTGTGGGCGTTGTCGTTTCTGGTAGGAAAAAAGAGGAGGAACAGTGCCAATGAAACAGTTGTTGGAGTAAAGGAGAATGTGTGGAAGGAGAGTAGTTGCTCCTACAGGGAGCACACATGGAAACACCGGCTGAATGACTGGCTGCCGATATAAGCAACAGTATTGCAAACAGTGAGACTGTATTCCCGGCCCAGGGGTTAAGCTCTGGATAAAAGCAAATTACTGCGGATGCTGGGATCTCTGAAAAGGAGTCATCTGGATTCGAAGCTCCAGCTCTTTTCTCTCCTCACAGATGCTACCTGACCTGCTGAAGTTTTCCAACATTTTTTCATTTGGTTCCAGTGATAAATGTAATGAATTTGGATTTTCCAAGTGAACTTCAAATCCTGCCATGTACGCTTCCCATCATTCTTCATTGTGACTATGTTTTTAGGGAAAGTTATTTGAATTAAAGCAATGGGTACGGAGATGATCATCTCATTACCAATGTGTCACATCCCCTTCCCTGAGAGCAAAATGATCAGGATGCGGCGCAGTGGCCCCACGTTCAATTCCCAGTCATAGAGTCAATCGTCTTTCGTTCAATTCTTCATTTAATGAAAACACGACTCACAGCGCCTGTGAAGGGAGAAACAAGGTTAATCTTCCAGCTGGATGAACTTGTATCAGAGCTGGGAAAATCAAAGGTGTAACATTAACAATAAACTCTGAAGAAGAGTCAGATGATACACACACGACACACATGTCAAATCTTGCCACTTTCAAGTTGCATCTTTTAACTTCCTTCTCCTGTAACTGAGGGAATTGCAGTTGATGTAGTTTGTTTTGTTTTAGCAAAGCACTGAGAAGGTCCCACAAGGAAGACTGATTGAGAATATAGAAGCACTTGGAATTCAGGAAACTGGGCGAGATGGATCGGAAAATGTCTTCATAATAGGACACATAGTGTAGTGGTAGAAGTCCGTTCGAATGAATGGAGGTTCGAGCACAGTGGCATACTAGAGGTTTCAGTGCTGAGACGCTTTTTGTTTGTTACATGCATAAATAATCCAGATAATAATTTGAGGGGAATTATAAGAAGTTTGCAGCTGGTACAAAGATTGTTGGCGTGGTTAATATTGAAGACGAAAACCCTATGTTAAAGGAAGATCTCGATAGGTTGGTCAGATGGAACGAACAGTAGCAGATGGTGTATAAACCGGATAAGTGCGAGATGATGCACTTTGGAAGAAATAATAACACAGGTGACTATTTAATGAATCGCAGGACATTCGGAAGCTCAGAGGAACATGTGGATTTGGAGTACTTATAAGCAGATCCCTGAATTTGGCAGAGCAGTTTAATAGGATAGCTACGACGGCATAAGGGACACTTGTTTTTATCAGTCGTGGCACAGAATATAATGGCAAGGAATTAACGTTGGTGTTGTACAGAGCGGTGGTTAGGCCAGTGCTGGAGTACTGTGCGCAGTTCTGGTCAGCACACTATAGGAAGGATGTGATTATACTAATAGGGGAACAGAGCAGATTCACCAAGATTTTTCCTGGGACGGAGCATTTGAGCGAAAAGGGGGAAGTGGATAGGGTTGGATTGTTTTCCTTTGAGCAGAGAAAGCTGAAGGAGTGCGGGGGCTGATTTTGGCATATAAGTTTGAGGTTCATGAACAGGGTGAAGGGAAAGCGGCTCTTCCCCTTTGTTGAGATGTTAATCACGAGGGGGCATAGTTTTAAGCTAAGGGGCTCGAGATTCGGCAGGTATTGTTTTCACGAAGAGGTTGTTGGGAATGTGCAGTACAGCGCCTGGGAAGGTATTGGAGGCCGGAAAAATTCCAAACTTTAAAAAGTGTCGGAATGAACACTTGAAAAATAATAGCATGCAAGGATATGGGACACGTGCTAGAAAATGGGATTAGCGCGATGCGAGTGGCAGTTATTGTCGTTGCACACTCGATGGGCCAAACCGTCCCTACTGCGCTGTACGGCTCTATGACTAAGCACAGTTCACGGTGGGGAGAAATGCAACATGTCCTCTGTCAGTGACCAACGCCTCTGCTGACAATCAGACCTAACAAGGAAACAAAAGGCACAACCAAACTGAAGAGAAACCGTGATAATGCGGGGATTGCGGGAAGGGATTCAAGTAACATAAAGAATGAGAGAAATAAATGGGGAAAAAAGCGCGAAAGAAAATAAGACAGAGATTAATATATCAAATGTTGAACTCAATTTTGATTTCTCCTGGCTTTATCGTGTCCCCTTTTCATTTGATAATAACGTATTACATTTATATTTCAGGTCAGATGAAAGGTCAGAGAGCTGTCATCTGATCATCTGTTTCTCTCTTCACAGAGCCGAGTCTGATCTGCTGAGGACATGACATTCACAGTTTTACATTCCAGTCTGGTGTGGATTGATAATGAGAAGCTCCTTTAATTGAGAAAAATAAATGCATTTGGGTTCTGACTTGAAACAAAATAAGCTGCACTCGTGAGTGAGATAAACATTTTCAGATTTGATGATGTCAGTCAAACCGAGTTTAAAGAGTTAGGACGTTGTATTTGCATATTTTCAATCCACCAGAACTATTCCTGCATCGAGGGAATTTTACACTATTGAAGCCAATATATTGGTTGCCATTCCAATTTCGGTTCAGTTGCAAACCGAACTTCTTGCACAGGTCCCACAGTCTCCCAAAACAGTCCAAGTGTCCTAGAAGTCTGAAGTCCTCAATCCTGCATCTATTCTCCAGACACACATTCTTCTCAACTAACCGCCTATTTCTAAACTCACTAACACGTGGCACCGGAGTAAGGCTGAGATGGCTAACTTCTTTTTTTTGTTTGATCTACTTCTTGGCTCCATGAGCACTGTTTGCAGGATTTCCTCGCTTGTTATCTTATTTTGTTCAATTCAATACTCATTATGATTTTTGTATACCACCTCCAGCCCCCTCCTCCCCCCCTCGCTCCCCCCCATGATCCCCCTCTCCCCCCTCCAACCGCCAATCCTCCCCCCCAACCCCTCCACCTTCAGAAAAGTCGCAGTCCTTTAGTGACATTCTGACCCTGGTACGAGGGAGGCAACACACCATCCCAGAAATGTAAGTCTTTTCCCCTTAGAATTGAATCCCTTCCTCTATAGCAATGTCATTTTCCTCCTCCCCTATTGTGCAGCAGACACATGCATGTTGCCGCGACGTTGACTGTCACTGCTTTCCCCGGCGCAGTAAGCCCCCCACCCCCGCTCCACCACGAAGTAAACAGCAGAGCACCCCCTCCCCCACACCACGAAAGAAACAGTAGCCAAAACGTTATGTCTGGTCGATGCCCGCAGGCGACTCCTGAACTACCTTCCTTCCTCTACTCCGCCTAGCGGTCACCCATGGGCTTTCTGCCTTTTCAACCTTCACCTGCGGTGTGGTTACATTCGGAACATGTTATCGACGACTTGCTCAGTTATGCGAATGCTCCACACTGAACCTCCTCAGCCTCAGCTTCGAAATGTGGTTAGCCAGTAGCTACATTTAGACACGCCTCCTGAACACGTGGTCACTCGTGACACCTGAAACTTGCACTGTTGCCATATCGAACAATCGAAGCATAGGAGAGGTGCAAGCTCTCCTGCCATGACTACCCTTAACCCCATCCGTCTAGCCCCCAACCGCTCCACGCTCTCCCCCACCCCATCACACCTCCACCTCCCGCCCCGCCATCACACCTCCACCTCCCGCCCAATCATACACACACACACACACACAGAACACACACACAAAGCCGCAACAACGCACCAATTGGCTGCCTGGACACGTCAGAAAAGTTAGCTGGCAATCGCAGTTTGCATGTTGTGTATGGGATTCATGGTCATGTGTTGGTAAATACGGTAATAGGATGTATCAAATTGATTGAATGTGCAGCGCACATTTCCGTACAGTATGGTATTTGGACGCAATATTGAGCACAAACATGCCTTCTGATCTTCACTTTGATTGCTAGCCTAGAAAGATATCCGCCAATCTATTGCTTTTGCTCATGGTCCTTCAAACGAATGAGCATTTCCGGCGATTATCACCGTTTTATTTCATTGATTTTTTTTTCGATTTTTCTCTAATATTTATTCCCCTCATTTGGGACGCCTGGCTCCTCACGTTTTGCTCTTGGACCAATGAATGCCCCGATTCCATTTAATGGAAAATCAAAACTGAACTGTTTCTGTCAGAACGGCAGGCCTGGGTTGGCGGGGGGGGGGGGGGGGGCGGTGCGGCGGCTTGTGGGGGGGGGGGGGGGGGGGGGGGCGGTTGTTTCCCCCAGCAGAGTAGCCTTGGTTGATGAATATAACCAGAAGACAATTGCAATGTTCATAGCCTGGGGCCAGTTAACTCAGGAAATACATATCTGGACATTCCCCCATTTTAATTTTACTCAGAATGGAGTTCATCGCTAAATTTCAGTAGATAAATGAATAAGAACCCGCGTTTTTATTTATATATCTGTGTCAGTGTGTTTTCCGTATGTGTGTCTTTTCTGTGTATGTGTGTGTGTGTGCGCGTGTGTCTGTCTGTATCTATGTGTTTGACTGTGTGTCTGCGTGTGCCTGACTGTGTGTGGATGTCTGTGTGTCTTTGTTTGTGTCCCTGTGTTTGTGTCCCTGTGTTTTGTGAGTTTCTGTGTGTGTCTGTGTATAACTGTACCTAATTTTATCTGTAATAGAGAACCTATGTGGCGAAAGAGAGAATATGTTTTTGTGATTGTGTGTGAAGAGAGAGAGACAGATAATGCGCGTATTTTTGTCTGTAAGAGTGTATGCGTTTGAGAGAGAGAGAAATTGTGCTCAAAACGTGTTTCATTTTAATCAAAAACACATCTAAAAATTATGTTGATCACATTCTGTTATTTTTTCCAGCGCACAGCCAGCTGGATGAACTTTTCCTAAAGCCCACAGTAGTAGCAGTGAGTGAAGGGGGTACTGTGGTGTTGTGCTGTCACTACCTCGCCACATACACAGCGGCTTACCTATATTGGTACGTACAGTACTCGGGACAGGGCCATCAGTACATGCTGTTCAGACATACTGCTGGTAATGAAGAGAACGCGCCGGCATTTGGAAAGCGGTTTTGTGCTGTACAGGATGAAATGAACACAAACATCCCTTTGAACATCACAGACACTCAGCTTTCTGACTCAGCCATGTATTACTGCGCGGCGATGAAGCACCACGTTACATCGAGCCTTAACACTCGTACAAAAGCTAACAATTCGAGGTGGTCTGTGGCATGACCGCATGGTGGATTTGTTAACACGCTCTTTCGGAGAATGTGCGCAGACGCGATGGGCCAAGTGGCCACCATCTGCACTGCAGGGATCGCATGCATTCCATGGATCCCTAATTGTCCTGAAAGTAAATGGCTTGCTGCTGGGTTCAGAGAGTAGTTAAGAGCCAATCTGGAGTCGCATGTCGGTCAGGTTAAGGGGAGATGGCGATGTCCTCCCCTGACGCCCTGAAGGACATTGCTGAGTAAATTAATTTTCCATGTCAAACGATGGAAATTCACGGTCACCATTATTGATATTAATTTTAAATCACTGACTTTGTTAATATAACGTTTACCAGTTTCAAATGTTAGAATTGAATCAATTGGTGTGGAAGATTAACATGGCCCTCTGACTAATTAGCGGTGACATTGTCACATACCCACTGTTTCCTCTGTAAGGGATGTTATTTTTCAGACATTGCAACAATGACTGCATTGTGAAAGTGCCGCATTGGCTGTCACATGCTTTAGGATAACTGGTGGTGCTGAAATTTATTTGTTTCCAGTTTCCAATTCTCCAAAATGGCTAAACTTTCAATGATTTATCTGAGGAATTTGCTGCTGATATTGAACACTATAAAGCGCTGAAAGCTTTTCTTAGTCTCTAACTCTGACGTTACACAACGTGTTGGTGTTTCATATGCCCTATTAAAACATTTCCCCTTCTCTGTTCTGATCTTCATTACTCCACTTTATTTTTCAATTGCTTCAAATTGAATTAAATAATTTGATCATCAGAATGAACTTGGAGCGGAAATCTGTGGTCTCAGTAGGATTTGCAGGAGCTGAACATTTTTCTATGAATCATCTTCAACAGAGAATTACACATCCTTACATTCGGTCACTGTTTCTATCAGGAGTTACATGTAGATGAGAAAATGCCGTTAGAACCGGATGTGCACCTGTATCTGACTGAGGTCACTGGGACCGCAACTGCCTATCTCAGGTGATGGCAGCAGCGAGAAGCTCCACCTCCCGAGCTCGCTTTATAATAACGTTAGCGGTTAAACTGACAACGGTGCACTTTCTTTTCTCAAGGAGTCTTCATTCGGGTAAAGGTGACAAATTTCATTAATTGGACGACTGATTTAAGTTATGGTCACAGCGAGGACGTAAGGTAAAAAAAAAAGCTGCTGAATCAGTGCTAACTGAAAGTTTAGCAGAATTGTCCATAAGTGAAACTGTAAACGTATAAATCCCTTTGAATTTGTGAAATATTAATCCCGGATTCTAAAAATCCTGCATGAACGGAACATTCATAAAAGATCCGTTATTTATAACATATTCCCTGCACTTTATCAATGTGTGTCACATTCTGTGTTCGCTATGTCGTACATGTGAATTCTAATATATTGCTGTTAAATTAAAGCAATTCGAATCTCCAGCAGTGTCCGTGATGACTGTGCGTTCACACACACTCAGTGTGTGAATCGCGGCATTGTACATTGATGCCATTGAATGATAAATGTTACTTCCTTCTGAATATCATGATCCCGTTTGAAATTTCAATCTTTGCAGTTTGTGCGATTGGATCAGTTACTGTCCGATTGTCAGGAGACTGGCGGCTGTCCCCGACGAAAAACACTGAATATTATGACATATGAGCGGGAACAGGAGGAGACACCGAGCCTCACTACGGGGATAACCAGCGGTGACATATTGCCAGTGTCTGCAGGTTTCTCAGTAAATACACGTAAAGACAAACAGCAATGCGGTTATTCGGTATCTGTGCCATGTTTGGAGCGTTTATTACAGGTAATTAATTTGGGTGCAATTTTGAACTAAACGTGAACAGCACTTGATATGTAGTAACGGTTTAATGTTTGACTTTGTTTCCCATTTCATCCAGGTTTTAGTCAAGAATTCTCTGTTACCCAACGCCGTCCAACAGTGCTTAGGACAGAAGGAGACATTACAACTTTAAACTGCATCTCCGTTACAACAGAAAATTCCTTCAGTTTATTCTGGGTCCGACAATTCCTTGGGAGAGAACCACAAATGCTACTTCGCAGATTTTCGGCTGGTTACGAAATTAAAGCGGATTTTGTTCGAAGCCGATTCTCCTCTGGGCTGGACAGTTCGAGTGGAATCTTTACCTTAACCGTCTCCAAACTGCGGCTCTCTGATACAGCCATGTACTCCTGCGCACTGACTCTCACAGCTATAACAGCCTATTCAACACTCGTACAATAACTGGAGGGTATGTGACATGGAGCTGAGCTCTACGTGCGGCTGGGCAGACTCACAATGAGTGGAATATTAATGGATATTAGGCACGAAATCAAGGGAAATACTAAAAATTATTATTTTTTAATCTTATGGAGCGGTTGATTTTATATATGTTTCAATGCATAATGACGTTTCTTCGATTAAGCCAAGACTGCGTGAGCAACCTCCCAATAAGTTGGAAGCATTTCCAGGCGGTTATGGAAGTTCAGCTCACTCGCGGTCAGATTTCCTGGTTGGGTGGTTGTTTCATTGGACAGTAATGTTACAGCAGTAAGCTTGCACGTTCTCCCCGTATCTGCGTGGGTTTCCTCCGGGTGCTCCGGTTTCCTCACACAGAGACGTACACGCTTGGTGGATTAGCCATGGTAAATTGGACCCCATTGTCACAAGATTTACCATGTGTGCGGTTTCTGGGTTCCGGCGGGGCGAGGGCTCTGTCAGGGAGTTGTTGCATTGAAAAGATGCTCTGTCAAAGTCGGGGCAGCCTCAATGGGACCAGTGCCCTCCCTTTGCTCTGCCTGCCTACTATGATTATATGAACGCCGTAACTGACAGCTCAGCAAAGTCAAAATACGCGATCGGCTGAACAGCTGTTTCTGTGTCACTATGACGGGCTACTTGCCCCTGTGGAACATGACTATTTCTGCTCATACGGTTTTGGATGTAATGAAATGCTGTTGATTTGGGGGCAGTGTCTTCTGAGTTTTTAGCATAATAGTGTCAGCGCATAACAACACATTGTTGTCACACTTGCCGTAGCTGCTACATTGAATGAAAAACGTCAAATGCTGTGAGTGACCATTTGCAGCGGGCGTCTGGGTTCTGGCTTCACTGGTGTAATGATGAGCACTCTGGACTTCGAATCCAGCGTGCCGAGTTCAAACCTCGGTGGAAATTTGTTTTGCTAAAGCCGGCGATTGGTTTGCTGAAGGACATTTTATATAAAATTCTCAGAAAGTGGAATTTTAAACACTGAGGAAATCTCAGCAAATCCCACCGAAATCACATTGCAGATGATGCAGCGAATGCCTCTCCTGGTGTCATTGCATCATACCCATCGAACGACTGCACAAGAAAGCAATGCTTTCACAGGCAGAGACGCCACAATGGGCAGAGGGTCCACCTATAGGTGCCCCTCACTCACTCATCTGTCCCAATTTAAAGAAGAGGTGGGACGGTGAGAATAGTCGCTCCTCTGAAATTCCAACTCACATTACTGAATTCAATGCCCAGAGTAAACTTTATAACATGAAACTGAAAGGACTCTGCCGATGGCACGAGGACTTTCTCCCAAAACACACACACACACACACACACACACTCTCTCTCTCTCTCTCTCTCTCTCTCAGGTGCGCACACACCATTACACACGCACACAATAACACACGCACACACACAATCACACACAATCACACACACACACACACACTAAATCACACACACAGAATCACACACACACAAAATCACGCACACAATCACACGCACAATCACACGCACACAATCGCACACAATCACACACAGACACATATACACGCACTCAATCGCAAACACACACAAACACATAATCACACATACAAACACACGGACACACATACACGCACACAATCACACGAACAATCACACAGGCACACATACACGCACACAATCACACACACACACACACACAGACACACGCGCATACGCGCACACAATCCCACACACACAAATGCACACAATCGCATACACACACACACACACACACAAAGATAACGCGGTTCGTACAGATTCAGGGGCACACACAGATTCAGGGGCACTCACGGATAGCGGGGCACACAGATACAGGAGCACACACACACAGACTCAGAAACTGGGGCATACAGAGATACGGGGGCACACACAGATTCAGGGGCATGCACAGCGTAAGTGGGGCAAACACAGACTCAGGGCACATGCAGGTGCAGGCGCACACACACAGATACTGGGGCATACACAGATACAAGGGCACATACAGAATCAGGGCATACACACAGAGATACTGGGGCATACACAGCTACAAGGGGCGCACACAGAATCAGGGGCATACACACAGAGATACTGGGGCATACTCACAGAGATACTGAGGCATGCACAGATACAAGGGCACAAACAGAATCAGGGGCATACGCACAGAGATGTGGAGCATACATAGACACTGGGGCATACAAACAATCAGGGGCATGCACACAAAGATAGTGGGGCTTACACGGATACAGGGGCTTACACAGATTCAGGGACGCACACAGCGATACAGGGACATCATCGGAGATAGACGCGCACAGTGATGTGACCACAGATGGTGCCAAACCGACTGAGAACTTACAACGTCTGCTGTTTATATTTTTGTTCTCGGTTTTTTTGTTACATATCACACACAGCAAGTCGGCAATGATCAGTAGATTGAGGACAGGGTTAAACATTCACCAGACTGACATATTTAGCACCGTAAAATTCTGAGATAGAAAGTAGTGAATTTAAACTAATCGTGCGTCAGTTCCTTTCACTGCCATAGAACATAGAACATGACAGCGCAGCACAGGCCCTTCGGCCCTCGATGTTGCGCCGAACTGTGAAACCAATCTAAAGCCCATCTAACCTATACTATTCCAACTTCATCCATATGTTTATCCGATGAGCATTTAAATGCCCTGTCTGCTCTGTGTTGCCTTGTATGTTTCACTGGAGCGAGAGTGATGAGTTTGGAGGATTTTGGAATTTGGAAGATACACATGAGCAGCTTATGGGATTGTTTCACCTCACTGTCCATTTCATGTACCGGGTAACAGCAACCGCTGTTACTGGCGGAAGGAGCCACTCCTGTTCCATCGAAACATGGCATTTTGTCAGTCTCTGGTATTAAAAAATACTGGAATGGAGCTGAAGCGCAAAAGTAGCACAGATCGGTGAGATTAAAGTGCAGACAGACGCCTTCCCTGATTCGATGCTTCTACTGTCGCGGCCCGCGTTCAATCCCCAGTCCGGGATGCAGCTCCATTGTTCTCGTGCAGCACATGAATGGACAGGAGCTGGAATTGCTTCCAGATACAGATGCGCATATGTGGACATACTATCCACACTATCTGGAATTACGTCTCTACTTCCTGATCGAAATCATGAGTGATACTCATGCCGGTTTGCAAAACAAGAATCAAATCTCTGTCTCGCTCCGCAATCCTATCAATTGCCCCAACAATTTATATTCCATTGCCTCTGCTGGTTCATTTTGTCAAAATGAATAATGATGCATTCTATACATTAACTCTGAGCCATGATATGATCGAGGGAAGGTATTTCATGACGTTTAAACTAAAACAATTGAAATTTCTACAGCAATGAGATTGGATCCCAAGCCTCCACAAAACCTCAATTCATTCCCTCGGACAACTCCTCAACTTTACCAGTAGGGAAATACATTCGGTTGCTTTTGGCAGTGAACAGAATCGATGGTGTTGGAGTGGGTCATATTTCCCTTTGCACCTCCTCTACCACATAATAACCTCGTGTTGGATCGCCAGCTCAACACCAATTTCCCACCTCGTCCCGACTTCATTTTATTCCCTGAGAGTTCAAAAATCTCGCCATCTCAGCCTTCAACATTCTCATTGGTTGAGGATCCACAAACCCCTGGGCAACAGAATTCCAATGATTCACAAGCCTTGGAGCGAAGAACTGGCTCCTTACCTCGGTCCTAAATGTCTGACACACCAGTAGGAAAATGTAAGTCCTGTTCTCGACACTCCACCCGGGAAACCGGTGGTTGGGGGGCGGGGGAGAGAGGCGGGGCGGGGGGTGGGGGGGGGGGGGGGGCGGATGGCGCCGGGGTGGGGTGGGGGAGGCGGGGAGGGTGTGCAATCTCTCAGCATGTACACTGTCAAACTCACTGGCAGTTCCAGACTTTTCAATGAGATCATTTCTCATTATTCCAAACCCTAGAGAGAACATAGTCATCCCACTGAATCCCTCCTCCAAGGGCAACTGCCTCATCACAGCAATCAATCCAGTGAACTTTGGTTACACAAACAGCGAGAGCTTAGAGAGAAATAAGAGCATAATAGGGAAAGGAGATGGAGGCACAGAGAGATTAGGAGAGTGAAAGAGACTGAGGTCGATACACAGAAGCAAGGGGAAACATAAAGAGACAGAGAGTTGAGTAGTCAGCCATAACATACGAATGAACAACCAGGGGCCGGAACCCACAAGCATTGGGTCCTCTGAATCGTTGACTAGGTATAAAGAGAATGTCCACAAGAGTAGTGAACATTTGAAAACGTCTTGAATTAGTTGTGAGTGCGTTGGGTTGTTGGATTGCCTGCATTGTCAGGTTCTCAAACCAAACCGCATCCTGCCGTGTGCACGGCAAAGAAATGAACAAAACTTGGCCATCGCAAACAACAACAGGACTCGCCCGGAATTCGAACCCGGGCTTTCTCGCAGCCTTGCGAATCCCGACAAATAAAGCGAGAATCAAACCCCCAAACCAACGAGCTGCGGTTGCGAAAGCTGTTCCAATACAGATACTTATATTGTCATCTAAATCTGATCAGTCTGAAAGCGCTGGAAACACTCAGGAAGCCAGGCAGCATGAGCGCACAGGGAAAGGTTTCTCTTTTTACACCTCCATAACCTTTCATTTAAATGGATGTTTGGAAATGTCGGAAGTTTTAAACAAGTGAAATCGAGGAGCTAGGAAACACAACAACAGGAAAGGGCTGTGATCGGGTACAATTCAGGAGAGATAAATGAGCCTGCACTTTGCGGTCCATGG
This sequence comes from Mustelus asterias, assembly GCF_964213995.1. Taxonomy (NCBI): domain Eukaryota; kingdom Metazoa; phylum Chordata; class Chondrichthyes; order Carcharhiniformes; family Triakidae; genus Mustelus; species Mustelus asterias. The sequence continues at coordinate 15,273,157 of NC_135830.1, forward strand.
CCTGAGCGTGAGGAAAGCAGAATATCACATAATATTTATACCACAGAATGAGACCATTCACAAGATATTTGAAGCAGTCAGGTGTGCTGTGGATAATAGGGAACAGGTGGGTGTACTGTATAGTGATGACACAGGAGCCGCAGTGATGAGTTTGATAGATTTTGGTAATTGAAAGTAACACATGAGCAGCTTGTGTGACTGTTTCACCTCATTGCCCCTTTCATACTGCAACGAACAGTAATCGTTGTTGCCATTGGATAAAGGAGTCACTTATGTTCTACCTGAACAGAACATTTTGAAAGAGAGACTTGCCTCTTGTGGAAATAGATCTGACATGAAAATAATGAAATGTAAAATGAAGGAAATTAGATTAAATATCAAACGTATGAGAAATATTGGGGCATCCAACCTATTCGAAATATTGGGTTCACAAGAAGTGACATGAATTGATGTTGTGATCGCAGATATAGAACTGGAACCCACCATCACACTGAGTGAATCCGCTGTCTCGTTAAATGTTGACCAAAGAAGATTTTTGACCATCTTCCACATTGGAAAGTACGGGAGCTCAGACAATAAGCTGTCTCCACTCACAAATAACAGAAAGGGTCAATTTCATCTCGCAACTTTAAGCCTTTACCATCTTCTGTACATTAATCATGGGGCGGCACGGTAGCACAGTGTTTAGCACTGCTGCTTCACAGCTCCACGGTAGCACAGTGGTTAGCAGTGCTGCTTCACAGCTCCAGAGTCCCGGGTTCGATTCCCGGGTCGGGTCACTGTCTGTGTGGAGTTTGCACATTCCCCTCGTGTCTGCGTGGGTTTCCTCCTGGTGCTCCGGTTTTCTCCCACAGTCCAAAGATGTGCGGGTTAGGTTGATAGGCCAGGTTAACAATTGTGCCTGAGAGTCCTGCGATGCGTAGGTTAGAGGGATTCGTGGGTAAATATGTGGGGATAGGGCCTGGGTGGGATTGTGGTCGGTGCAGACTCGATGGGCCAAATGGCCTCCTTCTGCACTGCAGGGTTCCTAAAAAAAAGATTTATAAAGTAAGTAAACAGACTGTGTGATGGTTAAATAAAAATGCGTTCCCTCCCAGTGGCGGATTAACCATTAGGCTGAGTAGGTTTAAGCTTAGGGGCCCGGAAGGGAGGGGGGCCCGAAAGCAAAAAAAAAATGGTTTAACCCTTTTAAGGGTGAACAAATTTTCATAACTAGACCCCGTGGATGAATTAATATTACAAATACCTATAAATAGAGAAGCTACACCCCCGGACTTGTGCTACATGCAAATAAATACAAAATAAATGCAACAAAGAGTTTATTGTCATGCTATAACATGTATACATACTTATTTTAGTGCATACTTAGTTACATATAGTACTTTTTTCAACATTCACCCTTACATAATATTAGTCTGACACCCCAGCACGATGACTGTCACCACTGCCTCCAGTGCTATCAATGTATCATCAAATTCACGATCATCATCTGATAATTCACCAATATCAACTTAAAAATCCTCGACACCTAAATCACTCCCACTATCATCACTGCAAAATCCATCATCAAAACTGTCGTTGAGCGTATTTACCGCCTGTGAAAACGTCAAAACAGACTTTCGTTTGCGCGCCATCATCGTGCAATGATATGTTATCTAACGTCACTTAACGTATCTTTATTCTATTCAACGAAGGGTGGGACGGGGGCAAGGGGCAAGGTTTAGGGGGCCTTACCAAAGCTCAGCCTAGGGGTCCGGGTGGTAGTTAATCCACCACTGTTCACTCCCTTCGGGCCCGTAAACACAGAGGAACAAGCATAAGCATAGGCCACGCGAGACAGAAGACGAAGGAGCGACAAAACGGAGTCTTGGTATCAACGGAATAGCTGAAGGGTGGAGCATTTGACTGCAGGTTAAGAAGTTCCTGCATTCAAATCTGATGCCTCCTTCCACGCTTAACTGATATTTGTTTTTCAATTGAAAACTGCCCTTCATTGGCTGGAAAGCGCTTTCTGACGTCCGCTGGTCGGGAGAGGTTCGAAATAAATGCAAACATTTCATGATCTTCAATCCCAATCCTCTGTTACTGAGCCCAGTCAGTGGGAACAGTCTGTCCCTCCCTGCTCTATCAAACGGCCCTTTGCCCATGTTAGGAGAAGGGATTAACCATGACACCACAGCAACAATGTGGGGTAAAACAGTTAAATGTACATGTTTAGATTTGTAAACGATACCATCATTTGGTTTTTCTGTGTCAGGTTTGGTGAAAATTGAATTGGCTTCGAATTTGCAACAAACAAGCTGATACCCTGATTTAGGATGCCATGTGGGTTGCAATTGTCTCAGTCTCTGTGGCGCAATTGGTTAGCGCATTCGGCTCTTAACTGACAAGGTGGTGGTTCGATCCCATCCAGGGACGGGCTTTCGCTTTTTTTACCCTCTTCATCTGCTTTCATTGTCTCTCGGTTTTTGAGTCTCGCTGAGGTCCTTGGGCAACACAAGAAAAAAACTTATCGCGTGTTTCTGCCTCTACTGTTAGCCGCCGTCAGATTATTGAACATTTATCTCTAACATGTTATTTGTCACAATTTATATATTTCAAACATTATTAAACTCAATCACTGAACTCGAAACTTTAACCCATGTTTGATCTTGAGTTGCCATTTTTCTGCACACTTCCCTTCTTTCTCAGATAGATCAGGAATCTGTCTGTCCCAACCTGAAATGTGTTCATTGAGGGAAATGCACAGCAAATCGGCAAAGCTCAGTGGAATGAGGACTGAGTTAAACTTTCACCAGAATGCTGTTTTTATAATTGCAAAGTCATGAGATTGAGTGCAGGTAGTTCACATTTGAGACGTTTCAGTTCTTTGCGAGATGAATGCCTGCCGTGTTTTACATGGTAAGTTTCACAGGATCAGCAATGATGAAATTGGTGTGTTTTGGAAATTGAAAGTTACACGTGAACAGCTTGTGGGACTATTTCATTTATCATTGCCGTCTTATGTTCTGATAAAACCTGTATTTATAATACAAGCATTAGATGGTGGAAATTTTCAGCAGGTTTGGCAGAATCTGTGGACACGCATCGAATTCTAAACTCTTCCATGTGTCACCTGTGTTTCTGCAGTGTACTGATTATTGTGTTCGAAATAACTGACAAAACCTTTTCAAAACAGCTGTCCCATCTCTAAATGTTATTAAATATTAAGGAATCACATTATCTCACAGCCATGTGGTATTTACACTTCCCCAATGCTTGAATAATATTCTGCAACTGCCGTCATGGAGAAAGAGATAAAATTCGGGACAAATGTTATTTTCTGAATCTTATGTTAGATCAATGACTCTGCCACATTGCTAAGCTTTTCAACCGAACTATAATTCGACAAAACAAGGATTTAAATTGCAATCAGACTGTACGGTTTGATATTCCAGGCCGGTCACATTGGTCATGAGCAGAGTTTCGTAGGAGTTAACATGTTCATTTCATTGGCTCCACGATTCAAAATAAGGTTGAAACATAATCGAAAATATTATTATTTTTTTAATTTTCCCCGTTTCTAGATCGTTGTTGCATTTGAACTGGATTGGAGCAGCCAAAATGTTCCTCACTATTTATTGAAAAAATGCCCTCAGCAAAGTCGCCACTGGCATATTGTTGCTTTTCTGCTTCCACTGTCACACTCACGGTGCAGCTGATGCAGGCTGGATGGATGCCATGGCAAATGAGTGATGTTCCGGTTATACGGTGGCAAGAAAACGCCTCAGTAAGGTACTCTGGGCTTACATTTTCTGGTTAATGTTTCAGCCATTTATGACTGAGGTATGGAGATATTTCTTCACAAAGGTTTGTGAATCTTTGGAATTGCTTGACTTATTATGGTCACAGGTGTTAGCATACAGTGAAAAGTATTGTTTCTTGCGCGCTGTACAGACAAAGTATACCGTTCATAGAGAAGGAAATGAGAGAGTGCAGGATATAGTGTTACAGTCATAGCTGGGGTGTAAGCAATTGAATTAAATCATTGTTAGAGAGTTTAAAAGAGTTAGAATGAAGTTTTAGAAGCATAGAACAAGAAGAAAAGATAGAGTTAGAAGGTATGCTGGGCACTGCTTCCAAGAGTTCGCCTCACTCGGGCGCCATCTTGCAACAATTCTGTAGCGGCACAGAGGTCTGTGAATCTTCAGTTGATGAAGACTTTGAAGGTTGAGGTGGAGAGTTGTTGGAATCTAAGTGAATGAAGGGCTGTTGGTATAAGCTGGGAAATTGGGGTTGAGGCTGTGGATCTGACTTAATTCAGTCATGGAGGAGGCTCAATGGTTCATGTGACCCAATTCTACTCCATTGATTCTGTTCACTGGCAATACCAGATACGGCATCAATAGATTCTGCTGGTACCATTGATGAGCTCAGGGCAGTAATGATGTGGCGTTGCCGGCGCTGGACTGGGGTAGGCACAGTAAATAATCTCACAGCACCAGGTTAAAATCCAACAGGTTTACTTGGTAGCACAAGCTTTCGGAGCACGCCCCTTCATCACGTGAGTCACCTGATTCGGACAGTGCTCCGAAAGTTCGTGCTACCAAATAAACCTGTTGGACTTTAACCTGGTGCTGTGCGAGAACTGACTGCGCAGTGATAGTAGTTGAAGCGTGTGGTCGAATCTCATCGCCGCTATATGTCCAGTTCCTTAACTTTATGAAATACCTTTGTTATCACACAAATTCCAATGGAACGCAAATGTAAATTATTGTTTGCAATTGATGGGTTTGTGGAACCAGTTTCCTTGAATCATTGCATCGCAATGTTTCTGTGGTGTAGTGGTTGTCACATTCGCCTTACACACGAAAGATCCCTGGTTTGATCGCGGCAGAAATACTTTCATCATAAACAGAAAAGGTTGGAAGGTCTACAGAGACATGACAGCATCTGTGGAGAGAGGAAAGAGCCAAACTTACAAGTCTGGATGACCCTTCGTCAGAGCTCCGGACTCGAAACGATGGCTCTATTCTCTCTCGACAGCTGCTGTCAGACCTGCTAAGATTTTCCAGCATTTTTCTATTTTTGTTTCAGGTTCCAGCATCCGCAGTATTTTGCCTTCACAAAAATAAAACAAAAGCTTTTAATTTCAGAGGGATTCGACTACTGGAATTATTTGCGCGTTTGTCACTAAACATGAACTGACGGACTGAGTATTCCCAGTATTTTCTGATTGTAAAGTGAGGAATCACTGAGCGAAAGGGAAAAAAAAAGGATTTTTGTGAAAGGGCACAAAGCAGGATGAATTACATGACACCATGAATGGTGGAAAAGACAACATCGAGGAAGTGATGGTGGAGCCTGGGTGGTCTAGTGGTTCAGAGTCAATGTTTCCATAGCTATGGCCCGGAATTGATGATAAACTGTTAACTAAACAGAGCACTTTGCTCAGCACGGACTGAATTTCTGGAGATGAAAGTATCTGAACATAAAGGAAGAAGGCATAATTTGCTTCAGTTGGTCATAAGATATTAGAATGACTGTGTGACAATGTCAGTAGCGAAAGTGACTTGAAATGAAGCGGTGGAGACAGAGATGGTTATCAAAGAATTTCAAATCTCTAATATTAGCTTTCCTGGCATGCCGTGGTCAGGTTTCATTGCCATGTTCCACGTTGGAGTACCAGGCAAGTAGCGAATAACTTCTTATTTAACTCTTCATTAAACGAAAGCACGCCTCACAGTGTCTGTTAAGGGAGAAACAAGATCAATCTTCAGCTGTATGAATTGTATTAGAGCCGGAAAAATCAGAGATGTAACAATACAAACTCTGAAGAAGAATGACACGGCAGACATTTATCACAAAAACAACTGACACACATGTCAAATTCTTCCTCTTTCAAGTCTCATCGATTGACGCCTTGTTCTCCACCTCGGATATTTCCACATCCATCAAATATCACCCACCTGAAAATTCAATCTCTTCTTCGCTCCACTGATGATGATACACCAACTCCACGCTGGGCGCAGGAATTGGCTCCAATGCTCAGTGGTTGCATCAGTTGGACAGTTTAAAGTTTATTTATTAGTGCCACAATTAAGCTTACTTTAACACCGCAATGAAGTTTCTGTGACAATTACGTCATCGGCAGAACCGGCACCTTCTCGGGTAAATTGACAGCTAATTTAGCATGGCCAATGTACCTAACCAGCACATCTTTCACTCTGTGGGAATAAGAAGGGGCACCCGCAGGAAACCCACGCAACACGGGGAAAGCATGCAGACTCTGTACAGACAGTAACCAATGCCGGGAATTGAAACCGGGCCCCTGGCGCTGTGAGGCATCAGTGCCACCATGTTGCCCAGAAAGATCTTATCTTGTTCATAAACGGAGAAAGAGCAGACAATGTTTGTGAAGGTGACCTAGTTCTTTTTTAATTGATAAGAAACGGGTGTCGCTGCCGGCCAGCATTTATTGCCCATCCTGGTTGCCCTGGGACAGTTAGGATCAAACACTTTGCTGCAGCTCTGGAGTCAGTGTAGGCCAGGCCGGATAAGGGACGGCAGGTTTCCTTCCGTAAAGCACATTACCGAACTCAATGTTTGTTTTTCTGACAATCGACAATGGTTTCATGGTCATCAGTAGATTCTTAATTCCAGATAGTTTTTATTGAAAAACAATTCTACAACGTGCCGTGGCAGAATTCGAAAGCGGGGCCCCATAAAATTGGATGAGTTTCTGGATAAATAATCTCGCGATAATATCACCAGGCCATCGTCTTTCCTAATATAAGCGTTTGTCTTGAGAGATTTGGGTGTGTTTGTACAAGGAACGCAGGAAGATAGCATGGTGGTGCAGCAAACAATAGGAAGGGAATAGCATTTTGGTTTTTATTGCCAACAGATTGATGTATAAGAATAAAAACACCAATTTACATTTATACAGGGTTTTGTTGGGAGCAAGTGTGAAATATTCGGTGCAGTTCTGATATCGACAATGCTTTTTATTTTCGAAAAAGGCTACCCTTCCATCGGAGACGGTCCACTGGGTGGGTTCCTGTGATGAGAGAGTTCTCCTGGGATGAGAGGCTGTGTAAATTGGGCTGAAATTCCCTGGAGTTTAGAAGACTGAGAGACAATTTTATTGAACCTACAGAATACTGAGACATTGTTTCCCAGTCTCAGATGAGGACTCATCGGAGAACTGACACACAAACACATCCAGCCAAGACTCTAATTCTTAACTTTAATTGCATATTTGAAATGAATATATATTATACCATGTGATATGGATGATATGAATATTCATTAAATAAATAATGTTGACAACACCTGACAACAGTCGAGCGGCAACACTTGAGAAATATTTTTATTGTTGCCTCGGTTCACAAGCCGGAACTGCGCGACAATGAATGCTTATGGGGAAAATAAAAGTACAACCACCGCCTCTGGATGGTACTGAGCCACCAAACATTTGCTTAAAGTCGAACGCAATAACGAATTCCGACACTTAGACGAAGACACACTATATTAGGGTGTCAGCAAGTGCTGTTATATATCCAACCCCAATTCTCTTTTTTAAAAACATAGTCGAGAACTACAACATGACCACATCGTTTACAATACTATGCAAACCCCTTTGACTCCTTTACCCCCCGCAGTGTTGCAGCGATTTAGGGGTTTCCCGCTTCTCCCAACATGGGAAAGGGCCGTTTGATAGAGCAGAAAGGGACAAACTGTTTCTATTGACGATTGTCAGTAACCAAAAATTGGGACTGAAGGTAATTTATGAAAGACCGAATTCTTTTTATGCGACGCCTTTCCCGGTTGGTGGACGTCACAATGCGCTTTGCAGCCAAAGAAAGACAACCACAATTGAACCAAAGACAAAGACAAGGAAGGGGGCACTCGGATTTGAACCGAGGGCCGTTTGATCGGCAGCCAAATGCTCTACTACAGAGCTACACGCCCTCAGCTGTGAACTGATGCTCGGGATCCAGCATAGTCTTATTAAGTGGTGGAGGGGGTTCCAGTGGTCAGACTGCATCACGCTTTGTCTCAGAGTTACTGGTTTCTGAGTGAAGTCGGAGAGCTCAGCGTTTAAGTTAGCGAGATGTTTTCTTATGATTTGGCTGAGATTTGGATCCAGGACTAGGAGATGTTTGTGTCAATCTAACCGATAAAATCAACTCCATTGTCATGCAGATTTGACCTTGTATCCCCATCTCTATTGGCAGCGCTTTGCAGCCTATCACTGTCCTTCACAATCTGTGTTTGTTCTTGAACTGTTGCCCATGTGACATTTCCAATTCGGACACAAATATAGATCGAACTCCACTGCTTCTGACAGATCTGTTTTCGATCAGGAAACAACTCAGGTCTCTTACATGGATTATCAAAAACTTTAAATCTCAGCATATTGAAGCCGATCAATGACCCTGAAAGCGCCAAATCCTAAGCACTGGACCATGAGGATTTCATTCTCCTGGTTCTCCCATCGACTGAATACAGGAATTCCACAGTGCCAATTATTCACAGTCGCATTCTCCTTCCAGTCTTGTGCACGTTGTTCAGCTTTGAAATTATTCATCTTTTCACATTAGCTTCCAGTGTGATGAAAGCAGAGCAGTGATAAGCTGAAGGTTTTCAACAGATTTACCACAATAAGGTTTATAACAAACATTACTCTTTGAATGTGGTGAGCTACAGTGAAATTTAATGCAGTCGAAGGTAACTCACTCATTCTGACAGTTGGTAGCAGCAATTGCAATGTAAATATGATGTCGAGATACCAGCGTTGGACTGGGGTGGGCACAATAAGAAGTCTCACAGCATCATGTTAAAATCCAACAGGTTCATTTGCTCCGATAATAAAATCAATTTGCTTTGTTTGATCAGCGCCCCGAAAGTTCCTGACGCCAAATAGACCTGGTGTTGTAAGACTTCCTAATGTAAATATGAATTGTTGTGGGTCATTGACAGGATTGTGGAATGGGGCAGATTTTTCTTTCTTCCTGTTCAACCTGCCACAAGTATCTCTCCCGTTTTCGACCAGGAAGCAATACCCACTCTCCTTAATTCATGTGTTGCACGAGAGCAATGAATCATCATTCCCTACCCGCGAATCGAACCCAAACCATGGCAGTTAAAGCAGCGAATTCTATCGACAGAACCAACACGGAAATTGAAGTGACCTGAGCATTATTGAGCAATTGTGGGCGTGTGTGTGCGTGTGTGATTTGGGAGAAAGGTCACGTGCTCTCGGGTAATACCTGATGAATGAAGCCTCCGACATCTTTATCGCTGAGCGTTTTGTGTTCTTGAGAAATCGTCCTCTGGGGCTGATGCAATGAGGCCAGGAGAGTAACCCACTGCACCGTCCGCAATGTGATTGCGGTGCAATTTGCTGAAAGCTGTTAATTTTATAAAAATAATCTTTTTGCGAATTGTAAATGAAATGCCCTTCAGTACCCGGTAAGAATTCTCACAACACCAGGTTAAAGTGCAACAGGTTTGTTTGAAATCACGAGCTTTCGGAGCGCAGCTCCTTCATCACTCACGCTGAGGATTCACCACATTTTTCTGTCTTTGAATGAAAGCAATAGATATCTCGTCAATTCCCCTGTATCCTGAGTGTACGACACTGATTTCAACAGTACACTGCTTTAAATGTTTGTTTTCAATGTGAAATTAGGTGGTTTGATTCCGTGTGAAGCATTTAAACTTACACTCTTCCGGGAAGATGGTGACATAGTGGTAAAATCAGTGGAGTATGAATCCTGTGACCCAGGCTCACAGGTCGCGATCCCACCGCAGTCTAGAACTGAAACGGAAGTGAAAGCTAGTCTCAGTAATGAAGCTTTGTTTTCTGATTGTCATGAAAACACATCTTGCAGAAGGAAATCTGCCATCCTTCTCCTTTCTGGCCTCCATGGGACTCCAGAGGAAAGGCAATGTGATTGACTCTTAACTGCCCTCTGAAATGGCCCAGCCAAATACTCAGTTCTGAGAGAAATAGGTATTGACAACAAATGATGGCATTGACAGCAAAATATATATTGCATTAGAAGCATTTTAAGAAATGATTAATTCTCATTTTGTTTCATTTCACGTGAAACAGGGTGATATATTCCAGTGTCTCATGATTTAAAACCTCAACCTTTCAACTGTTCAAACAGGTAAGATTCAGTCAGAGAAAAGTGATCAACTGTGATCCAAAACAAGGAATTTTAGTTGCTGCGAATCCCACCACAAAACAGAAAATGTTGGAAGCACTCATCGGCTTCAACAGCTTCTGTGGAGAGGGAAATAGAGTGAATGATTCAGGTTGCTGACCTTAACTGGAAGAAAATAGTGATTTAATGGTTGACAAACAAGGACAGAGTCAAGGAAAATAGAGAGGGAGAGGAGGAAAAAACAAGCGGTCTTTTGATCGGATGGAAGGCTGGAGTGATTGAATTACGATGGAGATGATTATTGTTCCCACTGACACAATCTCGCAGATCTGGGTTTAAATCTCATAATGAATGAGAACAACACCTCTCGCTGAGTTCAGCGCTCAACTCCCCGCCTTCCAGTGAACTGGAGACAGTTTTCAGTCACAAACCCACAACTGTGAGAAAGGAGAAAGACTCAGTTTGAGCGCTGACACTTCTGGAAGGACGGAGATCTGGAATTCACCCAGGAAAGAGGCAAAGTTTAAAAGCAACAACGCCCAACGTGGGGCTCGAACCCACGACCCTGAGATTAAGAGTCTCATGCTCTACCGACTGAGCTAGCCGGGCACACGTACTCAAACGCTTTCCATAACCTAAAATGCATGGAGACAAATACGGTTTTTCCACCTGGTGTCTCAGCTTGTTCTGATTTCAAAGTTTACAATGAATCCACGTCAGAATCCCCAAAGTTCCTGTCCATTCCTCTCAATTATTAATTACGTTATTCACATCTTCCAATTCTTAGCTTCACCTCTCCCAAATATTCCAAACTCCTCTTACATCATTCACCTTATTATTCTTTGTTCTTAATAATTTAGCCAGGGGTGAAGGGAACTCAACATTTACACTGTCTAACTGTTTCCCAGTTACAGACTTTTCAATAAGATCACCTCTGATTATTCTAAACTCCAGACCGAACAGACTCATCCCACTGATTCTCTCCTCGCAGGAGAAAGGCAGAAATCAATCCAGTGAAGCTCGGTTACACACAGACAGCGAAATAATGGACAGAGCAAGGAGCAAAAGATGTCAACGTAATAAAAACACAGTCAGTGAGTCTGAGGGAGATATATAGAGACAAGGAAAAACAGAAATAGCGAGTGGGGTACACATCCACAACCCACGAATGAATAACAATAATCACACAGCCAGCTGTCTGAACCAACAAATATGGGGTCCTCTAAACTGGTGAACAGAGATAAAGTGAGTGGCCACAAGCATATTAACCTTTTGATGTCTTGGTTTTCTTGTGTTGATAGATTGCCTGCACTGTGTGCTCAGATTCTCAAACCAAATTCCACGTAAACCAATCCCAACGTTTGCACTGAAAATACATTTATAAAACCTATGACTTGTCCAATACGAAACAACAGCTGATTGAGGGATCGAGCCCGGCATGTGAACCCGAGATCGCTCACACGTTTGTAGATGTTTCCTCCCCAGGCCCGGGTCATACCCCTCGACTAACGAGCCGCTGCTGAGGGTGCTGTTCAATGAAAATATTTCCGTTGACATCCAAAGCTGCTCAGACTTCTGCAGTGAAAGGTGAAAATGCTGGAAAAACTCAGAAAGCCAAACAGCTTGTGTGCACAGGAAAACAAATCTTATATTTTAGCTCCATAACATTTCATTGGGAATAACTGGGAATTTTCAGAAATGTAGGAAGTTTTAAACAAGTGTTATCCAGCAGCATAACAAGAGGGTTTGAGGCGTCTTGCCGGCTGTAAATCAGGAGAGATTAAATGAGGGAAACAAAGAAATTTAAAGTAATTAAACCATAGAATGGGGCCATTCCTCAGTCCCTTACAGGACTCAGTTGTGTTGTGGATCAAGGGGAACCTGTGAATGTAATGTATGTAGATTACATTGGAGCCACAGTGATGAGTTGGTGGGTTTTGAAAATTGAAATTGACACTTAGGAACATAAAATTAGGAGCAGAAGTGGCAAATTCAGCGCTTCGTGCCTGAACCGTCATGCAATCAGTTCATGACTGATCTCTCCCTGTTCTCAAATCCACCTCCCTATCTGTTCCAATATCCCCTCATCCCTTTTATTATGAGGAATATATCTGTCTCCTTCTTGAAACCATTTAATGATTCAGACTCAACCGCGCTATACGGCAATGCATTCCACAAATTCACGACCCTCAGTGAGAAGCAGTTCCTCCTCATCTCAGTTTTAAATCTACCACCTCTCAACCTATACATTTGACATGGTGTTCCCGATTGCGCATAAGAAAAAAGATGTTACTTTCTTCAATCCTATTTAGAATTTTATATACCACGATCACTTCCACATCTTGTGGGAGTATTTCACCTCACTGTCGATTTCATGTCCCAGCAAGCACAATCGGTGTTGTCATTAGCTGAAGCAGTCACTGATGTTCCATCCAAACTGGACACATTAAGGGATATATGGTAAGTCATTTTGACAAACACAGTTCACCCGTGGCCCTGGGAGTCCAGTGGGTTGTATTCAGTACTCCCCAGTGTTGTTTGTTTTCAATTCCCGCGAAGGAAACGATTATTTATAGCTCTCAGCAAACAATTAAAAAAAACCTGATTTACTATCTGATCGAAAGCAGATCTACTAATATCAGCCGAGTGAGTTTTGCAAGTCTACATCACAGCTGGAAATGTCACATGTGCAACAGGTCAAGAACAAACACAGGAGCAGAAAGATAGTGATAGGCTGCAAAGCGCTGACAATAGAGATGGTGATGTAAGGTAACATTTGGATGGTAAAAAGGTCAGATTTTGGCGTTCACACTGAATTATTCAACTTTTCCCTCACTCTGCAACGAAAATATTTGGAAAAGGTTCTCTCTCGTTTCAAACAGTCGGAAGTGAAATTAATAACTGTAAGTGGAATTTCTGTTGTATGTTGTCACTGATTGAATGTGTCACTGGGGTGGAAACAGAAGGTGCCATATTGCAACAGAGACTTGTTGTGGTGAAAGTAATCTGGCCTGGCGCGACAAATAAAGCAATACATGCAGTGTGTGTAAAGCAAGTTGTAAAACAGGCTGCAAGCTGCTGGTCTGGTGGTTAGAGTTTGACACTTTCACTGCTGTTTAGATTGGTGGTCAGGTAATGGAGATTTGTTGCTCTCATCCAAACCGTAAAAACAAATGTCAGTTATTGCCTGGTGGAACATATAAAACACAATCTCGCCTCATGTCCTGAAGTGAAGACTGAGCAAATTCAACAGCAGGTCTTTTTTGTCCTTTCTGGCACGATATTGGGAATCAGACAAGGTTAAGGGCAGTTTAAATGGTGCTGGTCCTTCACTGCAGTTCATTCTGTTTCTGACTGGATGTGATTCCTGCTTGTTATACAGTTCAGGATAAATTGATTCAGTGAAGGAGCAGGCTCAAGCCAACTGATGGACTGCCGCAGCTCCTTTGTTGCTAATTTCAATAACAATACCAGTAAAGGACACAGCTGCATACGTGGTAACGTAGCTGAGTAATCTAATCCAGTGGCTGAAGGTCCAGTCTTTACGGAGCTGTTGGTTCGACTGCAGCCACTGCCAGAATGGGTTTGAGTTTTGGTCCCTGCAGTTAAAGTCCAGCATTTCAGATTGAATGCAAGAGTTTGTGCCGTGTCGTTTTTGGCATGAAGAAAGAGGGGCGACAGAGCAATGTAAACAGTTGTTGAGGTAAAGGGACGAGTGTGGAAGGGCTGGAGCAACTTATCGTGGATTCTGGAATAGGAAACAAAAAGTGAAAATGCTGGAAAATCTCACCAGGTCTGGCAGTATCTTGAAGGAGTGAAGAAAGCTGACATTTCGAGTCCAGATGACCCTTTGTCAAAGCTGGGAGGAGTGGAGTTGCTCCGATAGAGAATATAAACGGGAACACCGGTTGACTGGCTGTCTGTCGAAATAAACAGCAGGATTGCAAACATTGAGACTGCAGTCCCGGCCCAGGGAATGGATTGGGATTTTCTAACTGAGGTTCAAATCCTGTCATGTTCGCTTCCCGTCATTCCTCATTGTGACTTTTTTTATTGTAAGTTATTGGAAATGAAGCAATGGGTGCAGAGATGATCAACTCATTGCAAATTTCTCACATCAGCGTCACTGAGGGTCTCGTGATCAGCGTCGGCGCCGTGGCGCGGTTTCGATTCCCAGTCACGGAATGAATACATTTTTGTTCATTTCTTCATTTAATAAAAGCAGCGTCCGTGAAGGGAACAACAAGCTAAATCTTCCAGCTGGATGAAGTTGTATCAGAGCTGGAAAAATCAGAGATGTAACATTAACGATAAACTCTGAAGAAGAACCACATGTCACACACAACATACATGTCAAGTACATACACAATACTCATGTCAAATCATGTCACTTTCAACTTCTGTCTTTTAACTTCCTGCTCTCCACCTCAGACATTTCCACATTCATCAAAAATCTCCGTCCTCAAACCCCATCCTGGTCCTCGATCCACGGATAATGTTGCACTTACTGGAAACTTCTTGCAGCATTTGGCTCCATAGCTCAGTGGCTAGAGCACTGGTCTTGTGAACCAGGAGTCGCGAGTTCAATTCTCGCTGGAGCCTATGGGTGACGTTTACCTGATAGAAGTTGTAGGAAAAGGGAAGAGAGTCTGAAAGTCAAATGAGAGAGCTTTGATAAGTGGAGGCTCAATTCGGGTGTAATTTTAGAAAGCGAAAAGATAGGTCCTTCTTCGTAAAAAAAATAGAAAGAGCAGGACATATTTGAAGAGCTAAAAAAGGTTAGTGTCGGTATTCAGAATAGAATAGATGCGTTTGTCCAAGGAATGCATAAAGCTGGCATGGAGGTGCAGGCAATGATTGAAAGGAAAATTATATTTTAGTCTTTATTGACGGCAGACTGGAGTCCAAGTATAACGAGGTGTTGCTGCAGTTCCACAGATTTTTATTGAGACCACATGTTGAATATTCTGTGCAGATATGATATTCACATTTAATAAAGGATTTATTTGCATTGGAAACGGTGCAGGTAAGGTTCATAGAACATAGAACATAGAACATTACAGCGCAGAACAGGCCCTTCGGCCCACGATGTTGCACCGACCAGTTAAAAAAAAAAACTGTGACCCTCCAACCTAAACCAATTTCTTTTCGTCCATGAACCTATCTACGGATCTCTTAAACGCCCCCAAACTAGGCGCATTTACAACTGATGCTGGCAGGGCATTCCAAACCCTCACCACCCTCTGGGTAAAGAACCTACCCCTGACATCGGTTCTATAACTACCCCCCCTCAATTTAAAGCCATGCCCCCTCGTGCTGGATTTCTCCATCAGAGGAAAAAGGCTATCACTATCCACCCTATCTAAACCTCTAATCATCTTATATGTTTCAATAAGATCCCCTCTTAGCCGCCGCCTTTCCAGCGAAAACAATCCCAAATCCCTCAGCCTCTCCTCATAGGATCTCCCCTCCATACCAGGCAACATCCTGGTAAACCTCCTCTGCACCCTCTCCAAAGCCTCCACATCCTTCCTGTAATGTGGGGACCAGAACTGCACACAGTACTCCAAGTGCGGCCGCACCAGAGTTGTGTACAGTTGCAACATAACGCTACGACTCCTAAATTCAATCCCCCTACCAATAAACGCCAAGACACCATATGCCTTCTTAACAACCTTATCTACTTGATTCCCAACTTTCAGGGATCTATGCACACATACACCTAGATCCCTCTGCTCCTCCACACTATTCAAAGTCCTCCCGTTAGCCCTATACTCAACACATCTGTTATTCCTACCAAAGTGAATTACCTCACACTTCTCCGCATTAAACTCCATCCGCCACCTCTCGGCCCAACTTTGCAACCTGTCTAAGTCTTCCTGCAAACTACGACACCCTTCCTCACTGTCTACCACACCACCGACTTTGGTGTCATCAGCAAATTTGCTAATCCACCCAACTATACCCTCATCCAGATCATTAATAAATATTACAAACAGCAGTGGCCCCAAAACAGATCCCTGAGGTACACCACTTGTAACCGCACTCCATGATGAATATTTACTATCAACCACCACCCTCTGTTTCCTATCCGCTAGCCAATTCCTGATCCAATTTCCTAGATCACCCCCAATCCCATACATCTGCATTTTCTGCAGAAGCCTACCATGGTGAACCTTATCAAACGCCTTACTAAAATCCATATATACCACGTCCACTGCCTTGCCCCCATCCACCTCCTTGGTCACTTTCTCAAAAAACTCAATAAGGTTAGTAAGGCACGACCTACCTGCCACAAAACCATGCTGACTATCACCTATCAATTCATTACTCTCCAAATAACTATAAATCCTATCCCTTATAATTTTTTCCAACATCTTGCCGACAACAGAAGTGAGACTCACCGGTCTATAATTCCCGGGGAAGTCTCTGTTCCCCTTCTTAAACAATGGGACAACATTCGCTAACCTCCAATCTTCTGGTACTATACCAGAGGCCAACGACGACCTGAAGATCAGAGCCAGAGGCTCTGCAATCACTTCTCTTGCCTCCCAGAGAATCCTTGGATAAATCCCATCCGGACCAGGGGATTTATCTATTTTCAGACCCTCCAGAATATCCTGCACATCCTCCTTATCAACTGTAATACTGTCTATTCTACTCCCCTGCAACCCAGTGTCCTCCTCAGCTATATTCATGTCCCCTTGCGTGAACACCGAAGAGAAATATTGGTTCAATGCTTCACCAATCTCCTCCGGTTCCACACATAACTTCCCTCTGCCATCTATAACTGGCCCTAAACTTGCCCTAACCAACCTTCTGTTCTTGACATACCTATAGAACGTTCAGCAGATGATTCCTGGGATGAGGGAGTTGTCGTATGATGAGAGGCTGAGTAAATTGGGCTGAAAGTCTCTGGAGTTTGGAAGAATGAGAGGCGATTTCATTAAACCTACACAAGTCTGATTGGGTTTGACAGGGTGGAGGCTGAGATATTTCTTCTGCTTGTCGGGAAATCTAACCCACGGCAGTACAGTCTCAGGAAAATGGGCTGATCATTTCGGCCTAAGAAAAGGCGAAATTACTTCACTGAAATGGTTGTGAATCTTTGAAATTCTCTATGCCAGATAGTTATGGAAGCACCATCACCGAATACATTTAAGGTTGTGATAGACAGGTTTCTGGCATCTCGGGGAATTCAGGGATATGGGGAGCTGGTGAAAAACTGAGTTGTACCCCAAGATCAGCCATAACGGTATTGAATTTCGGGAACACGGTCGATGGACCGAGTGGTCTACTCCTGCTCCTATTTATTGTGTTCATGTGTATGATCAAGCCAGTAATTCATGTTAAAATAAAAACAGATCGTGCTGGAAGTTCTCAGAGGTCTTGCAGCAAATGTGAATCGGACAGAGAGTTAAGGTTCTGAGTCTAATATGGCTCTTTTTAAACTAGTAACTGAATGTGAGTTACAACAATTAGCACAATGTCGAGACAGGGAATTGAATTGAATCCAGGCAGTGAAAGCCCTGAATTCAAACTCCTGTATTATTTCTGCAGTAAACTTGTTTAGGAAACTTACCTGCCAATTGAAAGTGTGGAGGTTTGAGAGCACCCCGAGCCAAATGGACTCCCGCTATTCCTGTTTCTGCTTATATTCCCGACATAGATTTACTTTGTTCCCTTCGGCAACAGTGAAATATTGTCCAAACTTTGCCAGTCTTGCTGTTATTCAGTAAATTGCCATACTGTTATGACACAGAGCCTCATCCCCTTTATCTCACATCGTAATCTGGAAAAACTATTTGAGAAACTGCTAACTGTTTTTAGTTAACGTTAGTTAACTAAATTAGTTAAATTTAGTTTAACTTATTAATGATAAAAATGCCTGTCACTCACTTTGAGTGAATAATTAACTAGCTATTTTGTTCAAATAATCAAGAACTTTAAGTAAACAAGTAAAACATGCTAATTAAGGTACGGTTCGACTGAAAAGCTGTTCAAATAATACTAGGAACATTCATTACCGAAACTGTAATAACAGAATTTCAGTCACTCTCAAAGAAATTATACAAACAGCCTCGATGGGATTCAGAAGATTTTGGAGTTCTTCAGTAATTGTGCGGTGTCTGTAAGGTTTTCTGAAGCGAATTTTAATCTGTCAGGGGTGGAGAACTGCTGTAGAGGCAAATGTTTTTTTGACTGGCTGCCCTGGCCTCTGGAGATGGTCACCCAAGATATTATCGAGCGATGACTGTTCCTCTGGCCTTTTTTTAACCTGATGTGGAGATGCCGGAGTTGGACTGGGGTAAACACACTAAGAGTTTTCACAACACCAGGTTAAAGTCCAACAGGTCTATCTGGTAGCAAATGCCATTAGCTTTCAGAGCGCTGCCCCTTCGTCAGATGGAGTGGATATCTGCTCGCAAACAAGGCACACAGAGACAGAAAATCAAGTTACAGAATACTGATTAGTATGCCAATCCTTACAACCAACAAAGTCTCAAAGATACAGACAATGTGAGTGGAGGGAGCAGGAAGCACAGGTTAAAGAAATGTGTATTGTCTCCAGACAGGAGAGCCAGTGAGATTCTGCAAGTCCAGGAGGCAAGCTGTGGGGGTTACCGAAAGTGTGACATGAATCCAATATCCCGGTTGAGGCCGTCCTCACGTGTGCGGAATTTGGCTATCCATTTCTGCTCAGCAACTCTGCGCTGTCGTGTATCGTGAAGGCCGTCTTGGAGAATGCTTGCTCGGAGATCAGAGGCTGAATGCCCGTGACCGCTGAAGTGCTCCCCCACAGGAAGAGAACAGTCTTGCCTGGTGATTGTCGAGCGGTGTTCATTCATCCATTGTCGCAGCGTCTGCATGGTTTCCAATATCTACCATGCCTCGGGACAGCCTTTCCTGCAGCGTATCAGGTAGACAACATTGGCCGAGTTGCAAAAGTAGGTACCGTGTACCTGGTAGATGGTGTTCTCACGTGAGCTGATGGCATCCGTGTCAATGATCTGGCACGTCTTGCAGAGGTTGCTGTGGCAGGGTTGTGTGGTGTCATGGTCCCTGTTCTCCTGAAGGTTGGGTAGTTTGCTGCGGACAATAGTCTGTTTGAGGTTGTGCGGTTGTTTGAAGGCAAGAAGTGGGGGTGTGGGGATGGCCTTGCCGAGATGTTCGTCTTCATCAATGACATGTTGAAGGCTCCGGAGGAGATGTCGTAGCTTCTGCGCTCCGGGGAAGTACTGGACGACGAAGGGTACTCTGTCCACCGTGTCCCATGTTTGTCTTCTGAGGAGGTCGGTGCGGTTTTTCGCTGTGGCGCGTCGGAACTGTCGATCGATGAGTCGAGCGCCATATCCTGTTCTTATGAGGGCATCTTTCAGCGTCTGGAGGTGTCTGTTGCGATCCTCCTCATCAGAGCCGATCCTGTGTGTACGGAGGGCTTGTCCGTATGGGATGGCTTCTTTAACGTGTTTAGGGTGGAAGCTGGAGAAGTGGAGCATCGTGAGGTTATCCGTGGGCTTGCGGTACAGTGAGGTGCTGAGGCGAGCGTCCTTAATGGAGATGCGTGTGTCCAAGAATGCAACCAATTCGGGAGAGTAGTGAGTCTGATGGTGGGATGGAACTTGTTGATGTCATCATATAGTTGTTTCAGTGATTGTTCACCACGAGTCCAAAGGAAGAAAATATCATCGATGTATCTTGTGTATAGCATCGATTGAAGGCCCTGTGCGGTGAAGTCGTCTTGGTCGAACCTGTGCATGAAGAGGTTGGCATATTGAGGTGCGAATTTGGTCCCCATGGCTGTTCCGTATGTCTGGATGAAGAACTGGTTGTTGAAGGTGAAGACATTGTGGTCCAGGATGAAGCGGATGAGTTGTAAAATTGCATCTGGAAACTGGCAGTTGTCGGCGTTGAGTACTGAGGCCGTTACAGCAATGCCATCATCTTGGGGGATGGTGGTGTAGAGTGCCGAGACATCCATTGTGACGAGGAGTGCTCCTGGTTCAACTGCTCCATGTGTGTTGAGTTTCTGTAGGAAGTCCGTAGTGTCGCGACAAAAGCTGGGGGTTCTTTGTACAATGGGTTTCAGGCTGCCCTCGACATAGCCGGAGAGGTTCTCGCACAGGGTCCCATTGCCCGATACGATGGGACAGCCTGGTGTGTTTGCCTTCTGTATCTTTGGGAGGTAGTAGTGATCTCCAACACGGGGAGTACGTGGGATGAGAGCACGGAGGGTGCTCTGAAGCTCCGGATCAAAGGTTTTGATCGGAGTGCTGAGTTGACGGGTGTGTTCTTTGGTCGGATGTGTGAGTAACTGTCTGTAGTGTTCCTCGTTTTCCAGTTGTCGTTACACTTCTTTGCAGTAATCCGTTCTGTTCAGTATGACGATGGCCTCTGAGTGGAGAATTGTCTCCTTAACTCAGTCCTAAATGGTTGACACACCATCCGGATAATGTGTGCCCAGTTCAAAGCACTCCAGACTCCAGCAAGAGGCGGTGGATGAGTGGGGGTGGGGGATGGGGGTGGAGGGGAGGTTGCGGGGGGGCGGGGGGGGGAGGGGCGGTGGAAACAATTTCTCAGCATGTACACTGTCAAACAGCCTCGCCGTTCCAGACTTTTCATTGGGATCACTTTTCATTATTCCAAACCCCAAGGCAACAGCAATGAATCTCTCCTTCAAGGGCAACTGCCTCATCACAACAATCAATCCAGTGAATCTTGGTTCCACAAACAGCGCGAGAATAGAGGGAAATAAGAGCAAAGTATGGAAAGTTGATAGAGGCACAAAGAGAGACTGAGACAGTGAAAGAGACTGATGTCGATACACAGAAACAAATAGACAGATATGGACAGTGAGTGGGGGAGGCAGCCACATCCAATGAATGAATAACAATGTAGACAAAGCCAGCGGCCGGAGTCCACAAGCATTGCGTACTTGAATCGTTGACTGGGGACAAAGAGAATGTTCAAAAGCAGAGTCAACATTTGAAAACATCTCGAATTACTTGAGAGGAAGTTTCCCAAACCAAACCGTGAGTAAACTCATCCTGCCCTGTCCACGGCAAAGAAATGAGCAAGACTTTGCCATTGCAAAGAACAACAGGGCTTATCTGGGATTTGAACCCAGGGCCTCTCGCAAACTTGCAAATCACAACACCCAAAAAAATGATAATCATACCCCAAGACCAACGACCCACTGCTGCAAGATCGGCTCAAATACAGATATTATATTGCCATCCGAATCTGATCTGACAACTGCAGTGTAAATTGGAAGCGCTGGAAAAAACTCAGGAAGCCAGGCAGCATGTACACACAGGGAAAGGAATCTCCTCTTACACCTGCATAACTTTTCTTTTCAACGGGTAAAGGTTGGAAATGTAGGAAGTTTTAAACAAGTGAAATCCAGGAGGTAGAAAGCATAACAACAGGAAAGGGCTCTGATAAGGTACAATTCAGGAGAGATAAATGAATAAGTACTGTGTAGCCCATGGCCTGAGAGTGAGGAAAGCAGAGTATCACAGAATGTTTGCACCGCAGCATGAGACCATTCACAAGATCTTTGAAGCAGTCGCGTGTCCTGTGGATAATACGGAGCCGTTGGGTGTAGTGTACAGTGATTACACAGGAGCTGCAGTGATGAGGTTGGTGGATTTTGGAAATTGAGAGGAACACATGAGCAGCTTGTGTGACTACTTCACCTCATTGCCGCTTCTTTACGGCAGCGAAAAGTAATCGTTGTTGCCACTGGATGAAGGACTAACTTATGTTCAACCTGAACAGAACATTTTGAAAGAGAGACTTGCCTCTGGTGGAAATAGATCTGAGATGAAAATAATGAAATATAAAATGAAGTAAATTAGATTAAACATCCAACGTATTAGAAATATTGGGACGTCCAACCTATTAGAAATATTGGGTTTACAGTAAGTGACATGAACTGACGCTGTGATCGCAGATATAGAACTGGGACCACCATCACACCGAGTGAATCAGCTGTCTGTTTAAATGTTGATCAAAGAAAACTTTTAATTACATTGCACAATGGAACATACGGGAACTCAGTCAATAAGCACCTTTCACTCACAAATAACAGAAAAGGTCAATTTCATCTCGCAACTTTCAGCCTTTTGCCACCTTCTGTATATTTACCATGAAGATTTAAAAAGTAAGTGAATAGAGTTTGTGATGGTTAAAAAAAAACGCGTTCACACCCTTGGGATACGGAAGCACAGTGACGCACACAGAGGAGCAAACATAAGTTTAGACCACGCGAGACAGAGGATTAACGAGCGACAAAACGGAAGCTTGGCATTAAGGGAATATAGCTTAGGGATAGAGCATTTCACTGCAGGTCACGACGTTTCTGCATTCAAATCGAATGCCTGCTTGCGCGCTTAATTGATTTTCTTTCAATTAAAACTGCCCTTCATTGACTGGAAAGTGCTTTGTGACGTCCGCTGGTCGGGATAGGTTCTATATGAATGCAAATATTTCATGATCTTCAATCCTAGTCCTCTGTTACTGAGCCCAGTCAGTGGGAACAGTCTGTCCCTCCCTGCTCTATCAAACGGCCGTTTTCCATGTTAGAAGGGATGAACCATTACACCACAACAACACTGTGGGGTAAAATAATAAAATATACATGTTTAGATTTGTAAACGATGCCATCATTTGGTCTTTCTGTGTCAGGTTTGGTGAAAATTGAATTGGCGTCTAACTTGCAGCCAACACGCTGTCACCCTGATTTAGGATGCCATGTAAGCTTCAGCTGCGTCAGTCTCTGTGGCGCAATTGGTTAGCGCGTTCGGCTATTAACCGGAAGGTTGATGGTTCGAGTCCACCCAGGGACGGGGCTTTCATCTTTTTTTCCTTTCCATCTGCTTTCATTGTCTCTCAGTTTTTGAGTGTCACTGAGTCCTTGGGCAACACTAAAAAAAAACTTATCGTGTGTTTCTGCCTCTACTGTTAGCCGACGTTAGTTTATTGAACATTTATCTCTAACATCTTATTTGTAACAATTTATATATTTCAAATATTATTAAACTCAATAACTGAACTCGAAACTTTAACCCGTGTTTGATCTTGGGTTTCCATTTTCCTGCCCATTCCTCTTCTTTCTCAGATTTCTCAGGAATCTGTCTGTCCCAACCTGAAATGTGTTCAATTAGGGAAATACACAGCAAGTCGGCAAATATCAGTGGAATGAGGACTGAGTTAAACTTTCACCAGAATGCTGTTTTTATAATTGCAAAGTCCTGAGATTGAGAGCAGATAGTTCACATGGAAAAGGGCTGTTTGATAGAGCAGATAGGGACAAACTGTTTCCACTGACGAGGGTCAGTAACCAAAGGATTGGGATGAAAGATCATTAATGAAAGACCGACTTGTATTTATGTAGCGCCTTTTTCGGTTGCTGGACGTCACAACGCGGTGTGCAGCCAATGGAAGACAGTTCTAATTGAAAAAAAAGTATCAGCTCGACAAGGAAGGGGGCATTCGGATTTGAACCGAGGACCTCTTGATCTGCACTGAAATGCTCTACCGCTCAGTTGCAAGTTGATTCATGGGGTCCAGCATATTTTTATTAAGTGTGGAGGGGGATCGAGTGGTCAGACTGCATCCCGCTTTGTCTCAGAGTTACTGGTTTCTGAGTGAAGTCGGAGAGCTTAGTGTTTAAGTTAGCGAGATGTTTTCTTGTGATTTGGCTGAGATTTGGATCCAGGTCGAGGAGGTATTTGTGTCAATCTAATCGATAAAATCTACCCCATTGTCATACAGAGTTGTATCCCCATCTCTATTGGCAGCGCTTTGCAGCCTATCACGGCCTTTCACTATCTGTGTTTATTCTTAAACTGTTGCCCATGTGACATTTCCAATTCAGACACAGAATTATAGATTTAACTGCACTGCTTCTGACAGAGCTGTTTTCGATCAGGAAGCAATTCAGGTTTGTTGAACGGATTATGAAAAACTTTAAATCTTAGCATATCGAAGCCGATCTATGACTCTGAAAGCGCCGAATCCTAAGCACTGGACCACCAGAATTTCATCTTCCTGATTCTCCCAGAAACTGAGTACAGGATTATGCACTGTGCCAATTACTCACGGTTGCACTCACCTTCCAATCTTGTGCACGTTGTTCAGCTTTGAAATTGTTCATATTTTCACATTAGCTTCCAGTGTGATGAAAGCGGAGCTGTGATAAGCTGAATCGTTTCAACAGATTTACTGCAATAAGGTTTATAACAAACATTACTCTTTGAATGTGGTGAGCTACAGTGAAATTTAATGCAGCAGAAGGTAGCTCACTCATTTTGACAGGGGGTGCCAGCAATTGCAATGTAAATATGATGTCGAGATACGGGCGTTGGACTGGGATGGGCAGAATAAGAAGACTCACAGCATCATGTTAAAGTCCAACTGGTTCAATTGCTCCAATAATAAAATAAATTTGCTTTATTTTATCAGCGCCCCGAAAGCTCTTGATTCCAAATTGATCGCGTGTTGTGAGACTTCGTAATGTAAATATTAATTGTTGTGGGTAATTGACAGGATTGTGGATTGGGGCAAATTTGTCCTCCCTGCTGTTCAACCTGCCACAAGTATCGCTCCCGTTTTGAATCAGGAAGCAATACCCACTCTCCTTAATTCATGTGTTGCACGAGAGCAATGAATCATCATTCCCTAACCGGGAATCGAACCCAGACCATGGCATTGAAGGCGGCGAATTCTAACGACTCGACCAACAAGGAAATTGAGGTGTCCTGAGCATTATTGAGCAAGTGTGCGTGTGCGTGCGGCTGGGTGCGTGCGTGCGTGTGTGGGTGGGTGCGTGCGGGTGGGCGGGCAGGCGGGTGTGTGCGTGTGTGGTTTAGGAGAAAGGTCTCGTGCTCTACGGTAATCCTTGATGAATGAAGCAAGTGTGCTTGCTGCTATCCCTCTTTGCATCAGCTCTTGTCTATCGAGTCTGTGTAACTACATCTTTATCGCTGAGCTTTTTGTGTTCTTGAGCAATCGTCCTCTGGAGCTGATGCAATGAGGCCAGGAGAGTAACTCACTGCACCGTCTGCAATGTGATTGCAGTGCGATTTGCTGAAAGCTGTTAATTTTATAAAAATCATCTTTTTGCGAATTGTAAATCAAATGCCCTTCAGTGCCCGGTAAGAATTCTCACCAGCTAAAAGTGCAACAGGTTTATTTGGAATCTCTAGCTTTCGGATCGCAGCTCCTTCATCACTCACACTGAGGATTCATCACATTTTTCTGCCTTTGAATGAACGCAATCGATATCTCATCAATTCCCCGGTATCCTGAGTCTCTGACGCCGATTTCTACAGTACACTGCTTTAAATCTTTGTTTTCAATGTGAAATTAAGCGGTTTGTTCCATGTGAAGGATTTACACTTATACCCTTCGGGGATGATGGTGACGTAGTGGTAAAATCAGTGGAGTATGAATCCTGTGGCCCAGGCTCACAGGTCCCGATCCCACCACAGTCTAGAACTGAAACGGAAGTGAAAGTTAGTCTCAGTAATGAAGCTTGTTTTCTGATTGTCATGAAAACTCATCTGGACCTTTTGCAGAAGGAAATCTGCCATTCTTCCCCATTTCTGGTATCCATTGGACTCCAAACCCAAGGCAATGTGATTGACTCTTAACTGCCCTCTGAAATGGCCCAGCAAAATACGCAGTTCAGTGGGAAATAGGGGTGGACAACAAATGCTGGCATTGATAATGAAATATATATTGCATTCGCAGCATTTTATGAAATGATTAATTCTCATTTTGTTTCATTTCATGTGAAATAGGGTGACATATTCTGCTGTCTCATTATTTAAAACCTCAGCCCTTTAACTGTTCAAACAGGTAAGGTTCAGTCAGAGAAAAGTGATCCACTGTGATCCCAAACAAGGTATTGTAGTTGCTGCAAATCCCACCTCAAAACAGAAAATGTTAGAAGCACACAGCTTCTGTGGGGAGGGAAAGAGAGTGAATGATTCAGGTTGCTGATCTTTGACCCTCACTGGAAGAAATTGCTGATTTAATGGTTTACAAACACGTACAGAATCAAGGAAAATAGAGAGGGAGAGGAGGAAAGAACAGACGGTCTTTTGATAGGATGGAAGGCTGGAGTGATTGAATTACAATGGAGATGATTATTGTTCCCACTGACACAATCGCGCCGATCTGGGTTTGAATCTCACAATAAATGAGAACAAAACCTCTCGCTGAGTTCAGCGCTGAACTCGCGCCTTCCAGTGAACTGCAGGCAGTTTTCAGTCACAAACCCACAACTCTGAGATAAACAACGCAGAAAGGAGAAAGACTCAGTTTGAGCGGTGATGCTTCTCGAGGAACAGAGATCGGGAATTCACCCAAGAATGGGGCAAAGTTTAAAACGATGACGCCCAACGTGGGGCTCGAACCCACGGACCTGTGATTAAGAGTCTTAATATCTACCGACTGAGCTCGCCAAGCACATGGATCAGGTTGGTTTCCATAACCTAAAATGCATGGAGACAAATATTGTTTTTCCAACTGGTGTCTCTGCTTGCTCTGATTTCAAAGTTTACAATGAATCGACCTGCAGAATCCCCAAGGTTCCTATCCCTTCCTCTCAATCATCAATTACATCATTCACATCTTCCAATGCTCAGCTTCACCTCTCCCAAACATTCCGAACTCCTCTTACACAATTCACCTTTTTTTGTTCATTATAAACTAGCCTGGGGTGGGCGGAACAGCCTCTCAGCATGGACACTGTCAAACTGTTTCCTACTTTCAGACTTTTCAATAAGATCACCTCTGATTATTCTAAACTCCAGAGCGAACAGACTCATCCCACTGAATCTCTCCTCCCAGGAGAAACGCAGAAATCAATTCAGTGAACCTCGGATGCACAGAGACAGCGAATGAATGAAGACAGCAAGGATCAAAATCGGTCAACGTAATAAAAACACAGTCAGAGACACTAACAGATTCTGAGGGAGATATATAGAGACAATGAAAAACAGAAATAGCGAATGAGGTACACATCAACAACCCATGAATGAATAACAATATACACACAGCCAGCTGCCTGAACCAACAAACATGGGGTCCTCTAAACTGATGACCAGAGATCAAGTGAGTGGCCACAAGCATATTCACCTTTTAATGTCTTGATTTCCTTGTGTGGGTGTTGTGTTGATAGATTGCCTGCACTGTGTGCTCAGTTTCTCAAACCAAATCCCACGAAAACCAATCCCACCGTTTGCACTGCAAATGCATTTACAAAACCTTTGGCTTGTCCAATACGAAACGACAGCTGATTGAGAACTCTCGCTCGGCCTTTGAACCCGGGATATCTCGCATGTTGGTGATGTTAACACCCTCAGCCCGAATCATACCCCTCGTCCAACGAGCCGCTGCTGGGGAAGTTGTTCAATGAAAATATTTCCATTGCCATTCAAAGCTGCACAGATTTCTGCAGTGAAAGGTGAAAATGCTCGAAAAACTCAGAAAGTCAGACAGCTTGAGTACATAGGAAAACAAATCTCATATTTTAGCTCCATAATCTTTGATTACTACGGGGCATGGTAAGAAATTAGGAGGTTTTAAACAAGTGTTATCCAGCAGCATAACAAGAGGGGAGACCTCTGGCCGGGTGTAAATCAGGAGAGCTTAAATGAGGGAAAAAAAGAATTTTAAAGTAATTACACCACAGAATGGGGCCATTCCCAAGTCCTTTCCAGGACGCAGTTGCGTTGTGGATGAAGGGGAACCTGTGGATGTAATGTACGTAGATTACATTGGAGCCACAGTGATGAGTTGGTGGGTTTTGAAAATTGAAAGTTACACTTAGGAAATAGAATTAGGAGCAGAAGTGGGCAAATTCAGTGCTTCGAGCCTGAACCGTCATGCAATCAGTTCATGACTGATCTCTCCCTGTTCTCAAATCCACCTCCCTACCTGTTCCAATATCCCCTCATCCCTGTTATTATTAGGAATATATCTGTCGCTTTCTTGAAATCATTTAATGATTCAGACTCCACCGCGCTATGGGGAAATGCATTCCACAAATTCACGACCCTCTGCGAGAAGCAGTTCCTCCTCATCTCAGTTTTAAATCTACGCCTCTCAACCTATATATTTGAGCTGTTGTTCTCCATTGCCACATGAGAAGAAACATTTCGTCAA
The DNA here is from genome assembly GCF_964213995.1 of Mustelus asterias. Classification (NCBI taxonomy): domain Eukaryota; kingdom Metazoa; phylum Chordata; class Chondrichthyes; order Carcharhiniformes; family Triakidae; genus Mustelus; species Mustelus asterias. The sequence continues at coordinate 15,301,494 of NC_135830.1, forward strand.
CGTTCAATCTATCAATTATTTTAGAATTTTATATACCCCGATCACTTCAGCATGTTGTGGGACTATTTTACCTCACTGTCGAATTCATGTCCCAGCGATCTCAATCGGTGTTATCATTAGCTGAAGCAGTCCATGTTCCATCCAAACTGGACATATTAAGAGATGTATCGTAAGTCAATTTGAAAAACACATTTCACCCGTGACCCTGGATGTCCAGTGGGTTGTGTTCAGTACCACCCTAGTGTTGTTTGGTTTCAATTCCCGCTCAGGAAACGATTATATTTTGCTCTCGGCAAACTATTAAAAATAAAAGCAGATCTCCTAAAATCAACCGAGTGAGGTTTGCATGTCTACATCACAGCTGGAAAGGTCACATTTGCAACAGGTCAAGAACAAATATAGTAGCAGAAAGATAGTGATACGCTGCAAAGCGCTGACGATAGAGATGGTGATGTAAGCTAACATCTGGATAGTAAATCGGTCAGATTTTAGCGTTCACACTGAATTATTAAACCTTTCCCTCACTCTGCAATGACAATATTTGAAAAGGTTTCTGTCCAGTTTTGAACCGTCGGAAGCGAAAGTAATAACTGTGCGTGGAATGCCTGTTGTCTGTTGTAATGGACTGAATATATCACTGTGGTGCAAACAGAAGGTGCCATTTTGCGGCAGAGACTTGCTTGTGGTGAATGTGATCTGGCGCGAAAATTAAAATAACAAAAGCAGCGTGGATAAGAAAAAACTGTAAAATAGGTTGGTCTGATGGTTAGAGTTTGACACTTTCACTGCTGTTCAGATTACAGGTCAGGAAATGAAGATTTGTTGCTCCCATCCAAACCATAAAAACAAATGTCAGGTATTGCCTGGTGGAACATATAAAACACAATCTTTCCTCGTGTCCTGAGGTGAAGACTGAGCAAATCCAACAGGAGGTTTTCATGTCATATCTGGCAGGATATTGGGAATCAGACAAGGTTAAGGACAGTTTAAATGGTGCCGGTCCTTCACTGCAGCTGATTCTGTTTCTGACTGGATGTGATTTCTGTTTGTTCCACAGTTCAGGATGAATTGATTCAGTGAAGGAGCAGGCTCAAACCGACTGATGGCCTTTCTCAGCTCCTTTGCTGCTACTGAATTTCAGTAACGCTTTCAGTAAAGAGCAGGATGGTTACGGGGTAGCGTGGCGGAGCAGTTTAAACCCGTAGTTAGGTCCAGTTTCTGTATTGCTCGAGTGGGCTTGAGTTTTGGTCTGTGCAGCTGAAATCCAGCAGTTCAGATTGAATGCAGGAGTTTGTGCCGTGTCGTTTTTGGCAGGAAGAAAGCGGAGACACTGACCAATGTAAACAGTTGTTGAGGTAAAGAAGCGCATGTGGAAGGAGTGGAACAAATTATTGTCGATGCTGGAATCGGAAACAAAAAGGGAAAATGCTGGAAAATGTCAGCAAGTCTGGCAGCATCAGTTATGAGAAAAGAGAGCTGACGTTTCTAGTCCAGATCACCCTTTGTCAAAACTGGAAGGAATTGAGTTGCTCCGACAGAGAATACAAACGGGAACACAGGCTGAATGGCTGTCTGCCGATATAACCACAGGGTTGCAAACATTGAGACTGCAGTCCCGGCCCAGGGGTAGATTGGGATTTTCTAACTGAGGCTCAAATCCTGTCATGGACGCCTCCCGTCATTCCGTATTTTTATTGAAAGTTATTGGAAATGAAGCAATGGGTACAGAGATGATCAACTCATTACAAATCTCTCACATCAGCGTCTCTGAGGGTCTAGTGACCAGAATCGGCGCCGTGACGTCGTTTCAATTCCCAGTCACAGAGTGAATAACTTTTTGTCCAATTCTTCATTTAATGAAAACCCGCCTCATAGCGTTTGTGAAGGGAGCAATATCTAAATCTTCCAGCTGGATGAACTTGCATCGGAGTTGGAAAAGTCAGAGATGCAAGTCCAGGACGCTACCGGGACTTGATGGATTAAGTTAGAAGGAGAGGCTGGATAGACTGCGACTTTTTTCTCTGGAGCATAGGAGGCTGAGGGGTGATCTTATAGAGGTCTATAAAATAATGAGGGGCACAGATCAAATAGATAGTCAATATATTTTCCCAAAGGAAGGGGAGTCTAAAACTAGAGGCCATAGGTTTAAGGTGAAAGGGGAGAGATACAAAAGCGTCCAGAGGGCCAATTTTTTCATACAGAGGGTGGTGAGTGTCTGGAACAAGCTGCCAGATGCAGTAGGAGAGGCGGGTACAGTTTTGTCTTTTAAAAGGCATTTAGATGGTCACATGGGTACGATTGGTATAGAGGGATATGGGCCACATGCGGGCAATTGGGATTAGGTTAGGGGTTTAAAAAAAAGGCGGCAAGGACAAGTTGGGCCGAAGGGCCTATTTCCATGCTGTAAACCTCTATGACTCTATGCCTCTATGAATCCATGTAACACTAACGATAAACTCTGAAGAAGAATCACATAACAAGCACAACATACATGTCAGATACACACACAGCGCACATGTCAAATCATGTCATTTTCAAGTTGCCTCTTTTAATTTCCTGCTCTCCACCAAATCAAAATCTCCACCAGATTAAAAATCTCCGACCTCAATCCCTATGCTGCTCCTCAATCCACTGATAATACTCCACGCAATGTATAAAACTTGCAGCGCTTGGCTCCGTAGCTGAGTGGATAGAGCCCTGGTCTTGGTCAACCAGGGATCGTGCCTTCAACTCTCGCTGTCGACCAAGCTTAGTTGATAGAAGCTGTGGGGTGGAATCCAACAGACTGCGAGACGAAACAGAGAGCTTTTATGAGTGAAGGGGCAGATCAGCTGCAAACTTGAAAAGCGAAAAGTTATTCTTCTTCATAAAAAAATAGAAAGAGCAGGATATATTTGATGAGTTGAAAATGTAAATGTTGATATTAAGAATAGAATAGGTTCGTTGGTACAAGGAATGCATTCAGCTCGCATGTAGGTGCAGCAGGTAATTGGAAGTGAAATTACATTTTGGTCTTTATTGCCGGCAGACTGGAGTCCAAGAATAACGAGGTGTTCCTGCTGTTGCACAGGGTTAGTTGAGACCACATGTTGAATATTCTGTGCAGGTGTGATAGTCAAAGGGACGTGCTTGCATTGGAAACGGTAAAGAGAAGATTCACCAGATTGCTCCCTGGGGTGAGGGAGTTGTCCTGTGATGAAATTCTCTGGAGTTTAGAAGAATAAGAGGCGATCTCATTACACCGACACAGCTCTGAGTAGGTTTGATGGGAGATTGTTTTTTTTCTGCTGGTCGGGGAATCTAACTCACTGTAGAACAGATAAGGGGCTGATCATTTCGGGCTAAGATAAGGAGAAATTATTTTACTCAAAGGGCTGAGAATCTTTGGCATTCTCTGTACCTGGCAGTTATGTATGCCCCATCATCGAGTACATTTAAGTTTGGATGAACAAGTTTCTGGTCTCTTGGGGAATTCAACGATAAGGGGAGATGGTGGAAAAACTGAGTTGTAGCCCAAGATCGATCAAGATGGTATTGAATAGCGGAACAATCCCGATGGACTGAGTGGTCTGCTTCTTCTACTATTATTCATGTTATAATAAAAGCAGAAAGTGCTGTAAGTTCTCAACAGGGCTTGCAACAAATGTGGAGCAAGATATAGAATTAAGTTTCCGAGTCCAATATGACTCTTTGCAAACCAGTAACTGATTGCGAGTTACAGCAATTAGCACAGCATCGAGAATGGGAATTGAATTGGATCCAGGCAGTGAAACGCTGAATTTAAACTGCCGCAGGATTTCTGTTGGAAAATTGTTCAGGAAAGTTGCTGCCAACTGAAAGGGAGGAGGTTTGAGAGCATCCTGCGCCAAATAGAACCCCTCTAACAGACGAGACTGTTTGACAGTGTACATGCTGAGAGCTTGTTTCCACCGACCCTCTCCCCGCCCCGCCCCCAAATAGACCCCCTCTACCCCCTCATGCTGTTGTATATTTCCAATCGATTAGAAATATGGGATTCACAGGAACTGATGGAAATTGATGCTATAGTTGTAGATATAGAACTGGAATGCAACATCACACCGAGTGAATCCACTGTCTGTTTAAATGTTGATCAGTGAAAATTTCAATCATCCTCTGCTGTGCAACACACGGCGACTGAGTCAATAAGCAATAGCCAGTCAAAAAAAGCCTGTACCAGTCAATCTTTCTCGCAACTTTCAAACATGTTGTTATTCTCTACCATTTGCCACTGACGTATATCAATAAGTGAACGCAGTTTGTGATGGTAAAAAATGTCCACAACCCCTCTGGGAACTGAATCACATTGATGCACAGAGGAACACACACAGACACCGAGAGTCACAGAGGGCTGACGAGACACAAACACCCATAGATCAATGGTGTCACTAACTGGGTTCAGTTTTGTTCCATTTCTGGTTGGGGTTTTGGTGATTTCTAGCTGATGAACAGAAATGAAGGAATGCGAAGTGAAGCAGGAAAAACAGATGGGAATATTTGAAAGATTTTGATTCCATTGAAAGAATAATAATTCTGCAGTCATCTAAAGGAATGAATGCTGAGCAGCGCATTGGGTGAGGTTCAAATCTTCGTGAGAAAACAATAATTTCAAATCCACCGCCTGAGCCGCTTGGCCACCACTGCAACCGGTGTCAATGTGTTAGTGTCACTCATATTAAATCATTGAATAGTTACAGCAACAAAAGTTGCTGTCGAGAACCTTCTGTTCGAGAAGGTCACGCTGCACCTTTCACCCCTCCTTTTTCGTTCTTACAGAATGCCATTCGCTGAAAAGACAAACGAGCTGCACTTTTCGGCAGTGGTGGGATTTGAATCCACAGCAATTCAGATATTGAAACTTAAATTTAGTAATTAAGACCATGCGGCTCCGCTAACAGTCGAAGGTAACTATTGCTCAGAATAATACCGGCAATGGGTTAGAATATGATTGAGAATTTGGATAGAACATTTCGCCCCTCAAGCCCCTCACAATATTTTGGAATCACAGCCAAGCAGTTGTTTTCCATCTGTTACATTTCCGACTTTTCCAGCTTTGATGAAAGATCCAGCTGGAAGATTAACTTTGTTTCTCTCTCCACGGACGCTGCCAGATCTGGTTTCATTCAATGCGGAATTCCTTTTCATGGTGTCAGTTCACACAGCAATACAAACGAGTTACCCTCTGGCTGGGCACTGAATCCAGTCCATAGTGATGAACGTGCCGAATCCAAACCACTAGACCAGCAGGGAAGCTGACAATGACTTCCCCAATCAGCGGATCATCGTCATTTTAGCCGTTCTCTTCCTCCTCTTCCGTCACACAATCGACGGGTTTCTCATTTAAAAAATACTCAACTTATTTCCACATTTGTCACCTGCCATCGAGACCATGGCCGTGAAGACGATGACTTTGCACCATTGGAACACCCGAGTTCCGCCATCACCAGCTCAATGTTGCCTTGTCTATCATTCCTTGTGTCAAATTATACATCCTCCCTCGTTTTCTGTGCCGAACCTCGCCTTCTGCCCTTTTCACTGAGTGACCCCTGACTTCACAACTAGAACATGCAGGAGAAGCCCATCAGACTAATTAAAATTTGCAAATGCATGAATAATAGAACTGTTCCCTCAGTCTGCAGTGAAAATGATTTGGAAAACAAATTCTACCAGTTTCATGCCGTGGGAGGTGAACGCGATAACTGTCGTGGAATTATTCCTGTAATTGGCTGAACACTTCTCTGGTGTTGAAACAGAAGGTGCCATTTTGCAGAGGTTCGTGGTGCAAGTGGTCTGGCGTGGAAACTAAAATAACAAAAGGATCGTGGACAAAGCAAATTGTAAAACAAGCTGTAATCTGTTGGTCTGGTGGTTAGAGTTTGAAACTTTCACTGCTGTTTTGATTGCAGGTCAATTGCAGGTTTGATATTTTTCAGTATTAATGCAATGCAACGACATGATTATCAACGCTTCCCGCTTGGTATCGTGGCCGAGCGGTCTAAGGCGCTGGATTTAGGCTCTAGTCTAAATTGCAGGTCAGGAAATGAAGATTTATTGCTCTCCTCCAATGCGTGAGAACAAATATCAGTTATTTCCCGGCAGAACGCACAAATCCCAGTCTCGCCTTGTGTCCTGTCCTTTCTCAAGTGAAGACCCTGAGCAAATTCAACAGGAAGCCATATTGTCCTTTCTGGGAGCGAAACGAGGTTAACGACAGTTTAAATGGAGCCGGCCCTTCGCTGCAGCTCATTGTGTTTCTGACTGGAGATGATTTTTGTTTGCTGCTCATTTCAGGATCATCTGATTCGGTTACGATTTCGTCATGGCCCATCCCAACTCCACAGGTTTTGATATTTTTCAGTATTAATGCAATGCAACGACATGATTATCAACACTTCCCGCTTGGTATCGTGGCCGAGCGGTCTAAGGCGCTGGATTTAGGCTCTAGTCTATCTCTCGAGGCGTGGGTTCGAATCCCACCGCTGCCAGAGTTGATGCAAGTTTTTTTCCTTGGAGCTGAAGTCCAAAACCTCGGGTTGAACGCAGGAGTCTGAGTGGTAGTCGTTTTTGACAAACGCCCTTCTAAGAACAGGATATTGCGCTTGACTCATCAATCGACAAGTCCGACACGCCACAGCAAAAAAGCGCACCGACGTCCTCAGAAGACAATTACCCTTCCTCCTCCAGTACGTCCCCAGAGTGTAGAAGCCAAGAAATCTTATTTGGAGTGGAGAAACTATGACATCTTCTTCGGAGACTTCAGCGTATAATCGATGAAGACGAATATCACGCGAAGGCCATCTCCACGCCCCCAATACTTGCCTTCAAAAAACAGAACAACCTCAAACAGACCATTGTTCGCAGAAAACTCCCCAGCCTTCAGGAGAACAGTGACCACGACACCACACAACCCTGCCACAGCAACCTCTGCAAGATGTGTTGGATCATCGACACAGGTGCCATCATCACACGTGAGAAATAATTGGGAATGAAGTTAATTCATGAAAGACCGAATTGTATTTATGTAACGCCTCTCCCGGTTGGTGCACGTCACAATGCGCTTCGCAGCCAATGAAAGACAGTTACAATTGAAAAAGAAGTATCAATTAGACAAGGAAGGGGGCACTCGGATTTGAGCCGAGGGCCGTTTGATCTGCAGTCAACCGCTCTACCACTGAGCTATGCCCCCTCAGCTGTAAGCTCATGCTCGGGATCCAGCATAGTCTTATTAAGTGGTGGAGGGGAATCCAGTGGTCAGACTGCATCCCGCTTTGTCTCAGAGTTACTGGTTTCTGAGTGAAGTCGGAGAGCTTAGCGTTTAAGTTAGCGAGATGATTTCTTGTGATTTGGCTGAGATTTGGATCCAGGTCGAGGAGATGTTTGTGTCAATCTAATCGATAAAATCTACCCCATTGTCATACAGATTTGACCTTGTATCCCCATCTCTATTGGCAGCGCTTTGCAGCCTACCACTGTCCTTCACTGTGTATGGTTGTTCTTGAACTGTTGCCCATGTGACATTTCCAATTCGGACACAAATACAGACCTAACTCCACTGCTTCTGACAGAGCTGTTTTCGATCAGGAAACAACTCAGGTTTGTTCAATGGATTATCAAAAACTTTAAATCTTGGCATATCGAAGCCGATCTCTCACCCTGAAAGCGCCAAATCCTAAGCACTGGACCACCAGGATGTCATTCTCCTGATTCTCCCATATACTGAATACAGGAATATGCACAGTGCCAATTATTCACAGTCGCATTTTCCTTCCAGTCTTGTGCACATTGTTCAGCTTTGAAATTGTTCATCTTTTCACATTAGCTTCCGGTGTGATGAAAGCAGAGCAGTGATAAGCTGAGGTTTTTCAACAGATTTACCACAATCAGGTTTGTAACAAACATTGCTCTTTGAATGCGGTGAGCTACAGTGAAAGTTAATGCAGTAGAAGGTAACTCACTCATTCTGACAGTCGGTACCAGCAATTGCAATGTAAATATGATGTCGAGATACCGGCGTTGGACTGGGGTGGGCACAATAAGAAGTCTCACAGCATCATGTTAAAGTCCAACAGGTTCATTTGCTCCGATAATAAAATCAATTTGCTTTGTTTGATCAGCGCCCCGAAAGCTCCTGACTCCAAATAGACCTGGTGTTGTAAGACTTCCTAATGTAAATATGAATTGTTGTGGGTAATTGACAGGATTGTGGAATGGGGCAGATTTTTCCTTCTTCCTGTTCAACCTGCCACAAGTATCTCTCCCGTTTTCGACCAGGAAGCAATACCCACTCTCCTTAATTCATGTGTTGCACGAGAGCAATGTATCATCATTCCCTAACCGCGAATCGAACCCAGACCATGGCAGTGAAAGCAGCGAATTCTATCGACGACACCAACACGGAAATTGCGGTGACCTGAGCATTATTGAGCAATTGTGGGCGTGTGTGATTTGGGAGAAAGGTCACGTGCTCTCGGGTAATCCCTGATGAATGAAGCCACCGACCTCTTTATCGCTGAGCGTTTTGTGTTCTTGAGCAATCGTCCTCTGGAGCTGATGCAATGAGGCCAGGAGAGTAACTCACGCCATCGTCCGCAATGTGATTGCGGTCCGATTTGTTGAAAGCTGTTAATTTTATAAAACTAATCTTTTTGCGAATTGTAAATGAAATGTCCTTCAGTACCCGGTAAGAATTCTCACAACACCAGGTTAAAGTGCAACAGGTTTGTTTGCAATCACGAGCTTTCGGAGCACAGCTCCTTCATCACTCACGCTGAGGATTCACCACATTTTTCTGTCTTTGAATGAAAGCAATAGATATCTCGTCAATTCCCCTGTATCCTGAGTGTACGACACTGATTTCAACAGTACACTGCTTTAAATGTTTGTTTTCAATGTGAGATTAAGTGGTTTGATTCCATGTGAAGGATTTACACTGGCACTCTTCCGGGAAGATGGTAACATAGTGGTAAAATCAGTGGAGTGTGAATCCTGTGACCCAGGCTCACAGGTCACGATCCCACCACAGTCTCGAACTGAAACGGAAGTGAAAGCTAGTCTCAGTAATGAAGCTTTGTTTTCTGATTGTCATGAAAACACATCTTGCAGAAGGAAATCTGCCATCCTTCTCCTTTCTGGCCTCCATGGGACTCCAGAGGAAAGGCAATGTGATTGACTCTTAACTGCCCTCTGACATGGCCCAGCAAAATACTCAGTTCAGAGGGAAATCGGGATGGACAACAAATGCTGGCATTGACAATGAAATATATATTGCATTCGCAGCATTTTAAGAAATGATTAATTCTCATTTTGTTTAATTTCATGTCAAACAGGGTGACATATTCCAGTGTCTTATGATTTAAAACCTCAGCCTTTCAACTGTTCAAACAGGTAAGATTCAGTCAGAGAAAAGTGGACCACTGTGGTCCAAAACTAGGTTTTGTAGTTGCTGCGTATCCCATCTCAAAACAGAAAATGTTTGAAGCACTCATTGGCTTCAACAGCTTCTGTGGAGAGGGAAAGAGAGTGAATTATTCAGGTTGCTGACCTTTGACCCTAACTGGAGAAAAGTAGTGATTTAATGGTTGACAAACAAGGACAGAGTCAAGGAAAATAGAGAGGGAGAGGAGGAAAGAACAAGCGGTCTTTTGATCGGATGGAAGGCTGGAGTGATTAAATTACGATGGAGATGATTATTGTTCCCACTGACACAATCTCGCAGATCTGGGTTTAAATCTCATAATAAATGAGAACAAAAACTCTCGCTGAGTTCAGCGCTGAATTCCCCGCCTTCCAGTGAACTGCAGGCAGTTTTCAATCACAAACCCACAACTGTGAGATAAACAACGTAGAAAGAAGAAAGACTCAGTTGGAGCGGTGACACTTCAGGAGGAACGGAGATCGGGAATTCACGCAGGACTGAGGCAAAGTTTGAAACCAAAGTCGCCCAACGTGGGGCTCGAACCCACGACCCTGAGATTAAGAGTCTCATGCTCTACCGACTGAGCTAGCCGGGCACATGTGCTAAGCTGCTTTCCACAACCTAAAATGCATGGAGACAACTATGGATTTTTCATCTGGTGTGTCAGCTTGTTCTGATTTCAAAGTTTACAATGAATCCACCGACAGAATCCCCAAAGTTCCTATCCATTCCTCTCAATCATTAATTACATTTTTCACATCTTCCAATTCTTAGCTTCACCTCTCCCAAATATTCCAAACTCCTCTTACATCATTCACCTTATTATTCTTTGTTCTTAATAATTTAGCCAGGGGTGGGAGGAACTCAACATTTACACTGTCTAACTGTTTCCCAGTTTCCGACTTTGCAGTAAGATCAACTCTGATAATTCTAAACTCCAGAGCGAACAGACTCATCCCACTGATTCTCTCCTCCCAGGAGAAACGGAGAAATCAATCCAGTGAACCTCGGTTACACACAGACAGCTAAATAATGGACAGAGCAAGGAGCAAAAGATGTCAACGTAATAAAAACATAGACAGAGAGTCTGAGGGAGATATATAGAGACAATGAAAAACAGAAATAGCGAGTGCGGTACACATCCACAACCCACGAATGAATAACAATAGACACACAGCCAGCTGTCTCAACCAACAAACATGGGGTCCTCTAAACTGGTGACCAGAGATAAAGTGAATGGCCACAAGCATATTAACCTTTTAATGTCTTGATTTTCTTGTGTGAGTGTTGTGTTGATAGATTGCCTGCACTGTGTGATCAGGTTCACAAACCAAATCCCACGTAAACCAATCCCAACGTTTGCACTGCAAATACATCTATAAAACCTATGACTTGTCCAATACGAAACAACAGCTGATTGAGGGATCTAGCCCGACTTGTGAACCCGAGATCGCTCACACGTTTGTGGTTGTTTACTCCCCAGGCCCGAGTAATACCCCTCGTCCAACGAGCCGCTGCTGAGGATGTTGTTCAATAAAAATATTTCTATTGACATCCAAAGCTGCTCAGACTTCTGCAGTGAAAGGTGAAAATGCTGAAAAAACTCAGAAAGCCAAACAGCTTGTGTGCACAGGAAAACAAATCTTATATTTTAGCACCATAACCTTTCATTGGGAAGAACTGGGAATTTCTAGAAATGTAAGAAGTTTTAAACAAGTGTTATCCAGCAGCATAACAAGAGGGTTTGAGGCCTCTTGCGGGTGTAAATCAGGAGAGATTAAATGAGGGAAACAAAGAATTTTAAAGTAATTAAACCACAGAATGGGGCCATTCCTCAGTCCCTTTCAGGACGCAGTTGTGGTGAGGATGAAGGGGAACCTGTGGATGAAATGTACGTAGATTACATTGGAGCCACAGTGATGAGTTGGTGGGTTTTGAAAATTGAAAGTTACACTTAGGAACATAGAATTAGGAGCAGAAGTGGGCAAATTCACCCCTTCGAGCCTGAACCGTCATGCAATCAGTTCATGATTGATCTCTCCCTGTTCTCAAATCCACCTCCCTACCTGTTCCAATATCCCCTCATCCCTTGACTTATCAGGAATATATCTGTCTCTTTCTTGAAATCATTTAATGATTCAGACTCAACCGTGCTTTGGGGCAATGCATTCCACAAATTCATGACCCTCAGTGAGAAGCAGTTCCTCCTCATCTCAGTTTTAAATCTACCACCTCTCAACCTATACATTTGACATGGTGTTCCCGATTGCGCATAAGAAAAAAGATGTTACTTTCTTCAATCCTATTTAGAATTTTATATACCACGATCACTTCAGCATATTGTGGGACTATTTCACCTCACTGTCGATTTATGTCCCAGCAAGCACAATTGGTGTTGTCATTAGATGAAGCAGTCACTTATGTTCCACCCTAACTGGACACATTCAGGGATATATGGTAAGTCATTTTGAAAAACACAGTTCACCCGTGACCCTGGGAGTCCAGTGGGTTGTATTCAGTACTCCCCAGTGTTGTTTGTTTTCAATTCCCGCTCAGGAAACGATCATTTATAGGTCTCAGCAAACTATTAAAAAAAATCCTGATTGACTATCTGATCGAAAGCAGATCTACTAATATCAGCCGAGTGAGTTTTGCAAGTCTACATCACAGCTGGAAATGTCACATGTGCAACAGTCAAGAACAAACACAGTAGCAGAAAGATAGTGATAGGCTGCAAAGCGCTGACAATTGAGATGGTGATGGAAGGTAACATTTGGATGGTAAAAAGGTCAGATTTTGGCGTTCACACTGAATTATTCACCTTTCCCCTCACTCTGCAACGAAAATATTTGGAAAAGGTTCTCTCTCGTTTCAAACAGTCGAAAGTGGAATTAATAACTGTAAGTGGAATGTCTGTTGTTCGTTGTCACTGGTTGAATGTATCACTGGGGTGGAAACAAAAGGTGCCATATTGCAACAGAGACTTGTTGTGGTGAATGTAGTCTGGCCTGGCGCGAAAAATAAAGCAATACATGCAGTGTGTGTAAAGCAAGTTGTAAAACAGGCGAAAAGCAGCTGGTCTGGTGGTCAGAGTTTGACACTTTCACTGCTGTTTGGATTGGTGGTCAGGTAATGGACATTTGTTGCTCTCATCCAAACCGTAAAAGCAAAAGTCAGTTATTGCCTTGTGGAACATATAAAACACAATCTCGCCTCATGTCCTGAAGTGAAGACTGAGCAAATTCAACAGGAGGTTTTTTCTTGTCATTTCTGGCAGGATAGTGGGAACCAGACAAGGTTAAGGGCAGTTTAAATGATGCTGGTCCTTCACTGCAGCTCATTCTGTTTCTGACTGGATGTGATTCCTGCTTGTTACAGAGTTCAGGATCAATTGATTCAGTAAAAGAGCAGGCTCAAGCCAACTGATGGACTGTCGCAGCTCCATTGCTGCTAATTTCAATAACGATACCAGTAAAGGACACAGCTGCTTACGTGGTAACGTAGCCGAGTAATCTAAGCCAGTGGCTGAAGGTCCAGTCTCTACGGAGTTGTTGTGTTCGACTGCAGCCACTGCCAGAATGGGTTTGAGTTTTGGTCCCTGCAGTTGAAGTCCAGCATTTCAGATTGAATGCAAGAGTTTGTGCCGTGTCGTTTTTGGCATGAAGAAAGAGGAGCGACAGAGCAATGTGAACAGGTGTTGAGGTAAAGGAACGAGTGTGGAAGGACTGGAGCAAATTATCGTGGATTCTGGAATCGGAAACAAAAAGAGAAAATGCTGGAAAATCTCACCAGGTCTGGCAGCATCTGTAAGGAGTGAAGAAAGCTGACATTTCGAGACCAGATGACCCTTTGTCAAAGCTGGGAGGAGTGGAACTGCTCCGATGGAGAATATAAACGGGAACACCGGTTGAATGGCTGTCTGTCGAAATAAACAGCAGGATTGCAAACATTGAGACTGCAGTCCCGGCCCAGGGGATGGATTGGGATTTTCTAACTGAGGTTCAAATCCTATCATGTGCGCTTCCCGTCATTCCTCATTGTGACTTTTTTTTAATTGAAAGTTATTGGAAATGAAGCAATGGGTGCAGAGATGATCAACTCACTCCATATTTGTCACATCAGCGTCACTGAGGGTCTAGTGATCAGCGTCGGCGCCGTGACGCGGTTTCGATTCCCAGTCTCGGAGTGAATAAATTTTTGTTCATTTCTTCATTCAATAAAAACAGCGTCCGTGAAGGGAACAACAAGCTAAATCTTCCAGCTGGATGAACTTGTATCAGAGCTGGAAAAATCAGAGATGTAACATTAACGATAAACTCTGAAGAAGAACCACATGTCACACACAACATACATGTCAAGTACATACACAATACACATGTCAAATCATGTCACTTTCAACTTCTGTCTTTTAACTTCCGGCACTCCACCTCAGACATTTCCACATTCATCAAAAATCTCCGTCCTCAAACCCTATCGTGGTTCTCAATCCACGGATAATGCTGCACTTAGTGGCAGCTCCTTGCAGCATTTGGCTCCATAGCTCAGTGTTTAGAGCACTGGTCTTGTAAACCAGGGGTCGCGAGTTCAATTCTCGCTGGAGCCTACGGGCAAAGTTTAGCTGATAGAAGCTGTAGGAAAGGGGAAGAGAGTCTAATAGTCAAACAAGAGATAAGTCGAGGTTCAGATCGGGTGTGATTTTGGAAAGCGAAAAGATATGTCCTTCTTCGTAAAAAAATCGAAAGAGCAGGACATATTTGAAGAGCTAAAATAGGTTAGTGTCGATATTGAGAATAGAATAGATGCATTTGTACAAGGAATGCATAAAGCTGGCATGTAGGTGCAGGCAATGATTGGAAGGAAACTTGCTTTTTAGTCTTTATTGACGGCAGACTGGAGTCCAAGTATAACGAGGTGTTGCTGCAGTTGTACAGGGTTTTGTTGAGACCACATGTTGAATATTCTGTGCAGATATGATATTCACATTTAATAAAGGGTTTATTTGCATTGGAAACGGTGCAGATAAGGTTCAGCAGATGATCCCTGGGATGAGGGAGTTGTCGTATGATGAGAGGCTGAGTAAATTGGGCTGAAAGTCTCTGGAGTTTGGAGGAATGAGAGGCGATTTCATTAAATCTACACAAGTCTGATTGGGTTTGACAGGGTGGAGGCTGAGAGATTTCTTCTGCTTGTCGGGAAATCTAACCCACGGCAGTACAGTCTCAGGAAAATGGGCTGATCATTTCGGCCTAAGATAAGGCGAAATTACTTCACTGAAATAAGACCATAAGACCATAAGACATAGGAGCGGAAGTAAGGCCATTCGGCCCATCGAGTCCACTCCACCATTCAATCATGGTTGATTTCAACTCCATTTACCCGCTCTCTCCCCATAGCCCTTAATTCCTCGAGAAATCAAGAATTTATCAATTTCTGTCTTGAAGACGCTCAACTTCTCGGCCTCCACAGCCCTCTGTGGCAATGAATTCCACAGACCCACCACTCTCTGGCTGAAGAAATTTCTCCTCATCTCTGTTCTAAAGTGACTCCCTTTTATTCTAAGGCTGTGCCCCCGCGTCCTAGTCTCCCCTGTTAATGGAAACAACTTCCCTACGTCCATCCTATCTAAGCCGTTCATTATCTTGTAAGTTTCTATCAGATCTCCCCTCAACCTCCTAAACTCCAATGAATATAATCCCACGATCCTCAGACGTTCATCGTATGTCAGGCCTACCATTCCTGGGATCATCCGTGTGAATCTCCGCTGGACCCGCTCCAGTGCCAGTATGTCCTTCCTGAGGTGTGGGGCCCAAAATTGCTCACAGTACTCCAAATGCGGCCTAACCAGTGCTTTATAAAGCCTCAGAAGTACATCTTTGAAATCTTTGAAATTCCCTATGCCAGACAGTTATGGAAGCTCCATCATCGAATACATTTAAGGTTGGGATAGACAGGTTTCTGGCCTCTCGGGGAATTCAGGGATATGGGGAGCTGGTGAAAAACTGAGTTGTACCCCAAGATCAGCCATAACAAGCTATTTTATTCAAATAACCAAGAACTTTAAGGAAACAAGTAAAACATGTTAATTAAGGTACTGCCCTTCATTGACTGGAAAGTGCTTTGTGACGTCCGCTGGTCGGGATAGGTTCTATATAAATGCAAATATTTCATGATCTTCAATCCTCGTCCTCTGTTACTGAGCCCAGTCAGTGGGAACAGTCTGTCCCTCCCTGCTCTATCAAACGGCCGTTTTCCATGTTAGAAGGGATGAACCATTACACCACAACAACACTGTGGGGTAAAATAATAAAATATACATGTTTAGATTTGTAAACGATGCCATCATTTGGTCTTTCTGTGTCAGGTTTGGTGAAAATTGAATTGGCGTCTAACTTGCAGCCAACACGCTGTCACCCTGATTTAGGATGCCATGTAAGCTTCAGTTGCGTCAGTCTCTGTGGCGCAATTGGTTAGCGCGTTCGGCTGTTAACCGAAAAGTTGATGGTTCGAGACCATCCAGGGACGGGGCTTTCACTTTTTTTTCCTCTCCATCTGCTTTCATTGTCTCTCGGTTTTTGAGTGTCACTGGGCAACACTAAAAAAAAACTTATCGTGTGTTTCTGCCTCTACTGTTAGCCGACGTTAGTCTATTGAACATTTATCTCTGACATCTTATTTGTAACAATTTATATATTTCAAATATTATTAAACTCAATAACTGAACTCGAAACTTTAACCCATGTTTGATCTTGGGTTTCCATTTTCCTGCCCATTCCTCTTCTTTCTCAGATTTCTCAGGAATCTGTCTGTCCCAACCTGAAATGTGTTCAATAAGGAAAATACACAGCAAGTCGGCAAAGATCAGTGGAATGAGGACTGAGTTAAACTTTCACCAGAATGCTGTTTTTATAATTGCAAAGTCCTGAGATTGAGAGCAGATAGTTCACATGGAAAAGGGCTGTTTGATAGAGCAGATAGGGACACACTGTTTCCACTGACGAGGGTCAGTAACCAAAGGATTGGGATTGAAGATAATTAATGAAAGACCGACTTGTATTTATGTCGCGCCTTTCCCGGTTGCTGGACGTCACAACGCGCTGTGCAGCCAATGGAAGACAGTTGCAATTGAAAAAAAAGTATCAGCTCGACAAGGAAGAGGGGATTCGGATTTGAACCGAGGACCTCTTGATCTGCAGTCAAATGCGCTACCGCTGAGCTACACCCCCTCAGTCGCAAGCTGGTTCACGGGAGCCAACATATTCTTATTAAGTGTGGAGGGGGATCGAGTGGTCAGACTGCATCCCGCTTTGTCTCAGAGTTACTGGTTTCTGAGTGAAGTCGGAAAGCTTAGTGTTTAAGTTAGCGAGATGTTTTCTTGTGATTTGGCTGAGATTTGGATCCAGGTCGAGGAGATATTTGTGTCAACCTAATCGATAAAATTTACCCCATTGTCACACAGATTTGTATCCCCATCTCTATTGGCAGCGCTTTGCAGCCTATCACGGCCTTTCACTATCTGTGTTTATTCTTAAACTGTTGCCCATGTGACATTTCCAATTCAAACACAGAATTATAGATCTAACTGCACTGCTTCTGACAGAGCTGTTTTCGATCAGGAAGCAATTCAGGTTTGTTGAACGGATTATGAAAAACTTTAAATCTTAGCATATCGAAGCCGATCTATGACTCTGAAAGCGCCGAATCCTAAGCACTGGACCACCAGAATTTCATCTTCCTGATTCTCCCAGAAACTGAGTACAGGAATATGCACAGTGCCAATTACTCACGGTTGCACTCACCTTCCAATCTTGTGCACGTTGTTCAGCTTTGAAACTGTTCATATTTTCACATTCGCTTCCAGTGTGATGAAAGCGCAGCTGTGATAAGCTGAACCTTTTCAACAGATTAACTACAATAAGGTTTATAACAAACATTACTCTTTGAATGTGGTGAGCTACAGTGAAATTTAATGCAGCAGAAGGTAGCTCACTCATTTTGACAGGAGGTGCCAGCAATTGCAATGTAAATATGATGTCGAGATACGGGTGTTGGACTGGGATGGGCAGAATAAGAAGACTCACAGCATCATGTTAAAGTCCAACTGGTTCAATTGCTCCGATAATAAAATAAATTTGCTTTATTTTATCAGCGCCCCGAAAGCTCTTGATTCCAAATCGATCCGGTGTTGTGAGACTTCTTCATGGAAATATTAATTGTTGTGGGTAATTGACAGGATTGTGGATTGGGGCAGATTTTTCCTCCCTGCTGTTCAACCTGCCACAAGTATCGCTCCCGTTTTAAATCAGGAAGCAATACCCACTCTCCTTAATTCATGTGTTGCACGAGAGCAATGAATCATCATTCCCTAACCGGGAATCGAACCCAGACCATGGCATTGAAGGCGGCGAATTCTAACGACTCGACCAACAAGGAAATTGAGGTGTCCTGAGTATTATTGAGCAAGTGTGCGTGCGTGTGCATGTGTGTGTGGGTGTGTGGGTGGGTGCGTGCGGGTGGGCGGGCAGGTGGGTGGGTGCGTGCGTGCGTGTGTGGTTTAGGAGAAAGGTCTTGTGCTCTCGGGTAACCGCTGATGAATGAAGCCGTCGACCTCTTTATCGCTGAGCTTTTTGTGTTCTTGAGCAATCGTCCTCTGGAGCTGATGCAATGAGGCCAGGAGAGTAACCCACTGCACCGTCTGCAATGTGATTGCGGTGCGATTTGCTGAAAGCTGTTAATTTTATAAAAATCATCTTTTTGCGAATTGTAAATCAAATGCCCTTCAGGGCCCGGTAAGAATTCTCTCCAGCTAAAAGTGCAGCTGGTTTATTTGGAATCTCTAGCTTTCGGAGCGCAGCTCCTTCATCACTCACACTGAGGATTCACCACATTTTTCTGTCTTTCAATGAACGCAATCGATATCTCATCAATTCCCCGGTATCCTGAGTCTCTGACAATGATTTCCACAGTACACTGCTTTAAATCTTATTTTTTCAATGTGAAATTAAGCGGTTTGTTCCATGTGAAGGATTTACACTTATACCCTTCGGGGATGATGGTGAAGTAGTGGTAAAATCAGTGGAGTATGAATCCCGTGGCTCAGGCGCACAGGTCCCGATCCCACCACAATCTAGAACTGAAACGGAAGTGAAAGCTAGTCTCAGTAATGAAGCTTGTTTTCTGATTGTCATGAAAACTCATCTGGACCTTTTGCAGAAGGAAATCTGCCATCCTTCCGCTTTCTGGCCTCCATTGGACTCCAAACTCAAGTCAATGTGATTGACTCTTAACTGCCCTCTGAAATGGCCCAACAAAATACGCAGTTCAGTGGGAAATAGGGATGGACAACAAATGCTGGCATTGACAATGAAATATATATTGCATTAGCAGCATTTTATGAAAGGATTAATTCTCATTTTGTTTCATTTCATGTCAAATAGGGTGACATATTCTGGTGTCTCATTATTTAAAACCGCAGCCCTTTAACTGTTCAAACAGGTAAGGTTCAGTCAGAGAAAAGTGATCCACTGTCATCCCCAGCAAGGTATTGTAGTTGCTGCAAATCCCACCTCAAAACTGAAAATGTTAGAAGCACTCATCGGCTTCAACAGCTTCTGTGGAGAGGGAAAGAGAGTGAATGATTCAGGTTGCTGACCTTTGACCCTAACTGGAAGAAATGTGCCATTTAATGGTTTACAAACACGTACAGAATCAAGGAAAATAGAGAGGGAGAGGAGGAAAGGACAAACGGTCTTTTGATCGGATGGAAGGCTGGAGTGATTGAATTACAATGGAGCTGATTATTGTTCCCACTGACACAATCTCGCAGATCTGGGTTTGAATCTCATAATAAATGAGAACAAAACCTCTCGCTGAGTTCAGCGCTGAACTCCCGCCTTCCAGTGAACTGCAGGCAGTTTTCAGTCACAAACCCACAACTCTGAGATAAACAACGCAGAAAGGAGAAAGACTCAGTTTGAGCGGTGACACTTCTGGAGGAACGGAGATCTGGAATTCACCCAAGAATGGGGCAAAGTTTAAAACGATGCCACCCAACGTGAGGCTCGAACCCACGGTCCTGTGATTAAGAGTCGTATACTCTACCGACTGAGCTCGCCAGGCACATGGATCAGGCTCGTTTCCATAACCTAAAATGCATGGAGACAAATATTGTTTTTCCAACTGATGTCTATACTTGCTCTGATTTCAAAGTTTACAATGAATCGACCTACAGAATCCCCAAGTTTCCTATCCCTTCCTCTCAATCATCAATTACATCATTCACATCTTCCAATGCTCAGCTTCACCTCTCCCAAACATTCCAAACTCCTCTTACACAATTCACCTTTTTATTGTTCATAATAAACGAGCCAGGGGTGGGGGGAACAGCCTCTCAGCATGTACACTGTCAAACTGTTTCCTACTTTCAGACTTTTCAATAAGATCACCTCTGATTATTCTAAACTCCAGAGCGAACAGACTCACCCCACTGAATCTCTCCTCCCAGGAGAAACGCAGAAATCAATTCAGTGAACCTCGGATGCACAGAGACAGCGAATGAATGAAGACAGCAAGGATCAAAATCGGTCAACGTAATAAAAACACAGTCAGAGACACTGACAGATTCTGAGGGAGATATATAGAGACAATGAAAAACAGAAATAGCGAGTGAGGTACACATCCACAACCCATGAATGAATAACAATATACACACAGCCAGCTGCCTGAACCAACAAACATGGGGTCCTCTAAACTGGTGACCAGAGATCAAGTGAGTGGCCACAAGCATATTCACCTTTTAATGTCTTGATTTTCTTGTGTGAGTGTTGTGTTGATAGATTGCCTGCACTGTGTGCCCAGGTTCTCATACCAAATCCCACGAAAACCAATCCCACCGTTTGCACTGCAAATACATTTACAAAACCTTTGACTTGTCCAATACGAAACGACAGCTGATTGAGAACTCTCGCTCGGCCTTTGAACCCGGGATATCTCGCATGTTGGTGATGTTAACACCCTCAGCCCGAATCATACCCCTTGTCCAACGAGCCGCTGCTGGGGAAATTGTTCAATGAAAATATTTCCATTGCCATTCAAAGCTGCACAGATTTCTGCAGTGCAAGGTGAAAATGCTGGAAAAACTCAGAAAGTCAGACAGCTTGTGTACATAGGAAAACAAATCTCATATTTTAGCTCCATAATCTTTGATTACTACGGGGCATGGTAAGAAATTAGGAGGTTTTAAACAAGTGTTATCCAGCAGCATAACAGGAGGGGAGACCTCTGGCCGGGTGTAAATCAGGAGGGCTTAAATGAGGGGAAAAAAGAATTTTAAAGTAATTACACCACAGAATGGGGCCATTCCCAAGTCCTTTACAGGACGCAGTTGAGTTGTGGATGAAGGGGAACCTGTGGATGTAATGTACGTAGATTACATTGGAGCCACAGTGATGAGTTGGTGGGTTTAGAAAATTGAAAGTTACACTTAGGAAATAGAATTAGGAGCAGAAGTGGGCAAATTCAGTGCTTCGAGCCTGAACCGTCATGCAATCAGTTCATGACTGATCTCTCCCTGTTCTCAAATCCACCTCCCTACCTGTTCCAATATCCCCTCATCCCTGTTATTATTAGGAATATATCTGTCGCTTTCTTGAAATTCCACAAATTCACGACCCTCTGCGAGAAGCAGTTCCTCCTCAAATCAGTTTTAAATCTACCGCCTCTCAACCTATATATTTGACCTGTTGTTCTCCATTGCCCCATGAGAAGAAACATTTCGTGAACGTTCAATCTATCAATTATTTTTAGAATTTTATATACCCCGATCACTTCAGCATGTTGTGGGACTATTTTACCTCACTGTCGATTTCATGTCCCAGCGATCTCAAACGGTGTTATCATTAGCTGCAGCAGTCCATGTTCCATCCAAACTGGACATATTAAGAGATGTATCGTAAGTAAATTTGAAAAACACATTTCACCCGTGACCCTGGATGTCCAGTGGGTTGTGTTCAGTACCACCCCAGTGTTGTTTGGTTTCAATTCCCGCTCAGGAAACGATTATATTTTGCTCTCGGCAAACTATTAAAAATAAAAGCAGATCTCCTAACATCAACCGAGTGAGGTTTGCATGTCTACATCACAGCTGGAAAGGTCACATTTGCAACAGGTCAAGAACAAATATAGTAGCAGAAAGACAGTGATAGGCTGCAAAGCGCTGACGATAGAGATGGTGATGTAAACTAACATCTGGATAGTAAATCGGTCAGATTTTAGCGTTCACACTGAATTATTAAACCTTTCCCTCACTCTGCAACGACAATATTTTAAAAGGTTTCTGTCCAGTTTTGAACCGTCGGAAGCGAAAGTAATAACTGTGCGTGGAATGCCTGTTGTCTGTTGTAATGGACTGAATATATCACTGTGGTGCAAACAGAAGGTGCCATTTTGCGGCAGAGACTTGCTTGTGGTGAATGTGATCTGGCGCGAAAATTAAAATAACAAAAGCAGCGTGGATAAGGAAAAACTGTAAAATAGGTTGGTCTGATGGTTAGAGTTTGACACTTTCACTGCTGTTCAGATTACAGGTCAGGAAATGAAGATTTGTTGCTCTCATCCAAACCATAAAAACAAATGTCAGGTATTGCCTGGTGGAACATATAAAACACAATCTTTCCTCGTGTCCTGAGGTGAAGACTGAGCAAATTCAACAGGAGGTTTTCATGTCATATCTGGCAGGATATTGGGAATCAGACAAGGTTAAGGCAGTTTAAATGGTGCCGGTCCTTCACTGCAGCTGATTCTGTTTCTGACTGGATGTGATTTCTGTTTGTTCCACAGTTCAGGATGAATTGATTCAGTGAAGGAGCAGGCTCAAACCGACTGATGGCCTTTCTCAGCTCCTTTGCTGCTACTGAATTTCAGTAACGCTTTCAGTAAAGAGCAGGATCGTTACGGAGTAGCGTTACGGGGTAGCGTAGCAGAGCAGTTTAAACCCGTAGTTAGGTCCAGTTTCTGTATAAACTGTGGGTTCAAATCCCGCCATTGCTCGAGTGGGCTTGAGTTTTGGTCCCTGCAGCTGAAATCCAGCAGTTCAGATTGAATGCAGGAGTTTGTGCCGTGTCGTTTTTGGCAGGAAGAAAGCGGAGACACTGACCAATGTAAACAGTTGTTGAGGTAAAGAAGCGCATGTGGAAGGAGTGGAGCAAATTATTGTCGATGCTGGAATCGGAAACAAAACGGGAAAATGCTGGAAAATGTCAGCAAGTCTGGCAGCATCAGTTATGAGAGAAGAGAGCTGACGTTTCTAGTCCAGATCACCCTTTGTCAAGACTGGAAGGAATTGAGTTGCTCCGACAGAGAATACAAACGGGAACACAGGCTGAATGGCTGTCTGCCGATATAACCACAGGGTTGCAAACATTGAGACTGCAGTCCCGGCCCAGGGGTAGATTGGGATTTTCTAACTGAGGCTCAAATCCTGTCATGGACGCCTCCCGTCATTCTTATTGAAAGTTATTGGAAATGAAGCAATGGGTACAGAGATGATCAACTCATTACAAATCTCTCACATCAGCGTCTCTGAGGGTCTAGTGACCAGAATCGGCGCCGTGACGTCGTTTCAATTCCCAGTCACAGAGTGAATAACTTTTTGTCCAATTCTTCATTTAATGAAAACCCGCCTCATAGCGTTTGTGAAGGGAGCAATATCTAAATCTTCCAGCTGGATGAACTTGCATCGGAGTTGGAAAAGTCAGAGATGCAAGTCCAGGATGCTACCGGGACTTGATGGATTAAGTTATAAGGAGAGGCTGGATAGACTGCGACTTTTTTCTCTGGAGCATAGGAGGCTGAGGGGTGATCTTATAGAGGTCTATAAAATAATGAGGGGCACAGATCAACTAGATAGTCAATATATTTTCCCAAAGGTAGGGAAGTCTAAAACTAGAGGGCATAGGTTTAAGGTGAAAGGGGAGAGATACAAAAGCCTCCAGTGGGCCAATTTTTTCATACAGAGGGTGGTGAGTGTCTGGAACAAGCTTCCAGATGCAGTAGGAGAGGCGGGTACAATTTTGTATTTTAAAAGGCATTTAGATGGTCACATGGGTACGATTGGTATCGAGGGATATGGGCCAAATGCGGGCAATTGGGATTAGGTTAGGGGTTTAAAAAAAAGGCGGCAAGGACAAGTTGGGCCGAAGGGTCTATTTCCATGCTGTAAACCTCCATGACTCTATGACTCTATGAATCCATGTAACACTAACGATAAACTCTGAAGAAGAATCACATAACAAGCACAACATACATGTCAGATACACACAGAGCACACATGTCAAATCATGTCATTTTCAAGTTGCCTCTTTTAATTTCCTGCTCTCCACCAAATCAAAATCTCCACCAGATTAAAAATCTCCGACCTCAATCCCTATGCTGCTCCTCAATCCACTGATAATACTCCACGCAATGTATAAAACTTGCAGCGCTTGGCTCCGTAGCTGAGTGGATAGAGCCCTGGTCTTGGTCAACCAGGGATCGTGCCTTCAACTCTCGCTGTCGACGAAGCTTAGTTGATAGAAGCTGTGGGGTGGAATCCAACAGACTGCGAGATGAAACAGAGAGCTTTTCTGAGTGAAGGAGCAGATCAGGTGCAAACTTGAAAGACGAGAAGTTATTCTTCTTCATAAAAAAATAGAAAGAGCAGGATATATTTGATGAGTTGAAAATGTAAATGTTGATATTAAGAATAGAATAGATTCGTTGGTACAAGGAATGCATTCAGCTCGCATGTAGGTGCAGCAGGTAATTGGAAGTGGAATTACATTTTGGCCTTTATTGCCGGCAGACTGGAGTCCAAGAATAACGAGGTGTTTCTGCTGTTGCACAGGGCTGGTTGGAACCACATGTTGAATATTCTGTGCAGGTGTGATAGTCAAAGGGACGTGCTTGCATTGGAAACGGTAAAGAGAAGATTCACCAGATTGCTCCCTGGGGTGAGGGAGTTGTCCTGTGATGAAATTCTCTGGAGTTTAGAAGAATAAGAGGCGATCTCATTAAACCGACACAGCTCTGAGTAGGTTTGATGGGAGATTGTTTTTTTTCTGCTGGTCGGGGAATCTCACCCACTGTGGAACAGATAAGGGGCTGATCATTTCGGGCTAAGATAAGGAGAAATTACTTTACTCAAAGGGCTGAGAATCTTTGGCATTCTCTGTACCTGACAGTTATGTACGCCCCATCATCGAGTACATTTAAGGTTGGATGAACAAGTTTCTGGTCTCTTGGGGAATTCAGCGATAAGGGGAGATGGTGGAAAAACTGAGTTGTAGCCCAAGATCGATCAAGATGGTATTGAATAGCGGAACAATCCCGATGGACTGAGTGGTCTGCTTCTTCTCCTATTATTCATTTTATAATAAAAGCAGAAAGTGCTGTAAGTTCTCAACAGGGCTTGCAACAAATGTGGAGCAAGATATAGAATTAAGTTTCCGAGTCCAATATGACTCTTTGCAAACCAGTAACTGATTGCGAGGTACAGCAATTAGCACAGCATCGTGAATGGGAATTGAATTGGATCCAGGCAGTGAAACGCTGAATTTAAACTGCCGCAGGATTTCTGTTGGAAAATTGTTCAGGAAAGTTGCTGCCAACTGAAAGGGAGGAGGTTTGAGAGCATCCTGCGCCAAATAGAACCCCTCTAACAGACGAGACTGTTTGACAGTGTACATGCTGAGAGCTTGTTTCCACCGACCCTCTCCCCGCCCTGCCCCCAAATAGACCCCCTCTACCCCCTCATGCTGTTGTATATTTCCAATCGATTAGAAATATGGGATTCACAGTAACTGGTAGAAATTGATGCTGTAGTTGTAGATATAGAACTGGAATGCAACATCACACCGAGTGAATCCACTGTCTGTTTAAATGTTGATCAGTGAAAATTTCAATCATCCTCTGCTGTGCAACACACGGCGACTGAGTCAATAAGCAATAGCCAGTCAAAAAAAGCCTGTACCAGTCAATCTTTCTCGCAACTTTCAAACATGTTGTTATTCTCTACCATTTGCCACTGACGTATATCAATAAGTGAACGCAGTTTGTGGTGTTAAAAAATGTCTTCACCCCCTCTGGGAACTGAATCACGTTGATGCACAGAGGAACACACACAGACACCGAGAGTGACAGAGGGCGGACAAGACACAAACACCCATAGATCAATGATGTCACTAACTGGGTTCAGTTTTGTTCCATTTCTGGCTGGGGTTTTGGTGATTTCTAGCTGATGAACAGAAATGAAGGAATGCGAAGTGAAGCAGGAAAAACAGATGGGAATATTTGAAAGATTTTGATTCCATTGAAAGAATAATAATTCTGCAGTCATCGAAAGGAATGAATGCTGAGCAGCGCATTGGGTGAGGTTCAAATCTCCGTGAGAAAACAATAATTTCAAATCCACCGCCTGAGCCGCTTGGCCACCACTGCAACCGGTGTCAATGTGTTCGTGTTACTCATATTAAATCATTGAATAGTGACAGCAACAAAAGTTGCTGTCGAGAACCTTCTGTTCTAGAAGGTCACGCTGCACCTTTCATTCCTCCTTTTTCGTTCTTACAGAATGCCATTCGCTGAAAAGACAAACGAGCTGCACTTTTCGGCAGTGGTGGGATTTGAATCCACAGCAATTCAGATATTGAAACTTAAATTTAGTAATTAAGACCATGCGGCTCCGCTAACAGTCGAAGGTAACTATTGCTCAGAATAATACCGGCAATGGGTTAGAATATGATTGAGATTTTGGATAGAACATTTCGCCCCTCAAGCCCCTCACAATATTTTGGAATCACAGCCAAGCAGTTGTTTTCCATCTGTTACATTTCCGACTTTTCCAGCTTTGATGAAAGATCCAGCTGGAAGATTAACTTTGTTTCTCTCTCCACGGACGCTGCCAGATCTGGTTTCATTCAATGCGGAATTCCTTTTCATGGTGTCAGTTCACACAGCAATACAAACGAGTTACCCTCTGGCTGGGGATTGAATCCAGTCCACAGTGATGAACGTGCCGAATCCAAACCACACGACCAGCAGGGAAGCTGACAGTGACTTCCCCAATCAGCGGATCATCGTCATTTTAGCCATTCTCTTCCTCCTCTTCCGTCACACAATCGACGGGTTTCTCATTTAAAAAAATACTCAACTTATTTCCACATTTGTCACCTGCCATCGAGACCATGGCCGTGAAGACGTTGACTTTGCACCATTGGAACACCCGAGTTCCGCCATCACCAGCTCAATGTTGCCTTGTCTATCATTCCTTGTGTCAAATAATACATCCTCCCTCGTTTTCTGTGCCGAACCTTACCTTCTGCCCTTTTCAAGGAGTGACCCGTGACTTCACAACTAGAAAATGCAGGGGAAACCCATCAGACTCGTTAAAATTTGCAAATATATGAATAATATAACTTTTCCCTCAGTCTGCAGTGAAAATGATTTGGAAAACAAATTCTACCAGTTTCACGCCGTGGGAGGCGGACGCGATAACTGTCGTGGAATTATTCCTGTAATTGGCTGAACACTTCTCTGGTGTTGAAACGGAAGGTGCCATTTTGCAGGAGAAGTTTCTGGTGCAAGTGGTCTGGCGTGGAAACTAAAATAACAAAAGGATCGTGGGCAAAGCAAATTGTAAAACGCGCTGTAATCTGTTGGTCTGCTGGTTAGAGTTTGAAACTTTCACTGCTGTTTTGATTGCAGGTCAGGAAATGAAGATTTATTGCTCTCCTCCAATGCGTGAGAACAAATATCAGTTATTTCCAGGCAGAACGCACAAATCCCAGTCTCGCCTTGTGTCCTGTCCTTTCTCAAGTGAAGACCCTGAGCAAATTCAACAGGAAGCCATATTGTCCTTTCTGGGAGCTAAACGAGGTTAAGGACAGTTTAAATGGAGCCGGCCCTTCACTGCAGCTCATTGTGTTTCTGACTGGAGATGATTTTTGTTTGCTGCGCATTTCAGGATCATCTGATTCGGCTACGATTTCGTCAGGGCCCATCCCAACTCCACAGATTTTGATATATTTCAGTATTAATGCAATGAAACGACATGATTATCAAGACTGCCCGTGTGGTAGCGTGGCCGAGCGGTCTAAGGCGCTGGATTTAGGCTCCAGTCTCTCTCGAGGCGTGGGTTCGAATCCCACCGCTGCCAGAGTCCAACAGCTCGGGTTGAACGGAGGAGTCTGAGCGGTGTCGTTTTTGACAGACGCCCTTGTGAGAACAGGATATTGCGCTTGACTCATCGATCGACAGTTCCGACACGCCACAGCAAAAAAGCGCACCGACCTCCTCAGAAGACAAGTACGGGACACAGCCCTCAGAGTGCCCTTCCTCCTCCAGTCCGTCCCCAGAGTGCAGAAGCCAAGACATCTTCGGAGTGGAGAAGCTATGACATCTTCTTCGGAGCCTTCAGCGTACAATCGATGAAGACGAATATCACGCAAAGGCCATCTCCACGCCCCCACGACTTGCCTTCAAAAAACAGCGCAACCTCAAACAGACCATTGTTCGCAGAAAACTCCCCGGCCTTCAAGAGAACAGCGACCACGACACCACACAACCCTGCCAGGGCAACCTCTGTAAGATGTGTTGGATCATCGACACGGATGCCATCATCACACGTGAGATCAGAATCCACCAGGTAGACGATACATACACATGCAACTCGGCCAACGTTGTCTCCCTCATACGCTGCAGGAAAGGATGTCCCGAAGCATGGTACATCGCCGAGACTATGCAGACGCTACGACAACAGAAGAATGGCAACCGCTCGACAATCACCCGGCAAGAGTATTCCCTTCCTGTCGGGGCACGCTTAAGCAGTCAAGTGCATTCAACCACCGATCTTCGGGTAAGCGTTCTTCAAGGCGGCCTTCAAGACGCACGACAACGCAGAATCGCTGAGCAGAAACTGATAACCAATTTCCATACACGAGAACGGCCTCAACCGGGACCTTGGGTTCATGTCACACGACTTGTCACCCTCACCATTTGGCCTGGGCTTGCAAAATCCTACTAACTGGCTTGGCTTGAGACAATTCACACTGCTTTAACCTGTCATTGTCCCCGCTCTCCACTCGCATTGTCTGTACCTGTAAAGACTTGATTCGCTGTTAAGACACGCATTCCAACCATTATCTTGCAATTGAGTCTGTGTCTTTCTATGCCCTGTTTCTAAACCCAACTCTCCACTCACCTGATGAAGGAGCAGTCTCTCGAAAGCTCGTGCGACCAAGTAAACTGATTGGACTTTAACCTAGTGTTGCGAGACTTCTTACTGTGAGGGCGATCAACAATGATTTTACTGAATGGCGGAACAGGCCCTAATGAAGGAGCAAATGGTCCATTGCAACACCTCTTCCCTATTCTCTTATGTTGTTCTGTTCAGCTCATTGTTCTGAGAACAGATTCAAATGGTTCCTGCTCCTCCCTCTGACGTCATGAATTGGAGACTGAAGACACTCGGAGCTGATTGGGTGAAATGTCGGATAAAGGAGATGTGAGCTGATTGGGTGTCTCCTGCTGGAAAGGAATGAACCAATCACCACTGGGGCCGGATATTACTCAACATCTTCTGAACTCTGAACTGAAACAATTGAGCTTTAACTCATTGAGTTCCCTTAGGCATTTGCTGGAGGAACGCTTTTTTAATTTGGAATTACAAGATAAGTTGATACATCAGGTTGAAAGTAACGAGTGTGTTCTTGTATGAAGTGGCATGGGTTCTCAATCTAACCATGCGAACCTGCAGCAACACAGTGGAGTTGAGCATTGTAGTCAGGTCGATTGAGTGCGATATGCTATCATTTGTTTCTGTACTGTAGTGCTTGTAAAGGACCCGGGTCCGAAACCGGGCAGAAGAATACATTAAGATTTTTCATGTCGGGTGAGAGAAATCTGAATGATTTCAGTTTGTTGCTGAATATTATCCGAATCTCGATTCATATTATCTTTGCTTGACGTCGGCCTCAAATGCTTCCTGTAAACTAAATGCTGAATATTTTGGCGCACTGACAGGAAATAAATGTTTCTATTTTGACAGCATGCGCACATTAGCTTTTCGTTCAGTCTACAACAGAATGTAACGGGTTAATAGGTGCAGACTAACAGAGTTAATCACCATCTGAAACATGTCTAATGGTAGTCTGTGCTCTAAAAGACAGGTACAAGTGAAACTGCACGTGGGCATTGTCAGCTGTTCCTGAAGTGTAGTTGTTCTCACATTCGCCTCACACGCGAAAAGTCCCCGGTTCGAAACCAGGCAGAAACACTGTTGGATCGTTGTCATTAAGTAAGAGCGAAGTCTGCATGATGTAAGTTCATAGCTCAACCTCATGCGAATCCGATGTCACGGTCATGTTATATTGGCTTTGATCTCGGCCTCAAAAGCATTTCGGAAAGTCAGAAATGCTCTCTTTGAGGAAGCAGGGAATAAAGAACTCCATTGTGTATACACATATTCGCAACTCGTGCAGTCCACAAATTAATTTAATGGGATTAGAGGTGCAGACTGACCTAGTTAATCACCATCTGAAATATATCGAATTGTATTGTGTGCTCATAAAGACAGACACAATTGAAATTGTAACTGAACTGGAGGAAATGGGCACATTTCACAGAAGCACCTTTGTAAAATTGCTCTTCACAGTAAAGAAATAATTAAAGCCACTCAGACAAATGTGGAAATCGAGATTCAGTGCGGACCTCCTGGACTTCCGATAGATGGACGAGATTTAGGCGCCAGAATACTTCACACACAGAATAAAGAGGATTCAAGTACATTTTATTTTCTTTAAAGAATGAATGTGGTCAATCTCAAATAAACATCATGGCATGGGTATTACCCAGTGACTCTATTTCTTTTGTTGGTCAGACATGTTTCCAAGAAAATGTTGTATATTTCAGAGATATTCAATTCAGAATGAGGCCATCTGTGTTAAATAAACGTATTGAAATTAAATGTTGAATAACTACAAATATTTCATATAACTGTTTGAAATTATTTGACGGAAGATGAGAATGATGTATTAATGAATGAACCGAAACCATTGCTGCCTGAGCCATTTGCCAGACGAACGCTTTTTAATTCTGAAGTTTAAGATAAGTTGAGATATCAGGTTGAAAGTAACGGATTTGTTCTTCTATTAAGTGACATGGACCCTCAATGTGACCATGACAACCTGCAGCAACACAATGTAGTTCAACATTGCAGTCAGGCCAATTGGCGGCGTGGCGCATTCTCTTGTTTCTGTAGTGTAGTTATCACATTGGCCCAACACGTGAAAGATCACCGCTTCAGAACCGGGCAGAACATTCATCAGTTTTCCCATGCAGGGTGAGGGAAATCTGTGTGATTTCAGATCGTTGCTGAACACCATCCAAATCTGGATGTTACAGCCATCTTATCTTTGCTCTGAGCTCGGCCTCAAATATTTTCTGTAAAATAAGAAATGCTGATTGTTTTGACGCACTGACAGGAAATTTTCGATTTAGACAGCGTGCACATATTAGCATCTCTTTCAGCCCACAAATGACTTTCATGGGTTTATATGTGCAGACTAATATAGTTAATCACCATCTGAATCATGTCTAATTGCAGTGTGTGCTCAAAAAGAGAGACACAAGTGATTGTGTCAGCGAATGAGAGGAAATGGCGCACATTTCCGACAACATTTTTTTTGAAATCGTTCTTCATAAGAAAGAAATAGGAAACAGCACTCAGTCAGATGAGGAAATCGAGACTCAGTGCGGATCTATTGGACTTTCCTAAAGATGGCCAAAATTTATGTGCCTGAATGTTTCACGCCCATTTTAACCAGGCTCAAATGCAACTAACAGATGCCTTTTCAATCTCTACCATTGAAATGGAGTTGATTTTGTTTAACAGCAGACGATGATCAATGTCAAAATTGCGATCTGCCTTACCCAGTTAGTCGCTTCCTTCTGTTGCTCAGTTATGTTTGCAATTCAGTGATGTTCAATTTCAGAGATATTCAATTCAGAATGAAGACATATATGTTAAATAACGCATTGATACTAAATATTGAAACAAATACTGAGTACAACTGTACAATGAGCTTTGCTAAAGTGTCATCTGGACTCGAAACGTCCGCCCTTTTCACTCCTTACAGGTGCTGTCAGACATTGTGAGATTTTGCAGCATTTTCTCTTTTCTCATCCGCAGTAATTTGCTTTTATTACTGAGTACAATTGATTGAGATTATTCGAAGAAAGATGAAAATAATGCATTAATGAATGGGCAGAAATCATTGCACCGTTAGATATTTGCGCGACGAACGATTTTGAATTTTGATGTTCGGGATCAGTCGTACAATCAGATTGAAAGCAACGATGATCTTCCTGAATTCAGTGACATGGGCTCTCAGTCGCACCATCGGAACCTGCAGCAACACAGCGTAGTTGAACATTGCAGATTGGCCGATTTGCTCTAGCATACTTCGAGCTGTTTCTGTAGTGTAGTGGTTATCACGTTCGCCGAACACGCGAAATGTCCCCGGCTCGAATCGAGACAGAATCATTCATGAAGCTTTCCCATGTCGGGTGAGGGAAAATTGCTTGATTTCAGTTCGTTGCTCAACATCATCCGAGCCTCGATGTGAAAGGCATGTTCTCATTGCTCTGAAATCACCCTCAAATGCTTTCTGTGAAATAAGAAGCACATTCTTTTTGACGCACTGAGAGGAATGTTCAATTTTGACACCGAGCACATATTCGCAGCTCGTTCAGTCTACAACAGAATTTGATGGGTTTATAGGTGCAGTCTAATATGGTTAATCACCATCTGAAATATCTGATCGTAGTGTGTGCTCAAAAAGACAGATACAAGTCATACTGTAAGTGAACGAGAGGAAATGGCGCACATTTCACAGGAGAATATTTTTAAAAATCGTTTTTCATCATGAAGAAACAGGAAACGCCAATCAGACAGATGAGGGAATCGAGACTCGGAGGGGGGGGGGGGTGGGGGGCGGGGGGGCGGTGGAGGGGGGGGGGGATCTACTGGACTTTCCTGTCAAGGGCCGGAATTTATGCGCCTGAATGTTTCACGCCCATGATAAAAAGGGCTCCAGGGTCACTATCAGATAATTCTTAAATCTCTTCCATTTCCATCGAGTTGACTTTTTCAAAAGGCTGACTATGTTCAATCCTAAAATTGTGATCTGTATTACCCGGTGACTCGATTCATTTTGTTGGTCAGT